>NC_134687.1:517528533-518253533 GCF_050947455.1 Rhinoderma darwinii | reverse complement strand
GTATTTGTGTAAGCGCTGCTTTTTGTTGCGGGTATTCCCCATTGAATTCAAAGAGGTAAAAAAAAAAAAAAAAAAATCATAAAAAAAATCTTATACTTACCCAGAATTCTGTGCTTCTTTGTCCAGGCCAGCCTCCTGGGATGATGTTTCATCCCATGTGATCGCTGCAGCCAAATCACAGGCTGCAGTGGTCACATGGGATGAAACGTCATCCCAGGAGGCCGGCAGAGGGGTGGTTTATTAGCCAGAAATCCACGGCACCCAGGGCGGATACGCTGTGTGATTTTACGCAGCATATCCGCCCTGTGTGAATATACCCATAAAGCGCGACCAGGAATAAAGTAATGGTTCTATTAAAGGGGTTGTCCGAGATATATTTTTATTTTAAAGTTAAACACACAATGCACACATTAAGTATTCCCTAATATACTTACCTGTGCAATCTTGCTTCTGTTCTCCGTTCTGGCAGCTCTTTTCTGCCGATCACATGTCTTCTGACGTCACGTTTTCTTCCTCCTCCACTGTCGTGTCGTGTCCCGATCACATGGTCTCGCCCCAGCGAGACCTCGGATGGGACACGACACGTCACTGGAGACGTGACGTTTCTGCGCGTGCCCGCCCGCCCAGCCTATGCATCTTTTCACTGTGAACGCGCCTATGCATGTTCACAGTGAAAAAAGTGAAGAGGGACGGCACCCGCGGACTAGAAAGGTACAGTGACCTCTGTACTTTTAGTTCTTCCCCTATCAAAGCCTACACATAGTAGGCTTTGATAGGGAATTATACAACACTATGCAGCACACGGGTCGCATGCAGCCCTTGAGGCTGTTATCTGCGGCCCGCGGGACACCGTGCACTGTTTAACAACTGGTTCCTGACCGCTGGCTGTATTTTTACGGCCAGCGGTCAGGGACGGGTCCTTAAAACCCGAGCCATAGACTTTCTACGGCTCGGGTTTTAACTTGCTGCCCGCGCGATCGGGCAGCTGTATGTCGGGTCTCCGGCTGTCAGTGACTGCCGGGGACCCTGAGGAGAAGACAGAAGCTGCTTTAGCTGCTTCTGTCTTCTCCGATGTCTTTTTACACAGCGCTCAATGAACGCTGTGTACAGGAATAGAGACAGCGGCCCCGCGGCGCTGTCTCTATTCCTCCCGGTATCATGTGACTGGTCACATGATCACCGGGTGCCGTTAGTGGCAGACTGCTGCTGTGTCTTACTAGACCCAGCACAGCCCTATTAGTGACAATCGTCACTATGAGAGGGCTGATTTCCCCTGTAACTGGAGCTGCTGTGCAGCCCCAGTTACAGTGGAAAAACATGTAAAAGAAAGAAAAAAAATATATAAAGTCCCCCAAAGGTCTTTTTTGACCTTTGAGGATCAGACTACAGTAATAAAAAAAATAGTAAAGTAAAGTGCAAAAAAAAATACAATAATAAATACACATAAAATACCCACCCCAATAAAATACCGTTCCCCCCCGACAATCATTGTTATAACGCTAGCGCTGACCAAATTACCCTAATATAGACATGTAATATATTAAAATTTACGGTAGACAATGGCGATCACAAATAAAAGGTATATTTTAGGGTAAAACTATGTTATTACCAAAAAAAAATAGCTGAAACGTAAAAAAGCTTTTTTTTTACTAATATTTTCAAACTTTATGAAAGAAAATTCTAAAATGGCAAAAAAGGTGTGTATAAAAATGATAAAAAAAAGAAACCTGCATTATCTACGGAAAAAACGTCGCAAAAATCACGTCGTTAGCCCAACAAATAAAAAAGTTATAGCCATTTAACTAACGCGTGCTAAAAATGGCTAAACGGTGTCTGGTCCTGAAGGCTCAAAATAGCGCGGCCCTGAACTGGTTAAGATCTTCTGGGGTCCTGTATCTAAGCCTACATTGTTAGGGTATGTTCACACGAGGGCGTCCATAACGGCTGAAATTACGGGGATGTTTCCGCCTGTTTTTTTTTTAAGCGGAAACAGCGTAGCAAAACTTGTAAAAAACGGCCCGAAAATGCGTACCATTGATTTCAATGGGAGGCGTCGGCGTCTTTTTCCCGCGAGCAGTAAAACTGCCTCGTGGGAAAAAGAAGCGACATGCTCCATCTTCGGGCGTTTACACCTCTGACCTCCCATTGACTTCAATGGGAGGCAGAGAAAGCGTATTTCCGTTGTTTTATGCCCGCGGCGCTCAATTGCCGTGGGCGAAAAACATGACGGAAAACGACGCGAAAAACGCAGCAAAAAAAGCCGCAAAAACAACGCCAAAAAGGCTACGATAAACGCCGCGAAAAACATCGCAAATAAAGCCGCGAAAAAAGAGGCAAAAAACGCCACGAAAAACGACAGGAAAAACGCCATGAAAGACGCAACGAAAAACGCAGAAAAAAAACCGCAAACAGCGACGCAAAAAAAAGAGGCGAAAAACGACGCAAAAAAGGCTACGATAAACGCCACGGAAAACGTTGCGAAAAACATCGTGGAAAAAGCCGCAAAGAGGCAAAGAACGCCGTGAAAAACTACTGGGAAAACGCCACGAAAGACGCAACGAAAAACGCTGCAAAAATAGCCGCAAACAACGATGCAAAAAAAGAAACGATACGAAAAAGGCTACGATAAACGCAACGGAAAACACAGCAAAAAAAGACGCAAACAAACAAGCAAAAAACGCCAAGATAAACGAAGCGAAAAACGGCCCGAACAAAGCGGCAAACAAAACCGCAAACAGCGCACAAAAAACTCCGGGAAAAATGACGCAAAAATCAACGTGCAGGGAGAGGTAAATCTGCCGCAAACTTCAAGACGGAATTTTGAGGCAGATATTCCTCCGGCAAAAAAACTCTGTGTGAACATAGCCTTAGTGGAGAGAGACGTGAGATAGAGGAGGGTGGGCGAGGGTTAGGGTGAGGGTTAGGGTGAGGGTTAGGGTGAGGGTGGACGAGGGTGAGGGGAGACACGAAGAGGTTTATAGACCTGAAAAGAGAAATAAAACATAATGGGGGGAGAACGGTCACCATCCTTCAAGAATGTCAGCAAGGAGACAAGTCCAGTGAAGGAGGTCAGCGGGAGGAGCAAGGACAGCTCACGTGAACTCTTGGAAGGTACGTGCACGCTCATTGCAGCCTGCAATGAGCGTGCACGGGAAAAAAGTTTCATAACAAGGAAAGATCAACAAACCAGAGCTGAACTGCATGTAAACAAACCGTGCTAAATTCAAAGAAGAAATGTGCTAAGTAGAATTTTTTTTTAAAATAATGCTTTATTTAGGTTGTCTGTATAAGGGGTAATGTATGACAGAGTTTTTGAAAAAATGTTGGTATCTCGGACAACCCCTTTAAGGATGAATTTGGCAACAGATTGGGGAGATTTATACTGCCATTTGTGCCTTAAAGAGGCTCTGTCACCAGATTCTCAAATCCCTATCTCCTATTGCATGTAATCGGCGCTGCAATGTAGATAACAGTAACGTGTTTTTTTGTTTTTTTTTTAAACTATCATTTTTGGCCAAGTTATGAGAAATTTTATATTTATGCAAATGAGCTTTGAAATGGACAACTGGGCGTGTTTTTTTTCGTATTTCCAACTGGGCGTGTATTGTGTTTTTAACTGGGCGTGTTTACTTGTTTTACTAGCTGGGCGTTGTGAATAGAAGTGTATGACGCTGACAAATCAGCATCATACACTTCTCATCATTCCCACCCAGCTTCTTTCACTAAAGACACACAGCGTGACGTCACCCACAGGTCCTTCAACCTTGTCGTCGGACAAAGAAGATACATCGGCTGAAAGGCGTCCAAAAGGTTAATATGCTCGTCTCTAGGGAGTTTGCTATGCTTACCTGACACGGTGATGCTGCTGCAAATTCAACTGTACGCCTGGAGCTGTGGTGTCTTCTCTCTTCCGACACCAAGGTTGAAGGGCCTCAGGCACACAACTGTCTATTCTTAGTTATATTTTCTCCCATATGGAGAAATACAATACAAATTCTCAATACAAATGTAAAATATGTTACCTCTACTACAGATGCCTTTTTTCCATTGACCGCTACTATATGACATCGGATGGAGCTTGTTGCGTACAAAATTGTGTGGTCTATGACAAACAGGTGGACATGTGCATGAATGAGCCTTTAGGCATCAAATACATTTTCTTACCTGTTTAACCTTTCTGTCTCTACCTCAAACTCTCTGATTTTGCTCTCAGATATGGCAGAACCATGGGAGTAAAGTGTCTGGAAGATCTCTTGGATATTGGAACAATCCTGTAAGGAATGGGCCAGGTGTTCAGCCACACTGCTTGACACCTACAAAACACAACATGGTTTCAAAGAAATGGTTATTTAACCCTTTCCAGTCGCTAATCTGCCTATTAACGTCGGGAGAGGATTATTTAAAAATGATGCCTGCTCACAAGCCGAGTGGGTGCCATAGCTGCCGGGTCTCTGTTGTGTTACACAGCAGGGAGCCAGCAGCAATGCTTGCGATCATTTAACCCTTCAAATGCTGTGGTCAGCCGTGACCACCGGCATCTTGGGGTTTTTTACTTTCACTTTCTATTTGGGGCCAGTCACCGGCTCCCGCAGCCTTCTGAACGCTCCCGGGCCTGCTATAGGAATATTGCTATTGAGCTATGCCTGTGGCAGGTCTCAATAGCAATGCACTGATTTTGCCATAGACTGCAATATTGGTAAAAAGGTAAGAAAAAAATGAAAGTTTTTAAAAATATAAGACAAAAAAAAAAGAAAAAAGAAAAATTCAAATTACCCCCCTTTCCTTAGATCATATATACAAAATAAACCAAAATAAATATAAACGCATTAGGTTTCCCCGCGTCTGAAAATGCTCGAACTATAAAAATTAATTTATCCAATATGGTGAACGCTGTAGCGGGGAAAAAATATCAAAATGTCCGAATCACAGGTTTTTTTTCAGCTTTAAACCCCAAAAAACGTAATAAAAAAAGTGATCGAAATGCCAGACATTGATATAAATAAAAACGACATATTTCCCCTTAAATAAAGGCCCCTTACACAGAAATATAAAAAAAGTTACAAGGGTCACAATATGACGACGCAAAACATTTTTTGTTTCTTTCAAACTTTTACATTTTTTTTAAAGGTACTAAAACATAACAAACGTTATTAGAAATGTATTACCACGATTGTACGGACCCGCAGAATAAAGAGAACATGTCATTTTCACTGTACAGTGAACACCATAAAAACTAAACCAATAAGAAAATGGCGCAACTATTTTTTTTTCCTAATTCTTCCCCATTCTGAATTGTTTTTTCCAGTTTCCCAGTACATGGCACATAATATTAAATAGCACCATTAGAAAGTACAGCTTGTCCCGTAAACATTAAAGAGGCTCTGTCACCAGATTATAAATGCTCTATCTCCTACATAATCTGATTGGCGCTGCAATGTAGAGAACAGTGGTTTTTACTTTGAAAAACGATCATTTTTGAGCAATTTTAGATTTATGCTAATTACTTTCTTAATGCCCACCTGGGCGTGTTTTTACTTTTTACCAACTGGGCGTTGTGAAGAGAAGTGTAGGGCGCTGACCAATCAGTGTCATCCACTTCTCATTGTTCCAGCCCAGCTTCTTTCACTGCACAATCACGCAGGGCTGGAACAATGAGAAGTGTATGACGCTGATTGGTCACTGATTGGTCAGCCTCATACACTTCTTTACAACGCCCAGTTGGTCAAAAGTAAAAACACGCCCAGTAGGTCATTAAGAAAGTAATTAGCATAAATCTAAAATTGCTCATAACTTGCTCAAAAATGATCGTTTTTCAAAATAAAAACCACTGCTGTTATCTACATTCCAGCGCCGATCAGATTATGTAGGAGATAGGGCACTTATAATCTGGTGACAGAGCCTCTTTAAGCCTTCATATGGCTGTGTCAATGAAAAAATTAATTACTTTTTGAAGGAGGGAAGGAAAAAACAAAAGCATAAAAAATGAAAATTACCCTGGTCCTGAAAGGGTTAAAGAAAATATTCCTATTCAATAGAAAGAACAGAGATGGGCATATCTACAGCATACTGTCACCATATACTCACCCCAATGCTGCTGATCTCTGAGCCAAGAACTGGCCTTTCTGACGAGGACGACTCAGACCTGGTCTTCGACAACTTTACACGCTCCGCAATCTACAAGAAATATGTGAACCTTAGCACCAATGTCCGTAAATGTATATATTTCTTTTTTTACAAATACGCTTAGCAACATTTTAGTAATCCGTTTGTCATTTGATATTCATCTTAACAGGTTTTCAAAACTCTGAACAACAGTTTATTTAATGTTCGTAAAGTAAAGGCTAAACCTGATGGCTACTTTGATTAGAATTAATAACCCACCGTCAAATTCATAAGGCACAATAAGCGGATTCTTTAGCAGTTAACCATTAAACTAGGTCTCTCCTTTTATATTTAACTGAATATAGTGTATGAAAATTCTCTCCTATTTAAAGAGTTAACTGCACAAAGAGCAAGCAGGACTCTGGGTATTGCCAGACGCACAATGTCTCACCTTCGCTATGGGAAAGTCATTACTGCTGCTGCTTGTGCTAAGCTCCCCAGTGCTTGGGTTGACCGGTCTACTTGCTGAAGTGAGCCTACCGGGACTGGAAGGACCTGTCGCCTGAATACTCTGTAGTCGTGTCTGCAGCTCCCGCACCTAAAATACAAGTTTACGTTTTATTATTTAACATTCATCAAATTCACAACACTTTCCTTCATTACCAACCCCTGCACAATCCAGCAAAGCATTGTCACCGGTTACTTTTTGTCATTGTAATATTTTCCAATTTCCTTGTATTTTACTGTATGCACAAAACCAATATGGTGGTGCTACATAAAGGACAGTCATCATTTCTCTATTGCTTTCCATCAGCAAGTTATAAACTTTTTTGGGAAAGCAATAGAAAAGCTATCAATCCTGCTGGAAGGAAATTGTTACTCATGGGTAGAAAATTACGGACCACTCTCTAGATGGATCGATAGACATGCCATATTGCAAATGTATATGGAGCCATAACATTAAACCTAATGGAGAAAATGTTAAATAGTGAACGAAGGTCACTTATGCCGGTTTCAAATATGGCAAGTGTCCCTCTTTGACCATCTGACTCCTGTGGAGTGTACTAAGGCATTTGTCCTAACCCACAAGTCTTCCATCTCCTGCAAATTACAGGAGGAAAATATGACAAAATTTTCACTAGATGGTTTAGGACACCGGCCGGCCTTACTCCACAACTAGAGGTGTGGGAAAACACATACACACATCTGGTGAAAAAATTGCCTCCTTTCCAAAGTGTGTTCTTCCAGCCCCAACTGTTTCCCGGCAATGGCTCTCTTATCTATCCTACCAGGTCCCCCCCCCCCCCCACCCACTGAAGAAGGGGCTAATGCTTTTTTTTCTACAAGCTTAGTAATTTTACGTCATTGAAAAATTTCCCACATTCCAACATTACCAAAATGGTTAAATACTTTCGAAGACGTCTATAGAACAGAAGAGCTCACTGTCCAGGACCAGATCGAGGTCGATTAATTCCTCAGAGTATGGAGTCCTTAGTATGTTCAAGAGCTCTAAAGACCTACCCTCTTGGCTCAATAGAAAACAGCAGCTCAGGTACATGAACTTTCCTTCACTCTTCAACCTCCCCTTCCCCTTTTTAATTATTATTAGAAGTTGCTATCTTATTTGTCCTTCACAAACACTTGTATTTGGCTTTGTAACTAGATATTTTTAAAATAAGAAAACTAAAAGTTTGGTGTGGAAGTGCTTGACTAGCCCGCACAGAGCCCTGACCTCAACCCCATGAAACACCTTTGGGATGAACTAGAATGAAGATTATGATCCAGGTCCTCTCCTCCAACATCAGTGTCTGACCTCACAAACGCTCTTCTGGATGAATGGGCAAAATTCCCGCAGACACACTCCAAAATCTTGTAGAAAGCCTTCCCAGAAGAGAGGAAACTGGTTTAGCTGCACAAGGGGAACCAACTCCATATTAATGTGTGTGGATTTAGAATGGGATGTCATAAAAGCTCCAGTAGGTGTAATGTATAGATGTCCCAATACTTTAGTCTATATAGTGTATTTACATCATATTTGGTGTTGGAAAGAATATCGTTTCCAGCTCACTATTTAATACAGCATAAATTCCCAACATAATTCTAACTGATTCAGTTCAGCATATGTGTTAACAGCTAATATAGTTTGGCTGTTTCTTGTCTACTACTAGAGGGCTGTATATGGCTAGTTTAATAGAGAATATCCTTTTCTCTTTAGAAGGGTCCCCATTACAATTTCTATATTATACATATATTTAGGTTCTGTATAACTCATTGTGTATCACTATTGAGAACGACAAAATATTCTTTAGATATATTTTATAAGCGTTTTTGTCTGTCTGGTTTTTAAAAATTAATATTTTATTTTTCCAGACCCCAACTGACTGTGTATTTACTGCCCAAACTAATGAATAATTAGAGTTGGAACATAATAAGGGAATATGATTACATAGACTCGGGTGTTTGCGGAGGCCAGAAAAGCAGAATCCACATTGAATGACTATGTTGCAGACACCCACTGACACAATACAGATAAGGAGATAGAAACAAAAGACTGAGGAAGAACCCCCGAGCAATTAGCCAGGCTTCAGACTCGGATTAGAGTTACCGCTCCTGACTTTGCACTTGTGTGTACCTTCACCTCTCATCAGTCACATGAGCCCTTGTGATAAGAGACTGGCAGGCAACCAGAAATCCCAGCCTGAGGAGCTGTGATTGATGACAAGCTGAATTTACTCTAATCTCATAAGTAATGGATCACAGCCAAGAAACAGAAAAAACAAGATGCTAATAGACAGGTGGAATAAACCCTGGTCTTCTAGTAGTCCACACCAACAATGATACATACAACACAATGTAGTACGCTTACTAATACGGTCTACGGCCACATGCATACCACCGTACAGTATTTACTGTTAATAAATACTGCACGGACAGGCCGCGGAGTACCATCCGCATTTGCGGACCATGCTCCCAGTAACAACTATAGGAGTACAGTCCGTAAATGCAAAAAATAGGACATGTCCCATTTTTTGCGGCTCATTTCTATGG
Source organism: Rhinoderma darwinii (assembly GCF_050947455.1). Lineage (NCBI taxonomy): Eukaryota > Metazoa > Chordata > Amphibia > Anura > Rhinodermatidae > Rhinoderma > Rhinoderma darwinii. Next base: position 518,244,383 of record NC_134687.1, on the reverse strand, counting down.
CCTGGACACACACCCGTAAATATATGGGAAGGTGTCCGTGGCCGATAGAAATTAATGTGTCAGTATTTTAACCGCAATCACGGATCCGTAATTGCGGATACAAAACTACAGTCGTGTGCATGAGACCTAAATATTAGATAGTGTAAACTTAGACCAGTCAGAAGATGCGCTAAATTAATCAAAGTGGTTCATAATGTATGATCAATTTGGCGCGCACCAGACAATTTTTTCGTTCTTATACCAACACTCTGGCTGGGGATTCCACGCCCCTGACGTCCACTGTCCCTATATGGATAGTGACATCAGGGACTCCTTCCAGGAGCAGAATCTCCGGCAAGAATGTGGCAGACATGGTGATAAATGGACAGTGACGTCAGGGGCTCCTCCTGGAGCGGAATCCACGGCCACAGCGTGGCTGATTCTCTGGCTGGGGATTGCGCTTCTAGAGGGGCCCTCAATGGTGCTATCTAGAGGAGGGGGTGGCGCTATAGCACTATCTTCAAGGGGTGTGTGGCACTATCTCCATGGCCTCTGTGGCACTATATGGGCACTATCTACAGGGGACACTGTGGCGCTATCTACATGGCCACTGTGTGTGGCACTATCTATATGAGCACTGTGGCACTATGTGGGTACTGCCACTTTATATGTGGACACTGTGGCACTATCTACAGTGGGCACTGGCACCATTTATAAGGAGGGGCTGTGCAGAGCTATTTACAAGGGGGGGACTATGCAGAGCTATTTACAAGGGGGGGGCAGTGTGAAGCTATTTACAAGGGATTCCCTTTGAATTTTATAAACAATATAAGGATGTAGTAGTGCCCCAGCTCCTAGAGGTTATTATTAATGCATTTCAGAAAAAAATACTCTACCTCCTTCTATGATGGAAGCAAATATTATATTAATACCTAAACCAAATAAGGATGTCAAGGAGTTGGATGCATACCGCCCAATATCTTTAATAATCACAGACATCAAGCTACTTTCCCGGGTGTTGGCGAATAGATTAGCTGGAGTTGTGTCTAAGGTGGTTTCTAAAGATCAAACCGGTTTTGTCCTAGGCAAATCCACTAGCATTAACATAAGAAGACTATACAGCAATATACAAATGGCTACATTGGAAGAGAGTGGGAAGGCTATCCTCTCTGTAGAGTGGAGGTTTTTGTTTCTGGTATTAGAGAAAATGGGCTTTGGGAAAATTTTTATAAAATGGATTCGCCTTTTGTATGCCAACCCCCGGGCAAGAATCTCGGTGAATGGGCGATATACAGAGTTTTTTTCCATGGCAACTGTCACCCCTGCTTTTTGCCCTAGTCATGGAACCCCTGGCCCAATCTGTGCGAGAAGACACGGAAATAAAGGGAATTCAACTGGGAAAGGAGGAAGAAAAGAGAAGTCTATACGGAGACGATGTTCTGGTCTTCATGGATAGCTAACAAACATCCCTGGGTAGGGTTATGGATATACTTACTAAATTATTAATTGGGGTAAAACTGTATTATTACCCTTGGTAAATTCAATCTTAAAACATAATAGTGAACTGCAAATATTGGGACCAGAGGAGAATTTTAAATACCTGGGGGTGGTAGTATTTAGTAAAATAGAACAGTATATTGAATTAAATGTTGAACCACTGCTTAGAATGATTAGAGAAAAATTTAGAATTTGGAAACAATTTGCAATTTGTCTGGCATCAAGAGTAGAATTGACAAAAATGATCCTGCTTCCACAGATTATATACATTCTGGGTAACTCACCTGTCTGGATAGGAATGAGATATTTTGATAAGTTGAATGCGATTATAAATGACTTTATCTGGAATGGGAAAGTTCCCAGATGTAAATATAAATATATTACATATCCATTATCAGAAGAAGGGATGGCCGCCCCAAACTTTAGAATGTACTTTGTGGCAGCTCAGCTGCTTTTTATAAAGGAGTGGAAGCAGGATGTATTTCTGGGTTACTGGGTAGGGCGGGCAAGAGGTAGTCCTAGTATGAGTATATATGAATTGATGGAGACGGGACAACTGAGTAAGATACCGTTTAGGAAATATCCACTAGCAACCCTACTATATAGGGTGTGGAATGATACAAGGTGTATGGCTCTTGGAAGGCAGGGAGTGAAAAACGAAAATGAAAAAGCAAAAAAGGATCAGTCCTGAAAGTATTAATTAAAAAAACATTTATGAGCACATGTGGGGTATTGCCGTACTTGTGAGAAATTGTTTTTCAAATGTTGGTGTGGTTTTTCTCTTTTATCCCTTGTGAAAATTTTAGTGGACAAAAAATGTTGATATTAATTTTCACGGCCTAATTCCACTAAATTCTACAAAAAAACCTGTGGGGTCAAAATGCTAACTATACCCTAGAAAAATTCCTTGAGGGGGTGTAGTTTCCAAAATGGGGCCACTTTTGGGGTTTTTCCACTGTTTTCGTCCCTCCAGGGCGTTACAAATGCGACATGGCACCGAAAACCATTCCAGAAAAATCTGCGCTCCAAAATCCAAAAGGTGCTCCTTCCCATCTGAGCACTGCTGTGGGTCCAAACAGTTTATGACCACATATGGGGTATTGCCGTAATCGTGAGAAATTGTTTTACGAATGTTGGGGTTATTTTTCTCCTTTATTCCTTGTAAAAAATGTGACGTTTTAGCACAGAAAAATAAAGTCGATTTTCATCTTCACAGACTAAATCCACTAAATTCGGCAAAAAAAAAAACGCGGGGTCAAAATGCTAACTATAACCCTAGAAAAATGCTTTGAGGGGTGTAGTTTCCAAAATGGGGTAACTTTTTTTGGGGGGGAAATTCGATTGCTTAGGCACCACAAGACCTCTTCAAACCTGACATGGTGCCTAAAATATACTCCTAAAAAAAGGAGGACCCAAAATCCTCTAGGTGCTCCTTTGCTTCTGAGGCCAATGCTTCAGTCCATTACCATACTAGGGCCACATGTGGGATATTTCTAAAAACTGCAGAAACTGGGCAATAAATATTGAGTTGCGTTTCTCTGGTAAGACCTTCTGTGTTACAGAAAAAAAACATATTACTAATGAATTTCAGCAAAAAAAATAAAAATTAAAGAGGCTCTGTCACCAGATTTTGCAACCCCTATCTGCTATTGCAGCAGATCGGCGCTGCAATGTAGATTACAGTAACGTTTTTATTTTTAAAAAACGAGCATTTTTGGCCAAGTTATGACCATTTTCGTATTTATGCAAATGAGGCTTGCAAAAGTACAACTGGGCGTGTTGAAAAGTAAAAGTACAACTGGGCGTGTATTATGTGCGTACATCGGGGCGTGTTTACTACTTTTACTAGCTGGGCGTTGTGTATAGAAGTGTCATCCACTTCTCTTCACAACGCCCAGCTTCTGGCAGTGCAGACACAGCCGTGTTCTCCAGAGATCACACTGTGACGTCACTCACAGGTCCTGCATCGTGTCAGCACCAGAGGCTACAGATGATTCTGCAGCAGCATCGGTGTTTGCAGGTAAGTCGATGTAGCTACTTACCTGCAAACGCTGATGCTGCTGCAGAATCAACTGTAGCCTCTGGTGCCGACACGATGCAGGACCTGTGAGTGACGTCACAGATCTGCACTGCCAGAAGCTGGGCGTTCTGAAGAGAAGTGGATGATACTTCTCATCAGAACGCCCAGCTAGTAAAAGTAGTAAACACGCCCCGATGTACGCACATAATACACGCCCAGTTGTACTTTTACTTTTCAACACGCCCAGTTGTACTTTTGCAAGCCTCATTTGCATAAATACGAAAATGGTCATAACTTGGCCAAAAATGCTCGTTTTTTAAAAATAAAAACGTTACTGTAATCTACATTGCAGCGCCTATCTGCTGCAATAGCAGATAGGGGCTGCAAAATCTGGTGACAGAGCCTCTTTAATTTGTAAATTTCACCTCCACATTGCTTTAATTTCTGTGAAACGCCTAAAGGGTTCAAATACGTTCTAAATGCTGTTTTGAATACATTGAGGGGTGAAGATTTTAAAATGGGGTGACTTATTGGGGGTTTCTAACATATAAGGCCCGCAAAGCCACTTCACAACTGAACTGGTCCCTGAAAATATAGCCTTTTGAAATTTTCTTGAAAATGTGAGATATTGCTGCTAAAGTTCTAAGCCTTGTAACGTCCTAGAAAAATAAAAGGACGTGAAAAAAACGATGCCAATCTAAAATAGACATATGGGAAATGTTAACTAGTAACTATTTTGTGTGCTATTACTATCTGTTTTACAAGTAAATACATTTAAATTTAGAAAAATGCAAATTTTTGCACATTTTCTCGAAAATTTGACGTTTTTCACAAATAAATATTGAATTTATCGACCACATTTTTTCACTAACATAAAGTACAATATGTGTATAGGTTCAGACAGCAACAGATACGTGGAAGGATGGGCTTTTGCACGGATAGGGGCCCAACCCAAATAGGAGTATAAAAGAGTATCCGGCACACCAATTTTGAAACAAAGGAATTTTTATTTTGTATTTAATGCCAGTGGCAGAGTGCGACGTTTCGGTCTAAGTGACCTTCATCAGGCACTGAACCGTGCTGGAAAACTGCATAGACGAGCGCTAGTGGTGCTGATAGCGGCTGACACAGCGGCCAGCCGCTATCAGCACCACTAGCGCTTGTCTATGCAGTTTTCCAGGACGGCTCAGTGCCTGATGAACGTCCTAAAGTACAATATGTCACGGGAAAATCTCAGAATCGCTTGGCGAGCTTAAAGCATTCCAAAGTTATTACCACATAAAGCGACACGTCAGATTTGAAAAAATCATCTGTGTCCACAAGGCCAAAACAGGCTGCGTCCTAAAGGGGTTAATAGGGTAAGATTATGGCCATTGTCATCATATATAACCAAAAATATTGCATCCTGTAGGGTAACCCAACGAATAAGTCATGTTACAGGGCTACAAAATGACAATCATTAGGCTCTATTATGCATATATTGCTTTTCTTTCCACTGAAAATACTTCTGTTTGGCTTTATATTATTACAAAAAAAACATTCAGAGATGGTAGGTGACAATCTAGGTTCCACTAGATGAAATATATCAATCTGAATGCAATTTTTACATTCACAATTTAACCTCAAATGTTTTTTGTTTTTTTTTAAATATATCATTTATTTACCATCCAGAACGTTGTGACAATGATAAAAGTATACAGTAGTAAATGAACTTCAGTCAAATAAGAGGCTCTTTACATTGCTGAATGTGTCAGCTTATACCAATGCCACCTTGACCGCATACTATATGAAGGAACACTGCGGTCACTAAATCACAGCCATCACTGCACCCACTGAGGAAGCCGACTGGTACAAAAAAAAATACAGCTAAAAATGGATAATTAACAAAACTCCCATGTTTCCAAAATGTTCTCGTTTTGTGGATTTGAACATCAAAGAGAAAACCGACCGCATGAGAAAAGCACTTAATGGGAACAGTTATATTCTCATTCATATCAAAGATCTTAATCATAATCTTTCCACAATCATACTGTGCCGATCATTATTCATATAGGCAGCGCACCGTAATCAAGTAGTTACTGTTATTATGCTCTGTCCTAATGCAACCAGAAAATAGTCGCAAGGAATACTTATAAAGCCTTATGTCGATATGAAAGAAAAATGCAGAAAAAGACTTCAAGGAAGGAGAGACTGACGTTTCTATGTAATAATATATTATAATCAGCCCCACAGTTAAATGCCCTGTGTTTGATGTCTTGAATATTTTACCTGTGAAACTATAGGTAGGAGATGACAGAACCTGTGAAACTATAGGAGATGACGGATCTCTTGGAAATATAAAATGGCGCTGCCATCAGGTATTATGTGGTCATCAAGATACATTTTCTGGACCAGTTTTTATCGATTACAGAAATCAATGAACCCAAACAGCTCATGTTTGTACTATCTCCAAATAGGTGGTTAGTGTTGCTCATCTGCACTTCTGCTGGTGCCCCCTTCTATAAGCCAGAAAGTAGAGTCGCTAAGAAAGAGCAGAACGGGTATGTGTGAATGCACCCCAACACCCTGGAGTGCAATTAAAAAAACCTCCACTGTTAGGCCTCATGCACAGGACCGTATGTCAGACGTATTTCCCGGACAGACCACAGTTTAGGGAGCCGGGCTCCTATCATCATCCGTTATTTACGATGCCTTGAGTCCCTGCCTCCCCGCGGAAATACTGTCCCGTACTGTAATCATGTTTTGAGTACAGGACAATATTTCCACAGAGAGGCAGGGACTCCTAGCATCGTAGAGAACTATAATACTAGGAGCCCGGCTCCCTGCACTGTAGTCAGTCGGGGAAATATGGCCGACATACCGTCTTTATATTACGGACCAAACACGGTCATGTGCATGAGGCGTTAGACTATTTAAGAAATGTGTAACAGCAGAAGGTCCACAAACCATACATGATGCCAGAAGACTTAAGAAGTCATGCCCAGGTAAGCCCAAAACAACGTATGGAGTTGTCATGGCTGAGATGACCTCAAAAATAAATATATAAAAAAAATGAATAAATAAAATAATAATAACAAAAATCAGAGATGTGTCGACTTCAGCCTTGAAATATTGTTAACCTCAAACGTAATTACTGTGTCCATATGGCAAACAGACACTGAAGAACAAAAATTTTATTTATTTTAGGGTTGCTCTATGCCCAAAAAATAAAAATGTAATAACTGCATTTGTGTAACATTCTATAAAAATTCTACAAAAATTACTCCCGATGAATCTTTCATGCTAAACGACTGTTTAAATTGACAGACATGGGAGTTTATCTACCAAAACAAAAAATGCATGCTTAAAAAAAAAAAAAACAACAAAAACGCGCACCGTGTGAACCTAGTCTAACAAACAAAACACAAATGATCGGAGATTGTTTGAAATTCAGATACTACGGATTTGCTGCAGGAGGAAATGATTACCTCGGTTACTAATGAGCCGTGAGAAACACAGAATCAGTATCATGCACGTGGGTTCTTAGCCACTGCTCCTAAAACCATCACAATCTGTTAACGGAATACATTTAACACCTAATTTAATTACGTTTGCAAGAATAGAAAAAAACAAAAAACCTATTGAGAGCACTTTGTATGATTACAGACACAAGCAAAAGGAACAGACCTATTGATCCAACCAGCTCCCAATTTACCTCCACACCGCTGAATGATGCAGCCTAAATATATAAATGTAGTTGCAGCTTCCTCTCAGACAAATCCTCTATTAGAAAATTTCTTAAAGGGAAGGTGTCATGAAATTATTTATTTTTTATCAAATTGCTTTTAGTAGAATATTAAAATAAATTTTATTTATTTGTGTTCTACTTTTTACTTTTTTCTTACTTTTACTTCTCTATGGGGGCTGCCATTTTTTTAAAATCTCTGTGTGTGTCGATTACCGACACATACAGAGATGGAACACGGCACATACAACCCCATAGAGAATGCGAACGGGAGCCGTTCCATTCACTACAGCGTACGCCGTCTGTGTGGGAACGGCGCATGCGCCGCTCCCACACAGACCAAAATGAAGGTCTTTGGCAGAGTGAAATCTAGCGCAATTTTCATGTGAAACGGAAGCTGCGGCCGGACAGTAAGATGACTACTTCCGGCCGCGGCTTCCGGCCATATGTTCAAGGAAGCGAAGGCGCAAGGAATAGGAGCAGAGGCGGCAGCGGCTGCACGAGCAGGTAAGTTATGTGCATGTGATGTGTGTTTTACGTTCGTGTATGTTTGTGTTATACTGTCTGCTGAGCACTGTATATAATCCTCCTACACTGTGCAGTCGCTCAGAAAATGGCAGCACACAGTGTAGGAGGTTTGACGATTCAAACCCCCTCCTTCTCCTGGCACTAGCCAGAATAAGGGAGGGGGGGATTGTGTGAGGACACTAGAGCGAGTGTGTCTACCCCAAATTTGCAGCATAAAGCGATGAGGTTGTTTTACCACATTGACCATGCTGCAATTTTGGGAAGTGCTCCCTCTAGTGCCCAGCACATGGAAATGTTATAAATTAGAATCTAATTTATAATATTTCCTGACTTGTGAAAAAATTTAAAAAATTAAAAAACAATGTGTAATCACTCAAATAATAATTGTTTAACTAAAAAATAAAATTAAAAAAATTATAGCGACACATTCCCTTTAAAGGATTTGTCCAGTCATAAGAAATTGATGGCCTATGGTCAGGTTAGGCCATCAATATCTGATCAGAGGGGGTCCGACTCCCAACACCCCCACCGATCAGCTATTTTTAAGGGGCTGCGGCGCTCATACGAGCACTGCTTCCCCTTTATTACGGTCACTGCTCGTATTGTGAATTGCCGATATACATGTAGCGGAGGTTTACAGCATTACTACCTTCTCCTATTTACTTGAATGAGAGAAGGCTGTAATACTGTGAATCGCTGCTACAAGTATGTTGGTGATTCACAGTACAGGCAGTGAGGGTATGTTCACATGCAGTGACCAAAAACGTCTGAAAATACTGAGCTGTTTTCGCCTGAAAACAGCTCCGTATTTTCAGAGGTTTTTGTACCAACTCGCGTTTTTCGCTGTGTATTTTACGGCCGTTTTTGGAGCTGTTTTTCAATGGAGTCAATGAAAAACGCCTCCAAAAACGTCCAAGAAGTGACATGCACTTCTTTTTCGCAACGTCTTTTTATGCGCCGTATTTTGACAGCGACGCGTAAAATGAAGCCTCGTGGGAACATAACACCGTAAAACCCATTGAAAGCAATGGGCAGATGTTTGTAGGCGTAATGGAGACGTTTTTTCAGGCGTAATTCGAGGCGTAAAACGGCCGAATTACGTCTGAAAACACTGCGTGTGAACATACCCTAACAGAGCTACGCTGTTTTCGTAGTTTCAAACTATGGAATCAGGAAGTGTCCGGGAGGCAGCAGGAGCTTTAATTTACAGGAACAGTCTACATTATATATATAATCCATCGGGGTCCAGCTGACAACAGTAGATTAGGTCAAGATGAAATAAAACATGCAGAATTCAGCAATCACTGACATCAATACACATGCATTGGTATAAAGTACGGAAGTAATACATTACAACAATCAACCCAATGAAGCTAAACAATTACCCTTGGTTCCCTAACTTTTAGAGGACATTCCCTCAAAAATCATAGGTCACCATTTTTTACATTAGACTAAATGTTAGTTCATATTATTATTATTATTAGAGTATTACGTTTAGTGTCTCTTTGTATGAACAAGTTTTCACCTTTTCCATGTCATACAACCGGTTACCGATTTCTACTTGACCTACCGGTCATCTACCAGCACAGAGTAGACAACTCATCCCATAACTTTACACCAACAACTCAATAACGCTGCCGGGCTTACTTCTGCAGAAAAGAATATTGTTTGTTGTTTTTTTCAAACGCTATCTCCACTGGCTTAATAGGAGATTATAGATTATGCTTGGAGTGAACTTCTAAGGTATTTTTGAACACAGCTTATGAATTTTCCCCAAAAAAACACTGTCTGAATATTAGTAATTCCTTATAAGTGTTGGTTAACGCCCTTCGTGAAGTCATAGGTTCCTTTGTGTCTTAACATCACAATTCTTTTTAATTGCAGTCTAAAGATTCTAGAGTCCATGGATGCAGATTAAACAAGGATAAGTGAATATACTGAAATGTGCAAAAAAAAAAAAAGTACGTTAAAAGTGTGTAAATATAAATGATGTGTCTAATGAGAATGAGTTATATGGGACGGATATATAAAAGGCAAAGCAAATGTTAGCCATAGGAACCATTTCGGAGATCATTTACATGGTGTAACTGACTTAGAAGGATGAACGAATCTAATTGGATGCTATGGAAAACGTCTCGACTTTTCCTTTACACTGGTTTTCGTCAATAAGCCCCGGAGCGTTATCCCATAGCGGCAAATCTCCAACGCAGTGTGACACATTTAATGAGATGCTTGAGAAACAGGATGAAGAGTTAAGATGCAGTGAATATCTGAGTGGAAAGTAAACCATAAAGAAGGTGAGGGCGATACGCTGGGACGAGTTTTGCTGCCAAGGTATAAATGACCTGATGTAATACAGACAGCCACAACAATCTGTCGGCTGGAGAACACCGCTCAAAACTACTGTAGCATAATGCAATGAAACATTCTGCATTCAGGCAGCAAATTAACTGATGGCAGCCGAGGGGCAATCCATATCCCCGGCAGGGACAAAACCTGTTACAAGAGCCAGAAGCCGCTGCAGAATTCTGCAATTTTGTGATCACTTATGAGCAGCTTATAGCAAACTCATGCGCTATAAATTTCACTATCAAAGGGAAAATTATTGCTTATAAATAAGAAACCCTTTTCTACTAATGTAAAACATTGGGTGGTGTTGTGACTGGTAATGGTGAAATGGGCAAATCTAACAGACTGCCCCTTGGAGCTCAGATCATGCTTTCCTAGTAAAGTGGAATAAGAAATGGCTGGCCCAGTGCTCTGAAATAGATCTAGGTTTGCTTTAAGGCGTGTGTGGATGTCCCAACTCTTTGAACTAAACGGTAGCATACTATACATGACATCTGTAAGAAAGAAAAGTCTGTATGCTTCAGTATGAAATCAGAGGCATATGGAGATACAGTAGTGCCCCACAGAAGTCTATGGGTGCGCTCTTATGGCTTATTACAACTCGAAAGTAATATGATCTTGTATTTGAGGCCTTGGTCAACAAGTTTTGCTCCCAGCCAAAAATTCTGAAACAGATATAAACACGAGAACTGTGACAACAGCCTCAGTTACTTTTGATAGCAAGAATAGCACAGTATGCATTGCTATTCTTGCCGTAAAAAAAAAACAGAAGCTACAAAGCCACCCCATCGTAACCCATTATAAGTCAATAGGGTCCGCCAGGCACTGCTGGGATCTGTCATACAATGGATCCAGCACAGCATCTGGGCCTCCATTATCAACAGTGAGAAATCTACATTTATTAACACTTTACAGACTTGCATGCTGATCCAATAGGTACAAATCTTTAACAAAAAAACTGAAATATAATATAAGGAAGTGCAACAGACTAGAGGTCATCCACATACAGGTCAGAACACAAAATAATAATTTTGTCAGTGTCTACAGTGATAAATGTGGAATATACTGGAGAAGAACTTAATGTACCTGAAGCTGCAGTTAAGTTAAAGGGTTAGGCTATGTTCACATCTGCGTCAGCGCTCCGTTCCGACGTTCCGTCTGAGCTTTCCGTCGAATGGAGCCCTGACTGACACAAACTGAAACCAAAGGTTTCTGTTTCCATCACCATTTATTTCAATGGTGACGGATCCGGTGCCAATGGTTTCAGTTTGTCTCCGTTGCGCAAGGGTTCTGTCATTTTGACGGGATGGATACCATAGTCGACTACGGTATTCATCCCTTCAAAACGGAAACCATTGGCACCGGATCCGTCACCATTGAAATCAATGGTGATGGAAACGGAAACCTAGGATTTCAGTTTGTGTCAGTCAGGGCTCCGTTCCGATGGAAAGCTCCGACAGATGTGAACGAAGCCTAACTAAACTTTCCCAAAACTTCTGACATGTCATACAGAGACCCCCACCGATCGATAAAATGAAGCGGCAGGAGCGCTTGGGTGAGAGCTGTGCCGCTTTGTTTCTGATTGGCTTTTCTCAGAAAGCCAAGCAATTGGTGTACAGGCTCAATAGAAATTCTATGACCCCATATGCCACTCAGTTGGCTTTCTGAGAAAACCGATCATAAACGAAGCGGCACAGCGATCACCCAATCGCTTCTGCCGCTTTGTTTTAGCGAACGGTTGGGGTCTCTGTGTTCAGACCCCCACCGATTAAAAGTTCTGACATGTCAGAAATTTTTGGGACGTTTAGTATTGCGTATTAAGTGTTGGGGGATCATCCCGTTTAGTATTGCGTATTAAGCACTGGGGATTATTTCTCAGACCTCCACTGTAAGTGCCGAATACACAGGCACTACTGTATGTGATCAGTCTGATGTATGTCGTATTCAGAAAATGAGTTGTAATTTAATATTTTACCAGCACACTATAAAGCTGTCATAGTGAATTGCTCATGGTGAACTTAAGCAGTCTTACTCTTCGACGAAGTCTATCTCTTTCTTCACGGATGGCATTCATAGTAGACTTGGTCCTATTGAGATCTTCCTCTTTGCTGCAGAGCATGGCAGTGAGACTTTCGTTTTCTTCCCGCAGACCAGCCAGCTCTTTTTCCCATCGCGACCTTTCTTCTGCCAAATTCGGATATAATTCACGACCCAGGACACCCTCAATTTCTTCCACAGTCTGCCAAAATAAAAAGTTAGAAAAGTTTCAGGAGTTTACATACTAAGAGATGTCAATCGAGCTGAAACATTTCCCATTAGTACACCTTTCATGCTGAAGAAATGTGGACTGCAACGTGCTGTAATAAGTGTGTATGTGTGTGTAGGTGTGTGCGTCTCTGATAGAGGAATTAGATTGATCACAGCCATCCCTGATGAATTAGTAAAACACTACAGATTATTTTAGCACTGCGTACGGATTGATACGGTTATATTAATGGCGAGAAAAATACTACAAAGTATTTTAGCACTGTGTACGGCATAAATAATCTTACCTTAATGGCCAGGTCACAGTGTTCACTGGCGGTTGTGAGTTGCTCAATGTGTCGATCAACTTCTGCCACAGACAAATTGCAGCTGCTCTTTTTCCTCCCGCAGACGACGTTTTCGAGGCCCGTCAGTACCCTCTGCAGCTCAGAGTTCAGGTCACTGCAGTTGTCTGCATTGAATTAAAAAAAAAAAAAAAGAAAATGAGAGACCACATTATGATTCTGGCTATTCACTTATTTGTAACAGTGACCTAAATATTATGGAATTGTATTTTAAGTCATCTCTTAACTTACTTCCATTAAGCAAACGGATTGAACCAGGAGCATTTCTAGACACAGAGCCTGAAAACGAACATGAATTGAAATTTCCCATTGCTGATCTATTGGAGCCTATTAGCAAACTATAGACCTATATTCCCTTACAGCAGTGTATGCTCTGCCTATGGGAATGATCGTAAAACAGTCTATATCCTGTTAACCGCAACACAGCTGAAAACGTGATTTCCCCATAGCGTTCCTGCTGTAAGCAAAATGATGAAATAAAAAAATAATTTAAGAATGGAAATGTGTAAGTCCTCTACTTCCATGTTAGGTCACCAGATCATCATTTCTAAATGAATTTTTTTTTAAACAGTCTTTAGCGGTCACATGACGGTCAAAGAGAAGAGCCACGAGCTGCTTCAAGGTACAAACCATACTGTAACAGAAAATGCAGGGAGCACAATGCTTTACTATGTGGATTAATATTATCGCAAGAGACTATTTAGAATTTTTGACTGGAGACTTGATTTAAAGGGATATTGTCATCTTGGACAGTTACGGCATAGCCACAGGATATGCCACAAATGTCCAAGATGAGAACAAGGTATACTATGAGGGTTACTTATGTCATTATGCGGTTACTATTTGATTCACAGGTGGCTTAGCTTCCTCATGTATTGGGTAACTAAGGCTCAGGTTAGCCAGCACTGGTCTATCATAAATGTTTTATTTCCCTTACTGTACTACGTGCAGACTGATCACTCATCATTCACCACAGTGGTATATAGTGGTCTTTATGCTGGAGAAAAACAAGCAAGCATGTATGCATTATTTATTGAGGTTTAGGATATTCAGCTCAACAACCTTTATATTCAATGAATAGTGGATAACAAGGAACCTGGTGATCCAGAATCCCCTGTTATAGTACTACAAAAAATGTTTCAATGCTGAACTAGCAAGAAACAAAATAAATGACACAGCATCAAGTAGTGGTGGGGAGTGGTGCGGATCCGCAGCAGATAAAGATGCAAATCCTCAGATTTCTGCTGAAAATTTTCTCAGCATTTTTCCACTTGAAAAATCCACTGTGTGAACATGGCCTAAAGAGTATGACTAGATTCCATACAGAACTGTAGAGAAGGATCAGGTTATTAACCCATCCCTGCTCACCCCACGTATATTAAAAGGATAATGGCATTGTCCCCATGCCATTAGTCCGTTAATATAAGAGCTGCCTTGGATGACATTGCCTGATTTCCTGTAACAGTCCTGAACACAGTGTTCTTATTAAGGCCTCATGCACAACAGCACAGGAAGTGTAGTCTCGCGAGATTACGCTTTGTAACTACAAAAAAAAAAAAAAAGAATGCAGCTTTCCAAAAAAGCTGCTGTCTAAACAGGGGACTCAGGACCCCCATTCTCTCAGTTGGTGGGGGTTCCAGCGATCAAACGCTTCTCACCCATCCTGTGGATAGGTGATAAGTTGTTTTGGGGGGGGGGGGGGGAGAGGGAGATAACCCCTTCAATAAAAGGTCTTACTTTACAAGTATGCAGTTATTCCCAATAGCCTCATGAAAAAAAGTCTATGTTATATTTCTCTTCAGTCTACTCCTGCTGATTACTGAATTCCACAAGTTTTACAAGCTTTATTAGACATCTCTCTTAGGAGAGGAGGACGACGCTTGCGGCACACTGATCTTCAGCCAATACATGACATTCACATAACAGGTAGAGGTCTTACTTTGAAAGGGAAGATTGAGAATGCCGAGTGTGTTCAGCTATCCCAGAAGAGCCACTACATACGGATTTATTCTGTCAAACTCCACTTTGTGCTCTTTAGTGGCAAAGGAGACTCCATTATGGAAGTATTATTTTTGGTTTAACTAATGTAATGAATAAAAATAAACCCCATTATAGCATATAAAGCAGGTCCTGATCAGTAACGTACACTCTCCAAACCACATCACTGGGCCACAACAGAAGGCAAGGTACCAAGAAACAAAATTAGGAATCATTGCCAGGACTACTTCATTATATAGTTTGTATTGTTGTTTAAAGGAAACGATGACTAGTAAAGGCGGAAACAACGACCCCAGATATGACAATCTTTCAGGCAATCAAATAATGTCGAAAATCTAAGTTCAGCTCTTCAGTTCCTATATTTCAGAAGTTTAGCAGATGTGGTGGGTTGTGTGCTACAGCTCTTGCACTGTGAGGGTTAAAACATTGCACGCTACGTTTGGCGGAGCGAATAACGACAAGGATTTTTGCCCCTTTGCAAAAGGCTTTTGTAGGTATTGGTTTTGAAGACTGAACATTTGCTTTTTGTACAACTATTGCTGCTGGACTTATCAGGAGCCACCTCTACTATTAGGGTCGATTCACATGCAAAATATTTTGTTGCAAATCTGGAATTTAACAACCTCATTCAGATTAATGGAACAAATTTTCAAAAAGACTGTGGCAGATAAATCTTACAATGGATACTGCCTGTTTATGATGGCAAACCGTTAGGGTATGTGCACACACACTAATTACGTCCGTAATTGACGGACGTATTTCGGCCGCAAGTCCCGGACCGAACACAGTGCAGGGAGCCGGGCTCCTAGCATCATACTTATGTACGACGCTAGGAGTCCCTGCCTCGCTGCAGGACAACTGTCCCGTAGTGTAATCATGTTTACAGTACGGGACAGTTGTCCTGCAGCGAGGCAGGGACTCCTAGCATCGTACATAACTATGATGCTAGGAGCCCGGCTCCCTGCACTGTGTTCGGTCCGGGACTTGCGACCGAAATATGTCCGTCAATTACGGACGTAATTAGTGTGTGTGCACATACCCTTAAGTGAATTTTTTGCTTCTTTTAATTATGAAAACCATCTGAAAAATAAAAAGGTGCTAATCAGCAAACACATACCGGTAACCTATGTCCCAACAGAGCTGAGCGATGAGAGACTTTCCCCCAATAATAGCAGTAGACGCTGTTGGAACAATTCTACAGTAATTGATAGAACATCTGCGAGCACTGACTCCTTACATTACTAATATCAGGTACTACATCCGGAATACTGTAGCCAAATATTCCATGAAAACGCTTAAAAAAGGAGCTGTCAGCTCTCCTAGCATGTCTGCTTTAGTAAATAATTGCATTCCTCTATTATTCCTCCTGTAAATCTATGAACAAATTCACAGTTGGGCGTTACCATTCACTTTGTTAAAGGGACATGTACTTACACGGACATTGTCCATTCAGTGGTAAATGACAGACTGTGTAGGAACATACCTTATCGACAAAAGAAACTTAGTTGACAGTTTATTCATACATTTTCAGGAATAATAGAGGGGCGGCATGACGTAGATTCCTAACAAAAGTTGCTCCGGCATTGTTACATCATAGGGAATACAGACATGTCAGGAGAGGTGACAAATCTTTACACAGGAGAAAAATTGTTGGTGGTTATGTGAAGCAGGTTGTTTCACACAGCTTCTAATATTATATATATATATATATATATATATATATATATATATATATATATATAATAAAGATCACTGCTATTTATTTAGAATAGAAAGCATCTTTACAGCCAGGCTGCCATTTCTACTCCAACATTTGAAACCAGATTAAATTCATATTAACTTCATTTTCAACCCAATGAATATCATTTGACGTACTGGGTCATTGCTAGAGAAGTAAATTCCACACACAGTTTATGAGCTAGAAAGAACAAAAGACAATAAAGCTCTAGCAAAATTCCCACTGCAGATATCCTGTCCACGAGAGCGTGCCGAGTTAGTACAACGGTTAAATACACAGCTCAAAAAATGTTTGTGAAGACTTAAGCATCACAGTGTAACTTCAAGTCCATTCAACTTTAGGGACATCAATCTGTCCAGTTAACATAAAACATAAGCGATTGCGATTCAATTTTACCTGCTTTTGGTAAAGATCAAAAGTGACAACACGTGCCAAGCAGAGGGATCGACACAACAACCTCCAAAAAAAGGAATGGTTTTGCAGGTGGTTCCTCTCTCTTTATCCTTTCTGACATTCTTCTCTAGTTTTGATAGTGTCCTTGTCAGTACCGGTAGCATGAGGCAGTACCTGCAGCCCATTTAAGCTACTCCAGGATGGTACATCTATATGTGCCGTCGCAAGGTTTGCTGTGTCTCCCAGCACAGTCTCTGGAGTAGATACCAGGACATGGGCCATTACATGAATAGAGCCGGACAGGGCCGTAGAAGGGCACCAACCAATCAGGAGGACAGGTATCTGCTCCTTTGTGCAAGAAGGAACAGGAGCACTACCAGAGCCCTACTAAATGATCTTCAGCAGGAAACTGGTATGAATATTTCTGACCAAACGGTCAGAATAAGGGTGGCATGAAGGCCAAACCTCCTGTAGTGGGACCTGTGCGCACAGCCCAGCACTGTGCAGCTCGATTGGTATTTATCAAATACCACCAAAATTGGCAGGATCGCCATTGGTGCTCCGTTCTCTTCACAGGTGAGAGAAAGTTTACAATAAGCACGTGACAGACATGATAGAGTCTGGAGACGCCGAGGTGAACGTTATGCTGCCTGCAACATCATCCAGCATGACCGGTTTGGCGGTGGATCAGTGAAGGTCTGGGGAGGCTTAGCCTTGAAGGGTTTGCACAAACCTACACAAGATTGCCAACTGTACCATGACAGCTGTTATTAATCGGATTAAATCATCAGAGCCATTGTCAGACCTGACGCCGGTGCAGTGAGCCCTAACTTGTTTCTAGTGAAGGACAATGACTGACCTCATGTTGCCCGAGTGTCTAGGCAATTTACGGATGACGAAGGCATTAAAGCCAATAACTGGTCCTTATGTTTCCCAGACCTGAATCCAATTGAGAACTTCTGAAACATTATGAATCAGTGCATCTGACGCCCCCAAGTAACTCCAAAGACTGTCCAGCTCACGGATGCCATAATCCAGCCGTTTCATCAGGTGCATTCCCAGATGTTGTCGGGAGTAGGGATGCACGATGCATCGAAATATCGATACTATTTAGATGCAGTGCACCCTCGAACGGTTCGATAACGTTAATTCATGTATGTCGATACTAAGATGTGCCACCGCACAGCTTAGCATTGTAACACATAAATGTATGAGAGCAGGGCTGCAGCTCTGTAATACAGCCATTGTCCCGCTCCTGAGTCCTGACAAGCGTGTGCGCACGCAGTCAGCATGATGTGATGTGACCTGCACTGCACTAATGAGCGGTGGCTCTGAAGACAGAACATGGCGTGAGCTCTACAAAACACCTCCAATTTTCTGTATTCAGTGCCTGCGCCACCGCTCATTAGTGCAACGCGGGCTGCATCACCTCATGCTGACCGCGCGTGCGCACACTTGTTGTCAGGAGCGGGGCAATGGCTGTATTACATAGTCACAAAAACCTAATCTCTGCCGCTATTCCACTGAATGCTGCGATCAAAGCGGACTGCCGCATTCAAGGGAAAAATGAGAAGGGGGGATGCCTGTGAAACGATTGAGGGACATACTGTATATGGCCGTTGAAGAACCCCTGTGCTGTCTAACTATATTTCCTGTTAGGGCATACTTTAAGTATGTCCTAACACCTGCCTGTGTACTATCCGTACACAGGCTAATGTAATGGCATATAGATATAGATTAAAAGTAAAAACAAAGTAATGTTAAATAAAAACAATACATATACACGTTTTTTTACAATAAACATTAAAATAAAACTCTCAATGCATAAAATATACACATATTCAGTATTGGCACGGCCGTAATAACCTGCACAACAATTTTTTTGTGTCATTTATGAAGTGTGCACTGTAAAAAAATAAAATAAAAACTGCTTTCTTTCACTTATTAATGTGAGGCACGAGGCGTGATGAATTTAACCACCATGTGCCTCACATTAATAGTAATTAACCCCATCATGTACCTCACACATTAACCCAAATGTTGTCCATTATGACTGAGAAACATGATGGGGTTAATTACGATTAATATGAGGCACATTCAAAATTCATCACACCACGTGCCTCATATGGGAAAATGGAAGAACTTTTTTTTAATTATTATTACTGTTGGCAAAGTATCGTTTTTCTATCGAAAGTCGCAATACTACACAAGGTATCGGTATCGAAGTCCAAATTCTGGTATCGTGACATCCCTAGTCGGGAGTGCATACAGGCATGTGAGGGCCATACATATATTATGTGTTCCTGTGATGAAATTTAGGCAAATTGAATCTGCCGGTGACTTAAATATTTTTACTTTAATTTTCGGGGTGATTTGGAATCCAGCCCTCAATTGGTTGAGGATTTTGGTTTCCAATGACTGTTGATTCGTTATTTTGTTCTGAACAAATTACACAATTTATATCTGTAAAGATATTCAAGTGGAATCTTTAGTTCATCAATTTCCGATGTGCGATTTAAGTGTTTAGTTAATTTTTTTGAGCAGTGTATATAACGGATTAGTGATGCCAAGTATCTAATAACCCCACCAGCAAATTATTTATGACACTGCAAAACCTATATGTAATGTTAAAGAAGCAAAACCATTAATCTTTTTGTGTAATAAATGTCAACAACAAAAAAATGGGTTAGGCCTCATGCACACGACCATGATTTTCGGGTTGGCCGGCAGCCGTGAGCCGCCCGCAAATCGCAGGCCGTGCACATGGCCGCGGCCATTATTTTCTATGAGCCTGGACCGCAGAACACGCCTGTAATAAGACGTGCCCGTTCTTTCTGCGGTCCGGGCTCCTGGGCCATGCACGGACCGTGGAAACCACAGTCGTGTGCATGGCCCCATAGAAATGAATGGGGCTGCAATTCTCCTGTGGATTTTTTGTGCATGGGGCCTTATATTGGTTGCACATGGCAATTGCTAGGAGTTCAGGGGAAATACTGAACAGCTCTTTTACTTATAATTCCCTGAACACATTTGATGTAGGTTTATAGTTTTTCCATATGGTATCATAAAACAAAAATATGCATTGTAAACAGGAATCAGACATTAGGACCCGATGTTGGATATGCATTAAACAAGCTTGGATGTAGAATGGAAAAAAATTCATGAAATTAGGTGTACATCAAAGTGAGTTGTCTACTTAAGTGAACCCTATATCAAGCTAATCCCACCTCACATATCTGACCACTTATAGTAAGAATTATATTATAAATATAAAGTTTGTGACTTTCTCAGGCTGGGTTGAGGGTTGCATCAGGAAATACAGAAACACATACTGTGAAGTGCTTATAGCATTTTATTGGTCAAATGTATGCCAGGGTCTGTGTGGAGTAGAAATGCAAATAATTTTTTTTCTCATCTGTTTTTATTTTTCAGATTTGATTTTTTTTCAGCTTTTTAAAAAGTCCTCTCATAATTGTGTCTAAATCCTGACCGAGCAGTATGCCACATCCACTTCTACAAATTAATGTGCATGGTGCAAATGGCAGTCGACTACGCTATTGCTTGCGGCAAAACGACGGGTCCGGTGCACAACAGAGACAAACGGAAATGATGGGCACCGGATCAGTCACCATTAAAATCAATGGGGATGGAAACGGAAACCTCTGGTTTCCATTTGTGTCAGTTCAGGGTCCCGTTCTGACGGAAAGCTCAGACGGAACGTCAGAACGGGACCCCAACGCAGATGTGAACACAGCCTTAGATGGCTACTGACCAAACGCTCGTTCAGCCGACCAGCTATTCCTCCCGACCTCCCACACCCGGCTTGTGAGTGAATGTGTACTTAATGGGGAGAGGGGAATCATTTGCTGCCAAAGACCTTTGTTCTCATTGAAAATAAACCGTCACCAAAAGTATTAGGCGTTTTGAAATCCAATCCTTCTTTCCACCATCTGCTGTCGGGGGTGGGGTGGGGGAGTCAAGACACTCCCATACACATTTGAAGGTCGACTAGTCCCACTGAAATCGATGCATTTGGTTGACGTTCAGCTAACGTGTATGGGCACCTTAGAAGAATTGTTTAAGCCATACAGATTGTTTTAAGAGTCAATTCTAGTTATTTAATTTCTGAGCTTAAACTTTAAATAGAGGCAAATAATGTTGGATACTTTATATAGTTATTACAATATAATGAATGACAAAAGGAACTCATTCCAATTTTGATCAGAGCTACACTGTATGGTGTTCTTCCAAGTACACAAAGTGTTTTGTTTTTAAAATAATTACTCTTTATGGCACTTTAAAACAAAGTGGGTAACCTATGTTGGTTCCTGCCATCTCAAATTCCCACTATGACAAGACAGACATCTGTGCGGTCTCTTGTGCTCTTTGCATTCTTGCTGTACTATACAAGAACCTACCAATCCTCTATGCAACATGTATAATGCAAAGCGAGCACACAGCATCAGCCTAGCGGTCAGCATGTTTTTCCATCTGTTCCACTTTTAACGTAGCAATAATCTCAGGCAGGGTGCCCAAACCCAACATAATAATAATAACCTCACCCGTGCTGCCAAAACAGTGCACAGGAATCATGGCATGACAGGGCTTGTGTTATTACAAATTATACATTCACCTTTCATTGAGAAGAAAGAGCAGATCAAAGTTCAAGATGTTCTTTATAAGGAACGCCAGTTTTAGAGGCAACCAAACAGAACAGTACACAAAGCGTGGATAATGTTTATATTGTTTTAGTACATTTTTTCTTCAATGGATATTAGCTCATAACTAATAACCATAAGTCATGATCTTATAAATCAAGCTCTTATCTTGTATATTGCACATGTTTACATGAATTTGATGACCGAATTTTAAAATACATACCACATGGTTTCAATAAGGATATGCTCGGACTATGCTCAAAGCCAAAGCACAACTTCAGAGGGAAGGTAAATGGGGAATAGATTAATCCAAAATGTGAAATTGATTTATAAAACATTGGGATAAAAAAAAAAAAAAGACCTTGTTCACAAATAGAAAATTTACATGGATTTAATCGTGGTTTCCAATTTTAAAATAATCCCCTATTATACGCATTGAATGGGGCTCAGCTTCAGTTTAAACTGCAAAAGTGAAGCAGAATTATGAGGGTCAGCCTTGGATTTCTGCTGCAGAATCTCAGCCAAATCCACGTCAGATTTTTACACATGAAAACTTCTCCGTGTTGACTTGGACTAATGCTGTAGGAATCGAAAACAGTAATGTTCTGATTACTTTCACTAACCCCTCAGAATATAAATTGTCTGAAGAGCATCTTCTGATAATCTATTACATGCCTTTAATTGTTTGTACAAAGTAAATTTTGAGGACTGATGTGCAAAATAAGGCACAACGCAAATACTTTTTTGTTAAAGGCTATGTAAACCTTTGCAATAGTTTTGTTTTTTGATAAAAAGGTGTGTTTTGTGCAACTTTATAATTAGTTTTTATTAAAAATTATTTTGAGATGCAGCTGCTTTTTATCCTGCATAAGATCTGAACCGGTCAGGTCCGCGGGACTGACAGGTTCAGTGTCAGCGGGTCCTGAATGTCTATGACTCGCAGGATCCACACCGTAATCTATCACATCTAAGTAGGGCTGGACAATTAATCAAATTAATTCGATTAATTTGCCCTCAGGGGATCTCACAATTTAGTTTTTTTTAACAGAATCGTTGAATCTATTCTTTAATCGTACCATCGCGCCGTGCTGCCCCTGTCACTGTACTGCCGAAGCTCCACCCTGCCGCCTGGTCACTGCCTTGTCTGCCCCGTCCTGTCCCTGCTTCCCCATGGAACTGCTGTTCTGTACTGAACAAAATTATACAGTACGAAACAGCAGTTCCGTGGGGAAGCAGAGACTCTTTGTATATAGCCACACTGCCCTGTAGATAGCACCCCCTTGCATATTCCACCACCACCCCCCCTTGTAGATCGCACCGTTGTAGCTTGTACTAGAAGCTCCTAGTGGCAGTTACAGCGGCGCCATCTACAAGCGGGGGGTGTGATCTACAAGGAAGGGGGGGTGTGCGATCTACAACGAAGGGGAGGGGGGGAGTGCAATCTACAAGGAAGGGGGGGTGCGATCTACAAGGAAGGGGGTGCTGCGACCTACTAGGGTGGTGGGGTGCTGCTAGGGGGTGTGGCACTATCTACATGGGTACTGTGGCACTATATTGGGGGATTGGAACTATGTGGGCAATGTCATTACATGTGGGCTCTGTGTCACTGTCATTACATGTGGGCACTGGCACGGTCATTACATGTGGGCGATGGCCCGGTCATTACATGTGGGCACTGGCATGGTCATTACATGTGGGCAATGTGGCACTGCATGTGGGCACTGTGGCACTATCTACAGGGACATTGCAGCACTATCTACATGGGCACTGTGGCACTACATCACTATGTGGGCACTGTGGCACTATCAACAGGGCATTGCGACACTATCTACATATCTACTGTGATGTTTTCAGGGGATTGGGACAAAAAACCCTGACAAATTAAATTAATTTTAATTTTTTTTTTAACGGCCATGAAAAACTGACAGTCGGACTGGAAATGGATGAGAATTTGGAGACACTGATACAAAATGGACATGAAAAACTGATAATGATCCGTTTTTAATGGCCATCTTTTTTCACTGTTGTGTGGCTGTAGCCTAAAGGTCTGTGATGCCAGGAGTCCCGTTCACATGTACTGTGGTCGGACTGGGAAATCCGGCGGACACACGGATCATTTTTCACGGTCCAATCACGGTCGTGTGAATCGGCCTTAATGTTATTTATTTAAAACCCCATCATGGGGCCGGTACTGTACAGGGTCCTGCTCACACTTCAGGCATCTTTCTCCATTGTGCCCGCTCGGCGCGATCTGCCTGGCCCTGCCGCAATTTACACTGCTTTCACCTGCAATGCCAGAGACCGGCTGAGGTGGTGATGGGCAGAGTGGGATGTTAATGATGCACAAGGTGCACTGATTATAGATTCTGTTAACCTGTTCCCTGTGGGAGACACAGAAGTTATAATCAGTTAGCTAGACATTTTTACAATTGTATTTATGATTTAAAAAAAAAGTTTTTGCAGAGGTTAAAAGTCGTGAAGTTACGTACAATAATTATAGCAATGTATGTTAAAAAGTTATTTATATAAAGAAAATTTATTAAATTATCTCTTGGTATTACTGTTCAATAAACCGAAAATCGACCAAAGATTTTATTTTTTGGCAGAATTGTTGCCCAGCCCTACATCCAAGTTATGAACGTAGATGTCATCGATAGCAGCTCGATCCTGCGTGTTAGAGACATGCAGGACCCGCTGACACTGAAACAGTCAGTGCCGTTGACCTGACGGATACAGTTTTCAGCGCTAGATACAGCTCTGCGATACAGCTTTGAGATACAGGATACAAAGGAGCTGTATCTCAAAAAGTAAAAATAATTTTCAATAAAAAGTATTTTGAAAGTTGCAACAAATCACACTGATAGACATTTTTATTAAAAGAAAAAAACATTTAAAAAAGGTGTACATGGCGTTTAACCCTGTCATGGAGACTAGCCTGGTGTCACAAAGGGTCTGTGGACTCACTGGTCCGTACCGCCTTGACGGTATGGCAGCTGGCCAACAGGGCGCAGGTCAATGTCTATAGTTCGTATAGGGTACCTGTGGCAGCTCGGACAGTAGCAAGGCAGGCTCGGCTGGAACTAGGCAGCGAGCAGACGTCAGGTGTGGTGAAGCAGGACAGGCGTGGTATACAGCACGGCACAACTTTGGCTAGCACAGTACTCGACCAGGATAGTACGGAATGCAGGGAACAGGAACACACTAGGAGGCCATCACATAGACAAACTTTGGAAACAACATCAACGCTCAGGCATCAAAGCAGAGGGCTGGACCCCTCTTATAGTCCAGGGTACTCACGGCCTGATGTTCATCAAAGTCCGGTGCGCGCGCTGCCCCTTTAAGAGCGTGCACGCACACCCTACGGAATCTGGCTGAGGTGAGTGGAAGCGAGCACTGGCGTCTCCTGAGGTGGAGGCTGGGGCCAGCGGTTGCCGAGTCCATAATGTCCTTGAGCAGCGTGGGCCACCAGAAATGACGAGCAATCAGATCCCGGCTCTTACGGAACACCGCGTGACCTGCCAGTCTAGAGGAGCGTGCCCAGCGGAGGATTCTTCCACGATCAGCCAGGCGCACAAAGTCCTCCTTAGAGGAATGTCCCCAACTTGCATGGGATTGACAGAGACAGTGGAAGACGGATCAATAATGCTCTGTGGAATCTCCATGGTGTCTTCCGTCTCGAAACACCTGGACAAAGCATCGGCCCTCACATTCTTGTCGGCTGGGCGATAATGGAGCTCAAACTGAAAACTGGTAAAGAACAGTGACCACCTGGCCTGACGAGGGTTCAGCCGTTGGGCCGTCTGGAGGTAGGTCAGATTGTTGTGGTCTGTAAAAATTAGGATCGGATGAGCTGCGCCCTCTAGTAGATGTCTCCACTCTTCCAGAGCCAAATTTGATGGCCAGTAACTCCTGATCCCCAATCGAGTAGTTGCATTCTGCAGAAGAGAAGAGCTTAGAGAAATATCCACATACCAGTGACTTGCCCTTGGGACCTCTCTGGAACAGGAGTGCACCAGCACCGACAGAGGATGCGTCCACCTCCAATGAGAACTGCAGAAAGACATCCGGATGATGGAGGATAGAGGCTGAGGTGAAGGCACTCTTCAGGCTATTGAATGCGGACTCTGCCTCGGGAGTCCACACCTTGGCGTTCTTGCCCTTCTTAGTGAGGTCAGAGATAGGAAAAGTCAGTGAAGAGATGCGCTGTATGGCCCCAAAGAGCGCTGTATGGCCCTCAAGCCTTGAGGGTGTGGCCATTCCAGGACAGACTTTACCTTCTCAGGATCCATCTCGAGGCCTCGATTCGAGACGATGTAGCCCAGGAAAAGTAGAGTATCTCTGTCAAACACACACTTCTCCAACTTGGCGTACAGACGATTCTCCCTTAACCGTAGCAGAACTTGACTGACATGTTTCTGATGCGTCATAGGATCTGGAGAAAAAAATCAAGATGTCATCAAGACAGACCACAACACAAACATAGAACGGAAAATGTCATTAAACTCCTGGAAGACCGCGGGAGCATTGCACAGGCCGAAAGGCATTACTAGATACTCAGTGTCCATCACGGGTGTTAAATAGGTTGTAAGCCCCACGAAGATCTAGTTTAGAAAAAATCTCGGCACCACGTATACGATCAAACAGTTCAGAGATCAGTGGCAACGGATATTTATTCTTCACCGTGATCTGGATGAGACCACGGTAGTCGATACAAGGATGAAGAGAACCATCCTTCTTTTGACGAATAAGAACCCGGCTCCTGCCGGGGAGGAAGACTTTCGTATGAAGCCCCTCTCCAAGTTCTCTTTCACATAGGCTGACATGGACAGAGTCTCTGGCAAGGAGAGAGGATATACCATACCACAGGGAAGGGATGCACCAGGAATCAGTTCGATAGGGCAGTCACACGCCCGATGTGGAGGCAATGTCTCCGCCTCCCTCTTGCTGAAGACGTCCGAAAATGCAGCATAATGACTTGGCAATCCTGCCAATGACCGAGGCAGGGAAGGCTGAACCAAAGGAATCTGCACCAGGCAACGGCTTTGACACTTAGGGCCCCACTGGAGAACCTCCCCAGAATTCCAGTCCAAGACTGGGGCATGCAGTCGAAGCCAAGGAAGGCCCAGCAACACAGGGTTAACAGCTTTGGATAGGACATAGAACGACAGAAGTTCGGAGTGAAGAGCCCCTACTTGGAGACTCAGCGGCTTGGTCACAGCTATAACTGGGTCTGGCAGAGGTAGTCCATTTACTGATGCAACTGTCAACGGGCTCTCCAGAGGGGTGGTGGGTAATTGAAGAAGGTCCACCAGGTCTCTACGGATGAAATTAGAAGCAGATCCAGAGTCCAGATACGCAGAGACCTGATGCCTTCTCTCACCGGACACTATGGTCACAGGTATGGACAATTTAGACGGAAGTCCTCTCTTACACAAGGTTGTCACTCTAAGCAACCCTAGGCTTTGGGATCTTTGGGGACACAGGCGCACAAGATGGCCACCGAGGCCGCAATAAAGACAGAGTCCAGAAGTGCGTCTGTGTTGTCTCTCCTGGGTGGATAGCTTACACTGGTCCATTATCACAGACTCCTTAGGAGGATCGACATCTGAGAACAGCAGGGGTTGCTGCAAAGTAGGAAGCAGACTAGGAAGAACTCCCTCCCGACTAACCTCTTGGAGGCGTTCTCGGATCCGTATATCAATCCGGGCGGACAGAAGGATCATCCAGGGTAGACGGCAGATCTCGAGCGGCAAGTTCGTCCTTAATTTTAGGAGCCAATCCATGCCAGAATCCAGCCACCAGGGCCTCATTGTTCCAGAACAGCTCTCCCGCCAGGGTGTGGAAGTGACTGGCGTACTCAATCACGGAGGTGTCTCCTTGGCGTAGGTTAATCAAAGAGGCCTCTGCAGATGAGACCCGACTAGGCTCCTCAAACACCATACGAAAAGTCCGGAGGAAGGCTTGGAAGTCATGGGTCTCTGGTCCTTGTCTCTCCCAGATAGGGCTCGTCCATGCAAGAGCCTTGCCAGTGAGGAGAGAGATGATGAAAGCGACCCTTGCGCCATCAGAAGAAAATGTCCTACTATACAGGCTGAAGTGGATCTGGAACGGATTCAGAAATCCACGACAGGTACTTGCTTCTCCATCATAGCGGTCAGGAAGTGGCAAAGAAACGCGCAGATCAACACTGCCAGGAGGTGTAGTAGGAGGAACGGCAGCTTGTGCCCCTTGCCGACGTGCAAGTATGTTCAACGCCTGGAGTCGTTGGTTCTGTCGAGACCGGAGGTCTAGCATATCAGCCCGCATCTCTTGAGACGTTGTCATGGTCTTGAATCGACCAGCGGGGTCCATGGCCTGAGCGTACTGTCAAGATGGGTCTGTGGACCCACTGGGCCGTATCGCCTTGACGGTATTGCAGCTGGCCAACAGGGCGCAGGTCAATGTCTATAGTTCGTATAGGGTACCTGTGACAGATCGGACAGTAGCAAGGCAGGCTCGGCTGAAACTAGGCAGCAGGCAGACGGCAGGCGTGGTGAAGAGCGGACACCCTACAGGATCCCGCTGGGGTGAGTGGAAGCGAGCACTGGCATCTCCTGAGGATGAGGCTGGGGCCAGCGCTTGCCGACTCGTGGCTGCGGCTGTCAGGGGGAGATTGGAGCTGACAGCCCGCAGCCACGGACATGACACCTGGTCAGCACTGTGCCGGAAACAGGGACTATCAGAATCATCATAAAGGAAGATCACAGTTTGTGAGTCTCTTAAAGAGGCTCTGTCACCAGATTTTGCAACCCCTATCTGCTATTGCAGCAGATCGGCGCTGCAATGTAGATTACAGTAACGTTTTTATTTTTAAAAAACGAGCATTTTTGGCCAAGTTATGACCATTTTTGTAGTTATGCAAATGAGGCTTGCAAAAGTCCAAGTGGGTGTGTTTAAAAGTAAAAGTCCAAGTGGGCGTGTATTATGTGCGTACATCGGGGCGTTTTTAATACTTTTACTAGCTGGGCGTTCTGATGAGAAGTATCATCCACTTCTCTTCAGAACGCCCAGCTTCTGGCAGTGCAGACACAGCCGTGTTCTCGAGAGATCACGCTGTGTCGTCACTCACAGGTCCTGCATCGTGTCAGACGAGCGAGGACACCGGCACCAGAGGCTACAGTTGATTCTGCAGCAGCATCAGCGTTTGCAGGTAAGATCGACTTACCTGCAAACGCTGATGCTGCTGCAGAATCAACTGTAGCCTCTGGTGCCGATGTGGCCGACACGATGCAGGACCTGTGAGTGACGTCACAGATCTGCACTGTCAGAAGCTGGGCGTTCTGAAGAGAAGTGGATGATACTTCTCATCAGAACGCCCAGCTAGTAAAAGTATTAAAAACGCCCCGATGTACGCACATAATACACGCCCACTTGGACTTTTACTTTTAAACACACCCACTTGGACTTTTGCAAGCCTCATTTGCATAACTACAAAAATGGTCATAACTTGGCCAAAAATGCTCGTTTTTTAAAAATAAAAACGTTACTGTAATCTACATTGCAGCGCCGATCTGCTGCAATAGCAGATAGGGGTTGCAAAATCTGGTGACAGAGCCTCTTTAAGTACTCTACACTGGCTACTTCAAACAGAAAATGGCATTTTCTGAAAGATTACACAGAGCCAACAAAAACCTACATTCACCCCAGAACAGAAGCATGTTAAATATTGTTTATTACTTCCATCAGTGTGCAGGAGGGAATTAATTTGTAAGGGAGGTTGGAAGCAGGGTCAGCATACCATGAGTAGGGAATTTTTTTTTAAATATGTTAACGATGTTAGTGCTTTATTAAAAATGTTTATATTTATTTGTGTGTTTGTGTTTTACTTTTTCTTATTTTTACACTTTTTCTTCCCTATGGGGGCTGCCATTTTTTTTTCCATTTCTGTATGTGTCGATTAACGACACATACAGACATGGAATACGGCAGCCACAGTCCCATAGGGACTGCGAACGGCTCCCGTCCCATCCACTTCAATGTACGCCGTCTGTGTGGGAACTGCGCATGCACCGCTCCCACACAGTCCAATTTGAAATGCGCGCCGTCCGGCGCCATTTTCGTGTGGACCGGAAGTCGCGCCCGGACAGTAAGATTACTACTTCCGGTCGCGGCTTCCGGACTTGTGCACTTGGACCAGCGGCAGCAGACGGAGCGGACGGGCCGGAGGGAGCCGCGGCGGCAGGAGCAGGTAAGAGATTTATATGTATGTTCGTGTTTGTGTACGTTTACTACTGTATGTAAACCTACTACACTGTGTGTTAGCTCAAAAAATGGCGACACACAGTGTAGGAGGTTAGACCGTTCAAACCCCTCGTTTATCCCGGCACTAGCCAGGATAAAGGAGGGGGAGGGATGCTGAGAGCTCACTAGAGCGAGGGCTTTTTACCCAATTTTGCAGCATAAAGCAATGTGGTTGCTTTACCACATGCAATGCTGCAATTTTGGGAATAGCTCCATCTAGTGACCAGCAATGGGAAATATTATAAATTAGAATTAATTTATAATATTTCCTGACTCGTGAAAAAAAAATAAAAAAAATTTGAACAATGTTTAATCACCTACACACTAAATGCTTAATTAAAAAAAACAAAACATGTTTTTCTGGCAACACATTGCCTTTAACACAAGTAATGGAAATGCAGGTTTTGTCATCATCTTGATGATGGGCTTGATGTACGGTTTAGGTAGGCGAGATTGTGAGGTTTATAGCACACAGCCAGCCATTCCCCAAAGGACAGAGGCTTTAATGTGAGAGGTTTCATGATTTTCATGATGGTTTAAGTAAATTGTAATGTATCAGGTTTTGCTTGGTGGCTGCAAAATGAAGAAAGGCTGCAGCGTGACTTTCATCCTTCAGAAAGCACAGCATATATTTGATATGGGCTTGAGGTTTCAGGCATATACTGTGAAAGAGACGTTTATAGCAGAGGGTGGGTTGGGAGATTTAACTAAATAAATATAGCGGGTAATGGCAGTTTTGCTTAATCGGCAGCTTAGCAACTAAGGCAAAGTCTAATTTATGATGACTGTGGTGTTGGCTTAAGAAAATAAATAGGACTATACTTTAAGGTCTCCTAAAGAGGCAGCGCTTTCATTGTCCAATTACGTGTCTTTAGATTTTCTCCACCACGTGGGGCCAGTAATTTGCTGCATATTTTTTACACTACAGCCAAAATATACAACAAATAATCTTGGAACCATAACCAGTGATGTCATCTTAATAAGAAATCTTACTGCAGATGGAGAACGTTTGGGCAAAATTTCTGGTAACTGAAAGAAATAGGATAGTCATCTGGTATAACTTGGGTCTGGCAAAAGATAAGTAACCCATTAACATTGCAATATCATGGCTCATGACGTGTAATTGTCCCAAAGTCACTGCATGTATGTGGTTATGGGTACAGGGTGAAGTCATTTCAGTATGAAGTTAGGATACATTCCATGCTGAATTAAAGGGTTTCTTACCAATAAACAATTGCTAAATTTCCACCATGTTCAGAAAGATGGTTTGAAATAGTCCCCACTGAACGTATAGACAGACATACAACGTATTCCAAATTATTATGCAAATGTTATTTTTCGCTGATTTTCCTAAATAGTCGATGCAAATGACAGTCAGTATAATCTTCAAGCCATCAACCGTTGGAGTATAATGCAAATTTTATTGAACAAATCTCCTAATGATAACAGATTTTTTTTTAGAAGTAAAAAACTCAAAATGCACTGTTTCAAATTATTATATTACACAACAGAGTTCAAAACATTTTAAAGGTTGTAAAGAGAACTAAAATGGTAATTTGTTGAATTTGCAGCATCAGGAGGTCATATTTACAGAAATCAAAAGCTCTTTCAATCAAAAAAAAACTTAGCAGGCCAAGTTACATGTTAACATAGGACCCCTTCTTTGATATCACCTTCACAATTCTTGCATCCACTGAATTTGTGAGTATTTGGACAGTTTCTGCTTGAATATCTTTGCAGAATGTCAGAATAACCTCCCAGAGCTTCTGTTTTGATGTGAACTGCCTCCCACCCTTATAGATATTTTTCTTGAGGATGCTCCAAAGTTTCTCAATAGGGTTGAGCACAGGGGAACATGGGGGTCACACCATGGGTTTCTCTCCTTTTATGCCCATAGCAGCCAATGACACAGAGGTATTCTTTGCAGCATGAGATGGTGCATTGTCATGCATGAAGATAATTTTGCTACGGAAGGCACGGTTCTTCTTTTTGTACCACGGAAGAAAGTGGTCAGTCATAAACTCTACGTATTTTGCAGAGGTCATTTTCACACTGTCAGGGACCCTAAAGGGGCCTACCAGCTCTCTCCCCATGATTCCAGCCCAAAACATGACTCCGCCACCTCATTGCTGACGTCGCAGCCTTGTTGGGACATGGTGGCCATTCACCAACCATCCACTACTCCATCCATCTGGACAATCCAGGGTTGCACGGCACTCATCAGTAAACAACACGGTTTGAAAATAGTCTTCAAGTATTTCTGAGCCCACTGCAACCATTTCTGCTTGTGAGCATTGTTTAGGGGTGGCCAAATAATAGCTTTATGCACACTTGCAAACCTCTGGAGGATCCTACACCTTCAGGTTCGCGGGACTCCAGAGGCACCAGCGGCTTCAAATACGTGTTTGCTGCTTTGCAATGGCATTTTAGCAGCTGCTCTCCTAATCCTATTAATTTGTCTGGAGGAAACCTTCCTCATTATGCCTTTATCTGAACGAACCCGTCTGTGCTCTGAATCAGCCACAAATCTTTTCACAGTACGATGATCACGCTTACGTTTTCTTGAAATATCTAATGTTTTCATACCTTGTCCAAGGTATTGCACTATTTCATGCTTTTGGGCATCAGAGAGATCCTTTTTCTTTCCCATATTCCTTGAAACCTGTGGCCTGCTTAATAATGTGCAACGTCCTTCTTAAGTAGTTTTCCTTTAATTGGGCACACCTGGCAAACTACATATCACAGGTGTCTGAGATTGATTACAATGATCCAAAGAGCCCTAAGACACAATACCATCCATGAGTTTAATTGAAAAACTAATAATTAAATGTTTATGACACTTAAATCCAATGTGCATAATAATTTGGAACACGGTGTATGCAACCGAATGTCTACACAGTTTAATACCGTACATCTGCCATAGACAGCCACACAAAATAAACCTTGTATGACGCACGGTATTATACAGTTGTATTAAAAAGTGCAGTCGACTATGCTTTTCAATAGACTTGGGGTTGCGGGATTCCGATGTATCCCAGCCAAACATATCCCAAAAGGACATGTGGTGTAATCTTGCCTTAGGCCTTATTCACACTTGTGTATTTTACATCAGTATTTATAAGCCAGAAGGGCCAATATGGGCCATAAAAATAAGCACCGATCAACGAGAGAGCTTTTTGATCGGCGCTCGTTTGCTCTTTTTGCAAGGAGATATGATCAGTATTGTATAGGTACGAGCGACCATTACTACGATCTCTTATCATCATACACTTCCATCATGTTGGCAGCATATCTCCATATTTACACAAGGAGATGTGCTGCAGACAACGATAATATTTTGTGTTACTTAAAAGATGCAATCTGCCAATGAACGAGTGTTTGCTTGTTTATCGGCTGATCGTTGCCCTGTTTACACCGGGAAATGATCGGGAACGAGTATCTGTATGAACACTTGTTTGCCTAATCATTGGCCCGTATAAAATGGCCTTTACTGTGTACACTTTGCAATGGGAACAGTTAAAATGATGCCGCTCTTGGCACAACACTGATGGGTGGAGGAGAAGAGAACTGTGTAACTCGTAGTCATGCCCTATGTACAAGGCTTTTAGGACGAGCTGGTTACATTGACTTCAATGCAAGAAGCTTTCTCGCTCCTGCCAATAGGATGTGGCTGTGGGTGGAACTATTCTTCCCTCCTGCTCAAAGAGTTTACCAATAATGTCTATTAGTTTAGAACCCCTTTCGGGAACGTCTCACAATAATCCTAGAATGTCAACACATTATTCCATATCTATGCACAGAGGACGACCGTCCACTAGAGAGTAGGGATGTCGCGATACCAGAATTTGGACTTCGATACCGATACTTTGTGTAGTATTGCGATTTCGATACCAAAACGATACTTTGCCAACAGTAATAAAAAAAAAAGTTCTTCCATTTTCTGATGTGAGGCACGAGGTGTGATGAATTTTGAATGTGCCTCACATTAATAGTAATTAACCCCATCATGTTTCTCAGTCTTAATGGGTTAATGTGTAAGGTACATGATGGGGTTAATTACTATTAATGTGAGGCACATGGAGGTTAAATTCATCACACCTCGTGCCTTACATTAATAAGTGAAAGACGTTTTTTTTTGTTTTGTTTTTACAGCGTACACATCATAAATGAGACAAAAAAAAATTGTGGTGCAGGTTATTACGGCCGCGCCAATACCGAATATGTCTATATTTTATGTATTGAGACTTATTTTAATGTTTATTGTAAAGAAAGGTATATGTGTATTATTTTTATTTAAGATTACTTTATGTTTTTACTTGATTTTTAAACTTTAATGTACTGGCATATATCAAATATATGCCAGTACATTAGCCTGTGTACTTATAGTACACAGAAAGTTGTTAGGACATACCTAAATATGCCCTAACAGGAAATATGGTAAGACAGCCCTGGGGTCCTTCAATGGACCCTGGGACGTCTGGCCATATATGGTATGTCCCTCAATCGTGTCACAGGAATTCCCTGTGATGCAATCCAAGGGGAATCCCCATCTCATTTTCCCCTGAATGCTGCAGTCAGCTTTGATCGCAGCATTCAGCGGAATAGCGGCAGAGATGAAAGGTTTCTCTGATCTCCGCCGTTATAGAGCGCGGCTGCGGCTGTGTAATACAGCCATTGCCCGCTCCTAAAATTAAGTGTGCGCACGGTGAAAACTAAGAATTAGTCTTAGGCTGGGTTCACACGACCATGTTACGTCCGTAATGTACGGAACGTATTTCGGCCGGAAGACCCGGACCGAACACACTGCAGGGGGCCGGGCTCCTAGCATCATAGTGATGTACGACGCTAGGAGTCCCTGCCTCTGCGTGGAACTACTGTCCCGTACTGTAATCATGATTACAGTACGGGACAGTTGTCCTGCAGCGAGGCAGGGACTCCTAGCATCGTACATAACGATGATGCTAGGAGCCCGGCTCCCTGCACTGTCTTCGGTCCGGGTCTTCCGGCCGAAATACGTTCCGTACTTTACGGACGTAACATGGTCGTGTGAACCCAGCCTCAGCGGTAATTCCATTTCCTTTAGTCCTCCATGACGACGTACTAGGAGGATGATCCCTTGACCTCTGTAGGGACAGGAACTGAGAGACGTTAAAAGGGCCCCACTTTTAGCCTCCCACCAGTGTGTACCATATCACTACACCAGAAGGAAGTAGCTAATCCTAACTGCATGTTAACTTCACATACCCCTAAGAAGGTAGGATGGGTAAATGTTTTCCGCATTGCGGGACTCAAGGAAACGGAATTACCGGTAACACTAATTCTTACTTTCCATATCGTCCCCCAGGGTGGGACTACCGCATGAAGTACTTTGCGGCCGAAGGCAAAGTCTCTACTGGATGAAAGGTATAGCCTATAATGTTTTGCAAAGGTAAGGGAGCTAGCCCAAGTCTTTGCCGTACAAATCTGGTCTAGCGAAGGTCCTCCCCTTTATGCCCATGATGAAGCTGTGGATCTGGTGGAATGGGCCCTGATGTTTACAGGAACTGACTTTCCTTCAAGAGAATAACACATTTTAATTGCTGTCTTTATCCATGTAGCAGTGGTAGCGTTTGAGGTTTTTTTGTCCTTTCTTTTTCCCCCAAAATTGGATTAGGAGGTTGGAATCTTTCCACCAGTCTGCAGTAACCTGTAAGTATTGTAAGACTGCCCTTCTAACATCAAGAGAATTAAAATTCCTCTTCTTTTTGATTCCTGGGGTTCTGACAAAATAAAGGACAGTAAATAACGGATTTCTATAAAAATCTGATACAACCTTTGTAAGGAAATTGGGATCCAGGTTTAGTACTATTCTATCATCCGTTATCCTAAGGTAGGGTTCTTCTGTGGATAGCGCCTGTATTTCTCCCAGTCTCTTTGCTGTGGTTATCGCTATTAGAAAGGCAACTTTAAAGAGGCTATGTCACCAGATTTTGCAACCCCTATCTGCTATTGCAGCAGATAGGCGCTGCAATGTAGATTACAGTAACGTTTTTATTTTTAAAAAACGAGCATTTTTGGCCAAGTTATGACCATTTTTGTAGTTATGCAAATGAGGCTTGCAAAAGTCCAAGTGGGCGTGTATTATGTGCGTACATCGGGGCGTTTTTAATACTTTTACTAGCTGGCCGTTCTGATGAGAAGTATCATCCACTTCTCTTCAGAACGCCCAGCTTCTGGCAGTGCAGACACAGCGTGTTCTCGAGAGATCACGCTGTGTCGTCACTCACAGGTCCTGCATCGTGTCAGACGAGCGAGGACACATCGGCACCAGAGGCTTCAGTTGATTCTGCAGCAGCATCGGCGTTCGCAGGTAAGTCGATGTAGCTACTTACCTGCAAACGCTGATGCTGCTGCAGAATCAACTGTAGCCTCTGGTGCCGATGTGGCCGACACGATGCAGGACCTGTGAGTGACGTCACAGCGTGATCTGCCAGAAGCTGGGCGTTCTGAAGAGAAGTGGATGATACTTCTCATCAGAACGCCCAGCTAGTAAAAGTATTAAAAATGCCCCGATGTACGCACATAATACACGCCCACTTGGACTTTTACTTTTAAACACACCCACTTGGACTTTTGCAAGCCTCATTTGCATAACTACAAAAATGGTCATAACTTGGCCAAAAATGCTCGTTTTTTAAAAATAAAAACGTTACTGTAATCTACATTGCAGCGCCTATCTGCTGCAATAGCAGATAGGGGTTGCAAAATCTGGTGACAGAGCCTCTTTAAGGGACAAGTGTTTGAGGTCTACATCTTCGATTGGTTCAAAGGGGGGTCTAGTTAGGGCCCTGAGGAAAACGCAGAGTTCCCATTGCGGGGATGACTGTCTAATAGTCAGCCTTAGTCTTGAGGCTGCACACATGAATCTTTTCACCTGTCTGTGCTCTGACAGTTGGGTGTCAAAAACCGTACTAAGTGCAGAGACCTGTACTCGGAGGGTGCTTGGTCTAAGACCTAGATCCAGCCCCTGCTGTAAAAAATCCAAAATCTGCTGGATCACTGGATGATTCTGGTCCAGGGGTTGGTTTCCACACCAGGAGGTAAATTTCTTCCAAATCTTTAGATAAATTGCGGAAGTAACTGACTAGCTTTTAGGGTTGTTATTACCTTCTGGGATAAACCCCTTTCTTTGAGCAGTGCCCCTTCAGGACCCAGACTGATAAGTGAAGGTTCTGGAGACTCTGATGTCGTAGTGGCCCCTGTACTAGTAGATCAGGTCTTAAAGGAAGTTCTATAGGGTCTTCCAGTGCCAATTCCCTCAGGATTGGAAACCAGGCCTTTTTTGGCCAGAATGGAACAATCAAAATGAGTTTCAGATCTTCCTTGTAAAGCTTTTTAAGGACCCTTGATATCAGCGGGAGTGGTGGAAAGGCGTAAGCTAGATCCATGTCCGAAGGCTGAGATAGAGCATCTATGCCTAGGGAACGATCCTGGGGGTTTAGAGAGAAGAAGAGCTCTGTTTTGGAATTTAATCTGTTCGCAAATAGGTCCACTTGAGGAAACCCCCATAGCCGTGTGATCTGAAGAAAGACATTGTGATTCAGAGACCATTCGCCCGGATCTAGGTTTTTCCTGCTGAGGGAATCTGCCTCTGTATTCTCCAAGCCTTTTAGGTGAATGGCCGATAGAGAAAGCAGGTTTTGTTCTACCCAAAATAATATTTTCTGAGACAGGGAGGGAGATCTGGTACCCCCCTGGTGTTTCAGAAAAGATACTGTCGTCATGTTGTCTGATAGTATCTAGACATGGTTGTTCTGAAAGTTGAAGGAACTTGACCTCAGTGTTTCCCGAGTGCTCTCAATTCCCCTGAATATAATTGTCCGGGAGTTTGGCTCACCAACCTTTTTTACGTGCATCTGCCAGAACTAGGATTGCTGGAGACTGATGCCAAATTACACCCCTCCTGAGGTTTGAGTGCTCTGTCCACCAATATAGGGAAGATTTTATCTTCTGATGTATTTTTATCTTCCGATCTAGGGATAGCTGTTTTTTGTCCCATGAGGCCAGTATGCATCTCTGGAGTGGACGGGAATGGTTTTGGCTCCAGGCTACTGACTGAATGCAGGCTGTCATCTGACCTAGTATACTCATCGCCGCTCTTATTTTGTAAGAGGTGGCTTTATGAAACCTTCTGATATTGGAGATTATGGACCTTGTTTTCTCCCAGTAATAAGGACATTTGTAGGGTAGAGTCCAGAATGACACCTAGAAATTTCATCCGAGTGTCCGGAATCCAGTTTGATTTTTGGTAGCTTATTACCCAACCCAGTTCTGCTAGTTGGTTTGTAACTAGCTTTACTTGAGTGGAAAGAATATCCTGGGTCTCTGCTGTAATTAGGCAGTCGCCCATATAGGGGATTATAATTCCCTGTCTGCGAAATGAAGCTATCACCTCTATCATCATTTTTGTAAATACCCGTGGGGCGGGTGAAATTCCCAAGGGGAGAGCTGTAAATTGGTAATGGACCACCCGGCCCGTCGTGTCCTTTACGGCAAACCTTAGGAACTACTGCGAGAAGGGATAAATGGGGATGTGGTAGTAAGCGTCCTTTAGATCCAGGGTACACATGTAAGCCCCTTTCTTTATTTGGGGAGTGGTGGATGATACTAATTCCATCTTGAACCTCCTGTAAATTATGTAATTGTTGAGAGGTTTCAGGTTTATTATTAGCCTGTATGATCTGTCTGGCTTTTTTTTTTTAATAAGAAACAGAGAGGAGTAGTGACCTTCTCCCCACTGATCCTGAGGTCCTTGAGATATTACGCCTCTCTGGTGTAGCTTTCTGATATGAATCTTCAGAAATTGTGAGGGATGTGTTGTCCGAACAAATCTCCTCGGAGGAAGGGTTGAAAATGCCACACGGTAGCCGTTTCTTATTATGTCTAGGACCCATTTGTTCTGGGTGATGTTGCTCCATAGATTGTAGAATTTCCTTCCTCCGACTCTGATGTCATGGTCTGTTTTCCAGTCTATTAGGGTTTAGCAAGAAGCCTCTACCCCTCCCCCCTTTTGGATAACTCCAACAACCTGTCATTCGTTCCCAAAGGCCCCAGGGTGAAAACTATAGAAGGAAAGGAAAGGGAAACTTCCTTATAGATGGTTTATCCTCTGGAAATCCCTTTTTCCTATCTGCCGCCTTCTCTAGTATTTTGTCTAGGTCTGGACCAAAAACATATTCCCCCCTAAACGGGATGTTACAAAAGCCTATTCTTTGAACGGGTGTCTCCCCCCCCCCCCTCTGCCAGTATCTTAACCACAGAGATCTTCTCGCAGCATTAGTGAGGGCCCCTTCCTTGGTTACGAACGGGTTTCCTAGCAGATGCCTCGGCGCAATGCATTGCGCCGAGGCATCTGCTAGGAAACCCGTAGCTACTTTTAGGAGAAGAATTGACTCCGCTAATTGGTCCCTGGGCGTTTTTACCTTGAGGTGGGTCACTAGCACACCTAGTCAAACAAATAGGGTTCTAGCTACTGAAGTGGCTGCTATGTTAGTTTTCATGTTAAACTTTGATGTCTCCCAGGCCTTCTTTAGGAGACAGTCAGACTTCCGATCCATGGGGTCTGTTAGCTGAGCAGAATCTTCAAATGGCAAGGATGTTTGTTTAACTACCTTTGCCATCTGAATATCTACTTTAGGGATCTCATCCCAGATGCCTGTATC
Source organism: Rhinoderma darwinii (assembly GCF_050947455.1). Classification (NCBI taxonomy): domain Eukaryota; kingdom Metazoa; phylum Chordata; class Amphibia; order Anura; family Rhinodermatidae; genus Rhinoderma; species Rhinoderma darwinii. The sequence goes on along the minus strand of NC_134687.1, from coordinate 518,204,909 downwards.
CTGTTTATCAAAAAGGAGGTGATTCTTAAATTCACGGGAGACTTCCAGCCTTCTTTCGGAGTCCTTCCATTCCTCGTTTATTAACTCAAATACATTTTCGTTAATAGGGAAAACGCGCTTCTTTTTTTATCTTAAACCACCAAACATTTCGTCCTGGATGGTCTTTTGTTTTGCAAACTCCTCGATATTCATTGTACCCCTGACCGCTTTTAGTAAATCATCCACATCCATAGAGGAAAAATAATAATTCTGCCGTTTTATACGGGGGAAGAGTGGCCGCGTATTGAGGCTGTATAGCGGATAGGGAGGATTGTACCTCCTCTCTGATCATGGAACGTAAGTCCTCCATGAGGGAAGGTTGTTCATCTTTGATTAGTTTATTAACCCTTTCATGCTGACAATCTGCAGATTCACGGCCTATTCGCATATACCCCTTGCAGATAGGACGTGAATCTGCAGACCTCTCGTTCTGCACTCATAGCGCTGGGAAGATCGCTCTGACGCCGGTGGTGTCAGTGTCCACGGCTACCCAGCAACTTATTCTCTGACAGCCGAACCTATTGGTTTGGCTACAGAGAATATGATCACCATTTCTAACTGTATCCCGACCGCCCACAGTAAATTCACAACGGAGCTTGCTGGGCTCTGTGCAGCGCCGACGTGAATTCACAGTGGGTGTTAAAAGCGCGATCCGGGTGTCTCAGGGCAGTGCTGACACCCAGATTGCTCTGTTAACCCCGGTTTCTGGTCCCGGAGACATGATCAGGACCTGATTGGTTCAGGCCCCGATCATGTGATCGCAGGGAAAGTTTGTTGTAGCAACAAACTGGAAAGTTTGTTGCTACAACAAACTTTCCCGCGGACCGATTGCAGGTGCTGCCGTCGGTTGCATGGCAAAACCGTAGACCATACAACAGCCTCCAGGTCTGCCATGCACGGAAGCCTATGAGGACCAGCTGGAGGCTGGTCCGATAGGCTTCCTGTCAGTGTGACTCTCAGCATCACACTGACAGTTTATAACACGTTACACTACCTTCGTAGTGTAATGTATTATAGCAGCTATCAGTGCTGCAGGTCTAAAAGGAAAAAAAAAAAGTTATAAAAATGTTTTATAAAAGTGTAAAAACAAAAATTGCTTAAAATGAACACGTTAAAAAAAGTACACATATTTGGTATCACCGCGTTCGTAACGACCCAAACTATAAAACTATAATATTAGATTTCCCGCACGGTGAACACCTCAAATTTTTTTTAAAAACAATGCCGGCATCACAATTTTTTTGGTCATCACCCCTCACAAAATGTAGAATAAAAATTGATCAAAAAGCCACATGTACCCCAAAACAGTACCAATGAAAACCAATGAAAACTACAGATTGTAACGGAACAAATAAGCCCTCGCACAGCTCCGGTGGAGAAAAAATAAAAACGTTCTGGCAGTCAGAATATAGGGACAGAGATTGTGTAGAGCGTTCCAAAAGCGGATAAGATTGGGCAACATTTATCCGTGCGACACCGGCCACATATCTATGAATTATTATTTATTTACCCCATTATTATACCCTTATTATGCCCTGATTTTCTCTGCCCAGCTTAGATATGCCCCAACATTATAAGCTGAAATACCAGCAAAACTCCAAACCGAACTACTACCAAGCAACATCTGCGCTCCAAAAGCCAAATGCCGCTCACTCCCTTCTAAGCTCTGCCGTCAGTCTAAACAGCAGTTTATTACCACATATGGGGTATTGCCGTAATGGGGAGAAATAGCTTTACAAGTTTTGGGGTGCTTTTTTTATTCTATATTCCTTGTAAAAATTTAACTTTTTAATATTTTTCAGAAAAAAAAGTAGATTTTCATTTTCACAGACAAACTCCAATAAATATAGCAAAAGAACTGAGGGGTCAAGATGCTAACTATACCCCTAGATAAAGTCCTTGAGGGGTATAGTTTCCAAAACCATGTCACTTTTGGGGAATTTCCACTGTTTTGGCACCACAAGACTTCTTCAAACCTGACATGGTGCCTAAAATATATTCTAAAAAAAAGGAGGCCCCAAAATCTTCTAGGTGCTCCTTTGTTTCTGAGGCCTGTGTTTCAGTCCATTAGAACAGTAGGGCCACATGTGGGATATTTCTATCGGGGCAATAAATATTGAGTTGCGTTTCTCTGGTAAAACCTTCTGTGTTACAGAAATTGTTTTATTACAAATGAATTTCAGCAAAAAAAATGAAGTTTGTAAATTTCACCTCTACTTTGCTTTAATTCCTGTGAGACGCCTAAATGGTTAAAACACTTTCTGAATGCTGTTTTGAATACTTTGAGGGGTGCAGTTTTTAAAATGGGGTGATTTATGGGGTCTGTCAAGTACATAAGGCCCTCAAAGCCACTTCAGAACTGAACGGGTCCTTGAAAAATAGCCTTTTGAAATTTTCTTGAAAATGTCAGAAATTGCTGCTAAAGTTCTAAGCCTTGTAACGTCCTAGAAAAATTAAATAATGTTCAAAAAACTATGCAAATATAAAGTAGACATATGGTGGATTTTAATTAGCAACAATTTTGTGTGGTATTACTTATCTGTTTTACAAGTAGATACATTTAAAGAGCCTCTGTCACCACATTATAAGTGGCCTATCTTGTACATAATGTGATCCGCGCTGTAATGTAGATTACAACAGTGTTTTTTATTTAGAAAAACGATCATTTTTGACAAAGTTACGACCTAATTTAGCTTTATACTAATGAGTTTCCTAATGCCCATCTGGGCGTGTTTTACTTTTTACCAAGTGGGCGTTGTGGAGAGAAGTGTATGACGCTGACCAATCAGCGTCATACACTTCTCTTCATTCACTTGTTCTGCACATAGTAAACCTGCGTTGTTCATTATGTGCAGTCACATACACACGAACGTTAATCAAGTGTCCTGACAATGTATAGACATTACCTCCAGCCAGGACGGGATGTATCAGAATCCTGACACTTCGCTAACGTCTGTGGTTGATTTACAGCACAGCAGGCGTAGTCTCGCGAGATTACACTGTAAACTGTCATTTACAGCGAGACTACGTCTGCTCTGCTGCAAATCAACCACAAACGTTAGCGAAGTGTCAGGATATTGAATACACATCCCGTCCTGGCTGGAGGTAATATCTATACATTGTCAGGACACTTGATTAACGTTAGTGTGTGTGTATGTGACTGCACACAGTGAACAACGCAGGTTTACTATGTGCAAAATAAATGAATGGAGAGAAGTGTATGATGCTGATTGGTCAGCGTCATACACTTCTCTCCACAATGCCCACTTGGTAAAAAGTAAAACACGCCCATGGGCCCATGGGATGTCTATTCATTGTCAGGACACTTGATTACATTATGTACAAGATAAGGCACTTACAATGTGGTGACAGAGCCTCTTTAAAATGAGAAAAATCTTAATTTTTGCAAATTTTCTTTAAATTTTAGTGTTTTTCACAAATAAGCAATGAATTTATTGACCAAATTTTTCCACTAACATAAAGTACAATATGTTATGAGAAAACAATCTCAGAATCGCTTGGATAGGCAAAAGCATTCCAGAGTTATTACCACATAAAATGACACGTCAGATTTAAAAAAATGGGGCTGGTCCTCAAGGGCCAAAATGAGCTTGGTCCTGAAAGGGTTAATGCATGATGAACATAACTGCTTTTTGTACGCGTCTGCCAGCTTCTTAGAGAATGTAGCGCATTTTCTTGATCTTCTAAGCTCTCCATGCTTAGGTTTTTGGAATCCCTCTTTCTCCATCTAATAATGAGAAAGGGAAACCCAGCTAGAATAACTTACATTTAACAATCCAGGTATTATCTCCCCATGGGGGAAAAAACTCACGGTAGATCTGCAGGAGACTTCAGAATCTGCAAACTGGGAACCCACCAAATCGGCGCCAGGAATGGACACGCTAGGAAAACACAGACCTCAGAGCAGGATGCACGCGGCAAATTGTATTGAACACGCCGGTCTTTTACCTGCTCCGCGTTCCCGATACAGTCCCCGCTTGTGACATCACCTCCGTCCGTGTAGTCGTCTGATGCCACTTCTGCTGGATGTTGGCCGCCTAGCTGAAACCCAACGTGGGTAGGACACCGGCGGAAGTGCTTCACTCCGTCCAGCGCTAGTCTGACGGGACCGGAGGCGAATGGGTGCCATCTTCGACAAGGGGGAGGGGAAACCCCTGGGTACGCTCCCCCCAAGTGGAATCCCGGAAGGAGGGGACCCCCGATCCTGACCTCCACGTGAAGGTTAGACTTCAAATCCCCCCCCCCCCCAAAGGGGAAGAGGATCCTCTCTTCGTCCTGACTCCTGTAGGGACAGGAAATACACTGGTGGGAGGCTGAGGGTGGGGCCCTTTTAACCTCACTCCGTTCCTTTCCCTACAGAAGTCAAGGGATCATCCTCCTAGTGTGCCATCATGGGGGACGATATGGAAACGTATTACATGGCGCCCATGAATAATCATATATGTATCACATGATGACCATGGCCGCTGGAGCTGCGACTTATTAGCGGTTTTCCTATCTCCCTCTTAGAGGGGGCCCACCCTCTATAATGTCCATATGCTTTAATAGTGCATACGGACAGGGTTTGTCTCTTTTAGGGCATATAAACATTATAGAGGAGTTATCCCCTGCTCGGAAACCCCTTTAATTTGCCAGAGAATGGCTCCTGCTCGGGAGGACTCTGCACAATCATGTATAATATGTTGCTTGTTTCATTTCAATCTAATACCGCCATGTTCAGACGGAATAGCTGCAGATTTGCGGTGCGTATTCCGTATGTTTTCAAAACCCCATCCACACATAGCGGAACAATTCCCCACAGAAATAATAGCAGGCTGCAGATTTTCCAAACCACAGCATGCTCATTATGTTGCAGAAAAGCTGCGGACTTAACCCTTTCAATGTATAGGGTGAAATCCGTAGCAGAATGTAACATGTAGTGAGACTAAGATTTTTTAATGTAAACTAGAATTCCCTTATTCTGTTCTTTTATTTTTTTCATAAGAGAAAAGAATGTACATATTCTATTTAGAATAAAAACCAAATAGACATAGAAATATAAAACAGGATTATAATTCTGTGTTGTTTAGTGGAAGTAAAATGATTACTTGACCAAATTCTGCACTCAATAAAAGTACAATGTGACAAATAGTTCAATATGCGACAGTAATGTAAAAAACATGCACATATGCTCAGCATACTTTCTCATGGAAACAGTCAGGGAAAAAGATAAATGTGATGCCAAAAACGGCAGTAACCTTATTAGTCAACAACGATGGGCGACAATGGTACTTTAAAATATTTAGCCGTTCCATATGTCAATCAAAGAATGGAAAATATTATTTTAATAATACCCTTTAGTTAACATCTTTGAAGTGTAGAACTGTCTGTGCTCTACTTAAGGAAAGCATTAAAAGAGTTTACAATATAAATGTTCTAATATATAAAAAAAATAGGACATTTTAAAAAGATATACAATATAGAATTCCTCTAAATACTTTACATATGGATCAGGACTTAACGAGATTCAGCATTGTCACACAACAGTTCAATCTGTAACAACTGTAACTACTATCATGTGTTTAATAAAAAACAAAACACTAATCTGGCCCTGGTCCGTGTAATTCTTCACTTAAAGGGGTTATACAGTATTATAAACCCAATCACTTCAATGGAGCTAAGCTGCAATACCAGGCACAACCCATGGACAGGTGTGCCGCTGTTTTTAGAAGAAAGTAGCCGAGTTTTCTAATCCTCTACAACTCTTTTTAGGCTCTGTTTTTTTTAACCAAATCCAGAAGTGGATCAAAAAGAAAGGTAGAGTTTAAAGAAAAGACTGATGCATAATTTTTTTCTTTTATGTCCACTCCTGCGTTTGGCTCAAAAAACGGAGTAAAAAATTGCGACCAAAAAATGCATCAAAACTGTGTGTGTGTGTGACCCTGGCCTTAAAGAGGCTCTGTCACCAGATTATTAATGCCCTATCTCCTACATAATGTGACCGGCGCTGTAATGTAGATAACAGTGGTTTTTATTTTGAAAAACGATCATTTTTGAGCAAGTTATGAGCAATTTTAATTTATGATAATTAGTTTCTTAAAGGGAATGTGTCGCTAGAAATATATATATATTTTTCAGTTAAACAGTTAGTATATAAATGATTACACATTGTTTTAATTTTTTTTCATTTTTTCACAAGTCAGGAAATATTATAAATTAGATTCTACTTTATAACATTTCCATGTGCTGGTCACTTGAGGGAGCAATTCCCAAAATTGCAGCATTGGCATGTGGTAAAGCAACCTCATTGCTTTATGCTGCAAATTTGGAGTAGACACACTCGCTCTAGTGTCCTCACACAATCCCCTCTCCTTTATCCTGGCTAGTGCCAGGAGAAAGGAGGGGGTTGAATGTTCAAACCTCTTACACTGTGTGCCATTTTCTGAGCGAATGCACAGTGTAGGAGGATTAGATACAGTGGTAATCACACAGTATAACACAAACATAATTTACCTGCTCCTGCCGCCGCTGCCGCCTCCGCTCCTAGTCCTTCCGTCTGCGCTCCCTTGAACATATGGCCGGAAGCCGCGACCGGAATTTTGTCATCTTACTGTACGGCCGCGGCTTCTGGTCCACATGAAAATTGCGCCGGATGTCGCTCTACTAAAGACCTTCCCTTTGGTCTGTGTGGGAGCGGCGCATGCGCCGTTCCCACACAGACGGCGTACACTATAGTGAATGGAACGGCTCCCGTTCGCATTCTCTATGGGGATGTATGTGTCGTTAATCGACACATACTGGGATGAAAAAAAAAATGGCAACCCCATTAAAGAAAGAAAAAAGTAAAAAGTACAAAACAAAAACCCAAATAAATAAAATTTATTTTAATGACATACTAAAAGCAATATTATATAAAAATAAATTTTTTCGTGACACATTCCCTTTAATAGACAACTGGGCGTTTTTCAGAGGAGTGTATGACGCTGATCAATCAGTGACGAATCAGCGTCATACACTTCTCAATGTTCCAGCCCATTGTTACAGCGTGATTGTGCAGTGAAAGAAGCTGGGCTGGAACAATGAGAAGTGTATGACGCTGATTGTCACTGATCGGTCAGCGTCATACACTCCTCTGTTCAACGCCCAGTTGGTAAAAAGTAAAAACACGACCAGTTGTCCATTAAGAAACTAATTAGCATAAATCTAAAATTGTTCATAACTTGCTCAAAAACGATCGTTTTTAAAAATAAAAACCACTGTTATCTACATTACAGCACCGATCACATTATGTAGGAGATAGGGTACTTACAATCTGGTGACAGAGTCTCTTTAAAGATGCTCTGTCACCACATTATAAGTGGCCTATATTGTACATGATGTGATCGGCGCTGTAATGTAGATTACAACAGTGTTTTTTATTTAGAAAAACTTTCATTTTTGACAAAGTTACGACCTAATTTAGCTTTATACTAATGAGTTTCCTAATGCCCATCTGGGCGTGTTTTACTTTTTACCAAGTGGGCGTTGTGGAGAGAAGTGTATGACGCTGACCAATCAGCGTCATACACTTCTCTCCATTCATTTGTTCTGCACATAGAAAACCTGCATTGTTCACTATGTGCAGTCACATACACACACTAATTATGACCTATATTAGCTTTATGACACTGCAGTAACGTTACTGTGTTTATGTGGCTGCACATAGCGATATAGCTATATCCCTATGTGCTGTGTAAATGAATGGAGAGAAGTGTAGGACGCTGATTGGTCAGCGTCATACACTCCTCTGTACAACGCCCACTTGGCTAAAAAGTAAAACATGCCCAGTTGTCCATTGAGAAACTCATTAGAATAAAGCTAATATAGGTCATAACTCATTCAAAAATGATCGTTTTTCTAAATAAAAAACACTGCTGTAATCTACATTACAGCGCCGATCACATAATGTACAACATAGGCCACTTATAATGTGGTGACAGAGCCTCTTTAAAGAGGCTCTGTCACCAGATTTTGCAACCCCTAACTCCTATTGCAGCAGATCGGCGCTGCAATGTAGATAAGAGTAAAGTTTTTTGTTTTTTTTAAACGAGCATTTTTGGCCAAGTTATGACAATTTTTATATTTATGCAAATGAGGCTTTCTAAAGTACAACTGGGCGTGTTTAAAGTTATGTACAAGTGGGCGTGTATTGTGTATGTACATCTGGGCGTTTTTACTTCTTTTACTAGCTAGGCGTTGTGAATAGAAGTGTATGATGCTGACAAATCAGCATCATCCACTTCTCTTCGTTAACACCCAGCTTCTGGCAGTGCCCAGACACACAGCGTGTTCTCGAGAGATCACGCTGTGACGTCACTCACTTCCTGCCCCAGGTCCTGCATCGTGTCGGCCACATCGGCACCAGAGGCTACAGTCGATTCTGCAGCAGCATCAGCGTTTGCAGGTAAGTAGCTACATCGACTTACCTGCAAACGCCGATGCTGCTGCAGAATCAAATGTAGCCTCTGGTGCCGATGTGTCCTCGCTCGTCCGACACGATGCAGGACCTGGGGAAGTGACGTCACAGCGTGATCTCTCGAGAACACGCTCTGTGTCTGTGCACTGCCAGAAGCTGGGTGGTAACGAAGAGAAGTGGATGATGCTGATTCGTCAGCATCATACACTCCTAGTCACAACGCCCAGCTAGTAAAAGAAGTAAAAACGCCCAGATGTACACACACAATACACGCCCACTTGGACATAACTTTAAACATGCCCAGTTGTACTTTAGAAAGCCTTATTTGCATAAATATAAAAATGGGCATAACTTGGCCAAAAATGCTCGTTTTAAAAAAAAACAAAAGACGTTACTCTTATCTACATTGCAGCGTCGATCTGCTGCAATAGGAGATAGGGGTTGCAAAATCTGATATCAGAGCCTCTTTAAAGGTATGTTTGGGTGTGGCAGATTTTTGGTGTGGATTCCACGATGGAAGGCCGCAACAAAATACAGTCCAATGCTAGTGATTAGTGATTGGGGCTTTACAAAACCCTATCCACACTAATGATGGAAAATACATGCACAGATTTAAGGGCATGCTACCGCAGTGTGCCTTATATGTTGCATATTTCTGCCGCAGACTTCACCATTTGCAAGTGTGAAATCCTTGGCAAAATCTGATTGTATAAGCATTTAGCCACATCTGAAGTCCGATTGATCCCACACGTTTTACGGTAAAAGAGCAAATCACGGGCCGTGCACACCACTACGGTCGTGTGCATGAGGCCTTAATGCTTGTGTATGCATTATGAAATCATGTTTCAAAGATAATCAAATGCTCCCCCTATTTAAAGAGGTTTTTCCATCTCTTAAACTCTGAGTGGAAACGGCAGGGGCCTTTCGCACAAGTATCATTCCAGGTGTAAATTCAGAATTGAATATCCGGTCATACCGGTCAACCAGGCTTGCTTCCAAAATAGAATATAGATTTTTCTTTACAATCACCTGCAGATGAATACGCATCATGATAATAAAAATGAGGTTTCATCAGAATTAATTCTGCCTAGGCATTTAGGCTGGAAGAAATTAAAATTTTTCTCTGTATGAAAAAGTCAGGTCGTTGGTTTGACAAAATGCTTCTTTTTGCATACCTAAACCTTCTACATGTCCTGCACATGTTTTTATAAGCATGCAGCATTCCCTTGTAATCTGATCAAGGTTATTAGAATTCATAGAAGCGTAAAGAAAAAACCCTGAAGTTGTATTTTGACCGTGTGACTGCACCTTAAGCCTAGAGGGATGGGCGCAGTTTGGAATCTCTACATTGGATGCCAAATACATTGCCTTGCCATGATTAATATTCATCAGAAAGTTTAATCAGATGAGGTCTGTCCTTGTCGGATGAAATGCTGTACAGCAAAACCAGAAAATGTTCCTCACTGTAAACGTCTCCTGCATGACACTTAACAGGGTAGGACTGATTCTGTACAAACTAAAGATAAATTATAGGACACCATTTTTCTGCATACCAGAATAAGCATACCGTCTATATATGGACCATTTGCGTTACGAATTTAGTATTGATCCTTGGTTGCAACATGTCCAATAGCTCAGAGCAGCATTCACAGTTCTGCTGGTTGCTGTTATTGGAACGGGTCTACTGCTTGTTGACAGTCAAATTCCTAACAGCTTAGTTGAGGTACCATAATGCAACGCCACCTACTGCACTAGATTCTAAGAAAATTAGTTTCTCTACATGAGATGACGGCATATCCCTATAATGCTTATCATCTGAGCATGAGCCAGAAGGCAATGTTGGGAGATTCCAACTCAGAAGCCTGCAGAATTGTGAATGCAGCTGTGGATGTAAACAGATTATAAATACAGGTTCTAAATCAGGATCAGTATGAGATAAGCATAGCAATGGTAAAATTAATAAACTCTTCATGTAGAATGTCTGTCAAAGGTGAAGAAGGACTTTCATAGTCCTGAATCAAAAAATATTTCATGTACACTCGTAACACTAATTACACAATGAGCATATTAAGCGTAAACCCAACAACCCTTTACAATGGTAACCAAGGTTGAAACATCATCCCATCTCTGTGTGCCTACAGAAAACCAAACAAGCATAGAATAGGTGCCTCTCCTTTATTGGTTTGGTGGAGCTTTTTGTATGTGTTATTTTATATACTTTTCGAATTGTATTAATTTTTTTTATTACCACATTATTCCCTGAGCAGTCTGCTAAAGCCTTTTAGAAAAATTGTATTGTACTCTGCTTTTATTTTAGCGCACCAAATAGAAGACCAAAACGGTCTATGTTAAGCTCTGTTCACATTGCGTTGGTGCTACACATTGGGAGTATTTCCCGACGTATACCTCTGACATACGTCGCTGTCTAGCCATACAGTGGTATAGGTTGGCTATTGGCCGCAATCTAAAAAAAAAAGTAAACAGCGCAGTATACGTTTTTATAAGGTGGCCCACTGTATCGGTAAGTGCAGCCTCTTGCACTTTTCTATACAGTAAAATAAATAAAACGCATGCTGACGCACACCACCCCGGGGAGGAGGCCAAAAGGAAACTCGGGTGAATAGGTACCTATGGCTGCATTTTTGTGTATTCGCCAGAAGCTTACCGGGCGCATACACATTCACAGGGTTATATGAACAGAGCCTTATATTTCATCATTTTAACCCATTTGTGATAGAACGGTCGTTTAGGAAAAAAAATAAAATATATATATATCTCAAATAGCGGTTAATATTTTATACCTTTAACCCTAGTTATTTCAGAGGTCATAACTTTTTCTATCTAACGTCATATTAGAATATTGTGATATATAGCAAAATATCACACAACATTAATTGAACCTCTTTTAAATACACATTTCTATTATGTTATAGTGTTATTCACTCACCCATATCCACTGTGACCATTGTGGACTGATTCTCTTGCACGGAGACAGAGGTCTGGTCCTGGTCCATGCTGCGAGAATCATCATTGGCTTCAAGCTGGCTGTGACTGTGTTCTGACCGCAGTTCAGAATACTCATCTTCTTCTCTGCAAAAAGAGAGCGCACAAATCAGAGATCATCCCTCACAGCACGAGCAACTGGTTTACAAAGAAGTTCAAAGTTGCAAGTCTCCTTCAAGCTGAACCAATGATTTCCAAGGTTAAAACGCACAATTTTTTTTAGTAACCTTCGATAAAATGGCTATATATGACTATTTAAAATATTTAAAAAAAAAGTTGATACAATCATATCTTGGCAAGTAGACTGTGTCTTCCTATATGTATTCCCCAAGTATACATTGCTTTATACACTGGGGGAAAGTTATCAATAGTGTCATAGATAAATTTAAGAATTGTCAAAACTGGATCAAAATGTGACAAATTTATCAAAATGGTTTATGTGGCATAATATTTTTGCAAAAATCCAAAAGACAGGTTAGAAATTTCTTTCCTTTAGACCACTTCATGGCGTACATATACACAAACATGAGTTCATGGCAAAAATTATACAGATCTTTAATAAATGTGGCGCATTTTACGACTCCTTTTAACCACGCTTCTTTTTCTTGACAATTTTCATAGCACTTGAAGGTTTGACGGCAGCCATAAAATATGTCTAATACATAATATATTTGGCGAATGTAATCCACAACACTTTTTTGGCGCAAGTGCAATGGACGTTTTGCTTAGGAAATCTCCCCCATTAAAGCGGTTGTCCCGTTTTCGCAAATGAATGTTATTTTTTTGTATAATTAAGTTGTAACATTTTCTAATATACTTTCTGTATTAATTCCTCCTGGTTTTCAAGATCTCGGCTTGTTATTCAGTAGGGACGATTATTATTTACTTCCAGTGTATAGAAAGAAAAACACCAGCAATTCCACCATAGTTTTTTGGGTTTTGTTTTTACGGTATTCACCCTGCGGTAAAAATGATGTCTCATTTATTCTTCAGGTAGTTAGGATTACAGCTATACCAAATTCATATACCGTATTTTTTGGATCATTAGGGTATGTTCATTTGCTGTGTTTTCAGGCGTATTTTGGGGTGTAAACGCCTCAAAATACACCTGAAAAAAACGGTAGCTAAATGCCTACAAACATCTGCCCATTGAATTCAATGGGAAAAACTGCATTTTGTTCAGAAGTGGTGTTTTTTTTTTAATTTGGCCATTTTAAAAACAGCACGTTAAAAAACTCCCCATAAAAAAAAGGAGAATGTCACGTCTGGAGCCGTTTTTTAAGCTGTTTTTCATTGTGTCAATGGATAAACATTTCCAAAAACGACTCTAAAAAACGCCTTAAAAAAACGTTTTCAGCTTCAAAAACGGCTGAAAATCAGAGGCGGTTTTCTCTGAAAACCACTCTGTAAATTTTCAGCTGTTTTTCAGCTGTTTTTGATTCTGCGTGTGAACATAGCCCAGGACTTTTTGTCCTAAAAACTGTGGCATCTGTCAGCATTCAGACTATTAGACGCACCAGAAGATAACAACAATGTATGAAGAAGCAGGGGACTGAGATCCGTGATTCTAAGGTCCTTGCAGTGCAGTGTAATGGAAGCAGCATATCCCGTGTGGTGTGTACAGAATCTCTATTATCTGCTCACTGAACAGTCACATCTTACACACAGAATTCTGTCAAATCTGACTGTTCAGTAAGCAAAAACAGACCTTTGTACACACCGTACAGTAAGGCCCCATGAACACGACCGTATTTTTGTCCACCCGTAAATACGGGTCCGGTGTCACCCGTATTTACGAGCACGTTTTTGGCTGCAAAATTGCACTGCAGTAATCCGCAGCCCTTCTCTCTATCAGTGCAGGATAGAGAGAAGGGACAGCCCTTTCCGTAATAAAAGTAAAAGAAATTCATATTTACCTGGCCGTTGTCTTGGTGACGCGTCCCTCTCTTGACATCCAGTCCGACCTCCCTGGATGACGCAGCAGTCCATGTGACCGCTGCAGCCAGTGATTGGCTGCAGCGGTCACATGGGCTGTAACGTCATCCCAGTAGGCCGGACTTGAGGAAGAAGCATGGAGTTCTGGGTAAGTATGAACGTCTTTTTTTTTTTTTTTTTTACAGCTATATTGTGATCGGTAGCCACTGTCCAGGGTGCTGAAACAGTTACTGCCGATCGTTTAACTCTTTCAGCACCCTGGACAGTGACTATTTACTGACGTCGCCTAGCAACGCTCCCGTAATTACGGGTGCACACACGTAGTCACCCGTAATTACGGGAGCCCCATAGACTTGTATGGGCTGCCCGTGCCGTAATTATGGCCTGAAATAGGACATGTTCTATCTTTTTCAACGGCACGGGCACCTTCCCGTAAGCATACGGGGAGGTACCCGTGGCCAATAGAAGTCTATGTGCCCGTAGTTACGGGAGTTTTTACGGTCGTGTGCATGGGGCCTAAATCTGTGTAGTTACGGATCTGCAAGGACCTTCTAGCCACGCCCCCGCCTATGAGCAAGTGAAAGTGACCCGAGCGGATTCTTCAGCATTAACCCCTGCCTCTCTACACCTCTGATGTCTGGTGAGTTCAGGGGAGGGGAGGGCGCTATGGCTGCCAGTATGTTGTATCACTGTTGCTGGCATTGTGGTGGAGCACTGTGGATGGCATTTATTGGGACACACTGGCTGGCATTATGGTGGGGCACTGTGGTACTGAATATTACCCATAGCAAATGTACAGTATAAAGAAAAAAACTCACATGCTTTAAATTCTTGGTGCGTCTTATAGTCCAGTACGTCCAATAGTCCGAAAAAATAAGGTACTTTTCTTAATGTTCATTTTTTACTACTTTTGCACATAAAACATTTTTTACAACATTAATTTGGTTTTGTGTCGCCACATTCTGAGAGTTATAATTAAATGATATATTTTTTTACTGTTGAAGGAGTTAAGTTGTATAAGGGCTTAATCGCGAGACGAGTTGTATTGTTAAATAACACTATGTGACTTATTCATTAACTTTTATAAAATGTTATTAACTTTTTTTGAGTTGGGATTTTTTTGCATTATAAATTTACAACATTCCCCGTGTGGTATAAATAACCGGTTACCTTTATTCTATAGGTTGGTACGATTACAGAAATACCAAATATGTGTATTTTTTTGGGTGTTTTACTACTTTTGCACAAAACTAGCACATTTCATATAAATAAAATAGTTTTTCTATCGGCGCATTCCAAGAGCCGTAACGGTTTTATTTTTACCACAATGTAGCTATATGATGGCTTCTTTTTGGTGGTAAGAGAATAGAACAGAACCATTCTGAAATACATATAATTTATTAACTTTTAGGATTATTTTTTTTTGGGGTGGGGAGGGTGTTTTAAAAAATATGTTAACTTCATTATAGGAGTTGTTACGTTCACGGCTATACCATGCGTGTGTTTTATTTTTCTTTTGCGTAACACTTTTGCTAACTAAAATCACTTTATGGAAAAAATAAATTGTTTTTGTTTTTACCGTGAACAATTTTTTCTCTTAATATACTTTAATAAACCATGATCAACTAAGGGACTTCAAAATGCGATCTTCTGATCACTTATATAATGCTTTGGTATAGGGTTGTCACGATACCAGAATTTGAACTTCGATACCGATACTTCGTGTAGTATTGCGATACTCGATAGCAAAACGATTCTTTTGCCAACAATAATAATAATAATAGTAAAGAGAAAAAAAAAAGTTCTTCCATTTTCTGATGTGAGGCACGTGGTATTATTAATTTTGAACCTCCATGTGCCCCACATTTATAGTAATTAACCCCATCATGTTCCTCAGTAATAATGGACAACATTGGGTTGATGTGTGAGGTACATGATGAGGTTAATTACTATTAATATGAGGCACATGGAGGTTTAAAATTCAGAATACCTCGTGCTTCACATTAATAAGTGAAATAAGTTTTTATTTTATTTTACTTTATAACAGGGTAAACATAAATGGCGCTATAAATTTATTACGGTAGCAACGACAACGAATGTGTGTATATTTTATGTATTGAGACTTATTTTAATGTTTATTGTAAAAAAATAGTGTTTTTTTAATTTAACATTACTTTATTTTTGTTAACTTTTTATTTTTAAACCTTCATGTACTGGCATATATCTATATGCCCAGTACATTAGCCTGTGTACTGATAGTGCACAGGCAGTTGTTAGTGCATACCTAAGTATGCCCTAACAACAGGAAATCTGGTCAGACAGTCCTGGGGTCCTTCAATGGACCCTGGGCTGTCTGCCCTTACATGGTATGACCCTCGATCCATCACAGGGATTCCATGTGACGCGATCCAAAGGGCATCCCCCTTCTCATTTACCCCTTGAATGCTGCAGTGGTGGTGAGCTTTGATCGCAGAGTTCAGGGGAATAGCGGCAGAGATGAGAGGTTTCTCTCATCTCCGCCTTTAGAGCGGGGCTGCGGCTGTGTAATAAAACCATTGTCCTGCTCCTGACAATAAGTGCGCGTGCACGGTCAGCATGAGGTGATGCGGCCAACACTGCACTAATGAGCGGCGGCGCAGGCACTAAAGACAGAACATGGGGGTGTTTTGTAGTGCCCCCCCTCCATGTTCTGTCTTCAGTGCCGGCAATCATTAGTGCAGCGCCGGCCGCATCACCTCATGCTGACCGCACGGTCAGGACTCACGAGCGGGGCAATAGCTGTATTACACAGCCGCAGCCCTGCTCTCATACATTCACGTTTTACAATGCTAAGCTGTGCGGCCGCACAGTTTAGTATTGAAATACATGAAATAACGGTATCGAACCGTTTGAGGGTGCACGGCATCGAAACAGTATCAAAGTTTCGATGCATCATGCATCCCTAATTTGGTATACTGCGTATTGCCTGTCAGTGTAAGGGTATGTGCACACACACTAATTACGTCCGTAATTGACGGACGTATTTCGGCCGCAAGTACCGGACCGAACACAGTGCAGGGAGCCGGGCTCCTAGCATCATACTTATGTACGATGCTAGGAGTCCCTGCCTCGCTGCAGGACAACTGTCCCGTACTGAAAACATGATTACAGTACGGGACAGTAGTTCCACGGAGAGACAGGGACTCCTAGCATCGTACATAAGTATGATGCTAGGAGCCCGGCTCCCTGCACTGTGTTCGGTCCGGTACTTGCGGCCGAAATACGTCCGTCAATTACGGACGTAATTAGTGTGTGTGCACATACCCTAAGACAGGCAATCTAGTAGGCCATACTAATAGGCAAGCCTGGGGGCTCAACGATCGCGGGGCACTGATGGGGTGACAAAGGGATCCCTCTCCCTCTGTA
Source organism: Rhinoderma darwinii (assembly GCF_050947455.1). Taxonomy (NCBI): domain Eukaryota; kingdom Metazoa; phylum Chordata; class Amphibia; order Anura; family Rhinodermatidae; genus Rhinoderma; species Rhinoderma darwinii. The sequence continues at coordinate 518,188,072 of NC_134687.1, read as the reverse complement.
GCCCCTTGATGACACGGTTGCAATGACAAAGCATCTAAGGTTAAATGGCTGATCCCAGACGTTGCAATGGAATGTCTGTTATATACTACATGTATATGTCTGTTGTATATTACAGCCAGCACCCACTGTGGATGGCCCGGGCACGGCTCCTGTGCCATCCACTGGGCAATAGACCGCAATTAGGACATAATCGTACGTCCATTTGCGCAAACAGGATAAAGGGAATGTATTGTCAGTAAAGGATATTTTAGTTAAGTCAGGTTTTTTTTCTAAACTTATATTTAAGATGTTTGGGGTGTTTGTATGCGATTATCCATAATATATAAAAATCTTGTTGTTTTCACATTGGCCACTAAAGCAGACACAATAAGCAATTCCTGTTTTCTGTAACACACTTGTCAGCTTTGCGGTGTTGACTGGGACAACTCTATTGTACTACTTTAAGGTCCTCTTACATGGCCCGTCCTGGGCCGTGTAAACGAGTGCCGATCAACGAGACAGCTCGAGGCGCTCGTTTGCTCCTTTCACAAAGGAGCTAGTATGGGGACAAGCGCTCATTACTCTGATCGCTCGTCTCCATACATTTCTATCTTCTCGGCAGCGCTTCTTCTGTTTACACAGGCAGATGTGCTCCCGACAACTATATCATTTTTCATTTTTAAAACGATACAACCAGCAGATGATCGAGCGTTTGCTCGTTCATCTGCTGATCGCTGCCCTGTTTACAAAGGGCAATTATCGGGAACAAGCGTTCTATGAACTCTCGTCTGCCAGATAATTGGCCGGTGTAAAAGGACCTTTAGTCCTAGATTTAGCAGGAACGCAACATTATATACACAGATGAGTCTCTATATACATCTCCCATCACTCCTTGGTATATGAGGGAGGGGGCTGTGCTGAATGTACTAAGGGGGCATCCTGCACACTGTAAAAATCAATAATAATTCTCCATTAGCTTCCATTCATTGCACCCGCCATAAAGCGCACACACCATGATCATACTGACAAAGCGCCTGGTACTGCAGCTCATCCGTTATGCTTATGTAAGAGAAGATGATACAGCGATTTTCCGGATGGAATTGAAACTAATTTATGCCAACTAAATAATAACAGAATAACATATACCAATCAGAAAAATTCCATTAAAGTCATTGGGGTCAGTAGCCAAAACGTTTTTCTCTACATTCTTGTTCTGTAAAAACAATACAAGTGTAAACATACTACAGGGTGGGCCATTTATATGGATACACCTAAATAAAATGGGAATGGTTGGTGATATTAACTTCCTGTTTGTGGCACATTAGTATATGGGAGGGGGGAAACTTTTCAAGCTGGGTGTTGACCATGGCGGCCATTTTGAAGTCGGACATTTTGTATCCAACTTTAGTTTTTTCAATGGGAAGAGGGTCATGTGACACATCAAACTTATCGAGAATTTCACAAGAAAAACAATGGTGTGCTTGGTTTTAACGTTACTTTATTCTTTCAGGAGTTATTTACAAGTTTCTGACCACTTATAAAATGTGTTCAAAGTGCTGCCCATTGTGTTGGATTGTCAATGCAACCCTCTTCTCCCACTCTTCACACACTGATAGCAACACCGCAGAAGAAATACTAGCACAGGCTTCCAGTATCCGTAGTTTCAGTTGCTGCACATCTCGTATCTTCACAGCATAGACAATTGCCTTCAGATGACCCCAAAGATAAAAGTCTAAGGGGGTCAGATCGGGAGACCTAGGGGGCCATTCAACTGGCCCACGACGACCAATCAACTTTCCAGGAAACTGTTCATCTAGGAATGCTCGGACCTGACACCCATAATGTCACCCATAACTTGTAAATAACTCATGAAAGAATAAAGTAACGTTAAAACCAAGCACACCATTGTTTTTCTTGTGAAATTCTCAATAAGTTTGATGTGTCACATGACCCTCTTCCCATTGAAAAAACTAAAGTTGGATACAAAAAGGCCGACTTCAAAATGGCCGCCATGGTCAACACCCAGCTTGAAAAGTTTCCCCCCTCCCATATACTAATGTGCCACAAACAGGAAGTTAATATCACCAACCATTCCCATTTTATTTAGGTGTATCCATATAAATGGCCCACCCTGTAGTGTGGACAAGACTTTGAATGGTGGAAGGTGTAATTCCATATATTGTAGATTTGGTAAAAAATTTTCCCATGTGGTTTTTTTCCAGCCAAAACTAGGGATGGATCCATAAAAGCAAAGTTGTAATCTTTGTGACTATTTGTGTTTGACATGCTAAGGCTCCGTTCACATCTGCGTCTGGCATCCGTTCATGGGTTCTGCCAGACCTTTCAGTCAGGGGAACCCATGAACGGAAACCATAGCTTCCGTTTGCATTACCAATGATTTCAATGGTAATGCTTCCATTGCGGAATCAGTAGCACAGTCCACTACTCTATTTAAGCTGTAAAAAAAAACAAAAAACAACCTGAAACCTTACGGAACGGAGACAAACAGAAACCATTTGAAACGGAAGCATTACCATTCAATGGTAATGCAAACTAAAAGCCATGTCTTTCATTTGGTCTCCATTTATGGGTTCCTCTGATGGAAAGGTCTGACGGAACCCATGAATGGAAGCCTGACGCAGATGTGAACGAAGCCTAAATGCTTTGAGTATCATTTCAACTATAAACACTGTTAGGAGAGATACAAGTCTCAGAAGTAGGTTTTCACATGGATGTTTATTTATACAATACATATATAGGCAAGAAATAGAGGCGATAGCTTTGATCTCTAAAAATAAATCTGATCGTAAGGGAAAATGGGTGTTTAAGAAACAAAAAAAAAAAACGTAATTACCCACGCTGCTATCAAAAGGTTTTTATATATCCAATAACAGCAGCACAAAAGGTAAATGGTTATCGGACAACCGCAATAAAGGTACATTTACAATATACATAAATGCCTATGTATAGTATAGTTGACACTTCTTAAGAAGTAGGGCTAATTATACAACAAACGCTATATTAGTGTACGGAGAGACAAACTTACACAACGGTTCTGTCAATGGAGTCTTTCCAGTACCTGTTAGGTACTCTAACTCTCCCTATCGAAGACACGTCACCAGCCGGGGCGCCCTCCGTTCAAGACAGTGGTACTATGCCCTCCATTTATTAGACTATCCCTTATCAAGCACAAAATGAAACCCCAAACTTTAGTGGAAACCAGACCAGAGCCAATAAAAGGAAGAATTGGAAGGGTCTCTTAGGGAAAGACTCTATTAACCGTGTACGTGAGACAAAGTTACCCAACAGTTCTAACACAGCGTTTGTTCTTGAATTCCCCTCCCCTCCTTATGCCGATTTTGGTAGAGGGAAATGAAATGTTAAGAAACACCAACTACAGAAAAAGCAGGTAAAATGTTTTGAGGGGTTTCAGAATTTCAGAATAGAAATCATATGGTCTTTTCGCCAAACTCTGTCTTGCAAAACAGCCTCAAGGTTTATCCTGGTCAAAAGTTCACTTGGAAATTACCAGAAAACATAAAAATCTGTCTTTAAAGGCTATTTAAACCGTTGAACATTATATATATACACATATATATATATATATATGTATATAAAAGTCCAAATACAATGTCAGCTGCACAGCCTTGTAAATCGTAGGTGGGTGCCGACCTGCCCAGGTCAGGGCTAACAGACCTGCTGTAGTAGAATCCAAAAATCAGGCAGCACTCCAAGGTATAAGCAAGGTAGAAAAAGGTGCTTTATTGGTCCATATACACACACGACGTTTCAGCTCAACACAGGAGCCTTTCTCACTTGAGAAAGGCTCCTGTGTTGAGCTGAAACGTCGTGTGTATATGGACCAATAAAGCACCTTTTCCTACCTTGCTTATACCTTGGAGTGCTGCCTGATTTTTGGATTCTATATATATATATATTTTTTTTTTTATTTTTTTTTAAATGTCAGTGTATTTTATGCAACTTTCAAATTAGTTTTTATTAAAAATATTTTTACTTTTTGAAATACAGCTGCTCTGTATTCTCTATACAGAGCAGCTGTATATCTTTCACTAAGACCTGAACCGTTAGTCCTGCGGTCCTGACGATTTTAGTGTTATCGGGTCCTGCGTGTTGATAAGTTATGAACTTAGATGTGATGGATAATAGGCGGATCCTGGGTGTCAGTCCCGCGAAACGGACGGGAACAGGATTCAGCGAACAATATAGCTGCTCTGTATAAAGAATAAAGAGCAGCTGTATCTCAAAAAGTAAAAATAATTTGTAATAAAAACTAATTTGAAAGTTGCACAAAACACACTGATAAATATTTTATTTTATTTAAAGAAATTACTTTCAAAGGTTTACATAGCCTTTAAACTCTGAGATATATGGTTTCTGTCATAGAAGCAATAAAATATCCGGCGGGAAAAATAGCGTAGTACAATACGCTATTCCATCCTTCAAAAAAGTAAAAAATACATAAATGGTGAACGTGTACCAGTACGGAGGCCAAAAGGATACACTTTTGCCTTCTGTTGGGCTAATTGAGCCCTATGTGTGTTGTATCCGTAATAAAAGCACAAAGAAGCAGCCATATTACACCTCTCTGAAAGCGGTTTTCTAGTACAAATAAAACTTCTCTGCCTCTCAATCTGAATCAAAATCGAGGCACATTTCACCAGCTGCTGAACTACCTCATAACTTAGCGGCTGCAGAATCTCTTTGAGAAGAGGAGGCTCTTCGTGCCAGCAGTGGATAAATGTCATGTTACAGCCTGTGGATGTTTGGAGTTTCAGTACACCCACTACTGAGAAGTATAGGAGACCTAGCACTTAATGACATGCTTATCGTTTATGTAGGGAGCGGTTCCTCTATATTATGCACTGGCAAAGATCTAATTTTCTGCATTTCCTTTCCCGGATTATGATCATTAGTAAGAGGGGAGTTGTCCATGTCGCACATTATAATCCGCAGGTGTCTGTATATATTAGCACACAATTGGTGTCTCTGTCAGCCTCAGTTTATATTATGGATGAAGTTTCGCACTCCCTCTATTTTCCTCTTAGAGTTCTGTAATAACTAGAAATTAGGAATGACAAAATAATATCTCAAACAAACAAACAACCAGACAAGAAACACCAGAAGAAACTCCCTGAAAATTATCTTCATGGTTAGGGGGAGTTCACACCGAGTTTTTTTGACAAGTATTTTTACGCGGAAACCGCGCCGCAAAACGTGCCAAAAAACGTCCGAAAATGCCTCCCATTGGGAGGCGGAGGCGTTTTTTTCCCGCGAGCGGAAAAACCGGCTCGCAGGAAAAAAAAGGGACATGCCCTATCTTCGGCCGTTTACGCCTCTGACCTCCCATTGACATCAATGGAAGGCAGAGAAAGCGTATTTCGCTGCATTTTATGCCCTCGGCGCCCAATGGCCGCAGGCGGAAAAACGCTGCGAAAATCGGCGTGCAGGCAGAGGGAAATCTGCCTCAAAATGGAATTTTGAGGCAGGTTTTCCTCCTGCAAAAAACTGTGTGAACTCACCCTTAGATGTCCTTCTTATCTGTATAATCCGCATACTATAAACAATGAAACTTTGTGGAGAACATTAATAAAATACTTTACACTGTTAGTCATACCAAGAATACTAAGAAAATATGACATGCCCTGGTTTTACACAGGCAGATATCGCAAGTGTTTAACCACCTAAAACAAGCGCTGATCGACAATACAGACAGTACAGCTGGTCGATCGGCGATCCTTTGCTCCATTCACAAGGAGCAATGTTCTTTTAGTATGCAGGGGCGATTAATACAATCGTTCTTCTCTGCGCATTTGCATCACGTCGGCAGTGTTTACACAGAGACATGTGCTGCCGACTAGCGACCATTTTTTCCGCCATTTGCTTGTTCATCGGCTGACCCTTGCATTGTTTATACAGGTCATTGATCGGGTTCGTACGAACGCTTATTCAACCTATTATTGGCCTGAGTAAAAGGGCCTTTAGAACTTATGCTTAAAAGGGTTTTTCCACAGGATAGGCGATAAATGTATGATTACTGGGGGCTCAACCACTGGGAGACCCACTGACCTTTAGAAGGGGGTCACGACCCCTGATCTTCGTTACTGCGCGATTGCAACGAGGAGGATTTTGAACTGAGTGGCAGTTGCGCACGTCTTATGCTGATCATTTAATGTCTATGAGGCCGAGTACAGCGAGAAAACCTTGAGATTATTGCACAAATATGGAGCCAATTAAGTGACAAAGGAGGAGATTTGTAAGAAATACAACAGAATTATGTAAAAAGAAACTTAAAAATACTGCAGTTTCCTACAAGTCTATGTTTGTCTCTATACCGAGCAATATTGCATTGTAGTTCCACTGGTTGTTTTATTCAGTCTATAAAACTTAAATAAAGCCTTTTTTTTTTTTAACCCTTTCCCGACCTATGACGAAAATGAACGGCATGGTCGGCTGCTAGATCGCGCATCATGACGTTCATTTTCGTCAGTATTTAAAACTGTCACTCTGTGTAAACACAGAGTGACAAACCCGCGCTGACAGCTGTCCCCGACAGCGGACACATCAGTCTTGCCGGTCAGCGGACCATCGCCGCTGCTTTCGACAATTAACCCCTTAAATGTGGCGATGGATTGGCCTCGCCGCATTTAAGTGGTTTGAAGCACACTGGCAGCCCCCACAAAGTGATTGTGGGGGCTGCCGATGCTTGTTGTGGCAATCGGAGGCAAGACAATGACCTCCGGTTTGCCATGTACGGAAGCCTCGGAGGAACAGCCTCCGGCCAATCCTCCTCAGCTTCCTGTCAGAGTGACAGTTACGTCACAATGACAGAGTACATTACACTATGTAGGTAGTGTAATGTACTCTAGCAGCGATCAAAGCTGCAAGTCTCGTAGTCCCCTAGTGGGACAAGTCGAAAAAAGTAAAAATAAGTAATAAAACTGTTGCTGCAATCAAAGCTGACTGCAGCATTCAAGAGGAAGTGAGACGGGGGGATGCCCTGGATCGCGTCACAGAAATTCCCTGTGACACGATTGAGGGACATACCATATATGGGCAGACAGCCCAGGGTCCACTGAGGGACGGACCCCAGGGCTGTCCTACCATATTTCCTGTTGTTAGGGCATACTTAGGTATGTCCTAACAACTGCCTGTGTACTATCAGTACACAGGCTAATGTACTGGCATATAGATATATACCAGTATATTAAAGTTTAAAATAAAAGTAAAAACAAAGTAATATTAAATGTAAAAAAAAATACACATACACCTTTACACCTTTTTTACAATAAACAATAAAATAAGTCTCAATACATAAAATATACACATATTCGGTATTGGCGCGGCCGTAATAACCTGCACCACAATTTTTTTCCATCATTTATGATGTGTTCGCTGAAAAAAATAAAAAAAATAAAAACTGCTTTCTATAACTTATTGTGGGGCACGAGGTGTGATGAATTTAACCTCCATGTGCCTCACATTAATAGTAATTAACCCCATCATGTACCTTACATATTAACCCATTATGACTGAGAAACATGATGGGGTTAATTACTATTAATGTGAGGCAAGAGGAGGTTAAATTCATCATCAAACCTCGCGCCTTACATCAGAAAACGGAAGACCTTTTTTTTTTTATTACTGTTGGCAAAGTATCGAATTGGTATCGAAATCGCAATACTAAACGAAGTTTCGGTATCGAAGTCCAAATTCTGGTATCGTGACATCCCTACCACAAACAGAACTATTACCAAAAGCATAATGGCGCTCCCTCCCTTCTGAGCCCTGCAGCGTGCCCAAGCAGCAGATTGCGCCCACATATATGGCATCGCCATACCAGGGGAAACCCGCTTAACGTTTGAGGTATTTGTCTTCAGTGGCACAAACTGGGCACAACATATTATGAACTAAAATGGCATACCAGTGGAAAATTGCAATTTTCACTTTGAACCATCCTCTGTGCATTAACACCTTTGCGAACTATGACTTAATTGCACGTTATGGCCCGCTCCATACGCTGCGGGTGTCAGCTGTGTATTACAGCTGACACCCGGGACTAACGGACAGGTACAGCGATTGCTCTGTTACAGAAGCCTGTAAAAATAACAATATACTGCAATACATCTGCACCTCATCTGCACCTGCATATAGTGAAGTGGTTAATCATATGAATGGTAATATACAGTTGTAGAGGGCAGTTTTCCTCAAATGTGGTTCGCTTAAAAAGTTTGAGGGTCAATGGACAAAGTGGTTGTCACCAGGGTTGCCGTCAGCTTCTCTTATGAACAGTGTATCTGTCAGGCTATTGGATTAGACTCACTACTATCTGGTGGAGTACGGCGCGCAGGTAGGTGAGTGTTGGAAGGGTCAATGTAATCCAGTAGAAGTAATACAGTGCATAATACTGATGGGAAGGGGGGAGGGATCGGGTGAATGGGATGTAATTGTCTGATATATTACTTGTTTGTATACTATGAAAACTCGTGTGCAGGTGCAGATGAGTCCAACCACCTCATAGCTATCAACTTACGAGCCTGATACAGTACTTTTTGGATCGCCAATTTTTGGTAATTAGTGACTTCAAGATACTCCACATAACCCAGAACACCCACTAACGGATCACGTGGCACCCAAAGACCAAACACACTATCTATTAAATAAAGCCTTTTAAAAAAAAATAAAAAATAAGTATGTACAAAGAAATGGGAAGGGTTTAATGGAAATGACAAGTGAAACATAAGGCCTCATGCACACTTCAGTTTTTTCCTTCAGGGTGCTATCCGTTTTTGTCACTGATAGCACCCTGAACCCATTAATTTCAATGGGGCCATGCACACTTCAGTTTTTTTGACGGTCCGTTGCTCCGTTCCGAAGTAGAGCATGTCCTACTTTAGTCCGAGAATCCGTGACCGTGAGGCCCATGCAAGTCAATGGGGCCGTCAAAAAAACTGAAGGCACACGGAAGGCATCCGTGTGCCGTCCGTGTGTGACGGAGCCGTTGCCTAGCAACCGCCGGGCGGGCAGAAAAACATTAGAAAAATATTACACTAATCGGCAGCCACTTGTCTCTATCAATAACTGATAGAGAAAAGAGGCTGCTGATTAAAAATAAAATAAAAAGCATTTCATACGTACCCGGTCGTTGTCTTGGTGACGAGTCCCTCTTCTTCCTCCAGTCCGACCTTCTTTTGTGACGCGGCAGCCTGTGATTGGCTGCCGAGGCAGCCTGTGATTGGCTGAAGCGGCGACATGGATTGAACGTCATCGCTGGAGGCCGGACAGGAGGAATGTAAGTATGTACTTATTTTTTTTATTACATTAAAATTGTATTTTCCGCGCGCCGAGCATGGTACTGACACCCTGGACAGTACCAGGCTCGTCGCACGGAAACGGAAACACGGAGTGCACACGGACACCACACGGCCGCTAAAACGGGTTCACGGACACGTCAAAAGCGGCCGTGAAAACGGTGACGTAAGTGTGCACGAGGCCTAAGTAAAAGCAGTGTCCAAGGCTGATATACTAGGTTATTAACCCCTTCCCCCTGCTTGTATTCTGGGCCCTAATGACCAAGCCATTTTTTACGTTTTCCATCGTCACATTCGAAGAGTTATAATTTTTTTATTTTTGCGTCGACATAGCTGTATACGGTCTTGTTTTTTGCGGGACAAGTTGTATTTTTTAATAGCACCATTTTGGGGTACTTATAACTTATTGATTTACTTTTGGGGGTAGAAGAAAACCTGAAATTTCGCCCCTCTTTTTTGCGTCCTAAATCTACGCCGTTTACCGTGTGGTATAAATAACACAATAACTTTATTCAGCGGGTTGTTACGATTGCAACGATACCAAATTTGTATAGATTTTGTATGTTTTACTACTTACACAGTAAAAACACTTTTTTTTTTAAATTTATTTGTTTTTGTGTCTCCATTTTTTTATTGTTCCGCCGATGCAGTTGTATGAGGGTTTTTTGGGACGACTTGTAGTTTTTATTGGTACCATTTTGGAGTAGATGCGACTTTGATCACCTTTTTATCACTTTTTCAGGATTCACAGAAAACAGCAATTTTTCCATTGTTTTTTTATTTTATTTTTTACGGCGTTTAACGTGCGGGTTAAATAATGTAATAGCTTTATAAGCGGGGTCGTTACGGACGCGGCGATACTAAATATGTGTAACTTTTTTTTTTCCTTTATTTTGTTTTTTTTTTAATAGTAAAGCATTTTGTAAGGGGAAAAAGTGGGTTTTTAATTTATTTTTTTTTCACATTTTTTTTTAATTAACTTTATTCAATTTTTTTTTTTTACTTGTCCTACTAGGGGACTTTAATATGCGTTCATCCGATCGCTTTCATAATACACTGCAATACTTTTGTATTGCGGTGTATTACTGCCTGTCCGTTTAAAACGGACAGGCATCTGCTAGGACATGACACCGGTATGACCTAGCAATGCATTTACTACAGGCAGACCTGGGGGCCTTTATTAGACCCCCGGCTGCCATCGGAGACACAGACACTCGGCGATCTTATTTAGCGCTGCATCTGAGGGGTTAAACGGTTGAGATCGATACGAATATCGATCTCACCCGGTCGAGCAGGGACGCCCCCAGCCCTCAGCTACCTCTGGCAGCTGAGAGCAGGGAGATTTAACAGCTCCCTGCTCTGTTTATTTATTCTGATGCAGCGCCGTGAAACGGCTATTGCATCAGAATAAAGCCCAGTAATGACCGCCGTGAAAAGGCTAATCGGCAGTCTTTAAGGGCTTAAAGAACATTAACAGTGGAGCAATTCTTCATCATAGATCAACAAAGAACGGGTTAATAGATAATACCTAATTGTTGTTCCTTGAAGTCGGTCAATCTTCTTGTTTAATTCTGCAATTATGCTGTGAAGTTCTGTGATTCTTTCCTCATATCGTAATGTTGTCCTCTCTTGCACATCCTCATGGTCCCTCATCAGATGGGACTGTTCACACTGGTAAAAGTAAGGACACAGTTAACAGAGTAATAATCATTATATGCATGGGATAGGTTTATATTGTCTGAGCAAGAAAGGAAGTCCAGTAATTCTATTTCTTAATGTTCAGTATATTAATGTTAACATCTTTTTTTTCTGTTACAAAACAAAGAATCCATGCTAGACAATGATAATGTTCGGCTTGAAAGAATAGTCATTACATGGTGGCAAGACATTCACATGACAAACTTGTGACAGAACAGAATAAAAGTGTCCCACTGAGTATTTATGTACAAGATTCCCATGAACTCTATAAAATCCGACATAAAAATTAGGCCGGGGCCGCAATGGTCAGCAAAAGCTGCATGTGTAACATGGGGACTTTGCTACAGGTTTGACCGCAAATTTTACCCCTCTACACTGAAAGAGGTGAAACCGGTCACGATGCTGCGGATTATAAAATACGTGGGAAAAATTCTGCAGCACGTGGCCGAGATTTTATTAAAATCTCATCCAAATGGCTGATACTGTAATCCGCAGCATTTCAGCTACATGTGTCCTTAGGCTGTATTCACATATCGGACAACTTGCAAAAACCACGGTGTGACTGTTGTGTGAACACCGCCTAAAGCCTCTTTCAGACTTTATAATCGAAGCGTGAGGCCACATGCATAACAAGATATTATAGTATCGAGAGGAGTATTTTATAAAGTATGATTCACACTATGTGGCACAGTAATTATTATTCTGGGATTTCTTCAGATCTGCAATATATTTTGTGCAAAGACGTAACTGCAAAATGCGGTCTACACATTTCACACTCACTACAACTATGGTCTCAAGTGGCTGGTAATATTTTAAAACTGTTGAATAACCAATAGCTAGTAGTTTAATAAGCGCATTTTATTAATGCTTTCTAATGGGTTTTTTTTGGGGGGGGGGGGGGTCCTAAAATCCTGTAGCCAAATGTACGGTAAAAGTCTATAGCAAAACATCTTCATAAATAGCATTGTGGCGTGTTCAAAACGCAGTATGCTCTAGATGAGATGTATTTTTCTCCATAGGCTTCTAAATAGAACGTGTAAAACAAAATCCCTGGAAAAACACTCATACAAAAACAAAAAGACAACATTAAAAACGTACATAAAAAAGTACTTCCTATGACTGGTTTTGTTAAGGAGATCTAAGGGCCTGTTCACATCAGCATTCAGTTTCCTGCGCTATTAACTGAGCGAATGATTCCATCAAAAAAACTGAAACCTTACGGAACGGAGACAAACAGAAACCATTAGCAACAGAGGCATTACCATCGAAATCAATGTTAAAGCAAACGGAAGCTTTGGTTTCCGTTTGCCTTTCCGTTGATGCGTTCCTCCGACGGAAAGGTCTGACGGAATTCATCAATGGAAACCGAACGCTGATGTGAACACACCCTTATGGAAACAATGAGGCTATGCCACAATCATGCCACGATTCTACAGCAATTCACATCACCAAATGTCACCGTGTAGCCCTAGCAGAATTCTAATCATAACAAAAAAATATATAGAAAATATATGAGATTTGTGGGAACATGGAAAATATAAGTCTATTGCAGATATTACAGTTTAGTGAGAACGGAGAAGCATATTTCTATTAGGGATGTCACGATATCGTACCAGAATTTGGACTTCGATACCGATACTTCGTGTAGTATTGCGACTTCTATACCAAAACAATATTTTGGCAATAGTAATAAAAAAGAAGTTCTTCCATTTTCTGATGTGAGGCGCGAGGTGTGATGAATTTTGAATGTGCCTCACATTAATAGTAAATAACCCCATCATGTTTCTCAGTCATATTGGGTTAATGTGTGAGGTACATGATGGGGTTAATTACTATTAATGTGAGGCACATGAAGGTTAAATTTATCACACCTCGTGCCTTACATTAATAAGTGATAGAAAGCAGTTTTTATTTTATTTTTTTACAGCGCACACATCATAAAGGATGCAAAAAAATTGTTGTGCAGGTTATTACGGCCGAGCCAATACCGGATGTGTATATTTTATGTATTGAGACTTATTTTAATGTTTAATGTAAAAAAGGTGTGTGTGTGTTTTTTTTAAATTTAATATTACTTTGTTTTTACTTTATTTTTAAACTTTAATGTACTGGCATATATCTTTATACTGATAGTACACAGGGATATATCAATATTACAGCACATTAGCCTGTGTACAGATAGTATGCCCTAACAGGAAATATGGTAAGACAGCCCTGGGGTCCTTCAATAAACCCTGGGCTGACTGCCCATATATGGTATGTCCCTCAATCGCGTCACATGGATTCCTGTGATGCGATCCAAGGGGCATCCCCCCTTCTCATTTTCCCATGAATGCTGCAGTCAGCTTTGATCACAGCATTCAGGGTAATCACGGCGGAGATGAGAGGTTTCTCTGATCTCCGCCGTTCTAGAGCGGGGCTGCGGCTGTGTATCCTGACAAGTGCGCGCGCGGTCAGAATGTGGTGATGCAGCCGGCGCTGTACTAATGAGCGGCGGTTCAGGCCCTAAAGACAGAACATGGGGGTGTTTTAGTGCGCCCGCCATGTTCTGCCTTCAGTGCCGCTGGCCGCATCACATTATCCTGACGGCGCGCACTTGTCAGGACTCAGAAGCGGAGCAATGGCTTTATTACACAGCCGCAGCCCCGCTCTCATACATTCATGTGTTACTATACTGAAATAATATACATGAAACGGTATCGAACCGTGTGGGGGTGCACAGTATCGAAGCATCGTGCATCCTTAATTCCTATACATTCTGATAGATGTTACAATTAAGGCCTCATGCACACGAACGTGTTTTTGCAGCCACAATTCACCCGCAAATCCGCTGGTTAATAGCGGTCCCATTCATTTCTATGGGTCCATGCACACGACCGTGGTTTCCACGGTCCGTGCATTGCCTGGGAGCCTAGACTGCAAAAAGATAGGACATGTCCTATATGGGACACATTTTGCGGTCCTGGCTCATTGAAATGAATGTACATGGACATGTGCACGGCCGGTGACTTGCGGGTGGCCCGCGGATGACGTACGAGCGGCAAATCACGGGCCGCACACCACTACGGTCATGTGCATGAGACCTAATGGTAAACTTCCTGATTTATTGGATGCTTTATGTTTTTATAGAAAAGACCAACAAAACATCAAATTGGAACATACTAACAGAAAATTACTAAAAGCAAATAGTTTATTGGTTATGCCGAGAACAGAAAGAGAAACAAACATGATTGAAAGACTTTTAGGGTCTGTAGAAATATATCCCCAGGGGCTTCTCTACGTGAGGAAGAGGATTCATTTGTACAAAATAAATGAGGGTTTTCTTTAGAAATTAAAAAAAAATCAAAGGACAAATAAACTTCCAGTCTATATCACTTTAACTAAAAGCCACCAGATGCTGAAAACATAAAACCGATGTCATTTCAGGCTTTTTGAAATTACGAAAACAATCCAAATCATACAAATTAAGGATTTCTGCACAAGCCAAGGCAGAGCTCCATACCGCAGTGCACTACTACAGTACAGGCATTTAGTGCCACTGTGAGGCACTATACTATACTACTATAGAAAACCTGTTACAAAAGGAATAATAAGTATTGGTTTTGACTTCTTAACGCCTTGTTTTGGGAACTGGTTTCTCATTGTCCCTGGCGTTCCTCTGCATTCATAGTTGCTCTTCTTACTCTGAACTTCTGGTTTCCTTTGTCTTTTAGCGATTATGTCGTCTTCTGACAAATTTGTTCTTTTTGGCGACATTTTCTTAGTGCAATTACACCCTTTAAGGCAATTAATACTTTTTAAAACTGATACGCCTTTTAAGGTTGTTTTGCTCCTTAGAGCAGTTACGCCACTTAAAGGGGTTTTCCAATACTTTTTTTTATTTCTTAAATCAATGCAATGTTCCTCTATTAAGATATTAGTGCACTCTGTCTAGCTTTTTCTTGATAATAAATGGTTTTAGTAACATTACTCCCTATTGTTTACCTGGAGAGGTTTGTTTTGCTCAGTAAGTTCATTCCTCTTCTCTTCCTGTGTTTCTCCTCCCTGCATGCACTGCTCTAGTCCCAGCATGCAATGTGCATGCAGCAGTGCACTTGCTCCGCCTACTACACCCAGCTCTACTAACTTCTGCAATCCCAGTCTTCATTTTGGTGCTCTCATTCTATTACTGCTAGCACAAGCTGAAATCACTGGATATCTGCGTTTTTAAACAACACTGACCCTATATGATGATACGTAAAGTTTGGTCTTTATAATTATAAGTTTTCTAAATGTATATTAACTGTTTATACAGTCTTAGTTTTAAATACTGTATTTTATATATATATATAAAATAAAAAAAATTGAATTCTAACATGTGAATTGGGATAAAAGGAGCAATACCTGTGGATCGCCGCTGCATCCTGTGTCGGAGATTCACAGTGAGCAAGAAAAAACTAAAGGGAAGCAGCGCTCCTAACTAGCCATCGATGAAAAATAATTCCCCTTCATGTAACTCTGCTACCTGTCAACTGAAAAGTCATCCACCACAGGGAAAAATGTTAGTCCATCATGTCTGATTCCCAGGTGTTTCTTTGCGGTACTCCTCTGTGTGGAAACATTTTTCACTCTGGCAGCTGATTTTTCCATTGACAGGTAGCAGAGTTACACAACAGGAAAACAAATTCCCCATCATGTAACTCTGCTACCTGTGAACTGAAAAGTCATCGGCTGTTTGAAGGGGGTGCACCGCTCGTATAAGCGCTGCTTCCCCTTACTTCATCACACTGTGAATCGCTAACTAGTTCGTATAGAAGCGAAGTATTGCCTAATTATTTTTTTTGGGCTTCCAGTTCAGTTCTGAAGTGGCTTTGAGGGGCCTATATATTAGACACCCCTATGAAACACGACATTTTAGAAACTAGACCCCTCAAAGTATTCACAACAGCATTTAGAAAGTTTATGCACAAAATGTTTTACCAGAGAAACGCAACTCAATACTTATTGTCCAGATTCTGCAGTAGAAATATCCCACATGTGGCCCTCGGGCGGTAATGGACTGAAGCACCGGCCTCAGAAGCAAAGGAGCACCCAGAGGATTTTGAGGCCGCCTTTTTATTAGGCACCATGTCCGGTTTGAATAGGTCTTGTGGTACCAAAATAGTGGAAACCCCCAAAAGGTGATCCCATTTTGGAAACTAGACCACTTGAGGAATACATTGTAGTTTTCTTGGGGTGCATGCAGCTTTTTGATCAGTTTTTATTCTATTTTTAAGTGGCGCGGTGACTAATAAACAGCAATTCTATTGTTTTTTAATTCTATTTTTGTTACAGCGTTCACCGTGCGCTATAAATGACATATTCACTTTATTCTATGGGGCGATACGATTAGGGCTCATTTACACGAGCGTATTATACGTTTTTGCAACGCGCGTCGCAGGGACCTATGTTACTCTATGGGGCCGTGCAGACAGGTACGTGATTTTCACGCAGCGTATGTCCGCTGCGTGAAACGCACGACGTCCTATATTTGTGCGCTGTTCGCGCATCACGCACCCATTGAAGTCAATGGGTGTGTGAAAACCACGCATGTCGCACGGAAGCAATTCCGTGGGACGCGCGTGATTCACGCAACAGCACTGTAAAGGATGAATGAAAACAGAAAAGCACCACGTTCTTTTCTGTTTACAAACATCCAAACGGAGTGTCATAATGATGGCGGCTGCGCGAAAAGCACGCAGCCGCGCATCATAAAGGGCTGACACACGGAGCTGTTAAGTGCTTTTTGCGCACGCAAAACGCCGCGCTTTTTGCTTGCACAAAACGCACACGCTCGTGTAAACTCGGCCTTACGGTGACACCAGATGTTTATAGTTTTTTTATGTCTTATGGCGTTTGCACAATAAAATACGTTTTGTAAAAAATCATTCACTTTTTGTTACCTTATTCTAAGAGCCAGAACTTTATAATTTTTCCATCAATAAAGCCGTGCGAGGACTTATTTTTTGCGTAACGAACTGTAGTTTCCATCAGTACCATTTTTCGGTAAATGCAACTTTTTGATCTATTTTTAATACATTTTTTGGGAGGTGAAGTGACCAAACAATTGTGATTGTGGTACGGTTTATTATTATTTTCTTTTACGGCGTTCACCGCGCGGGATAAATAACGAAATAATTTTGTAGTTCAGGCCGTTACGGACGCGGCGATACCAATTATGTATCGTTTATTTATATATTTTTATTAATAAAAAAGGACTGATAAGGGAAAAAAAGGGGGATTTTTTTAACTTTTAATTTCTTATTTTTACACATCTTTTTTAACTTTTTTTTTTACTTTATTACTTTGTCCCACTAGGGGACTTGAGGGCAGGAGGCCCTGATCGCTATTCTAATACACTGCACTACATCCGTAGTGCAGTGTATTAGAACTGTCAGCTATTCACTGACAGCAAGCATAGTGGGTCCTGACTTTGTCAGGACCCACTAGGCTTCCGTCGATGGCATAGCCGGACGCCTTTGTTTGGTGTCCGGTTGCCATAGTAACCATCGCCGGCCGCTATCGTGTAGCAGGCCGGCGATGGTAACTTAACCCCTAAAAACCCGCGATCTCTATAGAACGCGGCTTTTAAGGGGTTAGACAGCGGGGACACAGCGATCGGTCCCCGCTGTAGGAGCTGCGGCAGCTGCTGTACGAGACAGCAGCTGTCACAGCTCCTGCACCTGTCGGGAAGACGGCCGAAACGGCCGTTATTCCTGCAACTTCGTATACACACCGCTACACACCTTCAACCTTGCGCATGCGCAGTGTAATATACACGGCCGCTGAAGACGCAGCCACATAATTTCACAGAGCATGCGCGGTGGAGTGTGTTCACCACGCATGCTCTAATTCAATAAAGAAGCACGTGGTACGGTTACGTCATTTTTGACGTAACCGTACAGTGTGTAAGCCGGAAACCGGAAGCAAGGCAGAAGACCAAATGGACGGGTCTGCACAGGAAGTGCAGATTTTGCATTGCTAAGGGGACGGCGACGGAGGAGGATATACGACGCTACAGCCATCTGATGAAACGTAAGTACATTGGAAAGTTATATCTTTTTCATTGTTTTATTTAAATAAATGTAATTTTTTAGTTCCGGAATACCCCTTTAAGGTGGTTACGTCTCTTTGGGCGTTTTTTATCCTCTTCGGGCTTTCCCCCTCTTCACCACCTCTGGCTTTCCCCCCTCCCGCTTTTATCCACTCCCACCACTCCTACTCGAATATCCACCACTCGAAAACCCTACGCTTCAACTCGAATATCCACCACTCCCACACACCAGGTCCTCGCCCAGTATATATAGGATTCTCATCTAGAAGCAAAGTTTCGAGGGGAGAGCAGCTTTGTAATGTGATGGAGAATATTACAATATTTTCTTAATATTTCCTTACGTATGATTCTCCCAGAAGTAGACTATGGTATCTTAGAATTTTAGGTACAACATATTTGGGATCCATGATAGGAATACCAATAGCAGCAGTGTATAAGAGACTTAAAGGGGTATTCTCATCTTGATAAGCAAACCTAAAAAGTTCATCAACTAAAAGTTATGCACTTTTGTAAATACCTCTATTTTTTGAAAAGCTGTAGTTTTTTGAGATATCAAGGCTCTATCTCCATGACATACCATCTTTGTATATTGCTCATTGCCTAGTGATCCGGCCAACGCCGATTTCCTTTAGAGGTGGCCGCGCTTGCACAATTATTTCCTCTCCATTCGTTTGAGAGGATGGACAGCCGCGTTGAAAGCGCGTTAGGTCCCGGCCATCTCATCGTGAACACTTGCGCACGCTCAATAGGTCCCGGCAGGGGGGGGGGGGGGGGTTGTGAAGAGAGCGAGATAGATTTTGTTCATTTGCAACGATGTGTGTAAACTGGTAATTGCGGGAATACAAAGTGGGATTATCTCAACCACGCTTAGCTTGGTTGACACTATCGTTTAACCACCTTTACTCTCGATGCTACTAGTACTACAGTATCTAGCAGCATCGGGTGCACGCTCTAAGACAGCAGAGATGCTTGATTGACATCAAGCTTTTCATGCCCCCATTTAGAAAATAGAACAGGGAGTAGCTGCATTGAAAAGCTTATAAAAAATATGTTAGAAAATGAATACAAAGTATTTACATCATTAACCCTTTAAGCATGCGGTCAATTTTGGCCTTGAGGACAGAACAATTTTTTTATATTTCCCTCTTTGCATCCCGATGCTCATAACTTTATTTTTTGTACGACGTAGTTGTATGAGACTGTTTTTTGCGGGATGAGTTGTACTTTATGTAGGTACCATTTTTTGGTGCAAATACATTATCGTTTAACTTATATAAATATTTATTTTGGCGAAAATGCTGAAAAAAAGCAGTTCCGCTGCAGTTTTAATATTTTTTTTTTTACACCATATACCGATCATCATAAATAATGTTATATAGTTGTTGTATAGGTTGTTACGGTTGTGGCGATACCAAATATGGCTATATTATTTCATGTTTTGGGACTTAAATAGACTTTTTAAAATATATTATAAAAAATGTGTATTTCTGTGCATTTTTTAAATTTATCATTATTAGTTTTTTTACATTAATTGAACGTTTTTTTTTTTTTATTACCATAAAGGGATTTTTCATTTTTATTTTTTAACTGTAATGTACTGGCATATATCTATATGCCAGTACATTAGCCTGCGTACCGATTGTACACAGTGTACTGATTGTATACATGCAGTTGTTAGGGCATACCTCAGTATGCCCTAACAACAGGAAATATGTTCAGACAGCCCTGGGGCCCTTCAATGGACCCTGGGCTGTCTGGCCATACAAGTTATGGGCTTTGATCGCGTCACAGAGATTTTCTGTGACGCGATCAAAGTGCAGTCCCCCCTCCTTGAACGCCGCGATCAGCTTTTATCGCGGCATTCAAGGGGTTAACGGCGGAGTGATGTTTCTCTTCTCTCCGCCATTAGAGCAGGCCGTAGCTGTGTATTACAGCCGTTGCTCAGCTCTCGATCGCTCGCAGAGACGGCTGTCACACAAGACGAGAATGCTCGTCCTAATGCACGAAGTACCCGCCGCTCAGGACGAGCATTCTCGTCCTGTGTCGGCAACCAGTTAAACTAAGAATTGCCATTTTTTTTTTTTTTCAATGAATATGAAACAAAGGCTTCACTTGGGAATAACCCTTTAAGTGTCAGCTAGACCAATCGTTTGGTACACACATTTATCTTTTTTTTATGGTTCACACTTAGGGACCTCGGTAACCCCATGATCAGGGACTGCGATAAGAAACGTGGCTCTGTCGGATACTGTAGCTCAGCCCCAGACTGGGCCACAGTACAAGGCACCGTCACTTTTGCATATATGTCGCTGTGCTGACTGGCGGGGGTCCCAAGAGCTGAATTCGCACATATCATACATTGATGGCCTAACCAAGGGATTAATTTGGTAGCGGCTGTGCCTGGTATTACAGCTCAGCCCTATTCACTTAAATGTTACTGACCTGCAGAGTGCAGTCTGTCTTTTTCGTCTGGTTCTAGCACTCCACCTCCATTTGGCCTAGGATTTTTTATTTGCAGAAAACTGCTCCTACCCAATTGTTCTCAGTTGGCCTCAGACTACAAGGAAAGGTGAGCTCTTTCCATCTGTTCATTTTTTGTGGTATGGTGTGGTAATCTTTTGTTGCTGTGGAGCTGTATCTGTGTGGGGGGAGGGGGCATGGTCCAGAGCCAAGGTGGCTTAGACCGTCAGCATGGGTGCTGTTGGTCTATTGGGTTGCTCCCTCTGTAGGTGCTGTGTTGCAGCGGCATTCATTGCCATGGGATACTACACTTGGTAGAGTTGGGACTCACTTGAAAGAGGTCACCGTGAAGTGGCAAGTGGCTTATACAGTTTGATCAAAATGTTTACTATGAACCTCATGTTCGTACATTTTATTTTGCGGAGCCGCAATAGATCAAGTATAGCAAGTGGACGTGCGGTCCGGGTTTTCTTTCTCCCCTTGGATATACTCTAATATTTACTTTTTTGTATTTTAGGAGGAAACACTGTTTAAATCCTTAACCCCTTCCCGACATATGATATACAGTTACGTCATAGCCGGGTAGAGGAAGTATGGAGCGTGCTCAAGGAGTGAACCTGCTCCATACGATGCGGGTGTCGGCTGTTTGTTACAGCCGACACTTCAAAGTAACGAGCGGCATCGCGCTCGATCCCGCTCGTTTAACTCGTTAAATGCTGCGGTCAATAGCGACCGCAGCATTTAAATCGTTAGAAAAAAAGGGCGGCCCCCTCTAACAGCTCATCGTGCCCCCCACAACGCAATCGCAGGGGAGCGATGGTTACTATGGCTGCCTGGGGGCCCAATGAAGGCCCCCCAAGTCCGCAATCTTTGTGCACCTATTAAGCTTTGGGTTTAATAGATGCCTGTCAGAATCACAATATAATGCAATACATTAGTATTGCAGTATTTCGTGCAAGCGATCTAAAGATCGCTGGTTGAAGTCCCCTAGGGGGACTAATAAAAAAAAAAAAAGTAAAAAGGAGTTAAAGTTTTTTTTTTGTTTAACAAAAAAAAAAAAAAAAAAATATATATATATATATATATATATATATATATATATATATTAAAAGTTCAAAAAACCCCCCTTTTCCCATTTTCCCCCTAGAGCATAGTAAAAAAATAAACATAATTGGTACCGCCACGTCCGTAAAAGTCTGAACTATTACAATATATCATTATTTAACCCGCACAGTGAACGCAGTAAAAAAAATAAAATTTGTAAACGCCAGAATGTCTATTTTTTGGTCACCTAATCTCCCACAAAACATGAAATAAAAAGTGATCAAACCGTCGCATGTACACCAAAATAGTATTATTAAAAGCTACAGCTTATCCCGCAAAAAATAAGCCCTCATACCACTTAATCGACGGAGAAATAAAAAAGTTATGGCTCTCGGAATTTGGCGACGCAAAATAAATGTTCTTTTTTACACTTAGGTTTTTACTTGTAAAAGTAGTAAAATATAGAAAAAACTATATATATTTAGTATCGCCGTAATCGTATTGACCCACAGAATAAAGTTAACATGTTGTTTTAATTGCACAGTGAATTCTGTAAAAACGGCGCGCAAAAAAACACGGAGGAATCGCTGTTTTTTTCATTTTCTACCCCACAAATAAATTTTTTCCCGTTTCCTAGTACATTATATGGCAAAATAAATGGTGCTACGAAAAACTACAACTCGTCCCGCGAAAATCAAGCCCTCATAGGACTATATCGACGGAAAAATAAAGACGTTATGGCTTTTGGAAGGTGGGGAGGAAAAAACGAAAATTAAAATCTGAAAAAGGGCTGCGGCAGGAAGGGGTTAAAACAGAAAAAAACCTATGTATGCAATAATACCTGATAGATCTTCTAGAAAATCTAAACAGGTTAACGTTCTTGCACAGAAAATTGATAAAAGATTGCGCAAATTTACTAGTCACCGGGGCTGCACTTGTGGGTGAAAGCTCCAGACAAGTCCAATCTTATTCCTGATATTACTATACACGGAATAGTGGAAAAAGAGTGGCGACCTGAAGATTAATACAAGAGGTTAAAAGTGAGTGATAGAGGGGCGTGGCTAACAGCAAACCAGGATGGAAGCTTTCCTAGTGGGATCCAGGTGGGCAGACTAAATCTGAAGCCATCCTCGCCTCTACGCCTTCGTATTGAGAGTTTCGAGGCGACAGTCTGCAAGGCCATCACCTGCCCTACAATTAAAGCCGAAATTGGCCAAATCGGCAACATTTCGTTTTTGGGTCTACTTACCATGCCGGAGCCGGGGACTATATTTCCGGCCTCCCCTGTACGCGAGTCCCGCGGCCTGCTTCTCCTGGAGCCCCTGACGTAAGGGAGTGAGGGAGCACGATCCGGGACCCCTCCGAGACCTGCACTAACTCCTTGGGTCCACGTGAGTACCCAAGTACCCCTAGTAGCCCTGCCACGTGGAGAACGGGAGGCACGGCTGCCATCTTGTTGCTTCCTCTATAGGCCTGCATAGAAGCCTGCGCACCACACCAGAGACTTCACATATCTCATTGCCTACGTTAACCTGGGACTATTCTCTGGGCTGCACATTCAAAAACTTACCACCAGATACATTTTGTGTCTTTTGGGACTCCAAGGGGGCGGTAACTTACAGAACAGCCACATCTTACTTCGGATTCGATCCCAGCTCCTCGCCAAACGAGCCCTCCGTGTCACAGGACTGTGAATTTGGCTCCACACATCGTGGTACTATCGACGCCTGAGTTGGGCACGACGGCAGCCCCATACTCCTCAGGGTCAGAGAGCTACATTGCCCTCACTGCCTTGGCACCAACGGTCGCCGGTCATCTTACCCGCCTTCACCTAACTCATTGGCATCCCGCCGGTATTACACCCTGCATCAGCAGAAGCCCCAAAGGGTGTCCTGCTGGCCTTGCACACCTACCTGGTGATACGACTACAGCAAAGACTACAACGCTGAGATCATACATTGATACAGGCTTATAATAGCTCACTGGCTCTGCTTAACACCTGGAAAAACCTAACCCACTACTCACACTCACTGAAACGCCCTTGCTTAACTCCCCTCCTGACTGGGATACACCTCATACACAGTGGCTAAGACTCTCTGGGATCTCATTCTAAACAGTTTTCTTCCACCCGACTTGGAGGGACCGCATTGCTCCACGTGGCCCTTATACTCTTCAACCACCTAACAATCTGGACGCCATCTTGTAATAGAATCTAAGCGCGCAGGTGGTCTGTCAGTGCTCCCTATTTGTGTCATATACCTGCTGCCTTCTTGATATGGACAAATACTTCCACCCATCAACTAGTGCTATGCACAAACGTAACACTAGATCTTCTATTACTCCGAGTTCTCCCCACTTAAACCAAAAAGCCGGAAAATGCACTACTGCAACCATGACATCGCCTTCGCAGACGGAAGATCCTCAATTAAGCCCTGCTTACTCATGCCCGGACACTTCGCCTTCATACTCTCCTCTGATCAGTCCTGCTGACCAGTCTCTTCCTGAAAAAAACGAGGCGGCTGCAGTGGCACAGGAAGTTTCCCGCTTGCTCATCGCTGATATTCGACAAAGCCTGGAGGCACTTCACACATCTATCAATAATGCATTATCTCAAATTACTTCCAACTCCCAAAGACTGGGATAAGCCGAACAAAGGATCAGTACATGAGAGGACACTATTCACACTATACAACAGTCTTCCTCCTAACAAGTATCGCACGTGTAACTCCTACTTGACCGTTTGGAGGCCCTTGAGAACAGAAATAGAAGAAGCAACTTGCGCTTTATTTGTATTCCTGAGTCAGTCAAGGGAGACGACCGGTTCTCCTTTCTATCACATGACCTCATGCAAGCACTCTGCTTCCCCACTGATCACCCAATGCGTCCCATTGAGCGGGCCCACCGACTGGGCAAAAAAACGGACAACCATAGGAACAGACCCTGCCCTACAATGGCCAAATTCTTCCAATTTCTCACCAAGGAGCGAAAACTTCAGAGTTACAGGAAAAAAAAGAGATCTGGAAGTAAGAGGTCACAAAATTCTAATATTTCAAGATTTTTCGGCATCTGTGGCTCTTAGGCTGGGTTCACACTCCGTATTTACGGACGTAATTCAGGCGTTTTAGCCTCGAATTAAGTCTGGAAATACGGCTCCAATTCGCCGGCAAACATCTGCGCATTCATTTGAATGGGCTTTACGATGTTCTGTGCCGACGGTCATTTTTCTTACGCGCCGCTGTCAAAAGACGGCGCGTAAAAAAAGACGCCCGCGTCAAAGAAGTGCCTGTCACTTCTTGAGACGTAATTGGAGCCGTTTTCTATTGACTCCATGGAAAAACAGCTCCAATTACGTCCGTAATGGACGCAGTGAAAAGCGCCTGCACATGCCATTACATTTGAAATTCCGGAGCGGTTTTCTCCTGAAAACAGCTCCGTAATTTCACCCGTAACGGAGGCTGCCGTGTGAACATACCCTTAAGAGGAAGGCTTTCTCTGAGGTCTGCAAACATCTTGTGGAGACGAACGTCCGGTTCTAACTACAGTACCCAGCCAGACTGCGGGTGACCGTGGAAGGCCGCACCTTCTTTTTCGACGTCAAGAGCTAAAAGTCACTTCCTCCCTGAAGGAGTGCTCTCTGGACTGACCATGCACTTCATCGATTGCTATGTTGCTGCACGACATGATGTCCACTAAACTACATTACGTTCTTGTCACAGTTCTAATATTTTATTTGTTGTTTTTTTGCTCCCCCCTTAACCTTTTCCCTAGGATCATGCGCGAGTCACCTTTCTTTCCTTTGCGACCAGAGGAGTCGGCTGACTGGGACAGACATCTCAGGTTGTACACATCTATTGACTTTATGTTTTTCCTTTGTATTGGTATAGGTTAATGGCTCTCCACCATGCACATGGACACACAACCACAACCCAGCTAGATCTTAAACTATTGTCTTGGAATGTAGCGGGGCTGCATACCCCAATTAAGCGAAAGAGAGTTCTCTCACACTTACACAAATTTAGACCTCATATTCTCTTCCTGCAAGAAATGCATTGGAAGCAAGGAGATCAATGCACCCTTAAAGCTCCATGGATAGGTCAGTGTATCTCGGCTTCATTTCACTCCAAAACTACAGGAGTCGACGTGCTCATAAACGAGAATGTAGACTACGTGATACACGATACATACAACGATCCTGAGGCCAGATATATTTTTGCAGACATCACAAATTCCCACAGGTATTCCCTCCTTAATGTTTATGCCCTGAATTCACCCAATGCTGAATTCTTCTCCCACGTCCACAACTTCCGCCTAACCAGACCACTCTCTACAATAATATGGGGAGGGGATTATAATGCAACGAATGACGCCTCCCTATACCGCTAAAATAATTCCACACATGATACTCCAACCGCTAAGATTTTGGCAACTCTACGGTTTCACCTACAACTTTGTGACCCATGTAGACTCAATCTTACAGCCCGAGACTTTACATTTTACTCCTCAGTTCACGACTCCCACTCTAGAACAGATAATTTCCTTATATCCACTTCACTATTCCCTGATGTAATGGATGCTGCCATACATAATATAATAATTTCGGACCATGCCCCATTTCGCTAACTGTTAACCTTAGAGCTACCCGGACCACTAGTAGAAACTGGCGCTTTCCCACATATCTGATGGACTCAGATGATTTTAAATAGTTCCTGATCCGTGAGTGGGCAAACTATGCAGCTTTATGCACAATAAATAGCATGTGGATGACACTAGCCTCTTTTGGAGAACCTCTAAGGCTGTCATGCGTGGATATAGCATAGCTTATGTTTCTCACAAGAGACGCCCACAGACTGCTCGCTATAACTCTCTGTATGGCAGTTTAACGGATGCCCATGCCCGACACATAGCTAATCCCACTCCGGAAATGAAACACTACCTAGATTCGCGTCGGCTACTTGACACCTTTTTACTAGGACAGGCCCAATGGTCGAATGACACAGTTAGAAATAAATATCTCAAATGGGGAAATAAAATGGGACGTCTGCTCTCCAATCTTATTAAAACACCTAAATCTAACTACAGAATTCTAAAACTAAAGACTAATGGCGTGTCCCCCCCGCCCCACCCACCACCGAGCCTACTACTATTCAACAAACATTCATGGAATATTACAGAACATTATACTCACCCTCAACACCGGACCCCCAACTAACCCGACACTTACTGAATGATACATCTCTCCCTAAACTAAACTCAAAACAGACCTTGCTCTCCCAACCAATCACTGAAGGGGAGATCAAATCGACGATCTCGCACCTCTCAAACAGCAAATCTCCAGGCCCAGACGGTTTATCGGGAGAATACTATAAAATTCTAAAACCATATAGTGCCTACACTTGTGACCCTATTCAATCTAATTTACATAAACAATACTCAAATACCTAGATTTCATGACTCCAGGACAATCCTGATCCCTAAACCAGCCAAAGACCCTACTTTAGTACAATCCTATAGACCAATCTCTCTCCTCAACCAGGATTATAAACTGCTCCCTAAAATCCTAGCTAATAGACTACAACAGGTACTCCCATCGCTTCTCACGTCGTCCCAACTAGGGTTCCTACAATACAGTCACTCCTCTAAAGGCATTAGACTAGCAATAGCAGGTACCATAGCCGCTCAATCTAGATCGGCTCCCTAATCCATGCTTCGCAGCCTGGATGCTGAGAAAGCATTCGATAGTCTCTTGGACGTTCTTAAACTCCTTTTGGGCCTATTTTCTCTAATTATGTACAACTAATGCAGCCACATCCTTCACTTCCTACTCCTGGGAAATTCGTATCTCAGCATTTGCTGATGACGTATTGCTATTTATTTTCAACCCCAGACAATCGCTCCCCTCTGTCCTCTCACTTATCGAGACATATGGACCACAATCAGGTTTCACCATTAACTCACAAAAATCAGAAGAATTACTCCTTAAGGGCCCATCTCCGCCTTCTTGGGCTGCGAGACTGCCACTCAAATGGTTGAGAGTTCACATCACCTATTTAGGGACAACCCTTACAAAAAACCCGCAAAAATTATACGCTGATAACATAAACGCACATATATAACATCTAAAACATCTAAAACACCTATTACACATTTGACAATCTTGCACCTTCTCCTTCTCCTTCTCAGGCAGAGCCAACTTAATAAAATCCGTGGCCTTCCCAAAACTCCTATCCCTTCCCATATATTTAAAATCTAAAAACGAAATGGTAATCATGGCCCTCTACAGAAAATTTATTTGGAACAATGGTTGACCTAGGATAGCCATGAGGATCCTCCAGCAAACAAAATTCAATGGCGGCATTAACTTTAAACATCCGCGATTATAACCGGGCGTCTAAGAATTGTGGCAGATTGGACACACAACACCTCGCACTACTCCGAACCTCTCGTGCAGGCGCAATTTGCCAAACCCCAGTCTTTATTATACATCCTGCATGCCCCTAGTGACAGCATGACAGACGAGGTTCGCCTTAACCCTCTCCTCTCCTCAGTCATCAAGACATAGCAGATTGTGTGCAAAAGAGCCGACTTGACTCCCCATGCTCTACTATTATTACCATTTGTAGGTAATCCTGATTTTCAACACTGACATCCTGCTGGAATATTTACGCGCTGGGAGGGGGAGGTGTGAGATGCATCTCCGATCTATTGCTGACGGATGCCGCTCGTCCACTGGCGTTTGGGGAATTTCAAGACAAATTCCATTTCTCCTCTCAGGCGCTATTTCCATTCTTGCAGGCTTCTAGTTACATTATAAAAAATCATACACCAGATCTCTCCCAATCCCTCACAAGACCTGGTGGTTAACCTAATTCTCAAAACTAAAAATACAAAGAGAATAATATTGTTGTATTATAATTTCCTGAGATCTCCTATTGATTACATTACCCCCACAACAGGTGCACATTCCTGGCTACAACATTTTCCCACACTATCCATCAAAGATATTATGGATAGTTTATACACTGCATCAAGACTTCTTCCGTCAGAATCCTACTGGGATATGGACTGAAGATTGGGGATATGTAGGCTCTATGGACAATGAGAAACTTCTTAATGGGCAGAATTCCCACATCAGCTTGCCCCAAATGTTCTGAAATGAATGCTGACCTCTATCAGTGTTTTTGGGGCTGCTCCATTATCCGCCAATTTTGGAAAAGAGTTGAAGGCTTTGCATTCCAACACTTCGTTAATTTTGTGCGGCTCTCCACTTCTTGGGCAATTTTTGGTATTTTGGACTTTAGACGCTCCTCCGTGCGCTTCAAATGCGAAAAAAAATACTGTTTATAGTTTATAGCGCAGCCAGTAAGACCATCCTACAGGAATGGCTTTCGCCTGAGGCACCACCCCTGAAAATGTTTTTAGAAAAGCGCTCTCATATTTTCAGGATGGACTGGGTGGAGGCTACGCTGCACAAAGAAGCGAGAGTTAAAAAATTATTTTCCTTATGGGAAACCTTTATTGACACGCTCCCACCCAGGATAAAACAGAAACTGAACACCTGCTTCCAGTATACCACATGGTATCTTGAACAGTCGGTGCTCCACCAATTACCCTTTGTTGAACGGTTGTGTTATTGCCTACACTATACTACTCTAATGATTGAGCCTTTCGCCTGCCTATAAGTGACTCGCGCATCTTCCTCTATAAGATAAGCCCACTCCCCTGTTGTCGATATCTACGTTAATGACCAACATATACAACCTAGAGATGAGATCTGTTAAACATATGTTTCTGATTAAAGAGGCTCTGTCACCAGATTTTGCAACCCCTATCTGCTATTTCAGCAGATAGGCGCTGCAATGTAGATTACAGTAACGTTTTTATTTTTAAAAAACGAGCATTTTTGGCCAAGTTATGACCATTTTTGTAGTTATGCAAATGAGGCTTGCAAAAGTCCAAGTGGGTGTGTTTAAAAGTAAAAGTCCAAGTGGGCGTGTATTATGTGCGTACATCGGGGCGTTTTTAATACTTTTACTAGCTGGGCGCTCTGCAGAGAAGTAACATCCTCTTCTCTTCAGAACGCCCAGCTTCTGGCAGTGCAGATCTGTGACGTCACTCACAGGTCCTGCATCGTGACGGCCACATCGGCACCAGAGGCTACAGTTGATTCTGCAGCAGCATCAGCGTTTGCAGGTAAGATCGATGTAGCTACTTACCTGCAAACGCCGATGCTGCTGCAGAATCAACTGTAGCCTCTGGTGCCGATGTGGCCGTCACGATGCAGGACCTGTGAGTGACATCACAGATCTGCACTGTCAGAAGCTGGGCGTTCTGAAGAGAAGAGGATGTTACTTCTCTGCAGAGCGCCCAGCTAGTAAAAGTATTAAAAACGCCCCGATGTACGCACATAATACACGCCCAGTTGGACTTTTGCATAAATATAAAAATGGTCATAACTTGGCCAAAAATGCTCGTTTTTTAAAAATAAAAACGTTACTGTAATCTACATTGCAGCGCCTATCTGCTGCAATAGCAGATAAGGGTTGCAAAATCTGGTGACAGAGCCTCTTTAACTATTGTTCTGCTTATATTTGGAGCTTCTGAATCTGATGTTCTTACTGCATGTGATGTCCGATTATGTACTGGATATGTGGATGTACAATACCAATGCTGATTTGTGTCTTCCGTCCTGCTCTGCTCCCCTTCCCCCCTCGTTATACTTAAAGTGTAGCTAAACGTTTGACAAACTTCTGACACGTCATAGTGACGTCAGAAGTTTGGATAGGTGGGGGTCCGAGCACTGGGACTCCCACCAATCGCTAGAACAAAGCAGATGTGTGTGAGCACTTAGCCGCTTCGTATCTGTTCGGCTATTTCCGGAAAATAAATGTATCTGTGTACGGACTCAATAAAAATTCTATGAGTCCGTACTCTAATACATCGGCTTTCCGGAAAACGAGCACTTCGGCTGCTTCGTTCTAGAGATTCGTGGGGGTCTCGGTGCTCGGACCCCCACCAATCCAAACTTGACATGTCTCTACGACATGTCAGAAGTTTGTCAAACGTTTAGCTACACTTTAAAATTTGCTGAAACCAAATAAAAACATTTACAAAAAAAAAAAAAGAAGATAAAAGAGGCTCTGTCACCAGATTTTGCAACCCCTACCTCCTATCGGCGTTTGCAGGTAAGTCGATGTAGCTACTTACCTGCAAACACTGATGCTGCTGCAGAATCAACTGTAGCCTCTGGTGCCGATGTGTCCTCGCTCGTCTGACACGATGCAGGACCTGGGGCAGGAAGTGACGTCACAGCGTGATCTCTCGAGAACACGCTGTGTCTGTGCACTGCCAGAAGCTGGGTGTTAACGAAGAGAAGTGGATCATGCTGATTCGTCAGGATCATACACTTCTAGTCACAACGCCCAGCTAGTAAAAGAAGTAAAAACGCCCAGATGTACATACACAATACACGCCCAGTTGTACATAACTTTAAACACGCCCAGTTGTACTTTAGAAAGCCTCATTTGCATAAATATAAAAATGGTCATAACTTGGCCAAAAATGCTCGTTTTTAAAAAAAAACAAACGTTACTGTAATCTACATTGCAGCGCCGATCTGCTGCAATAGGAGTTAGGGGTTGCAAAATCTGGTGACAGAGCCTCTTTAAGGGCCAGTTAACACAATTTTTTGAGACAGTATTTTCTGCCTGCAAAAAACTGTGTGAACATAGCCTAATACAGGACATGTTTTAACTTCACAAGCGGCACTAAAAACACAACTTACTGCAAGTGGTGTTTCTGTAATAATTTATAGGGATGCGGCTTGACGACTCCTAAGGCCTCATGCACACGAACGTATTTTTGTCCTCCCGTAAATACTGGCGTAAATACGGGTCATCGGTCACACGTATTCGACCCGTATTGCACCAGTATTTACGGACCCGTGCCCGTAAATACAGGTCCGGTGTCACCAGTATTCCACCCGTATTTACGGGCACGTTTTCGCTGCAAAATAGCACTGCACTAATCGGCAGCCCTTCTCTCTATCAGTGCAGGATAGAGAGAAGGGACAGCCCTTTCCGCAGAAAAAGTAAAAGAAATTCATACTTACCCGGCCGTTGTCCGACCTCCCTGGATGACGCGGCAGTCCATGTGACTGCTGCAGCCTGTGATTGGCTGCAGCGGTCATATGTGATGAAACGTCATCCCAGGAGGCCGGACTGGAGGAAGAAGCAGGGAGTTCTGGGTAAGTATGAACGTTTTTTGTTTTTTTACAGGTTGATCTATATTGTGATCGGTAGTTTCTGTCCAGGGTGCTGAAAGAGTTACTGCCGATCAGTTTACTCTTTCAGCACCCTGGACAGTGACTATTTACTGACGTCGCCCAGCAACGCTCCCGTAATTACGGGTGCACACACGTAGTCACCCGTAATTACGGGAGCCCCAAAGACTTCTATGGACCTGCCCGTGCCGTAATTACGGCCTGAAATAGGACATGTTCTATATTTTTCAACGGCACGGGCACCTTCCCGTAAGCATACGGGGCGGTACCCGTGGCCAATAGAAGTCCATGGGCCCGTAAAGCCGTGCCGTAATTACGGCCCGTAAATACAGGCGTTTTTACGTTCGTGTGCATGGGGCCTAAGAAGAATGTTGCATTGGCCTTGTACACCTTATAAAATCTCAACATATCGGCCATTATTAACCCACAACAATCAGGATCTTTCTGTCAGAAGAGAAATGTATTACTGTGTACACCTACATGTGATGATGGCAATGGAAAACAGCAGCTATTCCATTTTAACACCAAACTGTACATAAACATCCTTAGCAATAATATTACTGAAGCCCTGAGAAGTAAATCTGTGCACTGCCAGCCAACAACAGAAACTTGGTGCCAAGAAAATATTTTTTTTATGCTCAAGACAAAAAAATCCTTTCCATATATGAATGATTACGAACATTTTAGCAATATGTAAAAATATCAGCCACAAAACCTATAATTTCCCTGAGGACTCGCTAAAACCCTGGAGTTCCTTGGAACCTGGTCAGGGGTTCCCCAGAACACACCAGCAGTGTGACCTGAAATGTATACAGTAGAGATGGCAAACGGGTTTCAGCCTACTCAAGATGCTTAGCAAACAGTCAACACATCTAAACCAGAATATAGGGCTAGGCAAGAATTATTGGATGCTTTACCTTGCCTACACCAAGCTTCCTTCAGGTAGGAATGGGAGTAGGGTTCCTCAGGTGTGGGAAACAATGTTGAGGAATTTGGGTTGCACATGTTCAGCTGGTGAGTGTACAAAATGATTGGGAAATGGGATAATAGACCATAGGATAATGCTGTACCCGAAAGCCTCCTGCCAAATAATGCAGAAGGTGACGGACTTTGCTGGTTTAAAATTTGAGTTTTAGCCCTAATCTGATCTACTAATCTCACGCTTGAAGATCAATAAATGTAAATACCTGGCTGCCTGGATTCGGGGAGGGATAATCTCTGTTTTAAGCCCTTTAAATGACCTGATAAGGCCCTTTTATGCCTGCCGACACTTAGCCGGCGCAGCGAGCGCCGATCAACAAGACATCGTTTGTCGGCGCTCACTTGCTCCTGTCACACGGAGCTATGGATGGGGATGAGCGGTCCTAACCCCGATCGCTCGTCCCCCTACGTTATCATGTCGGCAGCGCATCTCCCTGGTTACACAGGGAGATGTGCTGCCGACAACGATAATACTTTTCTTTTTTTAAAACGATACGACCAGCAGATGATCGAGCGTTTGCTTGTTCATCTGCTGATCGCTGCCCTGTTTACACAGGGCAATTATCGTCAAAGAGCGTTATATGAATGCTTGTCTGCCCAATAATTGTCCCGTGTAAAACCCCCTTTAGAAGGTGCTAACAGGAAAAAAAAGACCAGAATCTTCCATAACAACATTGATCATTGACCAGCCCTGTGCAGTTCACAATAGTCAACATCAGTGGTTGTTTTTTATTGGAGGGTGGGGGGGGGAACGGACTATGTACAAGGGGGGGCCCCGGGGGCCGTGTGGCACTATTGTAACAGGGGGGTTGTGTGTGGCACTATCTACAAGGTGAGGGGGTGTGTGGTACTATCTACAAGAGGAAGGGGTATGTAGCACCATCTACTAGGGGGTTGAGTGGGGCACTATCTACTAGGGCAGGGGTGGGCAAACTTTTTGACTCGCGGGCCACAATGGGTTCTAAAATTTGACAGAGGGGCCGGGCCAGGAGCATTTGGAGGGAGTGTTTGGGCCGGATATACTAAAGCATTAAATGTAGTGTGTGCAAACCTCATAGCACAGTAAGAACACTACAACCCAATTTATTAACTGTCTTTCAAATGTGAAAAATAGCCCTTATCAGTTAATAAATTTGTCTCAAGGAATATGCAAGATATGGCATTTACATACTATTTCGCAGATACTGGGAGGAGGAAATGTAAAGAGATTAAAATAACATACGCACTGTGATTTATCAAGATTGCGTCTGTTTTTAATAAGTTTCAATCGAAGGTGCAAAGTTAAAGAAATCAACATTTATTGAAAAATGGAATCACTTTCAACATTCAAAACATATTATTACACAACGAAATACTCAAGCTCAATAATATCTACTTGTGTTAAACTCCGCAAAATCATGGATGGATTGTCCTGACCGCGCGCTCTACAAACTCGCCACGGACACCCTCGCCTTCACGCGCAAACAGTACACGTGTATCGTTGCCAAGCACACAGACATAGGCTGTATTAAATATCCTACCTGCAGCTGAAGGGCTTAATGGTGACGTGAAACGAAGTGAAAATTAAAGTGAAATAAAGAGAAATACGCGCCACATTAACAACGGTCAATGTGTTTTGAGTGCGCCATCTATTGGGAAAACGTGGGCATTGCAGGGAAAGGGGAAAAAAAAAGGAGGTTTTTACTATAATTTGGACAAGTTCGGCGGGCCGGATTAAAAAGCCTAACGGGCCGTATGTGGCCCGCGGGCCGTAGTTTGCCCATGTCTGTACTAGGGGGTTGAGTGGGACACCATCTACTAGGGGGTTGAGTGGGACACCATCTACAGGAGGGGTTGTGTGGGGCACCATCTACAAGGGGGGCAGTGTGGCTCAGTATTGGGTTAAGTCAACCACATGGTCACTAGGTCCGGATCCATGGCGCTGCTCTGCCCTCCTGTCTTTGCAGAGGTCTGTAATACTTGGGGGCTGGAAGGTGAGGGGGTTTACCTTTACACAGGATTCTCAAAATCTTGTATTTCTCGGGATAAATTACACATTTCTTAGACTTAAGTGTGAGATGTAAATTGCCATAATTCTTGGGCAGGAATGAATAATCTTGATTATTCTGGTTCCGTGTCGTAATGCCAGTAAATTAGACACAATGGGTTGCTTTTAGTAACCTTTTATACCAGACACACCTTCCTGTTAAGAAACTATTTCACAAACCAATCTTACAAGATATTCCTCAGAACGACAACTAAAACTTCACAGTACTGAAGGAGACGGCTGTAATGTTTGTAAGAGAGAACATTTCCAGGCTGCTAGCACCTTATAATTGAGAGATTCTCAAAGGGGCTACACCCATTAATATACAATAACATAGAATTGCAGTATAAAGGAGAATAAAAAAAACAAAAAACTGACCAGGGCGATAAATTGCATTAACATTTTTAAGGCCGGCTTAAAAGTGGGTGACGTGGGGTGAGTGGTTGCTATCTACAACTCTTCCATTTTTGCTTTCTACTAGTTTTTATAAATATTCCCCACAGTCCATAAAGCTTTGTTTACACCATGTATAGTGTATACGTTTGGCGTATGACGCCGGAAATGATTTTGGCGTACACACCAAACATATTCATAGGGTGGCAAGCGAAGTGCTACCTGTGTACTGAAAGGGAGACACTGTAGTTACAGAGACGGGAATTAAGACGGCCCTTGTGCACTGTAGTCATTTGCGGTGGGTTACACTACAGCTCTTGGGCATAGTTCACAGGTTTTTTTTTGGAATCCGCGTCTGAAACCATGCCAAAAAACGTCCGAAATCGCCTCCCATTGATTTCAATCGGAGGCGAAGGCGGTTTTTTCCCGCGAGAAGGAAAAAAAACGCGCAGGAAAGCGACATGTACTTGCTTCCCGCGTTTCCATCTCTGACCTCCCATTGACATCAATGGGAGGCAAAAAAAAATGTTTTCACTCCATCTTTTGCCCATGACGCTCAATGGCCA
Source organism: Rhinoderma darwinii (assembly GCF_050947455.1). Lineage (NCBI taxonomy): Eukaryota > Metazoa > Chordata > Amphibia > Anura > Rhinodermatidae > Rhinoderma > Rhinoderma darwinii. Next base: position 518,152,245 of record NC_134687.1, on the reverse strand, counting down.
CGGCCGAAATACGCCGTAAAAAGACCGTGGCAAATAAAGTGCAGGCAGGTCAAAATCTGGCTCAAAATTCCTGAAGGAATTTTGAGACGGAATTTTCTGCCTGCAAAAAACTCGTTGTGAACATACCCTTAGCCTTCCCACGGTGTCCTATTTAGGAAGCTTGATAAGAGAGAGCATTGCATGCTGATGATATTGTCATATAATTCTTTCTCCTCGATCCCGTAGGAATCACATTTGTGGATTACTACATAATTAATAACAGTGTAATACACAAATAAAATGCAGTTTAGAACAAAGGAACTATTTTTTTATTTTTTTTAACTATTTCCTTTAAAAACCACATATCCCATTGAGTTACCTGAGATTTGGCAAGCTTTTTCTCTAAACCGTCTTTCTCCCGCTCCGTCTGCTGAACACGCTTATTTAGCTCCACAATGTCTCCTTTTAAGGATGCCAGGGCTGCTAGATGGAGCTGAAAAATAAAGAAAACAGAGTATTACAAGCAACCAACCAAAGTCGTCATTTATATTTTTATTTCCTACAGAACAAGTCTTTATCTGTTTAACCAAAGATGAAAAATAAGGTTAAGCTCCCACGTAGCGGCGTACGATTGCTGCGCTATTCCATACAGAGGCATTCTGCAACACCCGGCAATATCGTGCAGCCATTGGCCACAGCTAGTGAACAAGGTTTTCGGATGCATGCAAAAGCGGTTACTTGGAACTGTACCCTTAACCTAAAGGCTATGTTCACACGGGGTATTTTGCCGAGTTTTTTTACGCGCAAACCGCGTCGCAAAACTCGGCAAAAACGGCCCGAGAACGCCTCCCATTGATTTCAATGGGAGGCGTCGGCGTCTTTTTCCCGCGAGCAGTAAAACTGCCTCGCGGGAAAAAGAAGCGACATGCCCTATCTTCGGGCGCTTCCGCCTCGGACCTCCCATTGACTTCAATGGGAGGCAGGAGAAAGCGTATTTCTCGCTGTTTTATGCCCGCGGCGCTCAATGGCCGCGGGCGAAAAACGGCGCGATAATCGCCGCGAAAATCGGCGTGCAGGGAGAGGAATATCTGCCTCAAAGTTCCAAACTGAATTTTGAGGCAGATATTCCTCCCCCAAAATACTCCGTGTGAACATAGCCTAAGTCTATCACTTATTATATCGAATTATAAGAGATTACTTGATGATCCCAAATGACTTGATCCCATGTGGTCTCATAATGCTGTACCAATGTACACAGAAGTTACAACCATTATCATTTCTACTATTTGGTTAACCAAAATATATATCAAATGTGTTTTCTTTATCCCTTTCATGACCAAGGGTCATTGATGCCCGTGTCCAGCTCAAATTTTTCCATTTCTGATGTGCACTTCTCTACACGATAAATATCCTAACTATTTTTACAAGGCTCATGAGGCTTTCATTTTCTAGATTAGTTTAATTAATTCCATGTTTTAAATTTTTATTATGAGCAGGCAAAATCACTGAAAATGTGAAAAAAACATACTTTTGTTGTGTGTAAATATATATATATGTATATACACACACACACACACACACACTACCGTTCAAAAGTTTAGGGTCACTTAGAAATTTCCTTATTTTTTTAAAGAAAAGCGCAGTTTTTTTCAATGAAGATAACATTAATCAGAAATACACTCTATACATTGTTAATGTGGTAAATGACTATTCTAGCTGTAAACGTCTGGTTTTTAATGCAATATCTACGTAGGTGTATAGAGGCCCATTTCCAGCAACCATCACTCCAGTGTTCTAATGGTACATTGTGTTTGCTAACTGTGTTAGAAGGCTAATGGATGATTAGAAAACACTTGAAAACCCTTGTGCAATTATGTTAGCACCGCTGTAAACAGTTTTGCTGTTTAGAGGAGCTATAAAACTGACCTTCCTTTGAGCTAGTTGAGAATCTGGAGCATTACATTTGTGGGTTCGATTAAACTCTCCAAATGGCTAGAAAAAGAGAGCTTTCAGGTGAAACTCGACAGTCTATTCTTGTTCTTAGAAATGAAGGCTATTCCATGCGAGAAATTGCCAAGAAACTGAAGATTTCCTACAACGGTGTGTACTACTCCCTTCAGAGGACAGCACACACAGGCTCTAACCAGAGTAGAAAGAGAAGTGGGAGGCCCCACTACACAACTGAGCAACAAGACAAGTACATTAGAGTCTCTAGTTTGAGAAATAGACGCCTCACAGGTCCTCAACTGGCAGCTTCATTAAATAGTACCCGCAAAACGCCAGTGTCAACGTCTACAGTGAAGAGGCAACTCCGGGATGCTGGCCTTCAGGGCAGAGTGGCAAAGAAAAAGCCATATCTGAGACTGGCTAATAAAAGGAAAAGATTAATATGGGAAAAAGCACACAGACATTGGACAGAGGAAGATTGGAAAATAGTGTTATGGACAGACGAATCGAAGTTTGAGGTGTTTGGATCACACAGAAGAACATTTGTGAGACGCAGAACAACTGAAAAGATGCTGGAAGAGTGCCTGACGCCATCTGTCAAGCATGGTGGAGGTAATGTGATGGTCTGGGGTTGCTTTGGTGCTGGTAAAGTGGGAGGTTTGTACAAGGTAAAAGGGATTTTGAATAAGGAAGGCTATCACTCCATTTTGCAACGCCATGCCATACCCTGTGGACAGCGCTTGATTGGAGCCAATTTCATCCTACAACAGGACAATGACCCAAAGCACACCTCCAAATTATGCAAGAACTATTTAGGGAAGAAGCAGGCAGCTGGTATTCTATCTGTAATGGAGTGACCAGCGCAGTCACCAGATCTCAACCCCATAGAGCTGTTGTGGGAGCAGCTTGACCGTATGGTACGCAAGAAGTGCCCATCAAGCCAATCCAACTTGTGGGAGGGGCTTCTGGAAGCATGGGGTGAAATTTCTCCCGATTACCTCAGCAAATTAACAGCTAGAATGCCAAAGGTCTGCAATGCTGTAATTGCTGCAAATGGAGCATTGTTTGACGAAAGCAAAGTTTGACGGAGAAAATTATTATTTCAAATAAAAATCATTATTTCTAACCTTGTCAATGTCTTGACTATATTTTCTAGTCATTTTGCAACTCATTTGATAAATAGAAGTGTGAGTTTTCATGGAAAACACAAAATTGTTTTTAGTGACCCCAAACTTTTGAACGGTAGTGTGTATGTATGTATATATATATATGTGTGTATGTATATATATATATATATATATATATATATATATATATATATATATATATATACACATATATGTTTATAGATATATCCAAGAAAAAGAGAACGAAGCAGCACTAAAAAAAAACTTGGGTTTATTCAACCAACAAATTGGATGTTGGTTGAATAAACCCAAGCTTTTTTGAGTGCGGCTTCGTTCTCTTTTTCTTGGATATATGCTATACAATGAGGGGTCACTCCTTGTTTGGAAGCGTAGCACTGGCCTTCATATGCAAATAATCACAGTGCTGCTCCTACTTTTGTGTATATCTATAGATATATATATATATATATATATATTACACAGGCATGAGAAGGCTAGAGAGTTAAAACAAAACTTTTAGTACCGTATCTGCCCAGATAACAAGCACACTGGCTCCGTTATCTCAGAAGCCCACAGGAGGGAGAAGGAAGGGGAGATGCCGCCACACACGGGAAGAGAGAGAAGTGCAGGCTGCTTCATTGTGAGCAGCGCTGCACTTGTAACTTTAGTTTCATAAAAAAAAAAAAAAGAGACGTTTGTTTTATGAAACTAAGTCAAAGAGGCGTTCGCACTTGTAAAGTGGGGGAATTTATGCAGCCTTCTACCGCAAGTTTTTTAGCGCAGAAAAGTTGAAAGCTGCGCAAAAAGTAGCTTATTGCACAGAAATTTTGCAACTTTGATTTTTACACCACCTCTGCTGCTTTCTAAAAAAAAAAGTGGCTGGAGCTCGCCGTTAGGCGCGTAAATTATAGTGCATATCTGATTTTATTTGCGCCTAATGTATTGACAGGTGTGCGCCTCTTAATAAATTAGGTGCATCTTACTCCAACTTTCTTTAGATTAGGACTTTTGTGAAGCTGTGGCTTGAGAGCGAAGGTTTTTTTTTTCCCCCCCAACTTCAACCTTTTATATATCAGGTTCAAGTTGAATTGCTAGGATGATCGGCATCAGCCCCACTTTACAAGACACTTATCTTAAAACGGCCGTGTGAAGCAATCAGAAAAGACATTTATTTTGATGATCTTGTTGTTTTGGAGGCACAAGCAGAAGCAATCACTGTAAGTGGGATTTATTGCTGCAGCGGGCAAAAGTAGTTCTCGGCAATTAACCTCTTCACCTCCAACTGGGCACTAGGAAAACGACATACAAACCCCCATTTGCAAGGAACTTGTGAAAAAGTAGTCAAAATCCAAGTATGAAGAGCGGAAACTATTAAATAAAAGAATGAGCACTTCTAGAGCTGGTCCCATTACAAACTCCAGCTAAAAAACTGGATACTAAGCCTTCTAGAAATCCCACCAATGGTAAATCATACCACAAAGACAATAATACAAAGGCAAAAGATGTCAATGTCCCAAATGTATTTATTTGTATATGGTTGAGACAAAAGTATACAGATGTGGACTGGGACCGTACAGTATACAGATGTGGACTGGGACCGTACAGTATACAGATGTGGCCAAACACGTAGTGTGACTTTTCTAACACATCTGGCTATGGGCACGTTAGACAAATATCTTGGGAGAATTCTCAAATGTGGTGTTAACCTAGCCTTTATCATACACCCCTGCTTTTAAAGGTAATTATTTTGAGAGAGTGTATAAAATAGGAAATATTTGTTTATATAACTCAATTCTGTCAAATTAAAAGGGTTTTCTGGTTTAAGCAAATTAATGTTATCTATTTTGTATAATTAAAAAAGTTATACAATTTTCCAATATAATTTCTCACGGTTTTTAAGACCTCTGCTTGTTGTTATTCAGTAGGAACATTCATTATTTACTTCCAGTTGATAAAATTCTGTCCATGGTCATGTGATGGACGCACAGGTGTACGGCTCGTTACAGTTACAGTATTTGTATCAGAGCAGTGTCTTCGAACAATCCCAGCACCTGTGTGTCATCACATGACTATGGACAGAATTTTATCCACTGGAAGTAAGCAATGAAGGATCCTACTGAACAACAACAAGAGATCTTAACCCCTTAATGAACAACCTATTTTAAACCTTAAAGAGGCTCTGTCACCAGATTCTCAAATCCCTATCTCCTATTGCATGTGATCGGCGCTGCAATGTAGAGAACAGTAACGGTTTTGTTTTTTTTTAAACGTTAATTTTTGGCCAAGTTATGAACAATTTTATATATATGCAAATGAGCTTTGAAATGGACAACTGGGCGTGTATTGTGTTTTTAACCCCATAGTGACCACCAATACGCCTTTTTACATCGGTCACTAAGGGGCCTTAGGCTAGGCTGACGCCTTTTCACGTTCGCCTAGCCTAAGTCCTGCACGGGTCCCCCGTGCAGGCTGGAGCCGGGGCTCTGCTGTCTGATGACAGCTGAGCTCCTGCTCCAACGCCCGCGATCGAAGTTTACTTCGATCGCGGCCGTTTAACCCGTTAAATGCCGCCGTCAATAGCGACCGCGGCATTTAACTTGTTTACAAAGGGAGTGAGCTCCCTCTGTCACCCATCGGCGGCCCGCGAATGCAATCGCGGGTCTCCGATGGGGTGTCATGGCAGCCGGGGGCTTGATAAAAGCCCCCAGGTCTGCCCTGGACATATGCCTGTTAGGACGCGCCGGAGGCACGTCCTAACAGATTTCCTGTCAGATTTACACTGACAGGCAATAATGCTCTGGTATACGAAGTATACCAAAGCATTATAGCAGCGATCGGAAGATCGCACAGTAAAGTCCCCTAGTGGGACTAATAAAATAAGTAATCAATGTGAAATAAAGATTATTAATAAAAAGTACAGTAAAAAAATAAATAAAATCATTTTTTTTCCATAAAAAGTGATTTTATTTAGTAAAAGTGTAAAAAATAAATAAAAGTACACATATATGGTATCGCCGCGACCGTAATGACTCCATTAATAAAGTTAATATGTAATTTAAACCGCAAGGTGAACACCGTAAAAAAAAAACGCAAAAAACTATGGCGAAATTGCAATTTTTTTCCATTGCCCCCCAGAAAAGTCATAATAAAAATGAATCAATAAGTCCCATGCACCCCAAAACAGTACCAATCAAAACTACGTTTCGTCCCGCAAAAAAACAAGTCGAAAAAATCACTACATTGATGGAAAAATAAAAAAATTACGGCTCTTGGAAAGCGACGATGCAAAAACAGATAATTTTAGTTCAAAAGTGTTTTTATTGTGCAAAAGTCGTAAAACATAAAAAAACCTCTACATATGTGGTATCGGCGTAATCGTACCGACCCATAGAATAAAGGTAATGTGTTATTTACGCCGCACATTGAACGGCGTCAATTTAAAAACGCATAGAACAATGGTGGAATTTCAGTTTTTTTTAATAATCCCCCCAAAAAAAGTTAATAAAAGTTAATAAAAAAATTATATGTACCCAGAAATGGTGCTATTAAAAAGTACAACTAATCCCGCAAAAAACAAGTCCTCATACAGCTATGTAGACGAAAAAATAAAAACGTTATAGCTCTTTGAATGCGACTATAGCAAAACGAATAAAATAGCTTGGTCATTAGGGCCTAAAATTGGCTGGTCACTAAGGGATTAACTGGGCGTGTTTACGTGTATGACGCTGACCAATCAGTGACCAGTCAGCATCATACACTCCTCTCCATTGATTTACACAGCAGCGATGTACAGCCACATACACAGAGATTAACATTACTGCAGTGTCCTGATAATGAATACACATGAAATCCAGCCTGGATGTCATGTGTACTCAGAATCCTGACACTTCTGACTCTTTTCTGTGAGATTTCAGGAAGCCACGCGTAATCTCACGAGATTAAGGAGGTAAACGAGATTTCGTTTCCCTTGCTGGAAATCTCACAGAAAAGATTCAGAAGTGTCAGGATTCTGAGTACACATGACGTCCAGGCTGGATTTCATGTGTATTCATTATCAGGACACTTGATTAACGTTAATCTCTGTTTATGTGGCTGCACATCGCTGCTGTGTAAATCATGTAGAGGAGTGTATGACGCTGACTGGTCACTGATTGGTCAGCGTCATACACGTAAACACGCCCAGTTAAACACACAATACACACCCAGTTGGACATAACGAAAAAAAAAATACCCAATTGTCTATTTGAAAGCTCATTTGCATATATATAAAATAGCTCATAACTTGGCCAAAAATGAAAGTTTTTTAAAAAAAAAACCTGTTACTGTTATCTACATTGCAGCGCCGATCACATCCAATAGGAGATAGGGATTTGAGAATCTGGTGACAGAGCCTCTTTAATGAACAAGCTATTTTTTAAGTTTTTCCATCGTCGCATTCTAGACCTATAAAGAGCTATAACTTTTTTATATTTGCGTCGACATAGCTGTATAAGGTCTTGTTTTTTTGCGGGACAAGTTGTATTTTTTAATAGCACCATTTTGAGGTACATATTTATTGATTAACTTTTATTAACTTTTTTTAGGGGGGAATAGAAAAAAACCCAGAAATTTCGCCACTCTTTTTCGCGTCCTAAATCTACACCGTTTACCGTGTGATATAAATAACACAATAACTTTATTCAGAGGGTTGTTACGATTGCAACGATACCAAATGTGTATAGATTTTGTATGTTTTACTACTTACACAGTAAAAACACTTTTTTTTCAAAATTATTTGTTTTTGTGTCTCCATAGTTGAAGAGCCGTAACTATTTTATTGTTCCGCCGATGCAGCTGTATGAGGGCTTTTTTTTTTTTTTGCGGGAAGACTTGTACTTTTTATTGGTACCATTTTGGAGTAGATGCGACTTTTTGATCACTTTTTCGAAAAAAATTTTTTAAGGCTGCATTCACAGAAAACAGCAATTTTTCCATAGTTGTTTCTTTCTTTTTTTACAGTGTTCACCGTGCGGATTAAATAATGTAATAACTGTAGTTGGGGTCGTTACGGACGCGGCGATACCAAATATGTGTAACTTTTTTACTTTATTTTGGTTTTTTAATAGTAAAGGAGTTTGTAAGGGGAAAATGTGGGTTTCACATTTTTTTCCACATTTTTTTTAAATTAACTTTATTAAACTTTTTTTTTTAACTTTTTTTACTAGTCCCACTAGGGCACTTTAATATGCGATCATCCGATCGCTATTATAATACACTGCAATACTTTTGTATTGCAGTGTATTACTGCCTGTCCGTTTAAAACGGACAGGCATCTGCTAGGACATGCCTCCGGCATGACCTCGCACGCATTCACTGCAGGCAGACCTGGGGGCCTAATTTATTAGGCCCCCGGCTGCCATCGGAGACACAGACACTCGGCGATCTTATCGCCGGGTGTCAATGGGAGAGAGAGGGAGCTCTCTCTCTCTCCAAAACAACTCAGATGCGGTGCACGCTATTGAGCACCGCATCTGAGGGGTTAAACGGGTGAGATTGATACTTATATCGATCTCACACGTTCGTGCAGGGACTCCCCCAGCCCTCAGCTACATCTGGCAGCGGAGAGCAGGGAAATTTACCAGCTCCCTGCTCTGTTTATTTATTCTGATGCAGCGCTGTAAAAAGGCTTATGCATCAGAATAAAGCCCATTAGTGGCCAACGTGAAAAGGCGTATTGGCGGTCACTAACGGGTTAACCCCTTCCCGCTCCTGAACGTACTATTAGGTCATGGTAACTATCGTTCGCGCTCAATGACCTAATAGTACGTCACGGGAGGAATGGCCATTTTGTCAGTCTTCCCGACACATACAGGAGCTGTGACAGCTGCTGTCTCGTACAGCAGTTGCCGCAGATCCTTCAGCGGGGACCGATCGCTGTTTCCCCGCTGATTGAAAAGCCGCGTTCAATAGCAATCGCGGATTATTACGGGTTAAACCACCATCGACGGCCCGCTACATGATAGCGGGCAGCGATGGTTGCTATGGCAACCTGACGCCCAACAATGGCGTCCAGCTATGCCACCTACGGAAGCCTAGTGGGTCCTGACTTGCTTGCGGTCAGTGAGTAGCTGACAGCTCTAATACACTGCACTTGCTGACAGCTCTAATACACTGCACTACGCATGTAGTGCAGTGTATTAGAATAGCGATTAGGGCCTCCTGCCCTCAAGTCCCCTAGTGGGACAAAGTAAAAAAGTAAAAAAAAGTTGTGTAAAAATAAGAAAATAAAAGTTTTAAAAGTAATAAAAGTAAAAATCCCCCTTTTTCCCTCATCAGACCTTTAGTATTAATAAAAATAAACAAATAAACTATACATAATTGGTAACGGCCTGAACTACAAAGCTTTGTTATTTATCCCGCACGGTGAACGCCATAAAATAAATTAATAATAAACCATACCAGAATCACAATTGTTTGGTCACTTCACCTCCCAAAAAATTGAATAAAAAGAGACCAAAAAGTCGCATGTACCTAAAAATGATACTGATCGAAACTACAGTTTGTTACACAAAAAACAAGTCCTCGCACGCCTTTTTTGATGGAAAAATAAAAACGTTCTGGCTCTTAGAATAAGGTAACACAAAAAGTAAATGATTTTTTACAAAAAGATTTTTATTGTGCAAACGCCATAAGACATAAAAAAAAAATATAAACATCTGGTATCGCTGTAATCGTATCGCCCCGCAGAATAAAGTGAATATGTCATTTATAGCGCACGGTGAACGCTGTAAAAAAAATAGAATAAAAAAACAATAGTAGAATTGCTGTTTTTTAGTCACCACGCCTCATAAAAATAGAATAAAAACTGATCAGAAAGTCACATGCACCCCATGAAAACTACAATGAATTCCTCAAGGGGTCTAGTTTCCAAAATGGGGTCACTTTTGGGGGGTTTCCACTGTTTTGGCACCACAAGACCTCTTCAAACCAGCCATAGTGCCCATACCTCCCAACTTTTGAATTCGGAAAAGAGGGACATTTTAAGCCACGCCCCTAACCACGCCCAATATCCCACATAAACACATCAAATCACGGCTAGATCCTTCTGCAAATAACACCCGCACATTCTCACTGCGGATCTCTAGATTGTCTGGATATCACAGATATTATGGATCCGGTTATGTTACTTTTCCTAACTTGGGTATAACATTTGATCATCACGTCAGCAGCTGCAGGACAAACCAAAAGGCTGAGAACAATGAAAGTCAAGAGGGAGACCCTGTGGTTGATGAGTTTTCAATTGACAGGTAGCAGAGTTACATGATGGGGATTTTTTTTTTCCAGTTGTGTAACTCTGCTACCGGTCAATCGAAAAATCATCCACCAGAGCCCCCTTGTAGATCGCTCCACACACACAGCCCCCCTGTACATAGCGCCACACACAGCCCCCCTGTACATAGTGCCACACACAGCCCCTGTACATAGCGCCACACACAGCCCCCCTGTACATAGCGCCACACACAGCCCCCCTGTACATAGCTCCACACACAGCCCCCCTGTAGATAGCTCCACACACAGCCCCCCTGTAGATAGCTCCACACACAGCCCCCCTGTAGATAGCTCCACACACAGCCCCCCTGTAGATAGCTCCACACACAGCCCCCCTGTAGATAGCTCCACACACAGCCACCCCTGTAGATGGCTCCACACACAGCCACCCCTGTAGATGGCTCCACACACAGCCACCCCTGTAGATGGCTCCACACACAGCCACCCCTGTAGATGGCTCCACACACAGCCCCCCCTGTAGATGGCTCCACACACAGCCCCCCCTGTAGATGGCTCCACAAACAGCCCCCCCTGTAGATGGCTCCACACACAGCCCCCCTGTAGATGGCTCCACACACAGCCCCCCCTGTAGATGGCTCCACACACAGCCCCCCTGTAGATGGCTCCACACACAGCCCCCCTGTAGATGGCTCTACACACAGCCCCCCTGTAGATAGCTCCACACACAGCCCCCCTGTAGATAGCTCCACACAACCCCCTTACACTTTGTGCCACAATGCCGATAGAACGGAGAGCGGTAAAGGCAGCCGGCCCTACTGTTGCCACTCTCCGCTCTGCTTTGACGTCACTCAACGTCAGAAGGCGGCAGGAGTCTTGCAGCGGCTTTCTCACTGGTGTCGATGCCGGCCTGGGAGTGAACCAGTCCAGTCACCTGACCGGTGAGGTCAGATGACAGGTCAGGTGACTGTATGGGTCCACTCCCGTGCCGGCATTGATCCCAGTGAGAACACCGCCGCAAGACTCCTGCCTTCTTCTGATCGCTGCTGCAGTCAGCAGCAATCAGCTGTTTTGATGCAGTGCCCAGCGGGACATTTTGCAAACCGACCGGGACGGTTAGGAGGTATGATGGTGCCTAATAAAAAGGAGGCCTCAAAATTCTCTAGGTGCTCCTTTGCTTCGGAGGCCGGGGGTTCAGTCCTTTACCCCACATGGGATATTTCTCAAAACGTAAGAATCCGGCCAATAAGTATTGAGTTGCGTTTCTCTGGTAAAACCTTCTGTTTTACAGAAAAAAAGATGAAATAAAAAGTATTTCCTGACAAAAAAAAATAAAAAATATGTACCTCTACTTTGCTCTAAATTCCTGTGAAACACCTAAAGGGTTAATAAACTTTCTAAAAAGTCAAAAGAGGTGCAAAGTCTGCTATAAGAGGGGGATAAGGAAGGATACAATATATCAATGTGACGCGTGTCCCGAAAAACCAGGGCTCTGTATGAAAGGGTTTTAAAATTTATCATCCACTTCTCTTCAGAACGCCCAGCTTCTGGCAGTGCAGACACACAGCGTGTTCTCGAGAGATCACGCTGTGACGTCACTCACTTCCTGCCCCAGGTTCTGCATCGTGTCGGACGAGCGAGGACACATCGGCACCAGAGGCTACAGTTGATTCTGCAGCAGCATCGGCGTTTGCAGGTAAGTCGATGTAGCTACTTACCTGCAAACGCTGATGCTGCTGCAGAATCAACTGTAGCGTCTGATGCCGATGTGGCCGACACGATGCAGGAGCTATTTTATATATATATATGCAAATGAGCTTTGAAATGGACAATTGTGCGTTTTTTTTTCGTTATGTCCAACTGGGTGTGTATTGTGTGTTTATCTGGGCGTGTTTACGTGTATGACGCTGACCAATCAGTGACCAGTCAGCGTCATACACTCCTCTACATGATTTACACAGCAGCGATGTGCAGCCACATAAACAGAGATTAACGTTAATCAAGTGTCCTGATAATGAATATACATGAAATCCAGCCTGGATGTCATGTGTATTCAGAATCCTGACACTTCTGACTGTTTTCTTTGAGATTTCCAGCAAGTGAAACAAAATCTTGTTTACCTCTGTAATCTCGCGAGATTTTGTTTCCCTTGCTGGAAATCTCACAGAAAAGATTCAGAAGTGTCAGGATTCTGAGTACACATGAAGTCCAGGCTGGATTTCATGGGTATTCATTATCAGGACACTTGATTAACGTTAATCTCTGTGTATGTGGCTGCACATCGCTGCTGTGTAAATGAATGGAGAGGAGTGTATGACGCTGACTGGTCACTGATTGGTCAGCGTCATACACGTAAACATGCCCAGTTAAAAACACAATACGCGCCCAGTTGGACATAACGAAAAAAAAAACGCCCAATTGTCCATTTCAAACCTCATTTGCATATATATAAAATAGCTCATAACTTGGCCAAAAATGAACGTTTTTAAAAAAACAAAACGTTACTGTTCTCTATATTGCAGCGCCGATCACATGCAATAGGAGATAGGGATTTTAGAATCTGGTGACAGAGCCTCTTTAACAGTTATGCTATTAACCATAACCATCAACCAATCAAAAAAAATGAAACATGGATGTAGCCTTTCTTCCATGTATAAATAGTTTGCAAAAGACAAACTGTATCAATAATGGGCATGTCTTAATTGTCTAAGGCCATTTTCACACAGAGTTTTTTTTTTTACACCGACGTGGAAAAAGCGTTGGAAATTGTGCCCAAAACAGGTCCCATTGATTTCAATGGGAGGCGAAGGCGGTTTTTTTTTCCCGCGAGTGGTAAAACCGGCTCGCGGGAAAAGGAAGCGACATGCCCTATCTTTAGGCGTTTATGTCTCTGACCTCCCATTGACATCAATGGGAGGCAGGGAAAGAGTCTTTCGCTGCGTATTTGCCCGCGGCGCTTAACGGCGTGCAGGCAGATCAAAATCCATTTTGAGGCAGAATTTTCTGCCTGCAAAAAACTGTGTGAACATACCCTAAGAACTTCACTTTCTCATATACGTCGAAGTGTGGCAAGCGATAGGACAATACAGCCCCTAAAAACAATAGAATATTTTCCCCATTTTTGCCCCACTCTGAAGTGTATTTACTGGATAAAGTAGAATAAAACAGAAATATTTAAGACAAATATTTAGATCTAAAAATGTTTAGAGTCACCATAAACCAACTTGGCGTCCGATAATGAGTTTACGTTCTCATTGTCGTAAAAATGCCTGGATTGCTTTCCAACATGTGGTAAACACATATTTTGTGGTAGTTTTACATAAAACTCATGATAACCTGCTACATAACAGTTTAACTAGAATTAACACTGCAGTGTCGACTAGGCCCTCAGTCACCCGACGCAGACCAAAAGAGTGTGCTTTTGACCTTAGTCGGGCTGGAATACATCATTTAAATTGTATGGATACGATCAGTCTGCTGCACTATTCCATAAAGAGGAATCTTGCAAAAAACATAAGCCTAGTGGTCTGTGGTTTTTTTTCTTACATGAGAGCCTATGCGCTCCTGGTGCCACTGTACGCCCATACAGTGAAATATGTCGGAGGTATTCTGCCAACATAACCCCGACGTACATTGCAAATGCAGTGTAAATAGACCCATACATTTAATCTTTTGGCTAAGGGAATGTCATTAAATGATGTCGTTTTTGGAACCTTGGGTAAAGCGTATAAAGAATACATTTTTGATAATTTACTTTCATTATTTTTTTGCGGGAGAAATAGCTCTGAATCTTTTGTGAAATAGATCTGTGATAGATCAAGGCTTCCTTCTGTCCTATGATTTATGTGAAGACAAATCTCTAGCGTGTGTATAACCTGCATACTTTATTCAGATCCCTAGATAATACTGTAACAATATTGGATGAAAAAGCAGAATGGAATTGCATTTCATGGGATGCTGTTACATTGATTGATTCTGATCACTTAGTGCTTTAGCATGATTTAAGTGAGGGATATGTGGAGTTAGCCTCTCTACTCATACAGAATGTTAAGCATAACCCAGCTCCAAAACACGGACTACAAAGTTGTATAAATCATGTAAACACGCCTGCAAAATTACATACATTTCAGATTTCTTTGATAGATATTACAATTTATAAGAAATATATTACTTTGTACTATACCTTGAATCATTAATGAGACTCCGTTAATGCGATCGTGTAAAATATTGGCAAAAGCTCAAGGTGACTTAACTGGCCTGCAAGCATCAAATTTCATGGTTCGCAGCCCTGTAAGATAACTGGTGGCATCTTTGCCATTCACACAATCAAAACACTGCCAGGAATCTTAAAGCGGCTTTTTCATCTTGGTAAATTTCCAAAATTGGTCACCCATAATGATATTGCTAGAACTAGTTTATCAGCCGGGCTGAGTAGAATAGGACAACAGCGATATATTAGACACGTAATATCTCATTATGTTGCTTTTACTTATTTCTCGGTTTGTTTTACTACAGTATAGAAAAAAAGCTACTACTGATGGAGCGGTTCAATTAGGCCACATTCACACGTGGCTTGTTTGGATTCCACATCAAGAATATACAAGACACTACTGTACATCGCATGTATATGGGATTTCAAAAACTACATTCACACACAGTGGGGGGGGGGGGGGGGGGGACGACACGGATTTGAGAGCATTCTATGGATTTCTATTGTGACTTGTGAATAAAATAAATACAAAAAGGTAAGAGTCCTCAAGTATAAGCTACTGGCTATTGGAACACAGCTTTTATTCTCAATACCTCTAATATGGCATCCGGTGGAGCGTGTCCGTTTTTTCTGTCAGAATTAAATCAGAAGCATACGGAGGTACTCCACTGCCCCATAGAAGTCTATACAACGCAGAGATTGTAATCCGCGTCTGTAATCTGACGTATTGCTTTGGACAACGTTACAGGTTTTTATTTAGTTTTAATAAATTATCCTACCACATTCATAAGATTGTTGTCAAACTTCCAATTTGCCCTACGTACGACAAACTATAGAAAAATTGACCTACAACAAAACCTCTCCACTCTGCCTTACACCCAAAATGTTCACAGAATCCTCTGAAAGCGGCACAACATGGCAAACTATAATGTACTCCAGAATATTAACCCCTTTACGACAGCCATACGGCAATATACGGCCCGACTGCTGATGCCTCATGCAGTTGTCACGTATATAAACGACAGCCTGGTACGGGGTTTAATGTGTGCAATGCAGCTTCAGTGTAAGCAGCGCTGCACTTTCATGTCTGCTGGGGATTTGAGATGCCCAGAATACACCCCTCTGTAGATCGCGCAAATCCGTCTGTAGATCATGCCACTCGCAACTCCCTGTAGATAGCGCAAACCCGCCTCTAGATCGCATCTCCTAAGCTCCCTCTAGGAGTGGAATCCCCTGTCAGAGTGCTCTGGCCAGGGATTCCGCTCCTAAAGTGAGCCCCTGACATCTCTGTCCATATGTGGACACTGACATAAGGGGCTCCCTCTAGGAGTGTTGCCGACAGCTCATAAGTAAAAATAGTTGTGATATTCAAATCGATTGCAAAGATCTTATTAAAGAAGGGCATATCAGAAATGAAAAATTTGACCTGGACACAGGGGCATCAATGTCCCTTGGTCATGAAAGGGTTAAATAATAAAACAAAAAGGAAAGGACACACTGAATTAGTTTTCTTTTTATTGTCAAGTTCCCACTCATCTAAGAGATCGCCGCAGACTTATAAAGAATGTAATATAATATCATGCTGTCCTAGTTGCATCCATGCTTGATCACGTTTCAGAAGATTGCAGCCAGCTTACGATATGCTCATTTTTACCATTTACTTTACGGAAGATTGCTTTGAATTAATACAAACAAGACGTATTATATTGTATATCCAAAGTAATAACAGCTGGTAATGATTAAAAATCATATTGATTCTTCCATTAAGCGACATGTTTGGATTCACGGCCATTGTAATGTTTTATTGTGGTTCACTGTGTTGTGAAAATAGAATAGAGGTGGTGATTTTATAACACGGCCGGTGAAATGAGGCATGTCTGGCCACATCACCGACAGCAACGGAAATAATAACTGGAAATTGCAGTCATCCAGTCTTTAAACTGCTTGAGAAAAGACAAAAAAAAAAAAAAAAGTAGGGATCGACATACAGGATTCAGAATAAAAAATGTAACTTGGCTTTCACTAGGAGCTCAAAGCTAGGAACGTGATAATGAAAAAACACAACATCAAGTCTTCTTTATATTTTCTTCTAGAGCCATGATGAGGAATTCAACTAACGATTAATATTCGTAATGAAAAGCACAGCATGCTTTGTTTTCCTATATAGTTGGGCATCGAACAAAGGATACCGTATATACTGTGCATCAAATATATAGTAAAACACGCCCAGTTGTCCATTGAGAAAGTCATTAGCATAAAGCTAAAATAGGTCATAACTCCATCAAAAATGATCGTTTTTCTAAATAAAAAACACTGCTGTAATCTACATTCCAGCGCCGATCATATTATGTACAAGACAGGCCACTTATAATGTGGTGACAGAGCCTCTTTCAGTCCCCTAGTGGCAAGAAAAGTACTTGGTCTGGCTTTTAGCGTTAAATGAAAAAGGGTAAATGGTCAGAAAACCTCCTAAGTCCCAAAAAAGTGTGTCTAGAGTAATACAGTAACTAGAAACTGAGGGGAGGTGGAGATTTTTGCCTTTGGCTGTGATAGCCTGCCCATTCAGCTGGCATGGAGGGAGAAAGTGCGCCTCTTAAACAGGCTCTGTCACCAGATTATCAAATCCCTATCTCCTATTGCATGTGATTGGCGCTGCAATGTAGAGAACAGTAACGTTTTTGTTTTTTAAAAACGATCATTTTTGGCCAATTTATGAGCAATTTTATATTTATGCAAATTAGCCTTTCTAATGGACAACTGGGTGTGTTTTCTCTTATTTCCAACTGGGCGTGTTTACTTGTTTTACTAGCTGGGCGTTGTGAATAGAGGTGTATGTCAGCATCATATGTCAGCATCATACACTTCTATTCACAACGCCAAGCTAGTAAAACAAGTAAACACGCCCAGATGTTACAAACACAATACACGCCCAGTTGGAAATAAGAGAAAACACACGCCCAGTTGTCCATTAGAAAGGCTCATTTGCATAAATATAAAATTGCTCATAACTTGGCCAAAAATGATCGTTTTTCAAAAAAAAATAAAAAACGTTACTGTTCTCTACATTGCAGCGCCGATCACATGCAATAGGAGATAGAGATTTGAGAATCTGGTGACAGAGCCACTTTAAATAGGACATGTCAGCTCACCTGACTTGTCTATTTTACTAAACACTTGCATTCCCCATAAAACAATTGTGGAGAAACTTTTCTGCGTTGTGCCGTTCGACTATTCCTCCTAGAAATGTATGATTTAATTACCATTTCCCTTTTTTAATGGGGTAGATCCCTGACAGTCTCAGACGGTCAGCACTGAGTGGATGGTGTCAGAATATGTAGGGATACTCCCCCAAATGGTAATACCCAGTAGTCAATTTATTCACAAAAGTGTAGGAGGAATAACCGAGGAATGGCACAACACATAGTTCTAAAATTGTTATTTCATGGGGACCACAAGTATTTACCAAAACCCATGTATCAAGAGAGGTGACAGGTGGTCTTTAAAAAGGCTTGCAAAGGGATGTACTGGGATGTGTCTGGATGCACTACATCTAATATACAGTACATCTGTAGATGCCTAAAAAGGTATTGCGAAATATTTTTGGGATGCTAGGTACACTGATCAACGTGGGTCCAGTGTCCGAAACCCCTTTCAATTACAAGGGAAGCTGCGGCTGGACATACGTTTTCAATGTACACAACGTAGCAATGCATTTGAATGGCGGATCAAGGCTTAGCCCCCCCCCCCCCCCGAAGCACAAACCACTCCAGCAAGTGGCTCTCTGCTCTGACCTAAATTGGTGGTACTGAGTCCCCCTTTATGCCAATAAACCATATGGACCTTGGTTGTCTTAGTGAGAGAATCATTTTAACCATCATGAGAGAAATCATACTATTCAGTAATCCATTAAAGTAAACCTGTCAGCAGCTTTGAGATCTCAAAACTGCTGACAGGGTGAGGGCATTTTAAACATACCGTTTTTTTGCATGACCAAGAAACTAACGTTTGAGTCCCCTGGTGCAGCGGTCCCAAGTGCCACTCTCGGCTTTGTGTGACAGCTCTATCAGCCATTTAGCACACCGTTCGGGCTGTCACTCAGAGCAGAGTCCAGCCTTATAGGCACTTGAGATCGCCCCCCCCCCTGATGGAACGAAACATTGTTTTCTCAGTCATGCAAGTTGCATGACCAAGGCAAAAAGGTATGTTTAAAATGTGCTCCCCCTTTATCGATCTGTCAGCAGCTGTGAGACCTCAAAACTGCTGACAGGTTACGTTTAGGGGGTGGATGGGGTTCAGAGGATAAAGATCACTGGCAGGAAGGGGTGGTAAGGCAGTGGAGGAATGAAAGTGAACCACCAAGAAACTATTTTATTTATTTTGTGTTGGTACGGAGCCAAAGGACATCTGGGAAAAGTGAAATGGAGGAATTATGTGGTATAATCTGTGTCATGTAAAGATTCATGGATGATAATGTGCTGGCCAGGCGGCTGCTGCCACAACTGCGCACTGTGTATACAACATTATAAATATTGATGCTGGCCTGTAGCTTAATAGGGTTAAAGAGTTCGCCATAGCAAGTGCAACCTGAGGACACTCATGTCTACCCGACCGCTCAACGTAGTCACAGAAAAGACAAGGCTTCATGTATTGGAAGTTTTTCCCTCTTACAAAATTTGTATTCTCAACCATCCAGCGGAAGAAATAAGAGCGCCGGCCCTTAAATCAATTTCATCTATTTAAATTCCATTAAAAGCGGAGGTATTGATCTGATGTCTGCAGTTTATCCGTTAAACGTATTAATAGGACGGGTGGAAGAACAAATAGACTTTAAGTAATTGCATCTCTTTAATCAAACTTATTTCTTTAATTACATTTTGTTTTCTATGTTTTTTTTGTGGATTATTCAAAATCTGAAATTCCCCATTTCAACATTACTGTCCAGTAGTAAAAGTCATTAGCATTAATGAAACAATGCTAAAAGTGACATACTGTGGCCATACAAGGCGTAGAGGAGACCCCAGGTAGTTGGCGGGCGCAATATACAATTTACAAAGGAGGGGATTGCCTGCA
Source organism: Rhinoderma darwinii (assembly GCF_050947455.1). NCBI lineage: Eukaryota > Metazoa > Chordata > Amphibia > Anura > Rhinodermatidae > Rhinoderma > Rhinoderma darwinii. The sequence goes on along the minus strand of NC_134687.1, from coordinate 518,132,646 downwards.
GACAACCAAGCCCAATTTCCCAACTACCGATTAATAGTAGAACAAACTTTATTAAGCTACGCAAGACAGACCACATAGAATTGTATTAAAATTATCACTACCTAAGACCGGACAAAAGGTAAATTACCTGTATGAATACAGGCATGTATAGTAATAGAAATAGGAGCACAGATTCCTATCATTAGCAAGTTAAATTGTTAAATTGACTAATAGGTAGACAGTAAGTCCGGTCAACGGTAGGTATTAAAATCTTGACAGCCCCCCCCGACATGTTTCGCTACAGAGTAGCGTCCTCAGGGGTACACGGGGCTAATAGCGGCGCGGCAAGAGAAAATCTTAATATGGACATGTCACATGACGTATCAAAGGGTGTGTCAGAAAAACGACCAATGACATTGAAGAAAACAGGCCGGCCGTTCAGAAATACCGACCGACGAATAGGAAATCAGATAAGGTAAACCAATAAGGAATAGGATGAGGCGCATGCGCATCCGCAGTAAAGAGGGACTTATTGTATCCTAGACCGTAGGTATCCAAGAAAGATTACCGGCGCATGCGCTGATGAACAATTTACGACTTAGTACCTGCATCAGAGCTTATTCACAGCCAATGTCTGCACGGTTAGTAAATTAGAAAAGCGAAACTTATTATCGACGGTCTCGCTGTGGCCATACATCACACTCACTGCTGCACTGGTCCAGACGTTATACGTGACATTAGATCCTGGAAGGATTCAGCACTGCACTAAATCTCTCTCATAACTAACGTCAATCTCATCTTGTTGCCTGTTTTCACGTCTGCGCTTGAGGCTCCGTCGCAGGTCCAGTCAAAGATGCCGGAATCAATAGCGCAGCACGCTGGGCTATTTGTTTGGGTAGCACAACAGATACCATGATGGAACCCATTGAAGTCAATGCGACAGATTCGGAGCTTCCGTTTTCTAGTTTTAACGTTCCTATGGCGGAACAGAAAAACTTAAAATTGAGCGCAGATGTGATAAAATACATTAATATGAAATAATTAGTTATAATAAAAGATGACAGATTTGATAGATTTTTGTTTAATCCTCACTTGGGGAAAGAGGCAATGTTTCAGGAAATCTGTTGACATTCACAAAACCTTAATTGTAAAAAAAAAAGGTATATTATATAATACCACCATAACATACGCAGCGCTTTATACGCCTTTTGCATCAAAATTTAATGTTTTGTTTCTTGTAGCACTTTTGGTAGGTACCAACCCCTACATAGCGAGATTACCCCACAAGATCGGTCGTTTTGGAGATTCTCTGACATTTAGCCATCACAATTTGGCCTGTCGCAATTGCTCAGATCCTTACACTTGCCCATTTTTCCTGCTTCCAACATATACACCTATATTCCCGCAATTTTCCACCAAATTTTCTGTTTGGCGGGCTCATTTTCTCTTATTACTAATGGACTGTCAATGGTCAATAACTTTTTATTGAGGTCATTTTGGAGATGTATCCATCAATCCCTTTTTATGGACTATTTTTTTTTTTGTGTCTCACCTTAACTTATTATATTAGAATGTGGCTTTTACTCCAGATGTACTCCATAAAAAGGTAGGGGCTCTCTGCTGTGTAATAACAGGAAGGGGCATCAGGGTAATCCGGCTGGTACTGCCGTGAGGGGCCCGGCCACAATGATGGAAAATAGGGGCCCGCCCGCTTCTCAGCTACTTTACACATTTCAATGAGGGCCCCAGCGTTAGTCACTTGGAGAAAGGAACGGACCCTGCAATGTAATAGGGCCTGTTCCTTACTCTGAAATAACTAACGCTGGGGCCCTGAGAAGACGTACAGAAGAGGAAGATGCTGCATGTAAGCAGAAGCTCCGTGTGGAGATCCCGCCCACCAGACACGTCGTCCTCTACACAGCCGAATGGACCTGCACGCTGGTGACCCTCCTTTCCATCCTGATTCACATTCCTTCTGACCCCACTTGTAGAATATATAAAAGTACGTTAAAAAAAAAAAAATTCCCTGGCATTTTTTGCCGCAATTTTCGTAATTACGGCAAGAATAACGGTTCTGCAGATTTTTAAAAAAAAAAATCCTGGCAAAACCCCGTGATTTGTGCCGCGATTATGAAAATTACATAAAAAGACAGCCGTGCTCGGTCCATTTTATATGGACCGTGTATCGGCCATATTTCCCGGACCGACCACAGTTTAGGGAGCCGGGATCCTAGCAACGTAGTTATCTAGGACGTTAGGTGTCCCTGTCTCTCCGCGGGAATAACAGGACAGGACAACAGTGCTTTGTGCATACAAGAGACAAAGCGTCATAAAGTTCTTAGACTGCAGTGAGTGAAACAAAAGAATGAAGAGTGCTTGACGTGTTAAAGAATAAATTACCAACCATGGTCAATCGACTCAATATTAGAATATATGTCCAGGAAATAATTCTTCCCTTTCACATTGATAACCATATTAGACTGTAATAATAATGCTCAATTAACATTCTAATATAGATAAATAAATACTGTATGGAAGGGATCAAAAGTGTAGTAAATAACACTTCCATCCAGAATTTCACTCCACATGGACCAGAAGGGGAAAAATGCCTTCTATACTTTATGAAAACGGAATCTGTAGAAAAGTAGCTTATAACCTTGAAAATTGAGGAATGAATCATTAGTCTGATCAGCTGTCAGGAGAAGAACATACAAGTGCTCAGCATAGTCCTGCTCGGGTTATTACTCATTTCCCTGCAGATTTTCATCAACATAAATAACGCTTATTTTCATCTTGCGGAAAATCTATGTTACATGGCAGTCTATTATATCAGTATCACCAATGTAATATAATAGCACCTGTTAAACCTCATAGCCAAATTCTGAAATGAACACTTAAAATTCAGCTCATGATCCCAAGAGGAGTTCAAGAAGTAATAAATCGTAGAGCAACCTGAAAGCATTTCTATTAAACCAGCAATACCTGGTGATAGTGGATGAAAAATTATTTTTATGTAACCTATAATAATCTTCTAAGTAGCTCTGTACTTTTTTTTTAGTGTTCAAGCCGTATGCTAATGAGCATAAGAGAGTCAGCTCTTCATTCCTCAGCCTCTGACTTGACCCCGCCTCCTTACTTTTGAGTGACAGCTTACTTTTGATTTACAGTATTCAGGGCGGGCCAGTTTTCAGCGGTGGGCGGGCATAAATAGAGGAACGAATGAGACTGCCGGATTATTACCATAAAAAGGTGCAAAATGCTTGCTGGTATCGTTGGTAAAATCTAAGCCCTCACACCTCTGAATTGATAGAAAAATAAAAAAGTTATGGCTCTCAGAATATGGCGACACAAAACATTTTTTTTTTAGCAAATAGTTTTATTTTTTAAAAAGTGGTATAACATAAAAAAACATATACATTTGGTATCGCCGTAATCGTATCAACCTGTAGAATAAGGTGAATGTGTTTATTACCGCCTGATGGACGCCGTAAAAACAAACCCCCCCCCAAAAAAATGGTGTCATTGCGATTTTTTTGCCCATTTCACCCCACAAATATTTTTTTTTTTTCAGATTCCCAGTACATTATGCAGTTATGGCTTTTGGAAGGCAGGGAGGAAAAAAACGAAAATGAAAAACTCAAATTGGCCTGGTCTTTAAGGGGTTAGTTCTAAATTGTAAGTTATTTTACTTGTAACTATGTATATATTTGTTTGATGACTTCTTTAATAAAAAAAATGTTTTTAATAAAAGTAAATCAGGTTTATATTTTTTTTTACATTATTTTAATACATTTTATTGATTGTCTTGTCTCACAGGGGCACTTTTTCTTTCAAAGGCTATGGACACCTATAAGCTTTTTTTTTTTGTTGCATTTTAACTATTTTAGGCTAAAAGCCTTTTTTGCAGTTGCGGTGCGCTCTGTCAGCTTACTCTACAGCCGCTCTTGTCTTCTCCTGAATGAATGAATGAATTTGTTGCAGATTTTCCCCATTGACTTATGTGGAAGTTAAAATCTGCAATCAAATCCTAGTTTTGCAGATTTTGCTGCGGATCCAGATTAACTTTTTGAGGGCTTATTTAAAAAAATTGGCAGAATAAATCCGCAGCCGCAAATCTTCACCAAAGTCCACACGAATAAGTGCAGATTTGCCTGTGGATTTGGATTTCCAGCAGAATAATTAGCAGCAAAATAAAGCACTAGTACTCTATGAAAGGGCTGATAAGGGAGGGCTACCTCCTCCCACCTCAGGGTATCAGATCATTATAACATTTGCTTGGATAGCAAAATATATCTTTAAAAATAGGTAGAAAAAAAAAAAATCGGATCTGACCATTTAACACATGATTATTATTACAAATCAGACATTCATGGTCAGGATGTGGCACAAAATCAATACCTAGATTTAGAAATCAATTCTCCATCTTTGCCACATTGTATTCATTTACCTTTGCTGTTAGTAAGATTATATCCAAAGCCACAATACTATGTGTAACTGCACAAATATATATTTACACAAAGCTTTATTTCAGTTGATCTGAATATCACGACTGGTCTTAGGCTTGCTGTAGAATTGTGGTATTCAGGAATAAAGATCTTCTTACTCGAACGGTTCATGTTTCACAAGCAAGATAGAATATAGCCAGCATTCTCGCTGCGGTAAGACCACCGCAGACATGCTTAGCAAGAAAAAAAAAGAGCAGCTCAGATCAACTATTTATTACTTTCATCCAAGGGAAATCTGCACTTGTTTTGAGGTACTCAATATTTGTTCCCAAAATGTAGATTGATAGATTTATGTGAAATGAGCCGCTCACACAGACACTGCACTCATCCTGTTTCTTATCTGTACCGCCTAATTTCTACCACAGTGCAGTTACCGGTTAGACTCCTAGGTTCTGTTCGAAGCCTCCGTCGCAGAAACGGTCACATTTGAAGGAAGATGTAGCGCAGCATGCAGTGATATTTTTCTGGCAAAACGTGGTCGCAGCTTAAATTTTGTTTTTCTGCTCCTATGACGGAACAGAAAAACGGAATCCGCAATGCAGATGTGAACAGTCTAAGAATGATGACCGTTCTGTGATCCCACATTCTGATTTTCATAACTTTTTTTTATATTTTTACTCCAACATGGCTGTATGTGGCCTTGTTCTTTTGCAGGACAAATTATACACGGTCAGGGCCCCATTTTGGGGTACACGTTTGTGTTTCATTTTTTCACACCTGTAGCATATTAGTAGAGTATGTCTGTATAGATCACGTGTAGTCTACTGATCAAACGATTCAAGCTTAAAGATCCAAATATCATATTGACCGATTATTTTTATGTTTGTATAAAAGATTTTCCACACGATCGGGTGTTTTACGGCTATAAATTCAGTCACATCACCTATACACAGTACATTAAGCGATTATCGTGCACGCTCGCTATATCGGCTTCGGTAAATGAGCCTGTGGTCACCAGTGCCTTCTAGAAATACCAATAGGTGCTCATGCACATGCACATTTGAATGCCATACATTAACTTTTGAGATCCCCTTTGAAGACAGTGTTCCCCAGTTAGGTCTGCGTTATTTTCATGCGCCTAATATGACTCGATTAACAGAATTCCTATAAACCATAAATGACATCAAAATGAACAAATAAAGAAGAACATTTTGTTAAAGGCTACATTACAACATTTGACTGGACCAGCAATCAAACTAAATCAAAAGTCTAAAAAGAGAAACAAAGACCTGTAGTTCAATAGAAGTCATGGTCTAAACAACAAAGCTATAGACATATGTGACTAAGGTGCTACGAGTGTTATGTCACTGTTCAGGAATGGGGAGGCCGAATATTTCACTCTGCACTATAGAGAAACATTCTAAGCCACCGTTATTTGATGCCATCCTTCAACTGTGTATGATCTAAGCAGCCCTGCAGCCTCAGGTATTAGAATAATGATGACTTAATATCTAATATTTAGCACTGCTAACCTTCTGCCAACCACCTTGTTGGCTAGAAATCCAGTTGCGGTGTTCCATAGCCTGAAGCAACAAACCTCACAGTAACATTAAAGCTGTTGAGGACTTATTAAGATCGAGTGATGAAGGAAGACCATGCCGGGAATGCTTGGCTCAATTCGGAGGCCCTGCGGCTACAACACACACAGGGAGTCCTCAAGTCTAGACCCATCTGGTAAATGGGGACAAGTACCAAAAAAAGCCATAGGTGCAGTAGTGGGAAGACAGAAGCCATATTTCAGAGCCAAGTGTTTATAGCCTACATGAACGTACTACCCATTATCCAGTCCCACTCAGCAGCCGCGTTCATTGAGTTACCATAGCCTGACAATCTGAGAACAATAAAAGGAGAACTTTTAATATATATCTACACATGTGACCATGTGAATATTGATAGCGATAAGATCGCAAATCATGTTTGACAGCTTCACATGTATAATAGTCCCTTCCTACAGCTACAGTGTTTATTATCCATGTGATGTGACATCCCTGCATTTCTTAATATTGTTTTTTAGCATTACTTTGTGCAATATTCCTGTTCAGTTGGGGGGCAATAAGCATGAACAGAGTCTATGCACTTAGCCTAACGTATACACAGTGAAAAGCTCCTGTGTAAGGCCTTATTCACACAAACGTGTTATACGTCCGTGATACGCGCATGATTTTCACACGCATCGCACGGACCTATGTTAGTGAATGGGGCCGTTCAGACGGTCAGTTATTTTCACGCAGCGTATGTGCGCTGCGTAAAACTCACGACATGTCCTATATTTGCCCGTATTCCGCGCAGCACACACCCATTGAAGTCAATGGGTGAGTGCAAATCACACACGGCACACGGAAGCACTTCCGGGTGACGTGATTGACTTGCGCTACAGCTGGTAAAGAAGAGAAGGGAAACAAAATCCCCTCCTTCTTTACGGTCTCGTTACATAAAAAGGGAGCGTCATAAGGATGCCGGCTGCGCGAAAATCCCGCAGCCACGCACCATATACACGTCACACGGATCTTTTGCGCGCGCAAAACTGACACGTTCGTGTGAATAAGGCCTAAAGGTTAACGTTTCCATGGACCGTCCCACCATTCACCACACAAAAGGCCAAAATAAAGTGTTCATTTCAGCTCCGCTTGGCCGGTATGCATTGACCGTTTATTTTGAACTGTATAGGAAAGCGCAGAAGAATGTGCTTTCCTATACATGGAGTCACTGCAAAAAAAGTATGCCATGAAGTATATGTTTATTATTACAATGGTCTCCTAAGGGTGATGTATGCCACTGTATGGCATTCGTCACAAGCCTACAACAAGATTCCACTGTGCAAAGCTTACGCCACTTTCCTAAAATATAGGGATTAAGCTGTGATTCCATTTTAAGGGAACATCTGGGTGTAAACAAATATATTACCAACATATTGCTTTCTCTACTTTGTATTCATTGGTTTCTGCTCATGCCCACAGGGCATTGATCACTAGGAGTAATTGACACAGAATTAAAAAGCATTGCCATCCACTAAAGCACTTGCAAAAACACATGCCAGAATACAGTCACAGCACCTGGTCCCTGCAGTGATATCACAGCATACAATGGATTCAGCAGGTCCCCCTATAAGATGATCCGTAATAAGCATGGGAAGAGTCCGCAGAGAGTCAATGTTTGAATAAATGAAAAAAAGCATTAAAAAAATGTAATGCAGCTTGGAGCGATCTAGTAGAACACGACACAATTCTCAGTCTGGGAATTTGGGTGTATTCAGACTGAGAAGCGGTTAAAACATCAATTTTCAGTGTTTAATACCCTTGGTGCCAGATTCTCCTTTCAGTCATTACCCCACAGCCCCCTCCCCATGTATACTGTACAGCAGAGGTCATACTGATACATGTACTCCGTATTATGCATTACAATTGTACTGAATTCATGAAATCATGCAGATAGACAATTCAGTAAACTTTCCCGCTTTTGCATCAACTCAATACAAAGCGGGCTTCTCATGCAGTAACCAAAGTAACTCGATTTACATTTAAAGTTTATAAACATCATGAACTAAAGCAAAGTTATGCGCACTACTAATTGAACCCCTTCCCGACCAAAACAACTTTCAGATTTTCATTTTTGTTTTTTCCTCTCCACATTCCAGAAGCCATAGCGTCTTTATTTTTCCATCGATATACAGGGTGGGTCATTTATATGGATACACCTAAATAAAATGGGAATGGTTGGTGATATTAACTTCCTGTTTGTGGCACATTAGTATATGGGAGGGGGGAAACTTTTCAAGCTGGGTGTTGACCATGGTGGCCATTTTGTATCCAACTTTAGTTTTTTCAATGGGAAGAGGGTCATGTGACATCAAACTTATCGAGAATTTAACAAGAAAAACAATGGTGTGCTTGATTTTAACGTTACTTTATTCTTTCATGAGTTATTTACAAGTTTCTGGCCACTTATAAAATGTGTTCAAAGTGCTGCCCATTGTGTTGGATTGTCAATGCAACCCTCTTCTCCCACTCTTCACACACTGATAGCAACACCGCAAATGAAATGCCTCCCGATCCGACCCCCTTAGACTTTTATCTTTGGGGTCATCTGAAGGCAATTGTCTATGCTATGAAGATACGAGATGTGCAGCAACTGAAACTACGGATACTGGAAGCCTCTGCTAGCATTTCTTCTGCGGTGTTTCCCAGGCGTGTGCAATTCTTTAGAAGCGAAGAGAACAAAAATAAGTAATTTAAATTGCATATCGGTAAGAGAAGATGGTTTAAGATGGGAATAAGGCTACTTTAGGATCTTTGGGTGGAATAAAACCAAACATGCTCTGGAGAAGGCCAAAAACCTGGCTCCAAAATTTGGTTAGCTTAGGAAAGGACCACCAAGTATTAAAAACATCTCTTATTGATTGAACAACATCCTCGAAAGCATGTGGCGGGATAAATCGGCACTGCATGAGCTATGCGATTTAGGACCAGATACCGTCAAGTAGGAACTTTATGTGCCGTTTCGATGGTGGTAACTTTTATGGAGCAATGAGAGACTGAATCCCATATGGAACACCAGTCAGCTACATCAATGCTTGTACCTAGGGCCGGATGCCACTTGTTAACGTATGCATGAGCCAAAATTTAATTTATAAGGAAGGGATATTAGGCCGTTAGAGTTAAGGCTGGAATCACAGACCCTCTTGAAGTTGGGATACATTTTAGTTCGTGTGTCTATGTAAAGTGGAGATCAGAATTTTAAGTTGAAATTATCTGAATATTTCACCACTTGGAGCAGTCTTGGCTACTAGTATCTCCTCAAATAAATGGATCCGTGAATGGGTTGGGGTATAGAAATGGCATATTTTGTTTATCGTTGGCACATTTGGAGTCTATCAGGCAACCATCAGCGAAAGGGTGTATCATTTTTAGAGCCTGGGGAAAAAAGGGGGTAAATTCAAGAATGAGAGTTTTGGTATAGTTTAAGAGATTGCTATGGGGTTGAATTCAAGGCTTGGGGGTCGGGGGGGCATGGAAGCCACATTAAGGATTGGATTGGTAAGGGGTGAACATTAGGAATATCCAGACATACTGTAGTGTCCGTGGCTGCGGGCTGTCAGCCCCAACCTTCCCGTGACAGCTGCAGCCACGAGTCGGCAAGTGCTGGCCCCAGCCTGCTCCTCGGCAGACGCCAGCGCTCGCATCCACTCACCTCAGCCGGATCCCGTAGGGTGCTCGTGCCCGCTCTTAAAAGGGCAGCGCGCACCGGACCTCGTGGATGAACTTTGACCCGTGAGTACCCTGGACTATAAGAGGGGTCCAGCCCCCTTGTTCTATGCCCGAGCGTTGTCGTGTTCCCTAGTTTGTCTATGTGATGTCCTCCTAGTGTTTCCTGTTCCAGTCCCTGCCCCTGTACCTATACCTATTTCCAGTTCCTGTTCCTAGCAACCCATACATTCCTGGTCTAGCACTGAGCTGTGCCCAAGTCGTGCCGTGCTGCATCCACGTCTGACCTGCTTCACCTCGCCTGACGTCCGCCTGCTACCTAGTCCCAGCAGAGCCTGCCCAGCTGCTGTCTGAGCTGCCACAGATACCTATAGAACTATAGACTCTCACCTGCTCCCTGTTGGCCAGCTGCCTTACCGCCAAGGCGGTACGGCCCAGTGGGTCCACAGACCCTTCGTGACACATACCCACATAGGCATGTGTAAATGATCATGCAACGCAGTTAGCGGTGACATGGTGGCTGCTTGATCATATTTAGCTACATTGGGGATCTCAAGTCCCCCATCCGCTTTGGAGGCAAAGAGGGTATGTCAGGATATACGAGGCCTGGTGCCGTGCCATATAAAGAACAATATTTTTTTTTAGTCAATTTTAAGGATATGGGGTACCAACAAGAAAAACACCTTATACGTCTCCATGGTAAGTGAGAAAAAAAACTGAGTAATCTTATCCTGCAATCACACTCTTATCTGTCCCCTACTTCTTAAGCTCCTTTTAGAAAGCCTGATATTGGCCGTGAAAATGGGTGCCGATCGACGTGCTGTATTGTTGATTGGTGCTCTTTTGCTCCAGTCACAAGGAGAAATGATCGGTAGCGTTTGCTCGTTCAAAGGCTGATCGCTGCCCTATTCACACTGGTTAATGATCGGGAATGAGTTTTCATTGGCCCATGTAAAAGGGCAACGAGCCGATTAACACGGTAACACTTGTTCATCAGCTGATTGAAACTTTTATGCGGCCAATAAAATGCTTTACACAGGGAGAATTGCTGCAGACATGGAGCAAATGCATGGGGACGAATGATCGTTCGTCCACATACCTTACCAATCATTGAGCCTGGTGACGAGTGTTAATCGACAACACTAAAGAAGGGAATCCCAATAGGACAGTATTTGAGGGCTAAAGAAAGCAACTTTTCAATCAGAATGTAATAGTTTAGACCGTAAATTTATAGAACAAGGTTACCCCCAAAAAAATCTAGACCGCCTATGGCAGGGTGACAAATGGCCTTTTGAGCAATTGCAATAAAAAACCCAAAAGGAGTCTACTAATACAATTAGATGTATTGGGACATATGATGCCTGTTCTAATTAGGTCACTAATATTTTTTGCAAACATTGGCCGATTTTACACGCTGACCCTAATTTACGTGATGTCAGATCAATAACACCAAGAATAACGTATCGTAGACGCAAGAACCTTAGGGAATTTCTTGCCCATAGCCATTTTTCTCGACAATCTATTTCACAGAGTACATGGCTCCAATCTCCCACATCCCTGTGGGCAATGCTCTTTCTGCCCAAAACTAGGAATTTTATAAACCCCACCAATGGCAGGTTTTATGAAATTAGACAGTTTATTAATAATCATTACTGGAATTGTACATAGCAAAACCATTCAGCACTTGAGAAAACATTTCAAAACATCGCAGCTCTATTAAAAAAAAAAAAAGGATACGCCATTATCAAGACATATGAGAACAGTACACAATGAAGGGACTAGAACACTCCAATTTTGGGGTATCACTCAGATCAAATTGGGCCCCAGAGGTGGAAATCAAGATTGCAAACTCTTACAAGAGGAAGCCCGTTGGGTCCATCGATTGGGCAGTTTGAGCCCTGGTGGTCTCAATGGGGGCTTCACCTTTAGGGCTTTCCTCTGATAAATATTCAATTATTTTGTCTGTAGCTTGGACAACTTATCCTGCCTATCACCATGAGAATATTTCTAAAGAGATTTATATACTATATTCTTATTTATAGAATATATTCTTATTTATAGACTATATTCTTATTTATATACTATATTCTTATTTAGCTCTCTAACCACGTTTCTTTTTTTGGCGATGGCATGTATTCCCCAATTCTTTTTGGGTTCATATAGGTCCTATCAATCCCTTATGACTAATTCCATTTATCTGGAAGTAAGCCAAATTACATACTATATCTGGCCTAAAACTATGATGAATAAATTTTTAGCACTAGCGCTCTGTCTCTCTTCACTATGCCTTGGACGCGTAACGTCTCATCTGAGACTAAGTCCACTGACATGCGCTGTGTACAGGATTTGACACTTGATTCTTTGTTACGTATTTTGAGCAACACGGCGCATACGGTCAGAATAGTCTCCTATTGGCCACTTGCAGAGCCCACTGATTGGCTTGCATAGATGTCTTGCAAATGAGGTTCAACTGGAATCAGTGGATTTTATCGGACCTCGGCATTGACCAGCCCATATGATGTCACTGTAAAGGTTATAAATGGTGGAAGTGAAGCGTCCATCGCCATTAGCCCCAAAACCCGTGAGGACACCACGGCTCTGGCGAAACATGTTGGGGGGCTTGTTGTATTTTAATACACTGCGCTTATCTGATCGCTATACGATAAAAGCGGACTGCAGCCGCAAGTCTAAATTATACACAAGGAAGCTATTACACTAATCTTGCAACAGGAGTTGCTATATTCAGATTGAATTACTACCCATGCTAACAGATCGCAGTGGTATTTTTAAATAAGTGTGGTTTAGTCTGCCAATATTCCTCACCAATAAAAGTTACGTTTATTTGTATTAATTAGTATTAGGTATCTGGGAAATTATGGCTTTAGCTTGCCTTTTGGCAAGCTAGTGTTAGTGATTATTTAAATCGACAACACAGCACATCGATTGGCGCTCGTTTTCACGGCTACACAGGATTTGTTTGTCGTTATGATACCATGGACACACATAGGTCTGCATTGAAGCGTTTGAAACAAACCAAAAGGAAATACTGCAATCAAAACTTATTGCATATGTTGAATTTTTTTTGAGGCTGGGTTCACACGACCTATATTCAGGCGTAAACGAGGCGTATTATGCCTTGATTTACGCCTGAAAATACGGCTACAATACGTCGGCAAACATCTGCCCATTCATTTGAATGTGTTTGCCGACGTACTGTGCAGACGACCTGTAATTTACACGTCGTCGTTTGACAGCTGTCAATCGACGACGCGTAAAATTACTGCCTCGGCAAAGAAGTGCAGGACACTTCTTTGGACGTAATTTGAGCCTTTTTTCATTGAATTCAATGAAGAACAGCTCAAATTTACGGCCGTCAAAGACGCCTCGCATAATGCGAGGAGGATCAATTACGTCTGAAACGACGGAGCTGTTTTCTCCCGAAAACAGTCTGTAATTTCAGACGTAAAGGGCAGCCATCGTGTGCACATACCCTTATTGTACATGCCTTGGGGCAATTAAAAAAAAGCTTTGGTTGCAAAGATGGACATAGCAGCGGCTAAACTTATTTTGCGTCGGTGGGGGACGGGACAAAACCTTAAGTAAACATCTAAATTGATCAAGTAAGGCAGACACCTACTAAATGCGGTATGCAGGATCCAAGCAGAAACATACGCAGTATATGGAGCATGAAAATGTCCAGTAGAATTTGTATTGGCTACATATAGAACCTTGTATTCAAAAATATTCTATACAATGTTTGACACTATAGGCTGTTAAACCAGCAAGAACAGACAGGGTTAAACTCAATTTGTTTGGAGTTATTACATTTGTATAAACTCCCACGACTAATAAAAGTATAATGATTTGTCTCAAAGTAGCTAAAGACTGCAAATAAGGAACCTGCTCTGAAAAAAAATCATTAATCCGGCCTAGTACAAGGGGCTCAGTCTCAGGGAGACCAGTGGATGTGACAACATCCCTCTGTGTCTAGACTATTCAATATTACAAAGGACCCTGGGGTGATACATTTCACAATAGCACTCTATCAGCACGGTTTAGGACTTAAAATAGAAGGTGACTGATTGACAACATGACGTGGACAGTATGAAGTCCCCAAACTCTGTCACAAGTGTGTGAAGTCCACGCTCATTCTAAATCAATGAAAGGAAATACATAACACCTATAAGAACGGATCGCATTTCTAACAAAACGTATAAATGCTACAACAGTAAAGGAAACTAGCAGTAAATCCCCGATATGGCATGTGGGAAGTACGGAGTCCTTTAGGCCCACTAAAGGACTGTTTGATGGGCAGCACCCAAATATATATCTGCTTTAACTGGAGCAGCAGGTAGCAGGTAAAAACGCTGGCGCACCCTAAAGGTTCATTCGCATGAGGCGTTAAAGGGGTTTTCTAATGAAGACAACCCCTTTCCTCATCTCCTATTAGGGAAAATGAATGGAGAGCGACCGACACTCACTGGCCCGTTATTTGAATGGCATTCATGTTTCTCCTTTCCAGATGTGGTTTCGCCTGGCGACTGCATCTGAGGGTTAGAAAAGCTAAACCTGTGGCAATCAGCTGATCGACACTCCGACTTCTATTCAAAAAAGGATTGCCATCATAAAAAAATCTCTTTAACTCCTTAACGCCGAAGGACGGATATATCCGTCCTCTGCAGCTGCTAGTTCGTGCAGGAGGACGGATATATCCGTCCTGTGATGGCGCGGGTACTGAGACTGTACCCACGCGATCAGCGGCAGGAGCACGGCTGTTATACACAGCCTGGCTCCTGCTGCAACTGCCGGAATCGAAGCGCGCTCCGATTCCGGCAGTTTAACCCATTAAATGCCGCTGTCAATAGTGACAGTGGCATTTAATGTGTTGGGAGGGAGCTCCCTCTGTCACCCGATCGGCGCCGCCGCAAACAAATCGCGGGTCGCCGTTGGGTTTCCATTGCAGCCGGGGGCCTAACAAAGACCCCCAGGTCTGTCTTCAGCATCTGCCTGTTAAGCGATGCCAGAGGCATGACCTAATAGATTGCCTGTCAGTTTTACACGGACAGGCAATAAGGCTTTGGTATACTAAGTATACCAAAGCATTATATATGCAATCGGCAGATCGCATAGTGAAGTCCCCTGGTGGGACTAAAAAAAAAATGTCAAATCAGTGAAATAAAGTTTATGAATAAAAAAATGACAGTCAAATTTAAATAAAACTACTTTTTTTGCCCAAAAAGTGGTTTTATTTAGTAAAAGTATCAAAACAAATAACACATACACATATGGTATCCCCGCGATCGTAACAACTTGACCAATAAAATGAACACATTAATTAAACTGCCGGATGAACGGCGTCCAAAAAAAACGCAAAAAAACACGGCAAAATTCTCTCTTTTCTCCCATAAAAAAATAAAATAAAAGTTAATCTATAAATCCTATGTACCCCAAAATAGTACTAATGAAAACTACACATTGGCCCGCAAAAATCAAGCCCACATACGGCCACATTGACGGAAAAATAAAAAAATTACGGCTTTTGGAATGCGGCGATGCAAAAACAAGTAATTTTTTTCTAAAAGGCTTTTTATTCTGCAAACATAGGAAAACATATAAAACCTTTACATATTTGATATCCCCGTAATCGTGCCACCCGTAGAATAAAGTTAACATGTTATTTACGCTGCATAGTAAACGGCGTAAATTTATAACGTGAAAATTAATGCTGGAATAGCTGCTTATTTTCAATTCTCTCCGAAAATAAAGTTAATAAAAGTTAATCAATATATTATAAGCATCTAAAAATGGTACAATTACAAAATACAACTCGTCCTGCAAAAAACAAGCCCTTATACGGCTATGTCGACGAAATAAAAAAAAAGTTGCGACTCTTGGAATGCGACCATGAAAAAACAAAAAATAATCCTTGGTCATTAACGTGCAAAATGGCCCGGTCATTAAGGGGTTAAAAAGGTGTGGCAAAAACCTAGTAGCAGTTTTGTGAAAGAAACAATTCGGGTATGTGCACACACAAAGTAAAAAAACGTCTGAAAATAGAGAGCTGTTTTCAAGGGAAAATACAGAGCTGTTTTCAAGGGAAAACAGCTCCTGATTTCAGACGTTTTTTAATCAAATTGGAGTGTTTTTTTCTATAGATTCAATGAACGGCTCCAAAAACGCCTCAAGAAATCACAAGCACTTCTTATTCGCTGCCGTTTTTTTTTACGCGACCATTTTGAAAAACGGCCGCGTAAAAAACACCCCTTTGGAAAAATGGCTGAAAAATCGGAAGATGAACGCCTGCAAACATCTGCCCATTGATTTCAATGGGAAAAACGACGTTCTGCTTCCGATTTTTCAGCCGTTTTTCTGGACATTTATGGCCCGAAAAACCGCTGAAAACACTCCGTGTGAACATACCCTTATTGTTGGGTCTTCACTGGCTAATAGAAGGAGGTACCAAGTGGGAGACTACCCCTTTCAAAAGCAAATGTAAATTGTTGGTCATTCATGCATTGATATTAGTATTAATATCTCCATACGGACTTCCAGTTAACATCTATACGCTGCGTTTTTTGCAGGTGTTAAAAAAAAGTATGCAGAACAATCAAAACCACCAATAACTTACAATTTCCATCAGAGCAATCATTGGAGAGGATGATGGAACCGCCATCGTTGCCTAGCGACAGCCTTCCCAATTGCTACGAGTGTCATTTATATTTATGGATACTGCAGCGAGGGAAATATTTTTAGATATGTATAATTGATTAAAGAGGTTGTCGGGTAAAATAAAATTGATGGCCTATCCTCAGGATAGACCATTAATATCTGATCCATGGGGTTCCGACTCTCGGCATCCCCACTAATCAACTGTTTGAAGGGCTCACAGTCTGGGGCTGTGTAAGAAAAAGGGGAAGAAGCTCCCACGGGAGCGCCGCAATCCCTTCAAACATCTTGAGGATAGGCCATCAGTTTTATAAACCGGACAACTTGTTTAAAACAAACAATAGTCTTATCATTGATCTTTTTGTGCATTTACACTGAACAAATTGTTACAATGGTTTTGAAAAAAATAAAAGTAAATATAGTTGTCCAGTGCAAGGGCTACATAGTGATTTTGGCCATGAATGAACGCTGTGGGCCCCTGCATGATAACACATAATAAAAATGTCAATGTGGCCTTGTTGCGACCGACAGGTTGCCAAAATTGCGTCCCGACAGTCGCAACATTTCACCTATTAAACCAGCAATACCTGGTGGTAGTGGGTGAAAAATCATTTCTATATAACCTATAATTGTCTTCTTAGTCGGTTGTGTAGCTTTAGTATTCAGTTTTTTAGTGCTCCCACGCCGTATGCTAATGAGCAGAAAAGAGTCAAATCTTCATTTGAAAAAGAGTCATATCTTCATTCCTCAAGTCTTTCCAAGGTAACCCCGCCTCCTTACTTTTGATTGACAGCTCCTCGCCTTCCCCCAGCACACAAAATCCCACGCTTATGCATTGATGTCCTTTTCTGGTGTGTGCGCACAAAGGGACACCGGATTATTACAATAAAAGGCGCAAGGAATAGGGGCAGCGGCTGCAGTAGCAGGTAATTTATGTTTGTGTATGTGATGTGTGTATTATGTTCATGTATGTTCGTGTTATACTGTCTGCTGAGCACTGTATCTAATCCTCCTACACTGTGCATTCGCTCAGAAAATGGCAGCACACAGTGTAGGAGGTTTGAAGATTCAACCCCCTCCTTCTCCTGGCACTAGCCATAATAAGGGAGGGGGGATTGTGTGAGGACACTAGAGAGAGTGTGTCTACCCCAAATTTGCAGCACAAATCAATGAGGTTGCTTTACCACATTGACCATGCTGCAATTTTGGGAACTGCTCCCTCTAGTGACCAGCACATGGAAATATTATAAATTAGAATCTAATTTATAATATTTCCTGACTTGTGAAAAAATGAAAACAATGTGTAAGAACTTAAATAATAATTGTTTAACTAAAAAAAAATAAAAAATATAATTTCTAGCGACACATTCCCTTTAAGCCTGCTGGATTATTTGCAACTGCCTGGTCGCATGCACGCAGGGGTACACAGCAATCTTTGGCCGTACGACTTGTGTTTTGGCCAAAGTCACCGGGTAGCCCTAGATTAAATTGGTCTTCAGAAGATAATTTTCCGTAGACTACAAATTATTCTGGCAAGCGACCTAAAAATACATCGCTCATTTCTTATTTTCAATTGGATTTTTAAAACCTTATTTCTAAGTCTTTTTAGTATGTTAGTCTTGGAGCACATTAAGGAAGAAAAGCAAAATTCAAAAAAACCAAGGCTAGCACGAATAAGCACAATAAGTAGAATCATGACATATAATACACAACAAAACATTTATATGCTGTAGCGCACTTGACTGTAGTCATGTAGTGTCTGCTACTAGTCATTTTTCAGTTCCTGTTGTTTTACTTCTAGAGCTTGCTTTGCCCGCAGGCAAAGAAAACCTTCTGGTAATAAACTCTTCTTTTGTTCAAAAATCCCAGATGAGCACTTTTGAAACGAAGACAGAAATAAATAAAAAAGGAGAACGATGTACATAGTATAGGGTGCCTGCTGCTGGAATCGAACGAACTTGAGGAATATCAATCATTACACAAGACAAAAACAGAACACAAATTTAAAATGGCACACAAAGCAGAGTTTACCTAAATAAAACCACACTCTACGAGTACATTTCATTCTCTGAATGGGAGACTCGACTTAGAAGTTGTTGCCGGAACCATTCATTACTCCGACATCTAGTATTACAATGGTCACCACAACACATCAACCAGTGATGTACAAATCACATGTATTCTACCTATGTGCACACCAACGTGTATCATGCCCGGTCTGCCCGGACTTCTCTTTCAAGCAGACAGACGAGATTTGGGTCAGAAACAATCCCATGGAAGAGGCCACTGAACTTTCCTATGTTCTATTGAATCACTGTAGAGTAAATCTTTGTGCACCAGATATCCATGATCTGAACACAGTCTTTAGATAATAACCTTTCTAGAAGTGGGAGCAGTTGAAGGGTTGGTCTGAGAAAAAGGGACTGGTATTTTTCTCACCAGAAACGGCACCATTTTTGCCCATGAACTGTGTCTGGTATAAAGCAGAAAACAATATACAATAAATTATGTATTTCCACACAGCAGCATCCACTTATTCTTCAACTAAGAGTTCCTCTATAAGCGGTATAGAATGTTAAAAAAAAATATCCTGATAGAAAAGATCCGTGTCTCCTCGGTATAACGGGAATTGTTATTCCAAACTTTACACTGGATCATCTTTTCTGGGTGTTTGCTTATTTCAAGAATAACTGCTTTTGAGTCACACCACAAATAATTTGTTGTTTTCTCTTAAAATTAGCTGGACTGACATGATACTGGACATGTTGATGTCCTATGTGCTTAATATAGCACGGCATGTCTTCTGTGTTGTAATTGTAATGCAATTGTATTTTTTGTAATAAAAAGTAAAACAAACAAGGAGATCAGTCTCTTATTTTTCAAAACAATCTCCAATTTCAAAATTTCAAAGACTTAGGGTCCAGTTCTGAATAGGAAGCTCCGACGGAACGTCAGCACGGGACCGTGATGCAGATGTGAACGAAGCCGAAGGCAAATAAAAAAAAATCCAAAACTAACTTGAAAGAGTAGACAACTCAGTGAAGGACCCTCCTACACCAACAACACAAAATAGGCTACTATAGTCAGTTATTTCTGCTCAGTGTTCTGCTTCGGGTCTTGTAAAATTACAGATTTTGCAATTATATGTCAGTGATATCTGAATTTTCTGGAACATGTCATAATTAAGCAATAATATATATATATAATATATATATATAATATAATAATATATATATATATATATATAAAAAATCAAAGAAAATGCAATGAGCCAAACATGGTCAAAACCTCAAATGCACAGTATCAAATTCAAAGAATCGGCCTTCGATTACAACATGCGAGTAGTTAAGGTGTAAAGTATGTGAATGTCCCTCAAAGCATCATCCTAATGACCCTAATAACCCTTTAAAAACAGAAACTATAATAAGGATAGTTGATATGTTGTCATAACCACATCGAGCTCTTTCTTTAGAATATTTTATAAGATATCACAGATCATTTCTTCTCCAGGTCACCTCAAGGATTTATCCAGGCTGTATAACTAGCCCAGTGACACAGAGCTGATAAGAAAACAGCTTTCTCAGAGACCCATAGGAGTTAAGACAAAGCTTTGCCACCACTTAACGGACCTGACCAAGACCTATATCTTTGTCATATAATAGACTTATCGGGATAAATTGCAAGATGTGGGATCCCATGGCAGAAAAGAAGCCTATTAAAATGTACAACCGGACAGCAATTCATGTGTACTGCAGAGCTTCTACCATCTAGTGTGGATTATTTCCACACAACAGAAAGTGAATATGATGTCTTAAGATGATCCACATTCAAAGATCACGTATCGTTATTTGCAGGGCACAGGAAACACCAAGTCAAGATTTATTAGTTTACAAATTTTTTATTTTCAATTATATTAAAAATCTCACATTTAAGAATTACATTGTAGGACATTGGTGCTGTACCTGTCCGTCGAGACTCAATTGATGCCTCCAATGATGCTGGTTCAGTGCACACATTGAATTACGGAAGTCTTTCAAGTCTTCACGTGTTTTTTTTTTTCTTTTCTTAAAGGGGATGTCTGGGCGCGGAGTGGTTTTTCATATTGATGACCTATCCACAGGATAGGTCGTCAGTATATGATCGGTGGGGGTTCGACACCTGGACCCCACACCGATCAGCTGTTCCAGCTGCCTCCGGATGTTATGAAGTGGCCAATGTCGGAAGCAGATGGCTCCGTACACTACATAGCGGCCGTGCTGCAGTAATGCAACTCTGCTCCTATTCACTTGAGTAGGAGCAGAGCTGCAGTATTGCAGCACGGACGCTATTCTGTGACCGGAGCCATTTGCTTCCGGAAGGACATCCGGTGCCCAGAGGCAGCCAGAAACGGCTGATCAGTTTGGGGTCCATGTGTCAGAACCCCACTGATCACATACTTATGACTTATCATGTGCCCAGACAATCCCTTTAAGTAGGAAACCCTCTGTAATGCAGGGATTCAAACATAGCATTTAGGGAAGGTTTTTGTGGCGCTTAGTAGTTTGTTTTTTTGCCAAAAAACCTCAGCTAGAGGGTGATGCTGGTAGTCAAAGAGAGAATATGACGCTTTCTATACAGTGGCCCACATTAACTAAGTCTTAGGCCTCATGCACACGAACGTATTTTTGTCCTCGAGTAAATACGGGTCCTTGGTCACACGTATTCGACCCATATTGCAACAGTATTTACGGACCCGTGCCCGGTGTCACCCGTATTCCAGAGCACGTTTTTGCTGCAAAATTACACTGCAGTAATCGGCAGCCCTTCTTTATCAGTGCAGGATAGAGAGAAGGGACAGCCCTTTCCGCAGAAAAAGTAAAAGAGATTCATACTTACCCGGCCGTTGTCTTGGTGACGCGTCCCTCTCTTGACATCCTGTCCGACCTCCCTGGATGACGCGGCAGTCCATGTGACCGCTGCAGCCTGTGATTGGCCTGTGATTGGCTGCAACGGTCACATGGGCTGAAACGTCATCCCAGGAGGTCGGACTGGAGGAAGAAGCAGGTAGTTCTGGGTAAGTATGAACGTCTTTTTTTTTTTTTTACAGGTTGATCTATATTGTGATCGGAAGTCACTGTCCAGGGTGCTGAAACAGTTACTGCCGATCGGTTAACTCTTTCAGCACCCTGGACAGTGACTATATACTGACGTCGCCTAGCAACGCTCCCGTAGTTACGGGTGCACACACGTAGTCACCCGTAATTACGGGAGCCCCATAGACTTCTATGGGCCTGCCCGTGCCGTAATTACGGCCTGAAATAGGACATGTTCTATATTTTTCAACAGCACGGGCACCTTCCCGTAAGCATACGGGGAGGTACCCGTGGCCAATAGAGGTCCATGGGCCCGTAAAAACGTGCCGTAATTACGGTCCGTAATTACTGGCGTTTTTACGTTCGTGTGCATGGGGCCTTAGTAAGGGAGATTGTTGGCATGATTTGCGTTAATTTCATTAAACTTCTTTTAATAAATGTTGCACAGTCAGAGGCAGAACAAGAAATGCTATGAGCAGATGTAGATTTGTGACAAAATTTAGGCTTTTATTTAATGAATTTGACTAACCACGTCTTCATAGATACCACACTTACTTTTCTGGTCAATATACAAATTTAAAAAACAACAAGGAAAGTCGCAAATAAATAAATATGCTTGATAAAGGTCCTATAGCAGGACGGAAACGTTGCAGCTTGTGCTGGCTTAATAAACCACCATTTTTTTCACTAACACGGAGTGCTGTGGGATTTTCTTCAATATTGATCTATATCCCCTGGATCGGGATTACCTGCTTGCACCTGAGACCATCTTGTAATTGCATTGTGAGTGCTGCTGCTTTCCATTGTATGTATATGTGTGTGTATATATATATATATATATATATATATATATATATATATAAAACATTTTTTTCGCAATTTACACCTATATCTGGCATAAACTGCATGATAAATATTGGTCAGTAATTTTTTTTGCATTTTTGTGTTTGGAATTTTTGGCCAAGGTGCGGTTTTTGAGGGCATTTTTTACCCATAGACCTAAGTTATTAACAAAATTGCAACGGTCTGTGTGTGACTTTCATGGTGTTTTTTGGCAGCTTTTATAGACCAATCAAATTTCATGACAAGTTTTCCTGGACAGAAAAGAAGAACAGCCATGAACCACAACTCAAGGTAAAGTCAGGTTGCTATTCTAGAAGCTTAACTAATAAACAAGAGAGACTGTGATGACCTGACCAAAGGACTGCAACCACTGTAGGTGACTGACAGGAAGCACACACATTTCACAGCTATTTACTAGATTACATTGTGTCATTAGACAGGAGATACTCCATACCTTTATTTATGGATCTCTATTAGCTCAGAGATTTTCTACAAACCATGCATATGACCTACTTATCTTATATATATTTTCGAAAGTTTGTTTGAAGCCCGATTTTTCATTGGTTTAAAATCAGGGAATAGTTATTTTTGATTGGACACGCGTTCCCCAGGTAACGGATTGCACTGACAGGCTCTGCCCCTATTGATGACGTGGCAGCCCATAATTGTCTGCAATGTACATCATTCCTTGCTGAATTGCCTAACACAGCAGCACTGCGATGTTGGCCACAGCGGGTTTACACAGAGGCAGGACAGTTGTATCGTATAATTGAGGGACTAAAATGCATGGAGAAGCATTGAGGGATGGAGGGACTAATGGGAAAGATGAGGAGCGAGGAAAAATGATGCCAAATGGGCATGAATCAGAAGTCCCCGCCCCTCATCCACCACTTCGTAGTTTAGTCTAGGAGCACTGGCTTAGGACTTTTATTTCCTAAAGGGAATAAAAAATTTTTTGATCATGTGATCATAGTGTTAACGATATTTAATGGTGCTTCCAATAACATTGGGTCCGGTGTCACCAGTATTCCACCCGTACTTACGGACCCATTTTCTCTGCACTAATCGGCAGCCCCTTCTCTCAGTGCTGGAAAGAGAGAAGGGGCAGCCCTTTCGGGCAGTTTCCGCAGCGATTGAAAGTAAAAGGAGTTCATACGTACCGTTGTCTTGGTGACGTGTCCCTCTTGACATCCAATCCGACCTCCCTGGATGACGCGGCAGTCCATGTGACCGCTGCAGCAGTGGCGTAACTACCGCAGTAGCAGCCGTAGCGGCTGCTACGGGGCCCGCAGCATGAGGGGGCACGCTTCGCCCGCCAGCACGGGCCCCCCGTCCCATGGCCGGAGGCTCCGCTAGCAGCCGCTATGGCTGCTACAGCGCGACGCCACTGAAGGGGTTGTTTCTACAAAAGACATGCATCCCCTATCCACAGGATAGGGGATATATGTGTGATCGCTGGCAGCGATAAGGAGAACAGGGGACCTAAAGTCCCCCGAAGTTCTCCTTTACAAACCTCGGACTTCCGGGGTTTGTCTGCAGCTCCATAGAAATGACTTGCGCACCGGTCGCGCTTGTGTGACCAGCGCACCCTTCATTTTTATTGAACTGCGCAGACGCCCGAAGTCCAAGGTTTGTCATGGAGAACTTCGGGGGACTTTCGGTCCCCCATTCTCCTTATCGCTGCCAGCGATCACACATGTATTCCCTGTCCTGTGGATAAGGGATGCATGTCTTTTGTAGGACAAACTATAGGTCGTTTTTTTGTTGGGGGCTGTATGGCGTTACCTACAGGGGGGGGTTTAGGGCTGTCTGGCGTTATCGACAGGGGGAGGGCTGTACGACGTTATCTACAGGGGGAGGGCTGCACGACGTTATCTACAGGGGGAGGGCTGCACGACGTTATCTACAGGGGGAGGGCTGCACGACGTTATCTACAGGGGGAGGGCTGCACGACGTTATCTACAGGGGGAGGGCTGTACGATGTTATTTACAGGGGGAGGGCTGTATGATGTTATCTACAGGGGGAGGGCTGTATGATGTTATCTACAGGGGGGCTGTATGGTGCTATATATAGGGGGCGCTGTGTGGCGGAATCTATAGGGAGGCACTATCTACAAGGGGGGGGGGGGTTGAGTGATACCCAGGGGAGGGGTGGCCCTAGTCAAACGTTTGCTATGGGGCCCAGTCTTTCCTAGTTACGCCCCTGCACTGCAGCATATGATTGGCCTGTGATTGGCTGTTGCGGTCACATGGGATGAAACGTCATCCCGGGAGGCCGGACTGAAGGAAGAAGCAGGTAAGTTAACTTTTAATACTCTCGAATTATAATGCGGGTCGTGCTCCCATATAAAGTATGGGGGCACGGTCCGTAAAAAGCAAAAAACAGGACATGTCCTATCTTTTGCAGAGCCCTTCTACGGCACGGCCACCTTCCTGTAAATATACAGGAAGGTGTCCATGGTAGGGATGCACGATGCACCGAAACTTCGATACTGTTTCGATACTGTGCATCCCCAAACGGTTCAATACCGCTATTTCTTGTATTTCGATACTTAGCTGCGCAGCCAGACATCTAAGCATAGTAATACATGAATGTATGAGAGCGAGGCTGCGGCTGTGTAATACAGTCATTGCCGCGCTCCTGAGTCCTGATAAGTGCGCGGGGTCAGGATGAGGTGATGTGGCCGGCGCTGTACTAATGAGCGGCGGCACTACAAAACACCCCCATGTTCTGTCTTCAGTGCCTAAACCGCCGCTCATTAGTGCAGCGCCGGCCGCATCGCCTCATGCTGACCGCGCGCACTTACTGTCAGGAGCGGGGCAATTGCTGTATTACACAGACGCAGCCCCGCTCTATAACGGAGGAGATCAGAGAAACCTCTCATCTCCGCCGCTATTCCCCTGAATGCTGCCATCAAAGCGGACTGCAGCATTCAGGAGAAAATGAGATGGGGGGATGGGGGATGCCCCTTGGATCGCATCACAGGGAATTCGAGGGCCATACCATATATGGGCAGACAGCCGAGGGTCTATTGACGGACCCCAGGGCTGTCTTACCATATTTCTTGTTGTTAGGGAATACTTGGGTATGTCCTAACAACTGCCTGTGTGCTATCCGTCCACAGGCTAATGTACTGGCATATATCTGGTATATGTCAGTACATTAAAGTTTAAAAACAAAGTAAAAACAAAGTATTGTTAAATTTTAAAAAAATAAACACACACTTTTTTTACAATAAACATTAAAATAAGTCTCAATACATAAAATATACACATATTCAGTAATGGCGCGCACAACAATTTTTTTGCATCAGTTATGATGTGTACTCTGTAAAAAAATGAAACACTGCTTTCTTTCACTTATTAATGTGAGGCGCGAGGTGCGATGAATTTAACCTCTATGTTCCTCACATTAATAGTAATTAACCACATCATGTACCTCACACATTAACCCATTATGACTGAGAAACATGATGGGATTAATTACTATCCAGGCTGGTAGTGATGTATATTCATTATCAGGACACTGCAGTAATGTTAGGGCTTGTGTATGTGGCTGCACATAGTGATATAACTATATCGCTAGTGCAGTGTAAATGAATGGAGAGAGTGCATGACACTGATTGGTCAGCGTCATACACTCCTCTGTACAACGCCCACTTGGTCTAAAGTAAAAACACGCCCACTTGGGCATTAAGAAACTCATTAGCATAAAGCTAAAAATCGCTCATAAAGTGGTTTAAAATATAGTTTTTCTAAATAAAAAGCATTACTGTGACCTACATTACAGCGGTTTTGTAGCCCATTCCAGCCTTGTGCAGGTCTATGATCTTGTCCCTGACATCCTTAGAAAGCTCTTTGGTCTTGCCCATGTTGTAGAGGTTAGAGTCAGACTGATTAATTGAGTCTGTGGACAGGAGTCTTTTATACAGGTGACCATGTAAGACAGCTGTCTTTAATGCAGGCACCAAGATGATTTGGAGCGTGTAACTGGTCTGGAGGAGGCTGAACTCTTAATGGTTGTTAGGGGATCAAATACTTATTTCTCTGTGCACAATGCAAATAAATATATATAATTTTGACAATGTGATTTTCTTATTTTTTTTTAATATAATCTATCTCTCACTGGTAAAATTAACCTAGCCTAAAAATTCTAGAATGTTCATGACTTTGACAGTGGGCAAACTTACAAAATCAGCAAGGGATCAAATACTTATTTCCTCCACTGTATAGTTTTGTTGGAAAAGATTCGGGATAATCCGTAATTTATTTAAATCCCTGCTCACTATGGACTAAAACGAGATTACGTTTGCCTTGTTGGAAATCTCACAGAAAAGATTCAGACGTGTCAGGATTCTGAATACACATGATGTCCAGGCTGGATGGTCATGTATATTCATAGTCAGGACACTGCAGTAATGTTAGTGTTTGTGTATGTGGCTGCACATAGTGATATAACTATATCCCTATGTGCTGTGTAAATGAATGGAGAGGAGTGCATGATGCTGATTGGTCAGCGTCATACACGCCTCTGTACAACGCCCACTTGGTCTAAAGTAAAAACACGCCCACTTGGGCATTAAGAAACTCATTAGCATAAAGCTAAAAATCGCTCATAAAGTGGTTTAAAATATAGTTTTTCTAAATAAAAAGCATTACTGTGACCTACATTACAGCGCCCATCTCCTTATATAGGAGATAGGGCACTTATAATGTGGTGACAGAGTCTCTTTAAGAGGAGTTGGATGACGACTCCTTAGGCCTACTAGAAAATTCCAGCAGATTTTTAAACAAACAAGCGCGGCATGGTCATTTCTGCCTGCCATTGATACGATGGGAGGTCAAAGGCGTAAATCATTGGGGAAAGAGTTTTGCACACCCCCCCCCCTCCGTGAATAGGCAAAAGCCCGCTTGAAAAAAAAAAAAACCTGCCTCTGCCTCCCATTAAAATCAATGAGGGCGATTTGGGCAGTTCTTTGGCGATTCTGCCACGGTTTCCGCGTAAAAAAAACTGTGTGTGAACTGACACTTAGGGAGCCGCATTGATTGTCAGTGCCACTTAGCTTTTCAAGAAACAAATATAACTAAGAAATAGCTTTAAAGATTGAAAAACAACTTGACAAAACAGGACAATTCAAGAACGTACACTTAGTCATGTGTAAGGCTCTATTTGGATCTGGCAGGCAAAGGTTAAAATTTCCTAATTCATAAAATACAAGGCATCTTAGGCCTTATGCACACGACCATAGTGTTGTGCACGGGCCGTGATTTGCGGCTCGGACGGCCACGGAGTGTCACCCGTGGCCGCCCGCAAGCACGGGCCGGGCACATGGCCATTATCATTCATTTTAACTAGCCTGGACTGCAAAACACGGCCGTAATAAGACATGTCCTATCTTTTTGCAGTCCAGGCTCCCGGGCAATGCACGGACCGTGGAAACCACGGTCGTGTGCATGGACCCATTGAAATGAATGAATTCACCCACAGATTTGTTGACGGGTGCACGGGGCCTTATTATTTTAATATTGAAAACAAATTCTATTTTCTATTGGAAACGTCTCTTTCATTGATAACACTTGACCATGAACACAGGTCATTCACATTTTTTATTTTTTTTATTTCATTTTTATTGAATTTTTTACTATTACATAAACAGAGAATGTATGCATCGGTTTAGCCAACATGGCTACAAAAGCAGTATTACTCTTAACATTATAAAGCATACAATGCAATATATGCAAACGAAGAATAAGGAACAAAGGAAATAACATTCATGGCTGCTTACACATGTAGTTAGACAGAGAAAAAGGATTGTATGTCCTATAATCAGGCACTTAAAATTATACAAATGGTCAGGTCGGTAGATTCCCACATCAAAGAGTGAAAGGCCCTAAAGAGAAGAACATGGGGGAACAGGTCTCTCCAGAGCTTATAATATATTGGATTCGTATAGTTATACATGAGAATCACATAAATAAATAGGTCCACATTTTAATTACACAGCTTTACATATATAAAACGGAGGGCGAATCATTGAAGTTCAGGTAATAGCAGGCACAGAAGCTTCTGATGTCAAAGTGTCAAACCATGTGGACCATTGACTTGTAAATTTGCCTACAGAATTAAGCCGAATTGCCACCATTTTTTCCATGGTGTAGTCGAAATTAACCAGATTAATCAGCTCTGCTGCCGTCAGGGGAACATGGGATTTCCATGTCCAGTAATCTAGCTGCAAAAATTATATGACCTACTACATAACATAAATCCCGTGGAATTTCGCAGAAAATGGTACCACATCGTGATGCGTTTTTCCGGCGGAATTTCCGCTGTGAAGCGGCGCGGGAAAAATAAAAACCGTTCATACTTGCCTCCTCCCTCTTCTCGGCGCGTAGTCCAGCCTCCTGGGATGACGTTGCAGGCCATGTGACGCTACAGCCTATGATTGGCTGCGGCGGTTACATGGCCTGCAACGTTATCCAGGGAGGCCGGACTGGAGGAGCAGGGAATTCTGGGTAAGCATAATTTTTTTTTTCTTACTTGCAACTTTTGCGGCGCATCGTTGTGATTCCGCCGCAAATATCTCAACACACACACTGCTTTGTTGCGGATTCAAGCACCCCATTGAATTCAATGGGTAAACCCGCAACAGAAGAGTTGCGTATCGGCAGAGTTGTCATGCTGCGGTTGAAGTAACCGCACGTCAATTTATGTGCGTTTTTTTTATGGCGGATATTTACCGCAGTGTGGGGATGAAATTTGTTAAAATCTCACCCACACTGCTGCTACTGTAATACACTGTGGATTTTCCGCAATTAATCCGTTGTGGAATATCCGCAGTATTTACGCTGTGATTTCCTACTTGTCCATAGGACAGGCCCTGACCCACCACTTATTTCTATCATGCATGTTATGCATCATCCATTTAGCAAAGGGATAAAGTATCCCTATTTTAAGCGCTTTCCCTCATTTACCATATGGTGAATGTAATAGGTCAAACAGGGACAAAATTGTCCATGTGCATCTAATCTCTTGGCTGAATATTGTAGAGACTGAATGAAGTTGTTATTCTGTAAGAATTATACTTTTAAATGTTTAGCTTTAAAAGGCACAATCTGTATTACCAGGATGAATGCAGAAAACCCTCCACATAAATAGGGTTTTCCCCAGTACTCCAAATCCTTTCTTCAAACTTTTATCTAGCAAATGATCTGAGGTATATTGCAAGCTAGATCTCATACCACGCTGCACTGCACTTGGAAATCTGATATTAAATTTGATTTTCTAAATGTTTCACCTTCCCGTAACCATGTCCTCTGGTATTGTAAGGCTATATTCCGGATACATTCTAAACTTTAAAAAAACGTTTGACGTGTTATAGTGACATGTCAGAAGTTTTGATCGGCGGGTGTCTGAGCACGGAGACCGCCACGATAGCTAAAACGAAGCGTCAGAAATGCTTGGGTGTGCACTGTGCCGCTTCGTTTGTAAAAGACTTTCCGAGGAAATCCCAGTGTACGGGCTCAATAGAAAGTCTACGGGTCTGTATATGGCTTGCTCAGCTTTCCAAAGAAAGCCGATCAGAGAGGTAGTGGCACATCGCTTACCCGAGCACTTCTACCGCTTCGTTTTAGCGATCGGTGGGGGTCTTCGTGCTCGGATCCTCATCGATCAAAACATCTCACATGTCACTATGCTATGACATGTCAAAAGTTTTTTAAAAGTTCAGTCACCCTTTAACCCCTTAAGGACGCAGCCTAGTTTTGGCCTTAAAGAGGCTCTCTCACCACATTATAAGTGCCCTATCTCCTACATAAGGAGACAGCAGTGCTTTTTATTTTAAAAAAAAAAGATCTATTTTCACCACTTTATTAGCGATTTTGGATTTATGCTAATGAGTTTCTCAATGGACAACTGGGCGTGTTTTACTATTGACCAAGTGGGCGTTGTACAGAGGAGTGTATGACGCTGACCAATCAGCGTCATACACTTCTCTCCATTCATTTAGTCAGCACACAGGGATCCTTTTAGATCCTTATGTGCTGTTTTATACTAACACATTAACAATACTGAAGTGTTTAGACAGTGAATAGACATTCCACGGGATGTCTATTCACAAACCCTGCACTTCGTTACTGTTTCTGTGGTAGTTACAGTAGAGCAAGCGTAATCTTGCTGTAACCTGTCATTTACAGCGTAATCTCGCGGGATTACGCTTGCTCTGCTGTAACTACCAAACAACCGTTAACGAAGTGCAGGGATTGTGAATAGACATCCTGTGGAAAGTCTATTCACTGTCTAAACACTTCAGTATTGTTAATGTATTAGTATAAGACAGCACATACACTGATCTAAAAGGATCCCTATGCGCTGCCTAAATGAATGGAGAGAAGTGCATGACGCTGATTGGTCAGCGTCATACACTCCTCTGTACAACGCCCACTTGGTCAATAGTAAAACATGCCCAGTTGTCCATTGAGAAACTCATTAGCATAAAGCTAAAATCGCTAATAAAGTGGTGAAAATAGATCTTTTTTTTTTTAAATAAAAAGCACTGCTGTCTCCTTATGTAGGAGATAGGGCACTTATAATGTGGTGAGAGAGCCTCTTTAAGGCTCACAGCCCATTTTTGAAATCTTTATGTGGTAATAATGTCGGAATGCTTAACCCCTTAACGCACCTTGACGTAACTGTACGTCAAGGTCAGCAGTAAGTTAGCGCACCTTGACGTGCAGTTACGTCTGTGCTTTGACAGTTAACCGCCGCGCGGCGCTACACCGCAGCGGCGGTTAACAGTGCAGGGTGTCTGCCCTGCATTCCCCGTTGCCGATCAGCGGCCCATCGCCGCTGATTTCGGCAGTTAACCCCTTAATTGCGGCGTTCGATTTGAACGCCACAATTAAGGTGTTTAGCGCCGATCGGCAGCCCCCACGTGAAATCACAGGGGCTGGCGATGGTACCCATGGCAACCGGACGCCGGACAATGGTTTCCGGGCTGCCATGAACAGAAGCCTATGAGGACGTCACACTGACAGTTGGAATGCATACACTACGTGTGTAGTGCAATGTATTCCAGCAGCGATCAGAGCTGCAAGTCTAAGTGTCCCCTAGTGGGACAAGTGAAAAAAGTAAAAAAAAGAATAAAAAGGTTTTAAAAAAAGTGTACAAATCTCAAAGTTATAAGTGATATAAACAAGAACTGCTTTTTTTCCTAATTTAAAAAAAAGTACACATATTTGGTATCACTGCGTTCGTAACGACCCCAACTATAAAACTATAATATTATTTTTCCCGCACGGTGAACACCGCAAAAAAAATAAACGAAAAACAATGCCAGAATCACTATTTTTTGGTCACCACCCCTCCCAAAATATGCAATAAAAAGTGATCAAAAAGTCGCATGTACGCCAAAATAGTACCGATACAAACTACAACCCGTCCCGCAAAAAAACAAGCCCTTACACAGCTTTTTTGACTGAAAAATAAAAAAGTTACGACTCTCAGAATATAGTGACACAAAAAAATTTTTTTTTTCTAAATAAGTTATTTTATTGCGCAAACGCTGCAAAACATAAAAAAACCTATATACATATGGTATCGCCGTAATCGTACCGACCTGCAGAATACAGTATAATGGTCATTTATAGCCCAGGGTAAACG
Organism: Rhinoderma darwinii; assembly: GCF_050947455.1. Taxonomy (NCBI): domain Eukaryota; kingdom Metazoa; phylum Chordata; class Amphibia; order Anura; family Rhinodermatidae; genus Rhinoderma; species Rhinoderma darwinii. Next base: position 518,100,722 of record NC_134687.1, on the reverse strand, counting down.
CAGTCAAAAATAAATAAAAATCATTGTCAGAATTTATGGTTTTTGGTCACCTGGCTTGCCGAAAAATGGCATAAAATGTGATCAACAAAATCGCATGTACCCCAAAATGGTACCAATGAAAATTACAGATTGTCCCGCAACAAATAAGCCCTCACACAGCTCCGGTGGTGAAAAAATAAAAAAAGTTCCGGCTCCCAGATTATGGCGATGCAAAATGTGCAGAGCGTTCCAAAAGCGGATAGGATCGGGTGCAATTTACAAGTGCGACACTGGCCACATATCTGCGGATTATTATTTATTTACCCCATTATTATACCCTCTTATTATGCCCTGATGTACTCTGCCCAGCCTACATGTGCCCCAACATCATAAACTGAAATACCAGCAAAACGCCAGAGCTACTACCAAGCAAAATATGCGCTCCAAAAGCAAAATGGTGTCCCTCCCTTCTGAGCCCTACAGGGCGCCCAAACAGCCGTTTACGTCCACCGATATGGCATCGCCATACCCGTGAGAACCCGGTTAATATTTTATGTGGTATTTGTGGCACAAACTGGGCACAACATATAGTGCACTAAAATGGCACATCAGTGGAAAATTTTAAATTTTCACTCTGCACCATCCGCTGCGCATTAAACCCTTCGCGCACGATGACTTAATAGCATGTCGTGGTGTGGGATATATGGAGCGTCTCACGCGCTGAGCCTGCGCCATACGCTGCGGGTGTCAGCTGTGTATTACAGCTGATACCCGGGACTAACGGACAGAAACAGCGATCACGCTGTTACAGGAGCCTGTAAAAATCACAATATACTGCAATACATTAGTATTGCAGTGTATTCTACCAGTGCTCTAACGATTGCTGGTTCAAGTCTCCTAGGGGGACTAATAAAATATGTAAAAACAAAAGTAAATAGTTATTATTAGTGGAAAAAATGTTATAAATATTTAAAGTCCAAAAAGAAACCCTTTTCACATTTTTTCTCTAAAGTAATGTAAAAAAAAAAAAAAAAATACACAAAATTGGTATTGTTGCGTCCGTAAAAGTCCAAGCTATTACAATATACCATTATTTAACTCACACGGTGAAGGCCGTGAAAAAGAAAGAATTTTAAACGGCAAAATCTCAGTTTTTTGGTCACCTGTAATAAAAAGTGCTCAAAAAAGGCTTATCTACCAAAAAATGGTACCAATAAAAACTACAGCTTGTCCCGCAAAAAAATAAGCCCTCACACCACTCTATTGACGGAAAAATAAAAAAGTTGGGGCTCTCGGAAAGCGGGGAGGAAAAACGAAAAAGAAAAAAGCAAAACATGGATCAGTTCGGAAAGGGTTAATTACTTTCTAATGAAAAAACCATTTATGACCACATGTGGGGTATAGCCGTACTCGGGAGAAATTGCTTTACAAATGTTGAGCGGCATTTTCTCCTTTATCCTTTGTGAAATTGAAAAAATGCAACATTTTAGTGTAAATAATGTTGATATTAATTTTCACGGCATAATTCTAATAAATTCTGCAAAAGACGTGTGGTGCCTAAATGCTCACTATACCCCTAGATAGATTCCTTAAGTGGTGTAGTTTCCCAAATGGGGTTACTTTTGGGGGGCTTCCACTGTTTCGGTCTCTCAGTGGCTTTGCAAATTCGACATGACACCCAAAAACTATTCCAGCTAAATTTGTGCTCCAAAAGCCAAATAGCGCTCCTTCCCTTCTAAGCCCCGGTGTGGGTCCAAACAGCAGTTTATTACCACATGTGGGGTATTTACGTAATCAGGAGAACTTGTTTTACAAATGTTGGGGTGCTTTTTCTCCTTTATTCCTTGTAAAAATGTAAAAAAAAAGTAGATTTTTAACTTTACAGACTAATTCCAATGAATTCAGCGATACAACTGTGGGGTCAAAATGCTAACTTTACCCCTAGAAAAATTCCTTGAGGGGTGTAGTTTCCAAAATGGGGTCACTATTGGGGGGTTTCCACGGTTTTCATCCCTCCAGTGCATTGCAAACGCGATACGGCACTGAAAACTATTCCAGCAAAATCAGAAATCCAAAATCCAAATGGTGCTCCTTCTCTTCTGAGGCCTGCTGTGGGTCCAAACAGCAGTTTATTACCACATATGGGGTATTGCTATAATCGGAAGAAATTGCTTTACATATGTTGGGGTGTTTTCTACTTTATTCCTTGTAGAAATTTACAATTTCTAAGTTTTTTTACAAAAAAAGTAGATTTTCATCTTCATATACTAATTCAAATAAATTTAGCAAAAAAACTGTGGGTTCAAAATGCTAACTATAGCCATAGATTAATTCCTTGAGGGGTATAGTTTCCAAAATGGGGACACACTTGGGATGTCTTTACCACAAGACCTATTCAAACCTGACATGTTGCCTAAAATATATTCTAAAAAAAGGAGGCCCCAAAATCCACTAGGTGCTCCTTTACTTCGGATGCCTGTATTTCAGTCCATTACCGCACTAGGACCACATGTGGGATATTTCTAAAAACTGCAGAATCAGGGCAACAAATATTGAGTTGCATTTCTTGGGTAAAAACTTCAGTGGTACAGAAAAAATGTATTACAAATGAATTTTCGAAGAAAAAAAAATGAAATTTGTAAATTTCACCTCTACTTTGCTTTAATTCCTGTGAAACGCCTAAAGGGTTAAAACACTTTCTGAATGCTGTTTTGAATACTTTGATGGGTGCAGTTTTCAAAATGAGGTGACTTCTGGGGACTTTCTAATATATAGGGCCCTCACAGCCACTTCAGAACTGAACTGGTCCCTGAAAAAATAGCCTTTTAAAATTTTCTTGAAAATGCGAGAAATTGCAGCTAAAGTTCTAATCCTTGTAACGTCCTAGAAAAATAAAAGCACGTTCAAAAAACGATGCAAACATAAAGTAGACATATAGGAAATGTTAACTAGTAAATATTTTGTGTGGTATTACGATCTGTTTTACAAGCAGATACATTACAATTTAGAAAAATGCAGATTTTTGCACATTTTCTCTAAATTTTGGTGTTTTTGACAAATAAATATTGAATTTAACAACGAAATTTTTTCAGTATCATAAAGTACAACATGTCACGAGAAAACAATCTCAGAATCGCTTGGATAGGTAAAAGCATTCCGGAGTTATTACAACATAAAGTGACACGTCAGATTTGCAAAAATCGGCTGTCTCCACAAGGCCAAAACAGGCTTAGACACTAAGGGCATGACCACACGTGGCGGATTTCCTCCGCAACTGTCCGCATCAATGCCGCACAGAATCTGCGTTGCAGATTCTGCTGCGGATCTGCCCAAAATGTGCAGTAAATTGATGCGGACTAGCTGCTGCGGACTGCGGGAAAAGTACTTCCCTTCTCCCTATCAGTGCAGGATAGAGAGAAGGGACAGCACTTTCCCTAGTGAAAGTAAACGAATTTCATACTTACCGGCCGTTGTCTTGGTGACGCGTCCCTCTTTCGGCATCCAGCCCGACCTCCCTGGATGACGCGGCAGTCCATGTGACCGCTGCAGCCTGTGCTTGGCCTGTGATTGGCTGCAGCCGTCATTTAGACTGAAACGTCATCCTGGGAGGCCGGACTGGAGACAGAAGCAGGGAGTTCTCGGTAAGTATGAACTTCTATTTTTTTACAGGTTGCTGTATATTGGGATCGGTAGTCACTGTCCAGGGTGCAGAAACAGTTACTGCCGATCGCTTAACTCTTTCAGCACCCTGGACAGTGACTATTTACAGACGTCTCCTAGCAACGCTCCCGTCATTACGGGAGCCCCATTGACTTCCTCAGTCTGGCTGTAGACCTAGAAATACATAGGTCCAGCCAGAATGAAGAAATGTCAAGTTAAAAAAGCAAGACGCATCCGCAGCACACATAACATGTGCATGACAGCTACGGACTTCATTGCGGAAATTAGAATCTCCATTGAAGTCAATGGAGAAATTCCGCCATGAGTCCGCCACTGCTCCGCAACAGACAGAGCATGCTGCGGACACCAAATTCCGCTCCGCAGCGGAATTTTACGCATCGTCTAAACGAACACTGCTAAATTAAAGTGGAAGTCAATGGAGAAACGGCTCCGCTGCGGATTAACGCTGCGGAGTGTCCGCAGCGGAATTTAAGTGAAATTCCGCCACGTGTGAACCCAGCCTAAGGGGGTAAACCTATCCAAGCGATTCTGAGATTGTTTTCTCGTGACACATTGTGCTTCTTGTTCGTGGTAAAATTTGGTCGATATATTCAGTGTTTATTGGTGATAATTTTGAAAAAAAATAGCATTTTTCAGAATTTACATGCATCTACTTGTAAAACAGATAGTTATACCCCCAAAATAGTTACTAGTTCACATTTCCCATATGTCTACTTTAGATTGGCATCGTGTTTTGAACATTATTTTATTTTTCTTGGACATTACAAGGCTTAGAACATAAACTGCAATTTCTCATATTTTTAAGAAAATTTCAAAAGCCTTTTTTTTTTAGGTACCTGTTCAGTTCTGAAGTGGCTTTGAGGGGCCTATGTATTAGAAACCCCAATAAAACACCCAATTTTAAAAACTAGACCCCTCAAAGTATTCAAAACAGCATTTAGACAGTTTTTTAACCCTTCAGGCATTTCACAGAAATTAAAGTAAAGTGGAGGTGAAATTTGCAAATTTAATTTTTCTTGCTGAATTTCAATTTTATTAAAAAAAATTCTGTAACACAGAAGGTTTTACCAGAGAAATACTACTAAATATGTATTGTCCAGATTCTGCAGTTTTTAGAAATGTCCCACATGTGGCTCTAGTGCGCTCGTGGACTAAAACACAAGCCCTAGAAGCAAAGAAGTACCTAGTGCATTTTGAGGCCTCTTTTTTATTAGAATATATTTTAGGCAGCATGCCAGGTTTGAAGAGGTGTTGAGGTGCCAAAACAGTAGGAATCCCCGAATAGTGACCCTATTTTAGAAACTACACCCCTCAAGGAATTCATTTATGGTTGTTGTTACTATTTTGACCCCACAGTTTTTTCACAGCACCTATTTGAATTGGGCTGTGAAAATAAAAAAAAAGATGTAATAAAAATTTTTTCCAATAAGATGTAATTTGTGATCAAAATTTCTTATTTTCACAGGGAACAAAATACCCCATTTTGTTGCCCAATTTGTCCTTCGTGTGGCAATATCCCATTTGTGGTGATAAACTGCCGTTTGGGCCCATGGGAGGGCTCAGAAGGAAAGGAGCGCTATTTGTTCTTTGGAGTCCAGATTTTGCTGGATTGGTTTTCGGGTGCCATGTCGCATTTGCAGAGCCCCAGAGGTAGCAAAGCAATGGAAACCCACCAGAAGTGACCCCATTTTGGAAACTACACCCCTCAAGGAATTCATTTATGGGTAATGTGACCATTTAAACCCCATAGTTTCTTCACAGAACTTATTTGAATTGGGCTGGGAATTAAAACAAAATTATTTTTTTCCAATAATATGTAGTTTTGGCTGAAAATTTCTTATTTTCACAAGAAATAAAATACCCCATTTTGTTGCCCAATTTGACCTGAGTTCGGCAATACCCCATTTGTGGTGATAAACTGCTGTTTGGGCCCATGGCAGGGCTCAGAAGGAAAGGACCACCTTTTGGCCTACGGGGGACTTTCTGGTGCGAAGTCATGTATGCAGAAGCCCCTGAGGTACCAGTACAGTTGAAACCCCCAAGAAGTGACCCCGTTTTAAAAACTACACCCTTAACCCCTTCCCGCTCCTTGACGTACTATTACGTCATGGCAGCTGTATCGTTCGCGCTCCATGCCGTAATAGTACGTCTCGGGAGTAACGGCCGTTTCGGCCGTCCTCCCGACACATACAGGAGCTGTGACGCTGCTGTCTTGTTCAGCAGCTGTCACAGCTCCTACAGCGGGGACCGATCGCTGTGTCCCCGCTGATTAACCCCTTAAAAGCCGCGTTCTATAGAGATCGCGGCTTTTTAGGGGTTAAGCTGCCATCGCCGGCCTGCTACGCGATAGCGGCCGGCGATGGTGACTATGGCAACCGGACACCAAACAATGGCGTCCGGCTATGCCATAGACGGAAGCCTAGTGGGTCCTGACAACGTCAGGACCCACTATGCTTGCTGTCAGTGAGTAGCTGACAGTTCTAATACACTGCACTACGCATGTAGTGCAGTGTATTAGAATAGCGATCAGAGCCTCCTGCCCTCAAGTCCCCTAGTGGGACAAAGTAATAAAGTGAAAAAAAAGTTAAAAAAAGATGTGTAAAAATTAGAAAATAAAAGATTTAAAAGTAATAAAAGTAAAAATCCCCCTTTTTACCTTATCAGTCCTTTATTATTAATAAAAATATATAAACAAACAAATAAACTATACATAATTGGTATCGCCGCGTCCGTAACGGCCTGAACTACAAAATTATTTCATTATTTATCCCGCACGGTGAACGCCGTAAAATAAAATAATAATAAACCGTACCACAATCACAATTCTTTGGTCACTTCACCTCCCAAAAAATGGAATAAAAAGAGATCAAAAAGTCGCATGCACCTAAAAATGGTACTGATCAAAACTACAGTTCGTTACGCAAAAAATAAGTCCTCGCACGGCTTTATTGATTGAAAAATAAAAACGTTATGGCTCTTAGAATAAGGTAACACAAAAAGTGAATGATTGTTTACAAAACGTATTTTATTGTGCAAACGCCATAAGACATAAAAAAAAACTATAAACATCTGGTATCGCCGTAATCGTATCGCCCCGCAGAATAAAGTGAATATGTCATTTATAGCGCACGGTGAACGCTGTAAAAAAAAACGAAAAAAAAACAATAGTAGAATTGCTGTTTTTTAGTCACCACGCCACCTAAAAATAGAATAAAAACTGATCAAAAAGCCGCATGCACCCCAAGAAAACTACAATGGATTCCTCAAGGGGTCTAGTTTCCAAATTGGGGTCACTTTTGGGGGGTTCCCAATGTTTTGGCACCACAAGACCTCTTCAAACCGGACATAGTGCCTAATAAAAAAGAGGCCTCAAAATCCACTGGGTGCTCCTTTGCTTCGGAGGCCGGTGCTTCAGTCCATTACCGCCCAAGGGCCACATGTGGGATATTTCTCTAAACTGCAGAATCTGGGTAATAAGTATTGAGTTGCGTTTCACTGATAAATCCTTTTGTGTTATAAAAAAAATGGTATAAAGAGGATTTTCTGACAAAAAAATAAAGTAAATTTCACCTCTACTTTGCTCTAAATTTTTGTGAAACACCTAAAGGGTTCATAAACTTTCTACATGCTGTTGTGAATACTTTGAGGGGTCTAGTTTCTAAAATGGGGTATTTGATAGGGGTTTCTAATATATGGGCCCCTCAAAGCAACTTCAGAACTGAACTGGAACCTAAAAAAATTAATAAATGAGGCAATACTTCGCTTCTTACATTATACTGATAATGAGTCGTGCCCACCCCGAGATTACCCCAGTTTTGACCGTTTGTATAAACGGAGACCCCTATTAGACCGTTCCAGTGCCCGGTTTTCCCAAGCATACACCCCCGAGAAGTGTATTTCTATTGATGAGTCCCTGGTACATTTTAAAGGGAGGGTTCAATTCCGCGAGTACCTGCCGGGTAAGAGGGCAAGGTATGGCGTGAAGATGTATAAGCTGTGAGAGTGCATCAGGGTATACCTACAGGTTTAGGATATATGAAGGAAAGGCCACCCCCAAACCAGACTGCATCCTGGACTACAATAGGTACATGGGAGGGATGGACTTGTAAGATCAAGCCCTGAAGCCCTACAGCGCCATGCGGTGTGGTATAAGAAGCTGGCCGGGCACATCATACAGATGGCTTTGTACAATGCGTACGTGCTACGTCGATGTGCAGGCCAGACGGGAACTTTCCTGGAATTTCAAGAGGTGATTATCAAGAACCTAATCTTTAGGGACCAAGAAGGGGGGGCACCCAGTACTTCTGGAAGCGAGCCCACACGCATCGTACCAGGGCAACACTTTCCAGGGGAAGTTCCCCAAACTGGCAAGAAGGGAAAAAGTCAAAAGAGGTGCAAAGTCTGCTATAAGAGGGGGATAAGGGAGGACACAATATATCAATGTGACACGTGTCCCGAATAACCAGAGCTCTGTATGAAAGTGTTTTAAAATTTATCATACATCCCTTGGTTTATAATTTACCCCAATTTTACTTACCCTGATGCACTCCGCACAGCTTGTCCCCCCTCGTCTTTCCCCTCTGGGCCCTGCTGTGTGTCCAGGCAGCTGATAACAGCCACATGTAGGGTATTGCCATACCCGGGAGAACACACATTACAGTTTATGGGGTGTAGGTCTCCGGTCAAAATGGTCACTACACCTCTAGATGAATGCCTTAAGGGTGTAGTTTTTAAAACGGGGTCACTTCTTGCGGGTTTCAACTGTACTGGTACCTCAGGGGCTTCTGCATACATGACTTCGCACTAGAAAATCCCGAGTAGGCCAAATGGTGGTCCTTTCCTTCTGAGCCCTCCCATGGGCCCAAACGGCAGTTTATCACAACAAATGGGGTATTGCGGCACTCAGAACAAATTGTGCAACAGAATGGGGTATTTTGTTTCTTGTGAAAATAAGAAATTTTCAGCCAAAACTACATATTATTTGACAAAAATAATTTTGTTTTCATTCCCAGCCCAATTCAAATAAGTTCTGTGAAGAAACTATGGGGTCTAAATGGTCACATTACCCATAAATGAATTCCTTGAGGGGTGTAGTTTCCAAAATGGGGTCACTTCTGGTGGGTTTCCATTGCTTTGATACCTCTGGGGCTCTGCAAATGCGACATGGCACACGAAAACCAAACCAGCAAAATCTGTACTCCAAAGAACACACAGCGCTCCTTCCCTTCTGAGGCCTCCCATGGGCCCAAACGGCAGTTTATTGCCACAAATGGGGTATTGATGCACTCAGGAGAAATTGGGCAACAAAATGGGGTATTTTGTTCCCTGTGAAAATAAGAAATTTTGGTAAAAAATTACATCTTATTGGAAAAAATGTCATTTTTTTAATGTCACAGCCCAATTGAAATAGGTGCTGTGAAAAAACTGTGCGGTCAAAATGCTGACAACAACCATAAATGAATTCCTTGAGGGGTGTAGTTTCCAAAATGGGGTCACTTTTGGTGGGTTTCCATTGCTTTGATACCTCTGAGGCTCTGCAAATGCGACATGGCACCCGAAAACCAATCCAACAAAATCTGGACTCCAACAAACATATAGCGCTCCTTTCCTTCTGAGCCCTCCCATGGGCCCAAACGGCAGTTTATCACCACAAATGGGGTACTGCCACACTAAGGACAAATTGGGCAACAAAATGGGGTATTTTGTTCCCTGTGAAAATAAGAAATTTTGATCACAAATGACATTTTATTGGAAAAAATGACATTTTTTTCATTTCAGAGCCCAATTCAAATACGTGCTGTGAAAAAAATGTGCGGTCAAAATGGTAACAACAACCCTAAATGAATTCCTTGAGGGGTGTAGTTTACAAAATGGGGTCACTATTGGGGGATTCCTACTGTTTTGACACCTCAACACCTCTTCAAACCTGGCATGCTGCCTAAAATATATTCTAATAAAAAAGAGGACTCAAAATGCACTAGGTGCTTCTTTGCTTCTAGGGCTTGTCTTTTAGTCCACGAGCGCAGTAGGGCCACATGTGGGACATTTCTAAAAACGGCAGAATCTGGACAATACATATATAGTAGTGTTTCTCTGGTAAAACCTTCTTTGTTACAGAAAAAAAAATGAATAAAATTGAAATTCAGCAAGAAAAATGAAATTTGCAAATTTCACCTCCACTTTGCTTTAATTCCTGTGAAATGCCTGAAGGGTTAAAAAACTTTATAACTGCTGTTTTGAATACTTTGAGGGGTCTAGTTTTTAAAATGGGGTGTTTTATCAGGGTTTCTAATACATAGGCCCCACAAAGCCACTTCAGAACTCAAGAGGTACCTTAAAAAAAAGGCTTTTGAAATTTTCTTAAAAATATGAGAAATTGCTGTTTATGTTCTAAGCCTTGTAACGTCCAAGAAAAATAAAAGAATGTTCAAAAAATGATGCCAATCTAAAGTAGACATATGGGAAATGTGAACTAGTAACTATTTTGGGTGGTATAACCGTCTGTTTTACAAGCAGATGCATTTAAATTCTGAAAAATGCAATTTTTTCAAAATTCTCTAAATTTTGCAATTTTTCACCAATAAACACTGAATATATCGACCAAATTTTATCACGAACATGAAGCCCAATGTGTCACGAGAAAACAATCTCAGAATCGCTTGGGTAGGTTTAAGCATTCCGACGTTATTACCACATAAAGTGAAATATGTCAGATTTGAAAAATGGGCTCTGAGCCTTAAGGCCAAAACTAGGCTGCGTCCTTAAGGGGTTAAGGCATTCAGCTAGAGGTGTAGTGAGCATTTTGACCGGAGACATACACCCCATAAACTGTAATGTGGGTTCTCACGGGTATGGCAATACCCTCTATGTGGCGGTTATCAGCTGCCTGGGCACGCAGCAGGGCTCAGAAGGGAAAGACGAGGGGGAATAAGAAGTGCCGAGTGAATCAGGGTAAGTAAAACTGGGGTAGATCCCCCTCTTATAGCAGACTTTGCACCTCTTTTGACTTTTTCCCTTCTTGCCAGTTTGGGGAACTCCTCCTGGAAAGGGTCGCCCTGGTACGATGTGTGTGGCCTCGCTTCCAAAAGTAATGGGTGCCCCCCCTTCTTGGTCCCTAAAAATTTGTTTCTTGATAACCACCTCTTGAAATTCCAGGAAAGTTCCCGTCTGGCCTGTACATCGACGTAGCATGTACGCATTGTACAATGCCATCTGTATGATGTGCACGGCCAGCTTCTTATACCACACCGCATGGCGCTGTAGGGCTTCAGGACTTGATTTGATAAGTCCACCCCTCCCATGCACCTATTGTAGTCCAGGATGCAGTCTGGTTTGGGGATCTCTGTACTGGTACCTCGTACAGGTACATGGGTAATGGTGTGGCCATGTATTGTTGTCAATACAAGGACATCTCTCTTGTCCTTGTACTTGACACACAATATGTTGTTGCTAGATTGTGCACTGCTCTCACCCCTTCTTAGTGTTTGCCCAAGCAGAGTCTTAGGGAGGCATCTCAGATTTCTTCTAGCAGTGCCGCATGCCGTAGTACTTCTGGAAGCGAGGCACTTGAAGAGTGGGAAGCTGGTATAAAAATTATCCAGGTAAAGGTGGTTACCCTGGTCCAGCAGTGGGTGCACCAAATCCCACACAATTTTTGCATTAACTCCCAGTAAGGGGGGGGGGGGCATTCTGGGGGCTGAATACTGGTGTCCTTCCCTTCCTATATCCTAAATTTGTAGGTATAACACAGCTCATACATCTTCACGCCATACCTTGCCCTCTTACCCGGCAGGTACAGGCGGAATTGAAGCCTCCCTTTAAAATGTACCGAGGACTCATTAATAGAAATACAATTCTCGGGGGTATATGCTTGGGAAAACCGGGCACTGAAACGGTCTAATAGGGGTCTCCGTTTATACAAACGGTCAAAACTGGGGTCATCTCGGGGTGGGCACGGCTCATTATCAGTATAATGTAAGAAGCGAAGTATTGCCTCATTTATTTATTTTTTTAGGTTCCAGTTCAGTTCTGAAGTTGCTTTGAGGGACCTATATATTAGAAACACCCGATTTTAGAAACTAGACCCCTCAAAGTATTCACAACAGCATTTAGAAAGTTTATGAACCCTTTAGGTGTTTCACAAGAATTTAGAGCAAAGTAGAGGTGAAATGTAAATTATTTTTTTTGTCAGAAAATCCTTTTTATACCATTTTTTTTTATAACAAAAGGTTTTATCAGAGAAACGCAATTCAATACTTATTGCCCAGATTCTCCAGTTTTGAGAAATATCCCAAATGTGGCCCTAGTGCGGTAATGGACCGAAGCACCGTCCTCCGAAGCAAAGGAGCACCTAGTGGATTTTGAGGCCTCCTTTTTATTAGGCACCATGTCCGGTTTGAAGAGGTCTTGTGGTGCCAAAACCGTGGAAACCCCCCAAAGGTGACCCCATTTTGGAAACTAAACCCCTTGAGGAATTCAGTATAGTTTTCATGGGGTGCATGCGACTCTTTGATCAGTTTTTATTCTATTTTTAAGTAGCGTGGTGACTAAAAAACAGCAATTCTTTTATTGTTTTTTTATTACGGCGATACCAGATGTTTATATATTTTTATGTCTTATGGCGTTTGCACAATAAAATACTTTTTGTAAAAATCATTCACTTTTTGTGTTACCTTATTCTAAGCGCCAGAACTTTTTTATTTTTCCATCAATAAAGCCGTGCGAGGACTTATTTTTTGCGTAACGGACTGTAGTTTCCATCAACACCATTTTTAGGTACATGCGACTTCTTGATCTCTTTTTATTCCATTTTTTGGGAGGTGAAGTGACCAAACAATTGTGATTCTGGTACGGTTTATTATTATTTTCTTTTACGGCGTTCACCGTGCGGGATAAATAACGAAATAATTTTGTAGTTCAGGCCGTTACGAATGCGGCGATACCAATTATGTATAGTTTGTTTTTTTTATATATTTTTATTAATAATAAAGGACTGATAAGGGAAAAGGGGGGATTTTTACTTTTAAAACTTTTATTTTCACACATCTTTTTTTCCCTTTTTTTTTTTACTTTATTACTTTGTCCCACTAGGGGACTTGAGGGCAGGAGGCCCTGATCGCAATTCTAATACACTGCACTACATGCGTAGTGCAGTGTATTAGAGCTGTCAGCTACTCACTGACAGCAAGCATAGCCATAGACTTTGTCAGGACCCACTAGGCTTCCGTCGATGGCATAGCCGGACGCCATTGTTTGGTGTCCGGTTGCCATAGTCCGCATCACCGGCCGCTATCGTGTAGCAGGCCGGCGATGGTGGCTTAACCCCTAAAAAGCCGCAATCTCTATTGAACGCGGCTTTTAAGGGGTTAATCAGCGGGGACACAGCGATCGGTCTCTGCTATAGGAGCTGCGGCAACCGCTGTACAACACCGCAGCTGTCACAGCTGCTGTATGTGTCGGGAAGACGGCCGAAATGGCCGTTACTCCCGCGACGTACTATTCCGTCGCTAAGCGCGAACGAGGCGGTCAGCGCGATGGAATATTATGCCGCTGAGCGTTAAGGGGTTAAAGAGGATCTGTCACTAACTCCTGCCGCTGTGTCGGTTCCTTACTTCTGCGTCCCCCGTTGCTGTGATATTTCCCATTCTTTATTTATTAAACAATATGTAAATATGACTCTAAATGGGCGGAGCTAGCAGAGCCTCTGACACTGACCTATGAGCGTGAGGCTGTTTCCTCCAGACACTCCTAGGCCAGCGTCATCGTGTGAGTCTTAAAAAATAAGGAATGAAATAGCCAACATATTCTGCAAAGCTGTACAGAGGTAGTCTTATATAGTTAAATTCTAAACAAGCCTAATTCCCCATTCTAAAACACTATATAGGAAGCCAATTAACCCATCAGTATGTTTTCATGCTTCTGTAGGTTTCCTCTAACATCCTGAAAAGAACCCTCAAACTTCATGCCGATGTCGCCCATGGCGGCCGGATTTGAACCCAGAACACCAATGCAGCAAAGCACCAATGCCAACCACTGAGCCAACATTTATCTGCATGTTTTTTTTTATTACTTTAATATATATATATATATTTATTTTTTTTTACATTAAAAAAAAACAACTAAAAAATAACTTTATAGTACTAATTTTTTTTATTTTTTTTTATTAGTGGACTTCAACCAGCGATCGTTGGATCGCTTGCACTATATACTGCAATAATAATGTATTGCAGTATATCGTCTTTCTGACGGGGGCGCGATGAGCAGCTAGAGGGGGTCGCCCCCCTCTTTCGAACGATTTAAAATCCATGGTCGCTATTGGCCGCGGCATTTAACGGGTTAAACGAGCGGGATCGCGCTCGAGCGTGATCCCGCTCGTTAACGTGAAGTGTCGGCTGTAACATACAGCTAACACCCGCATCGTATGGAGCAGGTTCACTCAGTGAGCCCGTTCCATACTTCCCCTACCCGGCTATGACACAGCCATACGTCAAATGTCGGGAAGGGGTTAAGAAAAATCAGAAACAGATTCCACATGCGTGAGTCAAAGATTTTCTTTAGGAACCCTTGCACAAAAAAAAGCAATGAAAATTCTGCCTTGAAACGTGTTTTTAGTCCCAAGCTAGTTATGTCATAAAGAGTAATACAGTTGTCCACGGTTTAGAATAGTATACATTTATTAATGGTAATAAAATAATTTGCATTGCTTCAATAAAAATTATTTTAGAACAAAGTAGTAATTTATCGTGACAGGAAACTATTCAGTGACTTTCTGGTACAATAAAATACTGTAGACAATAGATTAATAAGAGAATAAAATTTCCTAAAATTATGTTTTTATTAACGATGCCTTACTTCATTATGAATTTATAAAATCTATGTGCAAACTGAAGGAAAGTAAAAAGTGTAATAAGGCCCAGGATGCTCCTCTAAATCCAGGTACCCAAGTGAATTTAATACAATTACTTTTACAAGACAATAAATTGTATGTAGTTGATGCAATGGTGTTAAATGATGTGACAGTAAATGACACATAAAATCTGAAGCTTTGCTCCTGGATTATAGGATAATAAACATACGGTGACAGAGCAACCATTCCCTAAAATATACATAGCAAAGGTCAGTTACAAGAGGCTAAACCTCAGAAATGCAGAGAAACTTCCAGAGCAGTGACAAGGCCGGGCTCCCTCTAGGTAAATACGTAACAAAAGAATTAGGCCTCATGCACACAAACGTGCTTTTGCGGCTGCAATTCCCCCGAAAATCCATGGGAGAATTGCGGCCCTTTTCATTCCTATGGGGCCATGCACACAACCGTGGTTTCCACGCTCCGTGCATGGCCCCGGAGCCCGGACCGCAGAAAGAACGGGCAAGCCTTATTACGGCCTTGTTCTGCGGTCCGGGCTCATTGAAAAGAATGGCTAAAATAATGTGCATAGCCCGCAATTTGTGGGCGGCTCGCGGTTGACACTCCGTGTCCGGCCGACCCGAAAATCATGGCCGTGCACATGGCTACGGTCGTGTGCATGAGGCCTTAAGTCATACTTGAATAAATTACTTGCTACTTGAATAAATTACTTCCCAACATGCATTCCTTTCAGGAACTATACATCAATCTGCACCCCCAACTCTCTAATGTATTCAGAATGTATAACGCAACAGGTTCACATTAAAGGGGGCAGCATGTTATAGAGAAGGAGGAGCGGAACAGATTAATGTATAATTGTATACAAAAAGATAAACCTGTAATTGATTAATCTAAATCCCTAGTAACTCTGGACTTGAGAATCCAGTGGGCGGTCCTACTCAGTGATTAACAGCTGTCCCTGTATTAAAGAGACTCTGTCACCACATTATAAGTGGTCTATTATCTACATAAGGAGATCGGTGCTATAATGTAGGTGACAGCAGTGCTTTTTATTTAGAAAAACTATTTTTACCACTTTATGAGCGATTTTTAGCTTTATGCTAATGAGTTTCTTAATGCCCAAGTGGGCGTGTTTTTACTTTAGACCAAGTGGGCGTTGTACAGAGGAGTGTATGATGCTGACCAATCAGCATCATGCACTCCTCTCCATTCATTTACACAGCACATAGGGATATAGTTATATCGCTATGTGCAGCCACATACACAAACACTAACATTACTGCAGTGTCCTGACTATGAATATACATTACCTCCAGCCAGGACATCATGTGTATTCAGAATCCTGACACGTCTGAATCTTTTCTGTGAGATTTCCAACAAGGCAAACGTAATCTCGTTTTAGTCCATAGTGAGCAGGGATTTAAATAAATTACGGATTATCCCGAATCTTTTCCAACAAAATTATACAGTCGAGGAAATAAGTATTTGATCCCTTGCTGATTTTGTAAGTTTGCCCATTGTCAAAGTCATGAACAGTCTAGAATTTTTAGGCTAGGTTAATTTTACCAGTGAGAGATAGATTATATTAAAAAAAAATAAGAAAATCACATTGTCAAAATTATATATATTTATTTGCATTGTGCACAGAGAAATAAGTATTTGATCCCCTACCAACCATTAAGAGTTCAGCCTCCTCCAGACCAGTTACACACTCCAAATCAACTTGGTGCCTGCATTAAAGACAGCTGTCTTACATGGTCACCTGTATAAAAGACTCCTGTCCACAGACTCAATTAATCAGTCTGACTCTAACCTCTACAACATGGGCAAGACCAAAGAGCTTTCTAAGGATGTCAGGGACAAGATCATAGACCTGCACAAGGCTGGAATGGGCTACAAAACCATAAGTAAGACGCTGGGTGAGAAGAAGACAACTGTTGGTGCAATAGTAAGAAAATGGAAGAAATACAAAATGACTGTCAATCGACATCGATCTGGGGCTCCATGCAAAATCTCACCTCGTGGGGTATCCTTGATCCTGAGGAAGGTGAGAGCTCAGCCGAAAACTACACGGGGGGAACTTGTTAATGATCTCAAGGCAGCTGGGACCACAGTCACCAAGAAAACCATTGGTAACACATTACGCCGTAATGGATTAAAATCCTGCAGTGCCTGCAAGGTCCCCCTGCTCAAGAAGGCACATGTACAGGCCCGTCTGAAGTTTGCAAATGAACATCTGGATGATTCTGAGAGTAATTGGGAGAAGGTGCTGTGGTCAGATGAGACTAAAATTGAGCTCTTTGGCATTAACTCAACTCGCCGTGTTTGGAGGAAGAGAAATGCTGCCTATGACCCAAAGAACACCGTCCCCACTGTCAAGCATGGAGGTGGAAACATTATGTTTTGTGGGTGTTTCTCTGCTAAGGGCACAGGACTACTTCACCGCATCAATGGGAGAATGGATGGAGCCATGTACCGTCAAATCCTGAGTGACAACCTCCTTCCCTCCACCAGGACATTAAAAATGGCTCGTGGCTGGGTCTTCCAGCACGACAATGACCCGAAACATACAGCCAAGGCAACAAAGGAGTGGCTCAAAAAGAAGCACATTAAGGTCATGGAGTGGCCTAGCCAGTCTCCAGACCTTAATCCCATCGAAAACTTATGGAGGGAGCTGAAGATCCGAGTTGCCAAGCGACAGCCTCGAAATCTTAATGATTTACAGATGATCTGCAAAGAGGAGTGGGCCAAAATTCCATCTAACATGTGTGCAAACCTCATCATCAACTACTAAAAATGTCTGACTGCTGTGCTTGCCAACAAGGGTTTTGCCACCAAGTATTAAGTCTTGTTTGCCAAAGGGATCAAATACTTATTTCTCTGTGCACAATGCAAATAAATATATATAATTTTGACAATGTGTGATTTTTTTTTTATATAATCTATCTCTCACTGGTAAAATTAACCTAGCCTAAAAATTCTAGAATGTTCATGTCTTTGACAGTGGGCAAACTTACAAAATCAGCAAGGGATCAAATACTTATTTCTTTCACTGTATATCAATCTGCTCAGCTCCTCCTGCTCCATGAGGCTATGTTCACATGACAAATGTTATAGGCTGAAAAACAAGAGGCTGATTTCAAGAGAACAGCCTCTGAAATCCAGGCATTTTTGGAGCAGTCTTTTAAAGCGTTTTTTAGGTGTTAATAGGAAAAAAATCAGCTTGTAAAAGGTTTCAAAAAGTGACGTCACTTTTTCTTACGAACAAAGAGTATTTTTCTTTGTAAAAGTAGTACATCACAAAAAAAATTATGTATAAATTTGGTATCGCTGTAATCGTATTGACCAGCAGAATAAAGTTAACAAAACTAGAACCCGAGAGTTCATCCCCATACAGTTTACATATTGTCGGCACCACATCGCCTGTGTACAAGGGGAGATGTGCTGCAGACAAACAACTGTTTTTATGGCAACATAAAATTTGCGATCAGCCAATAAACAAGCGTTTGCTCATTCGTCAGAAGGATCGCCGCCATGTTTACACGGGCCAATGATCAGGAACAAACGTTCGAACGAGCATCGGCCCGTGTGAAAGGGCCTTTACTTATATTGTACTGATCTGTACCGAGACACAGTCTGTAGTACTGTCCATAGCTGCATTCAAAATCCTGCAGGCGTCAGAGCTCAAAACTCCCAGCAACAACAACCAGGGCTCTGTTCACACTTGTTAACTACGTTTGGAATAAGCACTAGGAAAATTCCCAGTGCATACACAGATTGTATCCATAAGGTCACTTCGCCGGTAAGTGTCAACATACCTTCTATTTCACTGTATTAGACTAATCTATTAGGTAATCTATGCAGAGGCATACAGTAAAAAACGTTTGTTTTTTTTTACTATGGGGTGCTATGGGGAGATGTATGCCAATTTAGGACTATACAGGGGCAGACATTGTAGCCTTCCGTTGGTGGTATACTTCGGTAAATCCTCCTGAGTAGTTCAGGATCAATTATAAATAATATTTCTATGTAAAATTATGATTTAAACGTCATAATTTTTCAATATATTGTAAGCACCATACTGTTAAGATGTATGAGTAAGCTGCAAAATAATAATGGTACGAGTAAAGTTAGGACCTGTTCACATCAGCATCGGGGTTCCGTTGATGGGTTCTGCTAGACCTTTCATTCAGGGGAATCCATCAACGGAAACCATAGCTTCAGTTTGCATTACCATTGATTTCCTTGGCAAATGGTTTCAGTTTAGCAAAGTGAATCACACTCAAGTTTGGACACACAGGGCAAGTTAATAGGGATGGGCGTTTAACAATACTGACAAACATCATCAGAGGAAACACATTTGACCAAATTAATAGGCAATGTTCATAATGTACTAGACTAAATTTATTAGCACTTCCATAAATACCATTGGCATGGACTGTATATGTAAAATGAGAATATTTAAATTGAAGCTTTAAGAGGCTCTGTCACCAGATTATAAATGCCCTATCTCCTACATAATCTGATTGGCGATGTAATGTAGATAACAGCAGTGATTTTTATTTTGAAAAACGATCATTTTTGAGCAAGTTATGAGTAATTTTAGATTTATGCTAATTAGTTTCTTAATAGACAACTGGGCGTGTTTTTACTTTTTACCAACTGGGCTGGGCGTTGTACAGAGGAGTGTATGACACTGACCAATCAGCTTTATACACTTCTCATTGTTTCAGCCCATTGTTACAGTGTGATTGGGCAGTGAAAGAAGCTGGGCTGGAACCATGAGAAGTGGATGACGCCGATTGGTCAGAGTCATACACTCCTCTTTACAACACCCAGTTGGTAAAAAGTTAAAACACGCCCAGTTGTCTATTAAGAAACTCATTAGCATAAATCTAAAATTGCTCATAACTTGCTCAAAAATTATAGTTTTTCCAAAATAAAAACCACTGCTGTTATCTACATTACAGCGCTAATCAGATTATGTTGGAGATAGGGCACTTATAATCTGGTGACAGAGCCTCTCTAAAATAAGAGCGATAACAAGTTTCATCAAACCGGGCACTAAACACATTGCAGCCTATTTTTACCACAGAGACCCATAGCATCATATCTCCAGCGCAATGACCTGATCATATACTAAAAGAGAAACCTACTATTCCTGGTGCAACCATGAAAGGTCATGGACTAACTTCATTGTAAATTCTGCATGACCACATAAAACTATGAAGTCAAAGCACAGGATGTTTAGTCTACTACACACAAAACATACTCCATGATATATTAAAAAAAGGTGCGTACAAGGGGCCTCATACTCCCACAAAGCCATCAGAAAATAAGTAAATGTTTGCACCTAGCACGATCATCTATTCTGAAATAGGTAAAGGAGCGTTGAGGCTATGTTCACACTGAGTTTTTGACACGGAAACCGCGCCAAAAAACTCATCAAAAACGGCTGAAAATGCCTCCCATTGATTTCAATGGGAGGCAGGGGCGGTTTTCTCACGAGAGTGGAAAAACCGCCTCGTGGGAGAAAGAAGCGACATGCCCTATCTTCGGGCGTTTCCGCTTCTGACCTCCCATTGACTTCAATGGGAGGCAGAGAAAGCGTATTTCGCAGCGTTTTATGCCCGCGGCTCTCAATGGCCGCAGGCGAAAAACGCTGCAAAAATCAGCGTGCAGGGAGAGTAAAATCTGCCTCAAATTTCCAAAACGGAATTTTGAGGCAGAAATTCCGCCTGCAAAAAACTCTGTGAACATAGCCTTAACAATTTGTACATAATCTCTAGTAGCTGTATTGGCTTATTTATGTAAACATTCTTAAAGACTGTGGAACAATAGGAAAAGTAAATCCACCTATATACACATGGTGGTGTACCAGACATGAAAACAATCCATTAAATAATAATCACCCTATAAATAACCGGATCAAGTACAGTAATCTACAAGTTAAGCAATATCACCTGCAGTTCTAATACAGTAATGCAATGGACGAAGAGGAGCCCAACATAGTGACAGAATCTGAGGTAACCCCAATGTTAACTATTAGCCCAAAAGTAGCTATAACCCCACCCCCAAAAAAACAAAAACAATAGTATTGTAATAAGACGTCAACTCAATTTATCTGAAATACTCTGGGGCAAGGGATAAGACAAGACAGCATGCCTCCAAGAGTCACAGGTGCCAAATCCCATTTCTTGCAGATCAAGTAATTACTGTGCCCTCAGGTCAGAATGGGTCAGATGCAGGGGGCACTTGTAATATGTACTCTCTTGCAGGGCATTCCTTCCTACAATAGAATTTCACAGGCAGAAGATAAATTGCTGTCTCTTATAACACAAGTGGAGCAACATAAATCTTTAAGCAACCTTGGTCATCTAATAGATACAATAGAAACACAAAACAAATGACAAGAACTTCAGAAATATTGGAAAACAAACATTACAAGGCTAACAATGGCTTGTAGAAGAGGTAAAATCCAATGTAGTATATTACAGACATCGTGAATGCGGTTATTCTCTTTCAAGATTTTAAAGCAAGGTTCCTGCAGGTCTGGCGGTTCCTGCAGGTCTGGCGGTTCCAGCAGGTCTGGCGGTTCCAGCAGGTCTGGCGGTTCCAGCAGGTCTGGCGGTTCCAGCAGGTCTGGCGGTTCCAGCAGGTCTGGCGGTTCCAAAAGGTCTGGCGGTTCCTACAGGTCTGGCGGTTCCAAGGTTCCTACAGGTCTGGCGGTTCCAAGGTTCCTACAGGTCTGGCGGTTCCAAGGTTCCTACAGGTCTGGCGGTTCCAAGGTTCCTACAGGTCTGGCGGTTCCAAGGTTCCTACAGGTCTGGCGGTTCCAAGGTTCCTACAGGTCTGGCGGTTCCAAGGTTCCTACAGGTCTGGCGGTTCCAAGGTTCCTACAGGTCTGGCGGTTCCAAGGTTCCTACAGGTCTGGCGGTTCCAAGGTTCCTACAGGTCTGGCGGTTCCAAGGTTCCTACAGGTCTGGCGGTTCCAAGGTTCCTACAGGTCTGGCGGTTCCAAGGTTCCTACAGGTCTGGCGGTTCCAAGGTTCCTACAGGTCTGGCGGTTCCAAGGTTCCTACAGGTCTGGCGGTTCCAAGGTTCCTACAGGTCTGGCGGTTCCAAGGTTCCTACAGGTCTGGCGGTTCCAAGGTTCCTACAGGTCTGGCGGTTCCAAGGTTCCTACAGGTCTGGCGGTTCCAAGGTTCCTACAGGTCTGGCGGTTCCAAGGTTCCTACAGGTCTGGCGGTTCCAAGGTTCCTACAGGTCTGGCGGTTCCAAGGTTCCTACAGGTCTGGCGGTTCCAAGGTTCCTACAGGTCTGGCGGTTCCAAGGTTCCTACAGGTCTGGCGGTTCCAAGGTTCCTACAGGTCTGGCGGTTCCAAGGTTCCTACAGGTCTGGCGGTTCCAAGGTTCCTACAGGTCTGGCGGTTCCAAGGTTCCTACAGGTCTGGCGGTTCCAAGGTTCCTACAGGTCTGGCGGTTCCAAGGTTCCTACAGGTCTGGCGGTTCCAAGGTTCCTACAGGTCTGGCGGTTCCAAGGTTCCTACAGGTCTGGCGGTTCCAAGGTTCCTACAGGTCTGGCGGTTCCAAGGTTCCTACAGGTCTGGCGGTTCCAAGGTTCCTACAGGTCTGGCGGTTCCAAGGTTCCTACAGGTCTGGCGGTTCCAAGGTTCCTACAGGTCTGGCGGTTCCAAGGTTCCTACAGGTCTGGCGGTTCCAAGGTTCCTACAGGTCTGGCGGTTCCAAGGTTCCTACAGGTCTGGCGGCTCCAAGGTTCCTACAGGTCTGGCGGCTCCAAGGTTCCTACAGGTCTGGCGGCTCCAAGGTTCCTACAGGTCTGGCGGTTCCCAGGTTCCTACAGGTCTGGCGGTTCCCAGGTTCCTACAGGTCTGGCGGTATCCAGGTTCCTACATGTGTGGTGGTTTACATTTAAAATAGCACACCAGCCAAAAGTTACATGGTGATCGGTGAGAAAAATACAAATTCTGAGCCCCTGAATTTTATTTTTATTGACCTTTCTTAAGCCCAATATGTTCTTTTACCTTGGTTCTACTATGAGAATCTCTATCCTATAAAGGGAGGGGTTCAAATAACACTTTAGAATATTGCTTATAAAACAGAATTCGAGAGTGCTCAAAACCAGAGGGTCGGATCAGGCAAAGTACAGAGCTGCTCTGCCTAAATGGGACCAGTAGTTAAATACACGTCTTAATAAGATGTGGATCACACATCACAAGTTAAAGTGTAGCTAAATGTTTGACAAACTTCTGACATGTCATAGTGACATGTCAGAAGTTTGGATTGGTGGGGGTCCGAGCACTGAGACCCCCACCAATCACTAGAACAAAGAAGCTGAAACACTCGTGTGAGCGCTCAGCCGCTTCGTGCCTGTTCCCGGAAATAAATGTATTGGTGTACGGAAAAAGCCGAACAGACACGAAGCGGCTGAGCGCTCACACGAGCGCTTCAGCTGCTTCGTTCTAGCGATTTGTGTGGGTATTAGTGCTCGGACCCCCACCAATCCAAACTTCTGACATGTCACTATGACATGTCAGAAGTTTGTCAAATGTTTAGCTACACTTCAATGTAACATTACAATATTTTATATACAAGCAATAAACACATAAAACAGTTCTAATACACGCAATACTTAAGAAATTCTTACCAACTGCAGAATTTTCCACAGTATTTTTTATTTTTTTGGTAAATAATGTGAAACCCACATTACATTTACCGTTTGCAAAACAAAAAACTTGCAGAAGAGCAGGATGTCAGCAGCAATCGCTGTCCATAGGAATGCATTAGGCTAAGGGCCCTTTTACACTGGCCACTTATTGGGCAAACAAGTGTTCACAGAAAGCTTGTTCCCGATAATTGCTTTGTGTAAACAGGGCAACGATCAGCCGATAAACGAGCAAATGCTCATTCATTGTCTGATAGTATCGACATTTAAAACGATACAATTATAGTTGACGGCAGCACATCTCCTGTGTATACAGGGAGATGTGCTGCTGACGTGATGGAAATGTATGGGGACGAGCGATTGGAGTAAGAAGCGATAGCTCCGTGTGAAAGGAGCAAACGAGCGCTGATCAATGAGCTGTCTCGTTGATCGGCGCTCGTTTACACGACCCTCGTCGTGTAAGAGGACCTTAGGGAGACACACAAAGTATTTATCTCACTTCAAATGATTGCTGTGATATCACTGTGATAAATCGCTGTCTATAGGAATGCATGGAGTAGCTTGAAAATCTGTTCAAAATCGCTCCAGTCAAGAGTGTAGTTCTGAAATAACAGCATGTAGCGATTTTAAAAACACCAAGTAGATCACTTTGGCTGCAGCGATTTCAAAGACATTCTCAAACTACTCAATGCATTTCTATGTACAGCCATTTATCACTGCGGCAGTGTGTAGTGAGACAAATACTCTAGTATCCCTAGTCTAATGCATTCCTAAGGACGACAATTCTTCGCTCACCCAGCCTAACGAGGTGCTAGTCATGTTAACCTACCATGGTTGTAAACATGACAAGATTCCTGAACGAGTTTGTTGTTCCTGGTCCTCTCAACGTTGTTGATAACATGATTGCAGATAAAACATTTCATGCTTATACTATATATTCTACACTTACCTTAGGCTTCATGTAGGTCTGAATATGTCCTTAAGAAAGGAAAATAATTCCTAAGACCATAAAGTAACGTGAAGTTACCCCAATAGATCTCTATTAAGTGTGAGAAGACACTCTCAGAACTTTCTCACAGTCCGCTCCCTCCGTTGTACACTTTTAGTCTGTGCAAAGCTCAATGAAGCAATAGACTGAGACACCCTACAGACAACTTCCTAAAAGGAAATCTGAGAAGTCCCACCCTTAATCTTAATAATCCCAGCCCAACCTTACACAACATGAACAATATATACAGTCAGACACTGGTACACCACATGATGGAGATCTGCTCCGGGAAACGAGGGCATTAGAGTCATAACCTTTTCTCTATCCTAGTAAAAAAAGGTGACAGCTGCTCCAGGGAATTAAATCACTGCGCTTACGGGTAAAAATGTGCACAAACAAGATATAGAGATGGATATGAGATAGATAGATAGCTAGAGATAGATAGATAGATAGATAGATAGATAGATAGATAGATAGATAGATAGATAGATAGATAGATAGATAGATAGATAG
Source organism: Rhinoderma darwinii (assembly GCF_050947455.1). Taxonomy (NCBI): domain Eukaryota; kingdom Metazoa; phylum Chordata; class Amphibia; order Anura; family Rhinodermatidae; genus Rhinoderma; species Rhinoderma darwinii. The sequence goes on along the minus strand of NC_134687.1, from coordinate 518,076,011 downwards.
ATATGTGATAGATAGATATGTGATAGATAGATATGTGATAGATAGATATGTGATAGATAGATATGTGATAGATAGATATGTGATAGATAGATATGTGATAGATAGATAGATATGTGATAGATAGATATGTGATAGATAGATATGTGATAGATAGATATGTGATAGATAGATATGTGATAGATAGATATGTGATAGATAGATATGTGATAGATAGATATGTGATAGATAGATATGTGATAGATAGATATGTGATAGATAGATATGTGATAGATAGATATGTGATAGATAGATATGTGATAGATAGATAGATAGATAGATAGATAGATAGATAGATAGATAGATAGATAGATGAACAGACATGTTCTAATGATACCCTCAAGTAATAAGAAAACCAAAAACAAAATCAGTGCATAGGAGTCAAAATAAAACCGAGGAAACTGGAAAGCATGCTCTTTACTAGACAATTGAAGCCATTTCTCCTTCCTAGATCAGATCAGCAGTTGTATATTCTATTAGTTTAGGGTTGTGTCATACTACAGAGCTTCTTCTTCACTATTTACATTATGGACAGCAGATTTATCTGCCTGCTGGACATTAGGCTGCATGTGGAGCATAAAAGTGAATTCTGGCCACAAGTCAAAAATACAGAGGAAAACCAAAAAAGTCTTCACAATAGTAACTCCGGACAAAGCAGTATGCCTGGCATTTCCCAGTTTACTTCCCTCTTCCTTAGCGCTAAAGAAGAATGTCGTGTAGAGGAAAAAGCGTTTTAGTAACAGATTAATCTGAAAGACAAAGTGATCACACACGTACTTCTCACTCAGAAACGTCCCAGATTTATAGCGCAGTCCATTAGTCCATAGTCATAAAGAGCTTGTAGTAAAACGTGGCGGCATACAAGAGCAGGATGTAGCTACAGTGACACGTTCAAGCTTCCAAGCTATCCACTCCACCGTTCTCACTTCTGTATCTATACAGTACTACCAAAACTAATGCAAAAAGTCAACATTACCCACCACACCAGGGAGCACATGTATTAATGTCACACTTCATAAAATGTAAACCAGTATATCCGGCGCTTATAGCATGCACTACATTTATGCAAGAGTTACAGCTAGTCAATGTGTACTGGAGTACTCACAAGAAATTTACACATGGAGAACATACAAACTCCATGTAGATCTTACTCCTGATCATATTTAAATCCAGGACCCCAGTGTAACAAGGTGACAGTCACAAATCTGATATATATATTATTACTATACTTTCAAAGTATGTACATTTGAGTAAAAAACAAAAATATAGGAATAAGGCCTCAGACACATGGCAGTGGTCTTGTGGCGCCATAGCGATTACTCCGGATGTTACTGTATGGTGCCTCCATACAGCAGTGTGTTAACCCCTTAGTGACCAAGCTTGTTTGGACCTTAATGACCAAGCCAGATTTGTTAAATCTGGTATGTGTGACTTTATCAGAGAATAACTCTGTGAAAGTTTTGAATATCCAAGTAATTCTGACATTGTTTTTTCGTCAGATGTTGTACTTTATTTTAGTGGTAAAAGTAGACTGATACGATTTGCGGAAATTAATTAAAAAATAGAAAAATTGAAGAAATTTTGTAAAAATTATCATTTTTCCCTATTTTTAACTGCAATATGTCACATATGTACATACATACTGTACAATTTTTTTTATTAAATATATATTTCCATCTCTTTACTCTATTTTGGCAGCACTTTTGAAAAAAATTAATTTTTGAGCAATTTAGAAGACTTACAAGTTAAGTAATAATTTTATAAATTTTGTAGTACATTTTGTTTTCCTGCACCAAGCCAGGTTTTCAGAGGGTCATAGGTGTCAGAATGGTGGAAACCCCCACAAGTGACCCCATTTTGAAAACTAGACCCCTTAAGGTATTTATTAAGGGGTGTTGTAAGTATTTTGACCCCACAGTTTTTTTGTAAGAATTCATGCAAAGCAGGCATAAAAAAATATAATTTAACTTTTTCCATAGAAGTATTACTTTGAAGACCGATTTCTTTGTAAAGCGACCATGAGAATGAAGAAACACACCCCAAAATCTATCACCCTGTTTCTCCTGTTTTCAAAAATGCCCCCATTGTGACTCTAATGCATTGCCTGGACACACAGCAGGGCCCGAAAGGAAGGGAACACCCGGAGACTTTCAGGACTCATATTTTGCTTGAAAATGTTTTAGGCCCCACTGTACATTTGGAGAGGTTTTGAACTACCAGAACGATAGAAACTCCCCATAAACGACCCCATTTAGAAAACTAGACCCCTTAAGGTATTTATCTAGGGGTGTAGTAAGTATTTTGACCCCACAGTTTTTTGCTAAATGTAATAAATAGCAGGTGAAAAAAAATTTTATTTCACTTTTTTCATAAAAGTGTCAGTTTGAAGACCGATTTCTTTGTAAAGCGACCATGAGAATGAAGAAACACACCACAAAATCTATCACCCGGTTTCTCCTGTTTTCAAAAATACTCACATTGTTGCCCCAATCTGCTTATTAGACGTGTGGCTGGGCCAAAAAGAGAGGGAGCACCCTTTGGCTTTCAGGGCACAATTGAATAAATTCTAGGCCCCATATCATGCATTTAGAGGCATTGAGCTGCCTGAACAAAAAAAAAAAACCACGCAGAAATGACCCCATTTTAAAAACGAAACCCCTAAAGGTATTCATCTAGTGGTGTAGTGGGCATGCGGACCAAAATTTTTTAAAGGAGGAAATAATGGGTATCATTTCAGACACTATGGGTATATAATGTTTTCTTCAAATTCTTATTACGTTTCCACATGAAATAGAGGAGACGTGGTAGAAGGTTATTTTGTTAGAAATATGCCACATTAATAAATTTGTGCGGCATACAGAAGAGAAGTGAAGCCGTGTATTCATAACGGATACATGTCGCTATAGACGTATTTGCCTGTACTTATGACTATGTCTTGCTGAAGAAGCAGTTGTCCCGCATCTGTGCCATTATGATGTCATTGTGGACAGAATTCTGTCCTAATATAAAATCAGTCAGAGAGGAAAAAATAAACTGTACTGGAGTGACGGGCAATATCTTCAAACAAATGGAGGAAAATGTATCCAACTATGTTGCAAACTCGAGTCTGTTCACTAGATAGAAGAACACCTGCAGGGCTGTCATGACAAGGTTTTTTTTTTTCAGTGACTGGTTGTACAACGTCTCTTTAGCTCCATCAATCCTTATGAGGGACGAATGTGCCAAGTGACGCGGTACACCATAACAGGCCCCTGCCCGGCAAGGTAGGAACCGCTATGTGCACAAAACAACCAATCACCTACAGAATATATAAAAGGGACAGTGTCCAAAACCATCTATAGGAACAGTAAAGGATCACTAATCCCCAAAATGATGTCAGTATTTCCAGAAGAACCGTAACAAAGACCATGGTGTATTGATAAGGAACAGCTCAATTATTAGAGATCCTCCAAAAAAAAAAGATCATGCCCGTATCACGGTACAGAATTAGGAATGTAATAGCTGTATGTGGCAGGACATAGTCATAAGAACAGTCAAAATAAAAAAATTGTGGATGTGGGATTTTGTACTGGACAATTAATTCCAGCACTTGATCACCCACAAATAAATAAAAAAATCATAAGGGGTAAAATTAGTTTCACGGTCTGAAAAAAATGTGCTCTACAACCTCTCCCACAAGAAATAATCCCTACTTGGAAAGCCCACGAACTAAAAAGAAAATATAAAGAAATTGACTCCCTAAAAAGGCCCCCAACCCATTTTTTTTTTTTGTGTTAAATTCTAGTAATTTGCAACCGTGTGAAAGGTTTCGAAACAGGGGTAGTTACAAAGGGCTGGTTGTGATGGACACATGGGGCAATAAAAGCAGGTATCCCTCCTTCTGCCATGCTTGCTACATACCCGACACCTTTTTTGGGGATATTTTTGGGTCTCAGTGGAAGGAATAGGGTGTAAAAAGTGGCGCTCTGAAAGCCTGCGCACATCCTCAGATTCGCAGGATTGTGCCGGTATAGTGGACTCAAAAAGGAGATGCTCAATGACCTTCTCCTGAAATTGAAGGAAAGTGAGCGTTCCTTGGGCTTTTTTGAAACTAACAAAAAACTGTTATAGGTAGCAACCTGGATGAGGTAGATTGCTACCTTTTTGTACCAGGCCTTATTTTTGCGCTTCACCAGGTAAGGCTGAAGCACCTGGTCGGAAAGGTCTACACCCCCCATAAATTTGTTGTAGTCTGTTACACAGACAGGTTTCTGCTTTGCAGTGGTAGCCCCCCTCTCCGTAATTGCCACAGTGGTGTCCGTGTGTACGGTGGACAGCATGTAGACATCCTTCTTGTCGGCCCACTTCACTGCAAGCAATTCCTGACTTGCAAGGGCCATGGATGTTCCTTTTCCCAAACGCCTGGACACCAACTGTTGTGGGAGTCCCACTCTGTTCTTCCGTACTGTCCCACAGGCCCCTGTATTTGCAGCATGGAGGGCTTTATAAAGGGCAACGCTTGTATAAAAATTGTCTGTATAGACGTGGTACCCCTTGTGCAGAAATGGCTCCATTAGGTTCCACACAATTTTGCCAGAGGTGCCAATAGTTTCTGGGCAGCCTGGGGTATGAATTTGGCAGTCCCTGCCTTCATAGATTTTGAAACCGCAGGTGTAACCCGTTGTGCTCTCGCACACTTTGTACAATTTCACCCCATATCTGGCTCGTTTGGAAAGGATGAATTGACGAAAGGAAAGACGCCCTTTGAAGCTCATGAGCGATTCATCTACAGACAAATTTTTGTCAGGGGTGTACAACTTTAAAAATAAATCATTTAGAAGGGTGATTAATGGCCTTAATTTATTAAGCCGATCATAGGCTGGGTCACTTCTTGGGGGGACTTGGGAATTGTCAGTAAAATGCATGAATCGCATTAGGGCCTCATAGCGGTTTCTGGACATCACTGCTGCAAATACAGGGGTAGCGTGGACAGCACTAGAAGTCCAGTAGGACCGGACAGAGGGTTTTTTAACCAAACCCATATTGAGGGTAATGCCTAAATTTTTTTTTTATTTCTGGGACACTTGTGGGGGCTCCACATTCTGGAGTACATAGACGCAGGCTTTTGTAGAACAAACTGCCTAGCATACAGATTAGTCTGCTGGACTATCAAGTCTAGGACCGTATCACATATAAATAAATTAAAAAAATTATAGGGGGTAAAATTTTGGACGTCAACACTAATTCCTGGGGTCGCTTCAAATTGGGGTACTTGGGGGGAAAATGATAGTGCAGGATCCCACATCACGGGAGGGACTGCAACACTCGGCCCTGCACTTGACACCTCTACAGCGACTGATGTATCCACCACCATAGGACTATGGGGTTCAGCGGTAGAATTAGAATCATCACGGTCACTGTCGGGAACAAATTCTGAAGTGGTGTCTGTTTCGCTTTCAGAAGTGTCGGAACATAGCAAGGCGTAGGCTTGCTCTGCGCTGCACATTCGCTGAGACATATTTATAGATATGTATATATATATATATATATATATATATATATATATGCCCTATAAGTCCTAACCCTAAAGTAAACCTAAAATCGACACAAATTATTATTTTTTTTATATATTTTTTTTATATATAACAGACGTAAAATAAATTCTAACGGCCCTAAACACGAACGCTAAACTAGCCCTAACCCTAAAGTAACGCTAAACTAGCACTAAACCTAAAGTAATGCTAAACTAGCACTAACGCTAAACTAGAACTAACGCTAAACTAGCGCTGACGCTAATATAGATTTTATATATTATATATATATATATATATATATATATATATATAGAAGAAAGAAAAAAAAAGAAAAACTTTGCGGCACTCCAATTTGAAAAAATGGTGGTTTATTCAATCCAAATATAACAGCAACGTTTCAATCCTACATTAGGATCTTTCTCAAGCCTAGTGACACATCTAATACTCAAAGTATATATAGGGTAAAACCCATTTAACTTAATTGGTCTCATTATCATGAGTTACAGTGTTACGTGTCTGAAAACATGTATTGTAAATAATTTAAGGTATCAAAAATAAACAGTAAAATGATACATAAAGTGTATTAGTGCATATACAATAATGTGCATCAAAATAAATAATATAACCCTGGTTAAAAACAACTGATTAGGCCATAATCATTTATGCAAACAGAAGTGTTGAAATATATCGTCATATATCCACTCACCAATCAAAACTTCAGGAGTAACAATGGTATATAGAACCTTAGAAATACAGCGTGTTGTTCAGCTGTATCACTCGTGGCAATCAGGATGTAATGCCCAGAGGCGGAAGTGAAAAGTTGCTAAGCAGCAGGACGCATATGGAGCGCAATGATGATGTATTGCGTTCCAGTGCGTTCCACTGTTATGGTCATGTGAACGGCAGTATCTTAGGTTGCCAAGCAACCCATCAACAAACCCAAGATCACAGAAACCAGTGACATTATCGTATTAATACCAAAGCTAGATATAGCCCAAAGAGGTCCAAGATATACCAGAAGCATATAAATGATATGCAACTAAGTGCTCCAACTAGTGGTAATGGAGATATCATATACTGGTAAAGTGTAACGTTTAAAACATTTTTCAACTTTATGGTGGCAGTTTAAAGATCCACACGTGGGTACAAAGGCCCCTGTCCACCATTACGTGTTCAGAGCGACCTTGTTCCCAAGGATTTCAGAACCCACTGGCAACGTTTTCACGTGCACAGGCAATCCCGATAACCCCTCACGTGTAACAGACCAATACTATCCTATTAACGACATTAAATCTTCATAGTATAAATAATGTAATAATATCTCAACATCACCTGAAACTAGAAAGGAGACTAGAAATAATTCATTTAGAATAATATTTATATATAAGTACTTATTAGTATATCTCAGGACCAAAGAAGACATAATATAGCGATGAAAATTTTTTTATTATATATTATTATTATTGGAAGCAAATATCCAAGATCCTGAAGTTCCGTTGGAAGTGGTGTTCTGATCTAAAGAAATACAAAAAAAGAATGAGAATCATAAAATTCATCAAACATTTCTTTACACAAAAAAGAATATTTAAAATAATGGACATACATGTGTCATTAGTATTGTCAGAGAAGAGAATGTCAGAGAAACTAAAAGTATAGAGTGGAGAATGTGTGTATCTCAGGTTACAATTCTATCTATACCAAATTCTATATTGAGACCAAACGGTCTCAGTGTATTTAATAAGAATATCCATCTCAACTCTTTTTTATGTAGAACCCTATGTCGATCACCACCATATTGTAATGGCGGGATATGATCCAAGATCATGAATGTTAAATCCCTTTCATTATGGCCATGTTCTGAAAAATGTTTAGCGACTGGCAAATCCAGTTTCTTTTTACGAATTGAAAAGCGATGATTGTTTAAACGGGTTTTAAAAGCACAGGTAGTCTCCCCCACGTATAAAAGGCCACAGGGACACCATAGGGCATAAATGACCCAATCCGAGTCACAAGTGAGATTGTATCTAATCTTAAACTGTTGTCCAGTTAATGGATGGGTGAAAGTGTTACCCCTGCACATCAGGGAACAATTGACACACCTATGACAAGGGACATTACCAGGTTTCAATGGTTTAAGCATGAATTGTGATCCTTTCTTTCCACCTGACACCCTAGTTTTTACCAATCTGTCACGTAGATTCTGTGAGCGTCTATAGGACATTAAAGGATTGTTGTTTAATACGTCAATGTGACCAAAACTATTCCTAATAATTGGCCAATGTTTGTTCATAATCCTTGAAAGATCTCCACTTACATCATTATATGTCGAGATAAAAGGAATCCGTTTCTGTTTTTTGTGTGACAGAGATTTGGTTGATTGAAACAAACTATCTCTTGCAGTATTTTGAATTTTATTCTTATGTGTCAACAATAGTGATTTGGGGTAACCCCTTTGTAAAAAATTCCTAGTCATGATATCTAAGGATATGTCCAAATCTTCTTGTTTGTCAGTGTTTCGCTTAGCTCTGATCATTTGACTATATGGTAAAGATCTGACCATATTTTTTGGATGACAACTATCAAACCTTAATAAAGTGTTACGATCAGTCTCCTTGGTATACATTTTAGATATTAGTGTATTATTGTCTATCAATACTGTGACATCCAAAAATTGGATATTATCCATTGAATATGTCATGGTAAATTGGATATCTAAACATTTTTCAGAACATGGCCATAATGAAAGGGATTTAACATTCATGATCTTGGATCATATCCCGCCATTACAATATGGTGGTGATCGACATAGGGTTCTACATAAAAAAGAGTTGAGATGGATATTCTTATTAAATACACTGAGACCGTTTGGTCTCAATATAGAATTTGGTATAGATAGAATTGTAACCTGAGATACACACATTCTCCACTCTATACTTTTAGTTTCTCTGACATTCTCTTCTCTGACAATACTAATGACACATGTATGTCCATTATTTTAAATATTCTTTTTTGTGTAAAGAAATGTTTGATGAATTTTATGATTCTCATTCTTTTTTTGTATTTCTTTAGATCAGAACACCACTTCCAACGGAACTTCAGGATCTTGGATATTTGCTTCCAATAATAATAATATATAATAAAAAAATTTTCATCGCTATATTATGTCTTCTTTGGTCCTGAGATATACTAATAAGTACTTATATATAAATATTATTCTAAATGAATTATTTCTAGTCTCCTTTCTAGTTTCAGGTGATGTTGAGATATTATTACATTATTTATACTATGAAGATTTAATGTCGTTAATAGGATAGTATTGGTCTGTTACACGTGAGGGGTTATCGGGATTGCCTGTGCACGTGAAAACGTTGCCAGTGGGTTCTGAAATCCTTGGGAACAAGGTCGCTCTGAACACGTAATGGTGGACAGGGGCCTTTGTACCCACGTGTGGATCTTTAAACTGCCACCATAAAGTTGAAAAATGTTTTAAACGTTACACTTTACCAGTATATGATATCTCCATTACCACTAGTTGGAGCACTTAGTTGCATATCATTTATATGCTTCTGGTATATCTTGGACCTCTTTGGGCTATATCTAGCTTTGGTATTAATACGATAATGTCACTGGTTTCTGTGATCTTGGGTTTGTTGATGGGTTGCTTGGCAACCTAAGATACTGCCGTTCACATGACCATAACAGTGGAACGCACTGGAACGCAATACATCATCATTGCGCTCCATATGCGTCCTGCTGCTTAGCAACTTTTCACTTCCGCCTCTGGGCATTACATCCTGATTGCCACGAGTGATACAGCTGAACAACACGCTGTATTTCTAAGGTTCTATATACCATTGTTACTCCTGAAGTTTTGATTGGTGAGTGGATATATGACGATATATTTCAACACTTCTGTTTGCATAAATGATTATGGCCTAATCAGTTGTTTTTAACCAGGGTTATATTATTTATTTTGATGCACATTATTGTATATGCACTAATACACTTTATGTATCATTTTACTGTTTATTTTTGATACCTTAAATTATTTACAATACATGTTTTCAGACACGTAACACTGTAACTCATGATAATGAGACCAATTAAGTTAAATGGGTTTTACCCTATATATACTTTGAGTATTAGATGTGTCACTAGGCTTGAGAAAGATCCTAATGTAGGATTGAAACGTTGCTGTTATATTTGGATTGAATAAACCACCATTTTTTCAAATTGGAGTGCCGCAAAGTTTTTCTTTCTTCTATATACACCACGTCCGAGGATCGGGACGTTTTTTGCTGGCACCCGATTCACATTTATTCTGTGAGTGCTGCTGTCTTCTCTTTTGTATATATATATATATATATATGTATGTATATATTAGAACGATGATTTTTTATCACTTTTTCTTTCTTCACAGAACAGGACGCAGACTGATTTCTCTCTCCTCTCAGAACAACTACAATGGGAGGAGAGAGAAACACAGCCCATGTCCTGGCTGTGTTATGAAAATAACTGTCAGTGATCTCTGTGATGGGTTTTATCACAGAGATCACCTGATCAGGGACCAGTCACAACGGTGCTGCCGACACAGGTAAGCTATGCATTTTAGGGGGGGGGGGAATCGGACCGGGGGGGGGGGGAAATCGGACGGGGGGGGGATCGGATGTGGGAGGGGGGGCCGCACTAATTACCCATTCTCTCTCCTCTCTAAGGAGTTATTCCATGAGAGGAGAGAGAAATGGCGAAGATCTGCCGCTTTAGCGTGAACGCCGTGAAATAGCGATTCACGGCGATCACGTGACCAGAGACCACTCGTTATGGTCTCTGGTCGTTGCTCCGAACTCTCAGCTACCTCCGGTAGCTGAGAGAACGGAACTCTGATCTCTCATTTCGGCGCTACTTTAGGCTAAAGCGATCACGTGAAAAGGCGTCGCCTTAGCCTAAAGCCCATTAGTGAGGAACGTAAAAAGGCATACTGTTGGTCACTAAGGGGTTAAAGGGGTTTTCCCATCTTAGACAATTATAGAATATCAACAGGATATGCCATCAATTTCTGATAGATGCGGGTCCTAGCTCTGGGACTCGCACACATACCGCTCCACTTAGTGCAGCAGCAAGCTGACCACAGATTCTAGGTGGGACTAGTGAAGAGAGGGCCATGCGTGCGGTCCCTTTCAATTCTGCTCAATGGGAGTTACAGAAACAGCTGAGCAAGCGCTGTTTGGCTGTTTCCGTTACTCCCATAAAGTAGAATGGAAAGAGGCGTGCACATGCCAGCCCTCTCTTTACTAGTCCCTGCCTGAAATCTTTGGCCAGCGTCTGCCGCACCTAGAAAACAGGGGTTGGATGACCACAGTTCTCTGTATAGATACAGGTCCCAGAGCTGGGACCCGCATCTATCAGACATATTCTGCGGATATGCCATAAATGTCGAAGGTGGAAAAACACCTTTAAAATAACTTATTTTTTTGTCGGATACATAAGGCATCGGACAGGAATAAAATTGGAGGCATACAGGAGGTACTGTATGGCCCCATAGAAAACTACGGGTAGCGAATAATGGCTCCTTACAACTCAAAGGTTGTAGAGAGACGTAATATGGTAGAATTAATGAGCCCTGAAAATATAAGTAATATGTGTATGTTTTCAGGAACTATAAAAGTATAGAGCGCTTTAACACCACTGCAAGTTTCACCGTTTCTGTACGTTCGCTACACCAAGCCTGCATTACCAGCATTTTCTGGCAGCATGATATAATACATTAACGTGTAAACGGCTTTTGCTGACACTAGTAATTCCAGAAATCATCCATTAGCATGGCACTATTCTGTATGAGGTTTCATGTTCATGATCACACGAGCAGCGAGCGTATTACTGGAACTGGGAGAAGTTAACTACTCATGTAACCATCCACTGTATCCGTTTTAATAAAGTTTGTAGATCACATATAGGAATTTTTTTAAATGTACAATGATATAGCCTCAACAGATAAGGGCCTGTTCACGTTGGCGTTCATTTCCGCTGAGGTGTTCCGTCTGAGGTTTCCGTCGGGTCAACCCCTCAGCGTAAAGTCAAACGGAAATCTCAGCTTCCGTTTCCCTCACTATTGAACTCAATGGTGACGGAAACCTAGCTGATGGTTTCCGTCTGTCACCGTTGTGACAGGGTTCGGTAGTTTTAGACGGAATCAATAGCGCAGTCTACTGACTTTCCGCTGTGGGGCTAACCCGACGGAAACCTCAGTTGGAACCCCTCAGCGGAAACTAACGCTGATGTGAACACAGCCTTATTTATGAATGTCATCAGCAAGTAGGAAAAACAGAAGAAAAAATAAATAAAATAAAAGATAAATAAGTAGTTGATCAAATATTTTAATCAGTGGTCCAAATAAACCAATTCTTGTTCATCATATCATGTGCAGAACTTTACATTGTCCAAGGCTCTATTTACATTGATGTTAAAAGCCTAAATCGGGACTTTCATCACTTTGATGGCGCTACTTTTGCTGTCAGCATCACTGAACCTTGACGGAACCCTGACTGACCCTAAAATAAGGCCCCATGCACACGAACGTAAAAACGCCCGTAATTACGGCACGTTTTTACGGGCCCATGGACTTCTATTGGCCACGGGTACCTCCCCGTATGCTTACGGGAAGGTGCCCGTGCCGTTGAAAAATATAGAACATGTCCTATTTCAGCCCGTAATTATGGCACGGGCAGGCCAATAGAAGTCTATGGGGCTCCCGTAATTACGGGTGACTACGTGTGTGCACCCGTAATTACGGGAGCGTTGCTAGGCGACGTCAGTAAATAGTCACTGTCCAGGGTGCTGAAAGAGTTAAACGATCGGCAGTAACTGTTTCAGCACCCTGGACAGTGACTTCCGATCACCATATAGATCAACCTGTAAAAAAAAACAAAAAAAAAAGATTGTTCATACTTACCCAGAACTCCCTGCTTCTTCCTCCAGTCCTGTCTCCTGGGATGACGTTTCAGCCCATGTGACCGCTGCAGCCAATCACAGGCCAATCATAGGCTGCAGCGGTCACATGGACTGCCGCGTCATCCAGGGAGGTCGGGCTGGATGTCAAGAGAGGGACGCGTCACCAAGGCAACGGCCGGTAAGTATGAATTTCTTTTACTTTTTCTGCGGAAAGGGCTGTCCCTTCTCTCTATCCTGCACTGATAGAGAGAAGGGCTGCCAATTACTGCAGTGTAATTTTGCAGCAAAAACGTGCCCGTAAATACGGGTGGAATAGTGGTGACACCGGACCCGTATTTACGGGCACGGGTCCGTAAATACTGGTGCAATACGGGTCGAATACGTGTGACCAAGGACCCGTATTTACGCCAGTAATTTCAGAGTAAGGCTGGGTACACATATATCAATTGTGTCCGGCCAGGTGTTGTATGCCTAAACAGGATAGGAACGCCAAACTGATGATTAAAACAGCACTTTAGGTACCGATCCGGCATCTACAGCTGGACAGAGAAACGTTGCATGCAACGTTTCTATGCCTGACTTGGTGAGAGGTTTGGAGGTAAAACTGATGCCACTGGACACAAAACTAACCTCAGTGGAAACGATGAGATCAGTTTCTCTCCAGCGTTTTTGCACTATGCTAGAGGGGGAAATGTTTTTTTTTTTTTAAACTGGGAGGGCGGACATATGTGAACCAGTCCTTAAAACCATCACATTACTGAGAACTTTTTCTACTTTCTACTGGAAGGGAACTGCAAACGGCATTACCATGCTCTGGCCTGTATTAACGTCTAAGGCCCCATGCACACGAACGTATTTTTGCGGCCGCAATTCATTTTAATGGACCCATGCACACGACCGTGGTTTCCGAGGTCCATGCATGGCCCGGGAGCCTGGACCACAAAAAGAACGGACATGTCTTATCACGGCCGCGTTTTGCTGTCCAGGCTCATAGAAATTAATGCAAGCGGCCATGTACACGGCCCTTGATGCCCGGGCCGACCCGAAAATCACGGCCGTGCACATGGCTAAACTCGTGTGCATGAGGACTAAGAGTATTTCACCTGTATGTGCTGTTGCTACCAGCTCTGTTCTTAGAGCAGTGATCAGGAGCCAATAGTATTGGTTCCTGATCTTTTGTGATCACTATGAGATCCAATCATAGTGATCACTACAGTAAAATAAAAGTAAAAACATGTATCTGTTTCTCCTCACTCTGTTCTAGCTGTGGAGAGAAACAGATACAAGTGTGTCAGTGTCCCCTCACAAAATCACTTGTTCCTCACACACAGTTTTAAAAAAAAACAACCATTTTTTCAGTATTTTATAGTATATACAGTGAAGGAAATAAGTATTTGATCCCTTGCTGATTTTGTAAGTTTGCCCACAGTCAAAGACATGAGCAGTCTAGAATTTTTAGGCTAGGTTAATTTTACCAGTGAGAGATAGATTATATAAAAAAAAAAACTGAAAATCACATTGTCAAAATTATATATATTTATTTGCATTGTGCACAGAGAAATAAGTATTTGATCCCTTTGGCAAACAAGACTTAATACTTGGTGGCAAAACCCTTGTTGGCAAGCACAGCAGTCAGACATTTTTTGTAGTTGATGAGGAGGTTTGCACACATGTTAGATGGAATTTTGGCCCACTCCTCTTTGCATATCATCTGTAAATCATTACGATTTCAAGGCTGTCGCTTGGCAACTCGGATCTTCAGCTCCCTCCATAAGTTTTCGATGAGATTAAGGTCTGGAGACTGGCTAGGCCACTCCATGACCTTAATGTGCTTCTTTTTGAGCCACTCCTTTGTTGCCTTGGCTGTATGTTTCGGGTCATTGTCTTGCAGGAAGACCCAGCCACGAGCCATTTTTAATGTCCTGGTGGAGGGAAGGAGGTTGTCACTCAGGATTTGACGGTACATGGCTCCATCCATTCTCTCATTGATGCGGTGAAGTAGTCCTGTGCCCTTAGCAGAGAAACACCCCCAAAACATAATGTTTCCACCTCCATGCTTGACAGTGGGGACGGTGTTCTTTGGGTCATAGGCAGCATTTCTCTTCCTCCAAACACGGCGAGTTGAGTTAATGCCAAAGAGCTCAATTTTAGTCTCATCTGACCACAGCACCTTCTCCCAATAACTCTCAGAATCATCCAGATGTTCATTTGCAAACTTCAGACGGGCCTGTACATGTGCCTTCTTGAGCAGGGGGACCTTGCGGTCACTGCAGGATTTTAATCCATTACGGCGTAATGTGTTACCAATAGTTTTCTTGGCGACTGTGGTCCCAGCTGCCTTGAGATCATTAATAAGTTCCCCCCGTGTAGTTTTCGGCTGAGCTCTCACCTTCCTCAGGATCAAGGATACCCCACGAGGTGAGATTTTGCATGGAGCCCCAGATCTATGTCGATTGACAGTCATTTTGTATGTCTTCCATTTTCTTACTATTGCACCAACAGTTGTCTCCTTCTCACCCAGCATCTTACTTATGGTTTTGTAGCCCATTCCAGCCTTGTGCAGGTCTATGATCTTGTCCCTGACATCCTTAGAAAGCTCTTTGGTCTTGCCCATGTTGTAGAGGTTAGAGTCAGACTGATTAATTGAGTCTGTGGACAGGAGTCTTTTATACAGGTGACCATTTAAGACAGCTGTCTTTAATGCAGGCACCAAGTTGATTTGGAGCGTGTAACTGGTCTGGAGGAGGCTGAACTCTTAATGGTTGGTAGGGGATCAAATACTTATTTCTCTGTGCACAATGCAAATAAATATATATAAATTTTGACTATGTGATTTTCAGTTTTTTTTAAAATATAATCTATCTCTCACTGGTAAAATTAACCTAGCCTAAAAATTCTAGACTGTTCGTGTCTTTGACAGTGGGCAAACTTACAAAATCAGCAAGGGATCAAATACTTATTTCCTCCACTGTATACACGGACAGTTTTTATACCAGTGTGCCATTGTTTAGCGCCCTTCATAGTGCTAACACCGGAGCCTGTGGCACAATACGCAGGAATCGCAAAGGTTTCCCACTTCAACTTGTGGATAAAAAACTACGAAAGGGGGAGTCATGCACTTTTCAAATTGAGAAGATGCTGGCTTTAAAATTTCGTGACTAGATTGAGTCATTTTGGGATATAACCCAGTTATATAAAGTGGAATAAGGCCCTGAAATTCATTCAAGATAAAGTTGTTCCCTGAAAGCTTTTTATTTCCTTTTCGGTTATGACTATGTCCTGCCATAAATAGCTGTTACTCACTGGGGATACGGCATAATTTTTTCTTTTTATTCCGAGGATTTCTAATAAGCGAGCTGTTCCTTATCAATACACTATGGGCTTTATTACAGTTTGTTCGGGTTTTTGGTGGACCTCTTACACCCGTCAATACTTCTAGAAATAGCGACATTAATTTGGGGAGTAGTGGTCCTTTACTGTATCTATACATATGGTGTGGGACACTGCCCCTTTATATATTCTACAGGTGATTGGTTGTTTTGTGCACATGGCGGTTCCTACCTTGCCGGGCAGGGGCTTTTTATAGTGTACCGCGTCACTTGGCACATTCGTCCCTTATATAGGGATTGATGGAGCTAAAGAGACGTTGTATGACCAGTCATTTTGAATAATACAGTCATTACAGCCCTACAAATTTTCTTTCATCCTGTGAACATGCTCTAGTTTTCCACATAGCTGGATACATTCTTCCTCCTCTTTTTTTGGATATATTGCCTTTTTCCGCCAACAGTTTAATAAATTTTCCCACTCTAACTTACTATATATCAGAGCGGGTTGATATACATAATGTCTATGGACTGACATGATTTCAGGACAGCTGCTTTCTTAGCACGACATAGTCATAGGGTGTAGAAACTGTTAGGCCTCATTCCCACGACAGGGTTTCCCGGCCGGATGCCGGCCGTTCATAAATCGGCCGGCACCCGGCTGCATTAGGAATAATAGACCCCTAATGGGGCTATTCACACGACCGATTTTTTGACGGCCGGGAAAACCAGCCGTCAAAAAATAGGACATGCTCTATCTTCGGCCGGGTACCCGGCCCACATAGAAGTCTATGGGGCCGGGTAATACACGGCCATCACCGGGATGTGTCCCAAGTGATGGCCGGGTTTTCCGGCGCTTGCGCTCTATCTCCTCCTCCTCACAGCACAGAGTGCATGTGAGGATGAGGAGTTGATGCCATTCTGACGAATGGCATCGCTGTACACGGTGTGGCAGGGCCGGGGTGTACAGCAGGTGGAGGGAGCGCTGCACTGGCTCCCTTCCCCTGCTTGTTTTAAAAGCGCCCTGGCCCGGCGACACCTTCGATGGCGCCGCTAGCAGCTGCTGCGGCTGCTACTACTGCAGCGACGCCACTATAGCAGAGCAGGTATCTCCCCGCTCTGCTATGTGCTAGCCGCACTTTAGCTCCTTGAAGGAGCGGAATCCCCGTGTGTTCGGGGATTCCGCTCCTTGAAGGAGCGGAATCCCCGTGTGTTCGGGGATTCCGCTCCTGGACAGAGCGCTTGATGTCTCTGTCCATATCTGGGAAGTGACATCAGGGGAAACTCCTGAAGCGGAATCCCCGAACACATGGGGATTCCCCTTCAGGAGTTGCCGCTGATGTCACTGTCCAGATCTGCCCGGCCCGGATGCAAAACTTTATGCAAACCGGCCGATTTTACCGGCCGGCACTCGGGTTCGGGCGCGACCCGGTCATGTGAATCCCGCCTTAGGGACATATATTTCTCAATCTAGAAAAGTAGAATCCTCCCATTTTCAAGCAAAATGTGTGTCCTGAAAGCTTCCGGGTTCTCCCTTCCTTTTGGGTCCTGCCGTGTGTCCAGGAAACACATTAGGGCCACAATGGGGATATTTTTGAACACAGGAGAAACAGGGTAATACATTTTCTGGTGCATTTCCTTATTCTCATGTACTCTGTACAAGAAATCTGACCTTAAAATGACACATTTGTGAAAAAAAGTGAAATAAAATTTTCTTTCCACCTGCTTTGCAATAATTCCTGCGAAAACTGTGGGGTCAAAATACTTAGTACACACCTAGATGAATACCTTAAGGGGTCTAGTTTTCAAAATGGGGTCATTTATGGGGAGTTTCTATCTTTTTGGCAGCTCAGTGCCTCTATAAATGTGTAATGGGACCTGAAACATTTTCAAGCAAAATGCGTGTCCTGAAAGTCTTCAGGTGCTCCCTCCCTTTCGGGCCCTGCCGTGTGTCCAGGTAACGCATTAGGGTCACAATGGGGGCATTTTTAAAAACAGGAGAAACAGGGTGATAGATTTTGGGGTGTGTTTCTTCATTCTCATGGTCGCTTTACAAAGAAATCGGTCTTCAAAGTGATACTTTTATATAAAAAGTGTTTTTTTTTATTTCACCTGCTATGCATTAAATTTAGCAAAAAACTGTGGGGTCAAAATACTCACTACACCCCTAGATAAATACCTTAAGGTGTCTAGATTTCTAAATGGGGTCGTTTATGGGGAGTTTCTATCGTTCTGGTAGTTCAAAACCTCTCCAAATGTACAGTGGGGTCTAAAACATTTTCAAGCAAAATATGAGACCTGAATGCCTCCGGTTGCTCCCTTCCTTTCAGTCCCTGCCGTGTGTCCAGGCAACGCATTAGGGTCACAATGGGGGCATTTTTGAAAACAGGAGAAACAGGGTGATAGATTTTGGGGTATGTTTCTTCATTCTCATGGTCGCTTTACAAAGAAATCGGTCTTCAAAGTGATACTTTTATGAAAAAAGTGAAATTATATTTTTTTACGCCTGCTTTGGATGAATTCTTACAAAAAAACTGTGGGGTCAAAATACTTACAACACCCCTTAATAAATACCTTAAAAGGTGTAGTTTTCAAAATGGTGTCACTTGTGGGGGTTTCCACCATTCTGACACCTATGAGCCTCTGAAAACCTGGCTTGGTGCAGGAAAACAAAATGTACTTCAAAATGTATAAAATTATTACTAAACTTGTAAGTCTTCTAAATTGCTAAAAAAAAAAATTTTTTTTCAAAAGTGCTGCCAAAATAAAGTGTAAAGCGATGGAAATATATATTTAATAACAAAAATTGTACAGTATGTATGTACATATGTGACATATTGCAGTTAAAAATAGGGGAAAAATGATAATTTTTAAAAAATTTCTTCAATTTTTTAATTAATTTCCGCAAATCGTATCAGTCTACTTTTACCACTAAAATAAAGTACAACATGTGACGAAAAAACAATGTCAGAATTACTTGGATATTCAAAACTTTCGCAGAGTTATTCTCTGATAAAGTCAGACATACCAGATTTAACAAATCTGGCTTGGTCATTAAGGTCTTTTCAGGCCCGGTCATTAAGGGGTTAATGTAGTTTAAAGAGGCTCTCACCACAGAATCCTGACACTTTGCCAATACAACCCCGACACTACAGCACAGCAAGCGTAATCTCGCGAGATTACGATGTAACCTGTCATTTCAAACGACATTACGCTTGCCTTTCTGTAAATATCAGAGACGCTACAGAAGTGACAGGATTCTGAATACACATCACATCCTGGCTGGAGGTAATGTATATTCATTGTCAGGAAACTGCAGTAACGTTATAGTGTGTTTATGTGGCTGCACATAGCGATATAGCTATATCGCTATGTGCAGTGTAAACGAATGGAGAGAAGTGTATGACGCTGATTGGTCAGCGTCATACACTCCTCTGTACAACGCCCACTTGGCCAAAAAGTAAAACACGCGCAGTTGTTCATTAATAAACTCATTAGCATAAAGCGAATATAGATCATAACTCAGTCAAAAATGATCGTTTTTCTAAATAAAAAACACTGCTGAAATCTACATTACAGCGTCGATAAAATCATGTACAATATAGGTCACTTATAATGTGGTGACCGAGCCTCTTTAAAGTGAATGTACCATAGACGGCCAGCTGCCTACCACTGCTTGTATAAAACTCTCAAAAATAACATTGCTAAATGTTTATTAGCTGGAACGGTTCTAAAGATTAATTTTCATCAAAGTTGGCATAGCCCAACACCCCTATAACTTCTGTTTAAACACAGAAAAGACTTTGAAGGTCCTATCAGACACACAATCCAGGAAATTCAGCTGCAGACGATCAATTCCACAATGGCTGAATCATACAGATAGTTGGTGGAGTGAGAGCGGCTTGGTACTATTAATCTTGTGGAAATTAACTATGCTTGCAGACACTGACAGCAATATTGAGGTTTTCTTTTCCCTTCTTCTGGATGGTTTATAACATATCAATTAATCAATTCTAGGTGGCGAAAAGGACACAAGGGGACGCTGTTATTTACTGGGTACATGCAATGAGAAGCAGTGGACAACAATAACCCTGTCTTCAGTACACAACATAAAACAAATCCCAGGTATAATCCAGACAGATGTGTCTGTCACATTCAATGTTCCTTTCAATAGTGGACCGCAATCTGTGAACGTTAAAATAGGTTTTCTAGAGTTAGAATTCAACAGAAAAGGAAACTGAGTAACTGTAAAGACCCCATGCACTTCAATAGACGCCATTTAAAGAGGCTCTGTCACCACATTATAAGTGCCCTATCTCCTACATAAGGAGATCGGCGCTATAACATTGGTGACAGCAGTGCTTTTTATTTTAAAAAAAACGATCTATTTTCACCATGTTATTAGCGATTTTAGATTTATGCTAATGAGTTTCTCAATGGACAACTGGGCGTGTTTTACTATTGACCAAGTGAGCGTTGTACAGAGGAGTGTATGACGCTGACCAATCAGCGTCATGCACTTCTCTCCATTCATTTAGTCAGCACATAGGGCTCCTTTAAGATCAGTATGTGCTGTCTTATACGAACACATTAACGATACTGAAGTGTTTAGACAGTGAATAGACATTCCACGGGATGTCTATTCACAATCCCTGCACTTCGTTAACGGTTGTTTGGTACTTACACCAGTGCAAGCGTAATCTCTTTGTAACCTGTCATTTACAGCGTCATTAACGAAGAGTCGGGATTGTGAATAGACATCCTGTGGAATGTCTATTCACTGTCTAAACACTTCAGTATCGTTAATGTGTTCGTATAAGACAGTACATACTGATCTAAAAGGATCCCTATGCGCTGCCTAAATGAATGGAAAGAAGTGTATGACGCTGATTGGTCAGCGTCATACACTCCTCTGTACAACGCCCACTTGGTCAATAGTAAAACAAGCCCAGTTGTCCATTGAGAAACTCATTAGCATAAAGCTAAAATCGCTAATAACGTGGTGAATATAGATCGTTTTTTTTTAAATAAAAAGCACTGCTGTCACCTACCTTATAGCGCCCATCTCCTTATGTAGGAGATAGGGTGGTGACAGAGCCTCTTTAAAAGGGCATCTATTGAAGTGCGTAACATACATACTCTAAGTTTTATTTTTAACTTATGAAAAAAACCATGTGACTGCAAATACAAAAACACAGTTTTGTTTAGTAGTGGTCTTATAAAATAAGTCACTACCTAATGCCTACCTGCTATTTATTTTTATTTTTTTCAGACTTTGCAGCTTTGTCTCTCTGGTCTATTAGGTCACAGCTATAAATCAGTGACTCCAGCATAACTGCATTGTCTAATGGGAGTCAAAGGTGGTCCAAAAATCTATCTCCTGTCTCAAAGGATTGAAGGCTGTTCTCTCCATGCTTATGTTTACTCTGAGGCTCCGCTAAATCAAAGGATGCTGGTTAACATAAGGAAAGCATTCAGACCCTTTCTAATTTTTTTTATGTTGAGGCTTTGTGCTAAAATAAATAAAATTCAAGTTTTTCCCCATTGCTCTGCACTCATTACCCCTAATGACAAAGTCAAAACAGAATGTTAGTAATCTTTGATAATTTATTGAAAAGGAATAACGAAAATATTGCATTGACATAAGTATTCAAACCCTTAACTCAGTACGGAGTTGAAGCACCATTGGCAGTGATAACGGCCTACAGTCTTCTTGGGTATAATGCCACAAGGTTTGCACACCTGGACTTGGGGATTTTCTGCCATTCTTCTCTGCAGATCCACTCAAGTGGTCAGTTTGGATGGGGACCGTCGGTAGACAGCTATTTTCAGGTCTCTCCAGAGATTGTTCGATTGGGTTCAAGTCAGGGCTCTGGCTGGGCAACTCAAGGACATTCACGGAGTTGTCCATAAGCCACTCCTGTGTTGTCTTGGCTGTGTGCGCTTAGGGTCATGGTTTCGTTGGAAGGCGAAACTTCGGCCCAGAGCACTCTGGATAAGGTTATCATTAGGAATATCTCTGTACTTTGCTCCATTCACCCCCCCCCTCCCTGAACAGTCTCCCTGCTCTAGCCGCTGAAAAGCACTCCCACATCATGATGCTGCCACCACCATTCTTCACTGTAGGGATGGAATTGGGGAGGTGATGAGCAGTAAATGGTTTTCCCCAGATATGATGCTTAGAATTGAGGCCAAAATATTAATTTTCCGTTTCATCAGACCAGAGAATCGTGTTTCTCACAGTCCGAGTCCTTTAGGTGCATTTTTTGCAGACTACAGGTTTTCATGTGTCTTTTACTGAGGAGAGGCTTCCTTCTGACCACTCTGCCATAAAGCTCAGATTGGTGGAGTGCTGCAGTGATGGTTGACATTCTGGAAGTTTCTCCCATCTGCACACAGGATCTTTGGAGCTCAGCCAGAGAGACCATTGGGTTCTTGGTCACCTCTCTTACCAAGGCCGTTCTCCCCCGATTACTTAGTTTGGTGGGATGACCAGCTCTAGGAAGAGTCCTGGTTGTTCCAAACTTCTTCCATTTAAGAATTATGGAGGCCACTGTGCTCTTGGGAACTTTCAGTTTAGCAGAATTTTTTTTGTACCTTTCTATCTATGTCTCCTCACAATCCTGTCTCAGCTCTACAGGGAGTTCTTTGCTCCTCATGGCTTGGTTTTTGCTCTGATATGCATTGTCAGCTGTGAGACTTGATATAGACAGGGGGGGGGGGTGTCTTTCCAAATTATGTCCATTTAAAGGGAATGTGTTGCCAGAAAAACATGTTTTTTTTAAAAAAATTAAACATTTAGTGTGTGGGTGATTAAACATTGTTCAAATTTTTTTTATTTTTTTCACGAGTCAGGAAATAGTCAGGAAATATTATAAATTAATTCTAATTTATAATACTACCCATTTTTGGTCACTAGATGGAGCTATTCCCAAAATTGCAGCATTGCAACATTGGGTTAAAAGCCCTCGCTCTAGTGAGCTCTCAGCATCCCCCCTCCTTTATCCTGGCTAGTGCCGGGATAAACGAGGGGTTTGAACGGTGTAACCTCCTACACTGTGTGTCGCCATTTTTTGAGCTAACACACAGTGTAGTAGGTTTACATACAGTAGTAAACACACACGAACATACATTGAAATCTCTTACCTGCTCCTGCCGCCGCGGCTCCCTCCGGCCCGTCCGCTCCGTTTGCTGCCGCTGGTCCAAGTGCACAAATCCGGAAGCCGCGACCGGAAGTAGTAATATTACTGTCCGGCCGCGACTTCCGGTCCACAGGAAAATGGCGCCGGACGGCGCCAATTTCGAATTGGACTGTGTGGGAGCGGCGCATGCGCAGTTCCCACACAGACGCCGTACACTGAAGTCAATGGGACGGGAGCCGTTCGCAGTCCCTATGGGACTGTGGCTGCCGTATTCCATGTCTGTATGTGTCGTTAATCGACACAGACAGAAATGGAACAAAAAATGGCAGCCCCCATAGGGAAGAAAAAGTGTAAAAATAAGAAAAAGTAAAACACAAACACACAAATGAATATAAACGTTTTTAATAAAGCACTAACATCTTTAACATATAAAAAAATAATTTGTGATGACATTGTTCCTTTAAATGAAGTGGACTTCTATCAAGATATAAAAGTATTTCAAAGATGATCTAGAGAAATGGGAGAACCCCAGAACTAAATTTCAAGTCTCATAGTAAATGGTCTGAATACTTATGTCCGTGCAAAATTTGAGTTTTTCATTTTTAATAAATTTGCAAAAATGTCTAAAATTCTGTTTTCACGTGGTCATTATGGGGTATAGAATAGAGTGCAGAAAGATTGAAAAAAAAAAAAAAGTGTTTTTTTATTTTTGCACAAGGCTTCAACATAACAAAATGTAAAAAAAAAGTGAAAGGGTCTGAAGACTTTCCGAATGCACTGTATATAAAAGAGGTCAGGCTCCGTTCCCTCCTCCTTTTTGTATAAAAGTTGGTTGGAAACTAGTGACATGAAAATAGGAATTAGTTGTGCCCCTTTTTTTCTTTTTTAACTACAAGTGCATTCCTGTCAGTTACTTTATGCTGCATAAGTAGGTGCATTTTCTGATAATTTCTGGACATTAGGAAAGCTTTGGAACTTGAAATGGTGCATATTGGTTGTCAAACAGATATTTTAGACGCAGATATAGCTAAGGCCCCATTCACATCACGTTATTGCCATACGTTTATCGTGTACGTTAGGAAAGCTTTCGATGTACATAGGGCTCCTTTATACGAACGAAGAGTGTCCTTTTGGTCTGCATCGAGATGGTATACGTCGGTATACCTGTTTTGGAGGATGGTCTAACGTATCTACGCTATTCCATCCGGAGGAATTCCACAAAAAAAAAAAGTATACGACATAGTAGTTTTTTTTTGTTTTTTTTAACATGTATGGCATACGTCACAGGTAAATGTATACCTCGGGTAGCTCCTGACATCACTGTCCATATATAGACAGTGATGTCAGGGGCTTCTCTAGAGCTGGAATCCCTGGCCAAAGCGTTGGACACTGTTCAGAAGCATTTCCAGGGCCAGCCCCTGGGCAACGTATCCCCAGTGGAATAAGTTTTGGCCTTACGTTGGAGGTATAAGTCGGGAATCTTCACTACGTATACCTCCGATAGAATTCTAACACAACTGACAGGTCAACTCAAACAATTTCTAAAACTATCAGACAGAAAACAAAAGAAAAACAACTTGAGGTTTAAGGAATTTGCTTGGTGATGTGCTTCATAAGCGCATCTGGAATTATTAACAGATATTCATTCAATTATGTGAAGCAATTAATAAATCAAGTAAAAAATATGCACTCTCGTTATGAGCATGTTTTCTGCGTGTTTTAGATGGGTAACACACACACACTCACACACACTCACACACACTCACACACACTCACACACACTCACACACACTCACACACACTCACACACACTCACACACACTCACACACACTCACACACACTCACACACACTCACACACACTCACACACACTCACACACACTCACACTCACACACACACATGCAGGCACACTGCTTTTTAGCTATGTGAATACAGATTAATGGTCAGAGACCTGGGGCACACCATTATCTTTACAGTTCAGTGAAAGTTATGTTCTAACTGCACATCAGTTTTAATAAAATTCCCTGGTGCATTAATAACTTTCAGACTGATATCTCTTAAGAAATAATGAGTACCCCACTTCTAGTCCTCCAGGGAACGATGCATTAGAGGGCAAGACGGAATAATTTTTTAATCTATTAGACTATTGGCATGCAGGAGTGGGACCTACTTACTTGTTTGAAAAAATGAAAACATAAAAAAAAAAAGTTAAAAATCATATTGGTGCCTCTAGCGCCAAGTCTAAAAATCTAGGAGCCAAATTATATTTTTTTGGTCGATCAGTTTAGGTAACATCTAGAGCTCGGCCCTGGGATATATTTCACTTTTTCCATTATATACAAAAGGTGTATTTATCTAGGACCTTACGGTTCCCTGCTCTGCCACTGGCTTCAACTGCATTTGCGTCCTACAGACAGATTAAGTTCAAACCGGGAAATATAATCACAGAACCCGATTTGCGCAAGATGACGACTGTTAATTGCGTTGAATTTAGTTTTTTGTTTCTTCAATTAATTGCCCTACCCTAATAAAGAGTGAAAAAAATCTGCACGAGATTTAGGACATGCTGCAGATTTTCCAATCCACAGCATGTCACATCTGCAAGAAAACTAGCGTCAAAATCCTAGTCACAATATCCGAATGTAACACATGCAAATTTCTACACTTATTTTCTCTCATAATTAAGAAGAAAAAAAATAATAATTATTACAAATCATGCAACTGATCGATTTGCATGAGTCTCATGCCCAGAGCCATACTTGGGATCTGTATCACACGGATTCTGAATATAGCCCATAGAACTCTATCAACTTTACAGGACCTCCATGTGCCTCTCATTTTTACATGGAGCTTTTCTTTCTCATATATTCCATAAGAAAAAAAAACAATAATAGTGATATGTGCCGTACATACTTGCATTGAGAATACGGAGCCCCTCCTTTTTTTCATTGAGGTTAATGAGTGAAATATAGATGCAAATGAATGTCAGTTTATCAGGTATTTTTTAATCCATTAAGATCAGCTGCGGAGCAAAGATTGACAACAGAAAAAAAAAACGTGAAAAAAAAAAAGAAAAAAAAAAAAGGAGTGAACACGAACCGCCCTGATGACCTATTTTTTTTTTTGTTAATTTTCTTTCAGTCAAGTAGCGACGAATTAAAAAAAAGTTTCACATGTAGTAGAATCTGGAGCCTCCGTCTGGGGCTCTGACACCTTGGACAACAAGAATTGCGGAGAACGGAAAGCTCAATGGACCCAATTATAAATCAATGGGGTCTGTCGATTGTGGTTTGGAGCCACTGTGATCTAAGTGAAAGTCATGACACCAGTGTGAACAAAGCCTAACCAGTTTTTCTGAACTTTAGATAAGTAAGGCTGGGTTCACACGAGCACATTAACGTCCGTAATGGACGGACGTATTTCGGCCGTAAGTCCCGGACCGAACTCAGTGCAGGGAGCCGGGCTCCTAGCATCATACTTATGTACGATGCCAGGAGTCCCTGCCTCTCTGCAGGACAACTGTCCCGTACTGTAATCATGTTTTCAGTACGGGACAGTAGTTCCACGGAGAGGCAGGGACTCCTAGCATCGTACATAACTATGATGCTAGGAGCCCGGATCCCTGCACTTAGTTCGGTCCGGGACTTACGGCCGAAATACGTCCGTCCATTACGGACGTTAATGTGCTCGTGTGAACCCAGCCTAACAGAGCAAAAAAACACAAGTGTCATTGCAGACACATCTAGTCAGGTGACACGTACAATCACATACAATTGGTGCGGGATTGTTTAGATGTGGTCCTGTGACCTTGCGGCATTCTGATGCATCAGCACTAAGTTTCTAATTATCTTGTTAAGGATCATTAACTTAGAGCGTTTGGATGTCGCATGAGTTTTTATCAGCAGCGGCCTGATGTGACATATTAGCTATGGGAACTATTTCTAATAATCATTTTTCATGGTTGGAATATATCAAATTGTAAACAATAAACTGAGATATAAATTATTAACCCCTTAGCCCCTTCAGGACGCAGCCTGTTTTGGCCTTGTGGCACAGCCGATTTATTTCAAATCTGACATGTGTCCATTTATGTGGTAATAACTCCGGAATGCTTTTACCTATCCAAGCGATTCTGAGATTGTTTTCTCGTGATAAAACCTACGTAGTGTTGTGTAATGTATTCCAACTGTCATTGTGACGTGACAGTCACACTGACAGGAAGCCTATGAGGACCAGCCTCTGGCTGGTCCTCATAGGCTTCTGTACATGGCAGCCCGGAAGCAATTGTCTGGCGTCCGGTTGCCATGGGTACCATCGCCAGCCCCTGTGATTTCACGTGGGGGCTGCCGATCTGCGCTAAACACCTTAAATGTGGCAATCGCAATCGAACACCGCAATTAAGGGGTTAACCGCCGAAATCAGTGGCGATGGGCCGCTGATCGGCAACGGGGAATGCAGGGCAGACACCCTGCACAGTTAACCGCCGCTGCGGTGTAGCGCCGCGCGGCGGTTAACAGTTAAAGCACTGACGTAACTGCACGTCGAGATGCACGAAGTTACTGCACACATCGACGTGCAGTTACGTCAAGGTGCGGGAAGGGGTTAATCCTTCATAGTGCAATAAACCCTTTATTTCACATGAACTATTTTAACCCCCTCAGTCCGCTTGTCTAGATTTAACCCTGGACTGATCTCAAGGTGCATTACAATAAACAGAACATGTCTTTACTATTAACAGATCCCAAGGGGCAATATTTTAGAAAAAGTTGATTTCCTAATTAATAATGAACCATAATAACCGGCTGTCATTACAGATATCGGTCAAATTTCACATGTAGCACTGGACACGGTGGAGGGCACTGGATTAGAAAGCGGTGAAAAGCTGAAAGAGGTGATGGCTCTAGCATGTCCGCTGTCCCACAGGAAGAAAGAATCTGCTGAGTGAAGGGATAAGACACACAAGCTCTCCAGCAATGAAATGAAATTACACTTCAAAGCAGCGGTGCCATCAGCCTGACCATTCATGTAGTAGATAAACAGCATTCAGAACTAGATCATCTACAGGCCAGCATGCAATGGTCAGCAGATTTCCTCGTCGCTTGCCCCATCCTAAATGAACATCTGTACATAATTTACTTGAGAATTCATATTTTTAAAATGATGAAAAAATAAATAGATTTCCAATGACTGACAAAATATCCTGTTACCTTCTCCCATTTCTGAATTCCCATTTTCCTTAGGCCTCATGCACACGACCGTATTTTTTCCCACCCGTAAATACTGGCGGAAATACGGGTCCGGTGTCACACGTATTCGACCCATTTTGCACCAGTATTTACGGACCCGTGCCCGTAAATATGGGTCCGGTGTCACCCGTATTCCACCCGTATTTACGGGCACGTTTTTAGCGGCAAAATAGCACTGCACTAAATCGGCAGCCTCTTCTCTCTATCAGTGCAGGATAGAGAGAAGGGACAGCCCTTTCTGTAATAAAAGTTAAAGAAATTCATACTTACCCGGCCGTTGTCTTGGTGACGCGTCCCTCTCTTCACATCCAGCCCGACATCCCTGGATGACGCGGCAGTCCATGTGACCGCTGCAGCCTATGATTGACCTGTCATTGGCTGCAGCGGTCACATGGGCTGAAACGTCATCCAGGGACGGCCAGGACGTCGGGCCGGATGTCGAGAGGGACGCGTCACCAAGGCAACGGCCGGGAGACCGGACTGGAGGAAGCAGGAAGTTCTCGGTAAGTATGAACGTCTTTTATTTTTATTTTTTACAGGTTGCTCTTTATTCTGATCGGTAGTCACTGTCCAGGGTGCTGAAAGAGTTACTTCCGATCAGTTAACTCTTTCAGCTCCCTGGACAGTGACTATTTACTGACGTCGCTTAGCAACGCTGCCGTAATGACAGGTGCACACATGTAGCCACCCGTCATTACGGGAGCTCCATAGACTTCTATGGACTGTCCGTGCCGTTATTACAGCCTGAAATAGGACATGTTCTATCCTTTTTAACGGCACGGGCACCTTCCCGTAAGAAAACGGGAAGGTACCCGTGGCCAATAGAAGTCTATGAGCCCGTTATTACGGGTCGTAATTACGACCCGTAATAACGGGAGATTTTACGGTCGTGTGCATGAGGCCTAAGAGTTTGTAAGGGGAAAAAGTGGGTTTTTCATTTTTTTTTCACATTTTCTTTTTATTAACTTTATTAAACTTTTTTTTTAACTTTTTTTTACTAGTCCCACTAGGGGACTTTAATATGCGATCATCCGATCGCTATTATAATACACTGCAATACTTTTTAAAACGGACAGGCATCTGCTTTGCCATGCCTCTAGCATGACCTAGCAGGAATTTACAACATGCAGACCTGGGGGCCTTTATTAGGCCCCCGACTGCCATTGGAGACACAGACACTCAGCGATCTTATCACCGGGTGTCGGTGGGATGAGAGGGAGCTCCCTCCCTCTCTCCAAAACAACTCAGATGCGGCGCACGCTATTGAGCGCCGCATCTGAGGGGTTAAACGGGTGAGATCGATACGAATATCGATCTCACACGTTCGAGCAGGGATGACCTCAACCCTCAGCTACCTCTGGCAGCTGAGAGCAGGGAGATTTAACGGCTCCCTGCTGTTTATTTATCCTGATGCAGCGCTGTGAAAAGGCTATTGCATCAGAATAAAGCCTATTAGTGGCCGTCGTGAAAAGGCGGTCACTAACGGGTTAAGACGCTACGGCTAGTACATGGCTGTCAGATATGCACACGTCTGCGGTGACGCTATATAGAAGAACAGCAGAACTTCCGACACCAGCGTCAATGGCATTGGTCCATCGTGGATGCCAGTACTGCTCCTAATTCAATATGTGGAGTTCTGTACAGTGGTCACATTTTCAACTCATTCAAAATATAATGCACATAAAAATGAATTCATCTATAACACAATACAGTGGTAATGAGAATTGTGTAACATGTCAATGTCATGAAGAAAAGACAAATAATATTGTTATCCACTATAGTATGCACAGCTCCATACACGAATTCTCTTACCGCTCCAAACCTTGCACATTCATTTCTCTCATTTATTGCAGGCATGTTTGGTGGTGCAATAAGGGCAGGTGCTTTATTGGGTTAATCTGAATAAGGAAAAAATAATTTTACAAAATGATCCTGATCAAACCCACTAACTGACGTGAAAAGGCCGTAGGGTAAAAAGCATTTTGAGGTGTACAGCACTAAGGTGTACATATATTAATCTACCAGCGACAAACTAAGACGTGCTACAAAGTCACCAGTCTAACAAAGACATTTTTAACAGATACAATGAGAAAAATATAGCTTTGGGTCTTTATCAATGAAAAATCAAATAATTTAGGTGACCCATTTGGCCATATTACTGCTCCTATTGGGCCTTGTTGATATGCCCCAAAACCATGTAAATGTTCAGGGAAACTTTTAGCTGGAGGATATCCAGGTTTTCTAACAGATTATGCACACAAGAAAGGAAGAGAACTTACAAATGAGGATAAGCGATTGCCCAAGTGAGGGATGTACAGCTTATGAAATATTCCATATTCCTGGAAGAGGCTACGCTGTACTGAGGCATTCAGCTTCCTTGCCTGACTTGTGTAGTCACGTTTCCTCTCCTATAAATAGTGGATATAATAACGTGGGGGCGAATATGACAACAGAAAGGACAAAGCGTTCACTGTAAGGGTATGTTCACAAGGCTTATTTTCAGCCATTTTTCGGGCCGTAAATGGCCGAAAAATCAGAAGCAAAACGCTTCCAAACATCTGCCTATTGATTTCAATGGGAAATACGGCTTTCTGTTCCGACGGGGCATATTTTTACGCGGGCGTTTGGAAAAAAACGGCACGTAAAAATTCGCCCCGTAAAAAGAAGTTCATGTCACTTCTTGAGACGTTTTTGGAGCAGTTTTCCATTGACTCTATAGAAAAACAGCTCCAAAAACAACGCGAAAAAACGTGAGTTTGCTTAAAAAAAACTTAAAATCGGGAGCGGTTTTCCTTTGAAAACAGCTCCGTATTTTCAGACTTTTTTTTAGTAAGCGTGTGCACATACCCTAAGGCCTTATTTACACGAGCGTGTTAAACGTCCGTTGAAACAACGGCCGTCCCACGGACCTTTGTAATTCAATGTGGCCGTTCACACAGCCGTTGTTTCAACGGACCGCGTGAAGGGTCTGTGAGCAAATAGGACATGTCCTATCTTTTCACGCTTCACTCATCCCTCCAGAGACTCCTCTATCGGGGATGCATCTCGGCCGTTTTTCGAGTGTCCGAGATGCGCAACGCTCGTGTAAATAATGCCTTAGGCCACATGCACACAAACGTATTATTTCCCTCCCGGAAATACGGGTCCTTGGTCACACGTATTCGACCCGTATTGCACCAGTATTTACGGACCCGTGCCCATAAATACGGGTCTGGTGTCACCCGTATTCCACCTGTATTTACGGGCACGTTTTCGCTGCAAAATTGCACTGCACTAATCAGCAGCCCCTTTTCTCTATCAGTGCAGGATAGAGAGAAGGGGCAGCCCTTTCCGAGGTAAAAGTAAAAGAAATTCATACTTACCCGGCCGTTGTCTTGGTGACGCGTCCCTCTTTCGACATCCAGCCCGACCTCCCTGGATGACGTGGTAGTCCATGTGACCGCTGCAGCCTGTGATTGGCTGCAGCGGTCACATGGGCTGAAACGTCATCCCGGGAGGCCGGACTGGAGGAAGAAGCAGGGAGTTCTGGGTAAGTATGAACTTCTATTTTTTTTTACACTTTTATTTATATTAAGATCGGCAGTCACTATCCCTAGTGCTGAAAGAAAGAGTTACTGCCGATCAGTTAACTCTTTCAGCACCCTGGACAGTGACTATCCACTGACGTCGCCTAGCAATGCTCCCGTAATTACGGGTGAACACACGTAGTCACCCGTAATTACGGGAGCCCCATAGACTTCTATGGGCCTGCCTGTGCCGTAATTACGGCCTAAAATAGGACATGTTCCATATTTTTCAATGGCCCGTGCACCTTCCCGTAAGCATACGGGGAGGTACCCGTGGCCAATAGAAGTCTATGGGCCCGTGATTACGGGCGTTTTTACGTTCGTGTGCATGGTGCCTTAGGCTGTTATTGCAGTCCAGCAGACGTGTTTTGCCCCTGCTGGCCAGGGAGCTGTGGTCACCACTATACCTATCGGGCAATATACTTTTCTTTAGCGAATCTCAGAAAACAAAAATTTAGTCCAGGAAGAGGTAGTAGCTGCACCTAGTTGCTAACTGCACTACAGCTGACATTATATATGCACTATGGCTGGTATTATATATGTGTACCGCCACTGATACGTTTCTATAATTATATGTACACTATGGATCTGCATTAGCCTCCACATTCATTGCCATCGGCCACCTCCCTATATATTTATGGGTGTGTGTTCGGGCCATAGAAATGAGCCGCAAAAAACAGCTAGAAGCAGTCTATTTTGACATGCAAAAAAAAAAATGAAGCCACTGAGTAAAGTATTTATAAGGCCAGTGTGTAATTTGTAAATCAATAACAATTTTCCAGTTGTAATGAAAATGAAATTTCTATTTTTAAATTTGTCACACGATCATACAGTATGTTAGAGGCAATAAACTGAAATACAATGTATCATGTTAAAGCTGCTAATGACATTCTGACTTAGGCTGTTCACATCTGCGTTGGGGTCCCGTTCTGACGTTCCGTCGGAGGTTTCCGTCAGAACGGGACCCTGAGCAGACACAAACTGACACCGACGGAAACAGAAGTATTGTCTCATTAAGGGTATGTACACACGCTTTAAGAGGCTCTGTCACCAGATTATAATAATGTGATTGGCGCTGTAATGTAGATAACAGCAGTGTTTTTTATTTTGAAAAACTATAATTTTTTAGCAAGTTATGAGAAATTTTAGATTTATGTTAATTAGTTTCTTAATGACCAATTGGGCTGGAACAATGAGAAGTGTATGCTGCGGATTGGTCACTGATTGGTCAGCGTCAGACACTCCTCTCCACAACGCCCAGTTGGTAAAAAGTAAAAACACGCCCAGTTGGTCATTAAGAAACTAAGTATCATAAATCTAAAATCATAACTTGCTCAAAAATAATAGTTTTTCAAAATAAAAATCACTTATCTACATTACAGCACCGATCAGATTATGTAGGACATAAGGCATTTATAATCTGGTGACAGAGCCTCTTTAACAAAAAAGGCTGAAAATCAGGGGCTGTTTTCCCCTTCAAAACAGCTCCGTATTTACAGACGTTTTTTGTTAAACAAGCTTTTTTTACGGCCGTTTTTAGAGCCGTTTTTCTATTGTCAATGAAAAACGGCTCCAAAGACAGCTCAAGAAGTGACATGCACTTCCTTTTTGTTACGCGGCCATTTTAAAAAAAAACGCATTAGGGTGTAAAAAACGCCCCGTGGGTAACGGAACGCCATTTTTCCCATTGAAATCAATGGGCAGATGTTTGGAGGCGATCAGCCCCCGCATTTTTAACCGTTTGTTGTGGCATTTTTGGCCCCAAAAACGCCTGAAAATAGGTTGTGTGAACATACCCTTAACCACATCTTGTTTATTCTCATACAGGCCGTATTTGCTGACTACTTATCCGCAGGGTATACGACCTAGAACCCGCAGGGAATTCCGCCTGAAAGTCTGCACTTAACCGTAGTGCAGATTTTTGGCCGGATTTGCCTCTGCAGAAAGCAACGCGTCTCTCATCCCCATGTCTGTACTCCGTGCAGCCCGGCCTCCTGTGACGACACTGCGGCCCATGTGATTGCTGCAGCCTGTAATTGGCTAAAGGCAGTCACATGGTATAAACGTAATTTCAGGAAGCCAGCAGCATAAAGAAGAGACGGGGGAACACGGAGATGTCACTATGGCAATGCCAGTGTGGGTTTTTTTACCTTTGCAACAAAAGTGCAACAATTTTACAGCATTAATTGAGAAACTAAAAATCTGCACCAAAGGTCAATTTTTGCAAGTTTTCTCAGCTGACTTTTTTCGCAGAATATCCGCCCTGTGTGAACATAGCCTCAAAATCTTACTTTGTTTAATAACCTGTTTGTGTATTTACTTTTTAGTGACCCTTAGGCCCCATGCACACGACCGTATTTTTTCCCTCCCGTAAATACTGGCCATAAATACAGGTCCTTTGTTACACGTTTTTAACCCGTATTTACAGACCCGTGCCCGTAAATACGGGTCAGTTGTCATCCGTATTTATGGACCCTTAAAAAAAGGGGGGCTGGAAATGTCACAATCATGTCGAAACCCCTTAAAAGGGTAACATGATCGCTCAGACGCCATTTTCTCTGCTTCTCTATTAAAAAATTGAAATCCCCTGACATCAGCTAGCAATGCTCCCGTAATTACGTGTGCACACACGTAGCCACCTGTAATTCCGGGAGCCCCATAGACTTCTATGGGCCTGCCCATGCCATAATTATGGCCTGAAAAAGGACATGTTCTATATTTTTCAACGGCCTGGGAACTTTCCCATACTTAAACGGGAAGGTACCCGTGGCCAATAGAATTCTATCGGCCAGTAATTACGGGCGTTTTTACGGTTGCGTGCATGGGGCCCTAGTCGCTGTTCACATTCCCATTAAAATACTCTGCTGGGGATTCCATGACTTGTGATCAGAATAATGCAGCATACGGCACTATTTTTCCAGTCAAAGTGACGGAAACCTTAACAGAACCCTGTGGTCTGCAATCACGAGTGCCCAAGAATAAAAACACCCCTTTCTCAGCACCTGTGGGTGTCCCAAAAGCTGAATCCTCACAAATAAGGATTTTACGACATTTCCTATAAACCTGTCATAAGATACTTTGGTGGGAAAACCCCTTTGAGCCATTCACATACCTTCCGCATGAGGATTTGAGACAATTCTGCATTCAGCTTTATATAGGTAAGCAATGTGGGACAGCTGGAAGACATTTTTACTGAAGCGCTTACCTATATGGAATTGAAAGCAGAAGCGTTTCGCATCTTCATGTAGGAAGATTTGCATGAAGTATTTATATATAGTTTCTAATTGAGACATGTACTTACCTTCTTCTAAATGACAATATTATAAATAGCAGTTCTGTAATACTGCATTATACTTCCGTTCAGTATAACTTTGTCAGTGCCATAGAAGGTTAGTAATCGTACATGTATTAGTACCACTTTTACAGTTAATGCGGTGGAAGTCTTTAGTTTCACAATGTAGTTATTTCAGTGAAACGTTACACATTGGCAGCTCCTGTAATTGATGGGTTCTTATTGAAGGTTGGGCGACTGGAGCAACAGTAAGGGCTCATTCAGATGAGCGTAATACTCATCCGTGTGCTCTGCGAGAAAAAACTCACAGCAAACGGACCCATTCATTTCAA
Source organism: Rhinoderma darwinii (assembly GCF_050947455.1). NCBI lineage: Eukaryota > Metazoa > Chordata > Amphibia > Anura > Rhinodermatidae > Rhinoderma > Rhinoderma darwinii. Next base: position 518,040,609 of record NC_134687.1, on the reverse strand, counting down.
TGGGGCTATTCAGACATGCGTGAGTTTTCACGCAGCAAGTGTCCGTTGCGTGAAACTCACTGCAAGTCCTTTATTGGTGCGTTTTTGCACACCTAGTCACCCATTGAAGTCTATGCGTGCATGAAAACCACAGACAGTACACAGACGACATCCATGTGCTGTCTGTTTCACGCATCACTTACATAGAAAAGCAGAGAAATAAATGTATGCCACATGCAACGCACACTGATGCCAATACACAACGCACATGAACTGTAGGAAAAACGTTTTATTTTTTTACACGCGCAAATCGGACACGCTCGTCGGAATGTAGCTTAAAGAGGCTCTGTCACCAGATTTTGCAACCCCTATCTGCTATTGCAGCAGATCGGCGCTGCAATGTAGATTACAGTAACGTTTTTATTTTTAAAAAACGAGCATTTTTGGCCAAGTTATGACCATTTTTGTATTTATGCAAATGAGGCTTGCAAAAGTCCAAGTGGGCGTGTATTATGTGCGTACATCGGGGCGTTTTTACTACTTTTACTAGCTGGGCGTTCGAGAGATCACGCTGTGTCGTCACTCACTTCCTGCCCCAGGTCCTGCATCGTGTCGGACGAGCGAGGACACATCGGCACCAGAGGCTACAGTTGATTCTGCAGCAGCATCAGCGTTTGCAGGTAAGTAGCTACATCGACTTACCTGCAAACGCCGATGCTGCTGCAGAATCATCTGTAGCCTCTGGTGCCGATGTGTCCTCGCTCGTCCGACACGATGCAGGACCTGTGAGTGACGTCACAGCGTGATCTCTCGAGAACACGCTGTGTGTCTGCACTGCCAGAAGCTGGGCGTTCTAAAGAGAAGTGGATGATACTTCTCGTCACAACGCCCAGCTAGTAAAAGTATTAAAAACGCCCCGATGTACGCACATAATACACGCCCACTTGTACTTTTACTTTTAAACACACCCACTTGGACTTTTGCAAGCTTCATTTGCATAAATACAAAAATGGTCATAACTTGGCCAAAAATGCTTGTTTTTTAAAAATAAAAACGTTACTGTAATCTACATTGCAGCGCCGATCTGCTGCAATAGCAGATAGGGGTTGCAAAATCTGGTGACAGAGCCTCTTTAATTGTAAACAATGAGCCAACCTGACATTGTAAGAACTAGATTATTGGCCAGTACGCTCACAAAGAAAATCAATGCTATATAAACTGCTTAGATTATGTACAGTAACCACGTTTGTGGGACATATGATAAGCGTCACCGAAACAAAAGGTCTACACACAAATAGCACTGGGTTGCTGTGTAAAACAAATAAAAGTGCGCCTGTATCTGCACAGGTCATTCTAGAATCAACTGCTTATCTGTGGGCATAGTTCACAAAGGAAACAAAAGCTTAGATAGAATTCAACAAACTTCAAACACTTGTGAGCAGAGGCCCTGGGACGCACAGAGCGAGGAAACGCTTAGGAGCACAGGGGGGGTTGGGGTTGGCCAGATGTTAAACTTACTCTAAACATCCACAAATAATAGCTGGAAGTGCAGTCCCTTCTGAAACCTCTAATATACGGCAGGATAGACTGCCGTAATAGCACATTTACTGCACTCAACATTTACGCCAACAAATTAATCACTGCAAGAACATAGGACTGCGGTAACCAGCCCGAAGACGATTCCTTAAAGGCATTTACAGTGTAAAAATAAAATACCATTCCTGTGTCCGGATGGCCTGCTATCCGTATATACTACATGCCTTATCAGCACTACATTCAATGGCAGGCAGTCTCATGGTCTGAACCCTCTCATGGGAAGGTCACTTTTCTGAAATTATCAAGCTGGATTCAAACGAGCATGTTCGGTCCGTAAAGGATGTAACGTATTTCGGCCGCAAGTCCCGGACCGAACACTGCAGGGAGCCGAGCTTCTAGCATTATAGTTATGTACGACGCTAGGAGTCCCTGCCTCTCCGTGGAACTACTGTCCCATAGTGAAAACATGATTACAGTACGGGACAGTTGTCCCGCAGCAAGGCAGGGACTCCTAGCGTCGTACATAACTATGATGCTAGGAGCCTGGCTCCCTGCAGTGTGTTCGGTCCGGGACTTGCGGCCGAAATACGTCCTGTGGCACTCCAGTTGCTGGAACCTTGGACGCCTTCTTGCGCTCAGACCTGCCGGCGGGACACGCGCCAATGCCCGCACCATCCCAGGATTCTGCGTCACAGTCCTCCTGGTGTCCGTCGGAGCTTGATGAGAGGGATCGTCTTGTGGATACAGCTAAGTTGATGTCGCCGGCGGCCAATACTACACAGCCTCTTGGGCAGTTTCCGGAGCTGGTTTCTATGGATAGAAACGGGGTTGGCTTGCTGCCATCTTCTGTTATAGCATCTACTCCACATTCTGAAGAACCGGAGTTGGAGGCACTTGATTTTCCAGGGCCATCATCTTCTCTACAACGAGACTTTCAGGTCAGTGAATCACCGTTAAATCTGGTGGACTTTCCACTCTCTCCCAAACCTCCAAGACCCCAAAAAAGTGAAGTATTTTCTTCTAAACGCCCTAGAGACTCAGGACGGTCGGGGCGGGAACCTGAGTTAGAGAACCTCTCCATTTCTGGACCCACGCAGCCATTCGGTCATGGCTCAGATTCACAGCCATGGCTATCTTCATCGGATTCTGAGAGTCCCACTCCCAAACGTCATGATTGGCAGTCTTTAAGACAACTTCCTACCAGAGACGACTTTGTCTCTTAGGGTATGTTCACACGTAGTCAACCAAAACGTCTGAAAATCCAGAGCTGTTTTCAAGGGAAAACAGACCCTGCTTTTCAGACGTTTTTTACCAACTCGCATTTTTACCAACTCATTTTTTTACCAACTCGTTTTTGGAGCTGTTTTCATTGGAGTCTATGAGAAAACAGCTCCAAAAACGTCTGAAAGAAGTGTCCTGCACTTCTTTTGACGAGGCTGTATTTTTACGAGTCGTCGTTTGACAGCTGTCAAACGACGACGCGTAAATAACAGGTCGTCTGCACAGTACGTCGGCAAACCCATTCAAATGAATGGGCAGATGTTTGCCGACGTATTGTAGCCATATTTTCAGACGTAAAACGAGGCATAATACGCCTCGTATACGTCTGAAATTTGGCCGTGTGAACATACCCTTATTGATGACGTGAAAGATACCTGCAATGCAGCCATAGCTGCAGTCAGACAAGACATTCAGAAAATCTCACATAGAATAAAGTCGTTAGATGACCATGACTCCACCAGCCAATATGTCTCCCAGTTGCAAACTACGGTGGTGGCCCAACATACTGCTATCTCTGATTATCAAAAACACTTGGAAGACCTAGACAATAGAGTTCGAAGACATAATATTAGAGTCCGTGGTGTACCTGAAACTACTCAGGATGAGAATCTGAAACACGTAATGGCGAACATTTTTAACACTGTTCTCTGTGTTTCTGCTGACCATACTATAAAGTTGGATAGGGGTCACAGAGCTCTGAGATCTAAAGGCGCCTCTTCTCTACCTCGCGACATTATTTGCTGTGTGACTATGAACTTAAAGAAACCATTATGACTAAAGCTAGAGCTCACCGTTCTATTCAATATAAAGACTCCAACGTCCAATTGCTACCTGATCTGTCCTTGATCACTTTGCACAAGCGTAGACAGTTACGTCTTTTACTTTCTACCCTGCGGGAAAATAATATCTTATACCGCTGGGGATTTCAGTTCAGTCTTACAGCCAGGCGAGAGGGCCGTTCTGCTTTTCTCAGATCACCATCAGACGTCCGAGCCTTTTGTGATATTCTGGACATCCCGGGCCCGAAACTGCCCAATTGGGAGCTTACTCCACCGCCACCTCCATCCCCTCCTGTCTGGCAAAAAGTCTCCCCAAAGAAGAAATCGGCTACTCTACGGGGTTCCATGTTTGACCGAGGACACAAACCACCATCTCAGCGTTTCTGATTTTGTTCCTAGGGGCTAATACTCTTTTTCGAATAACTATATGCTTAGACCGCATTGATAGCTCACCTTGTTTATGTATTGAATGTTCTTTCTGAACTGTTTTCTTTTTTATATAGGCTGTGGTTGAGGGCCACTATTACGGATTGTACAAGATTTATTCATCCCTATTACAGGGATTGGTAGCTGTGTCGCTGATAGACTTAGCTTCCAGTGGTTCTTCTCCCCTCTGGAGACACTATACCCTCCTAGTGCACTCGCTGCATCTAGTGCTCTCAATGTTACTTGCTCACAAGTTTTTCTTTATTTTGCTAGTCTTCATAAGGAATATCACTTCCATTCATAGTCGCATGACCGACTTGATAGCGCATAGTTGCTATATGTGGTTTTCTTTATTGTTTTTGTTCGTTTGTCTATGTCTACCCCATCCCTTCCCCTCTCTCCAACTTTGTTTTTTTATTAGGAGATCTGGTCTGTGGACTGGGACTACAAAACTAGTGTTACGACTCATTTTCCTAACATTCCACGCTGCTTACAGGTTGGTTTGCCCTCTGTTTTTTTTTATTGCTATTTGATTCACTGCTTACGGATTTATCATGGCACGTATAGTATCCTTAAATGTTAAAGGTCTAAATTATAATGTTAAGAGGCGCCTTGCGCTCCAGGAGTTGAAGCATTTGGGGACGGATGTTGCCTTCCTGCAGGAGACGCACCTTGACAGGTCCGGGTCTTTCAAATTTGCTTTGCTTCATTTTCCTGTTGTTTACACAGCTACTCAAAATAAGAAAAGGGCAGGTGCTGCAATTTTAATATCGTGGGATTGTCCATTACATGTTACTAGGTCCATTGCTGATCCGCAAGGACGGTTTGTCATCCTCGCAAGGACTCTGAATGGTGTTCCGATCACTTTGTGTAATGTATATGCTCCAAATACGCTACAAATCCCCTTTTTGGAAAGAGTTTTGGCATAGATCTCCCGTCTGCCGTCTACTACTTTGTTTATAGGTGGTGACTTTAATCTCCCTCTCTCCGATACTATGGACAGACAATCCCTCAGTATACCTTCTCCGCCTTTAGAATTGCGTAGGTGTACATCGGCATTTCGTCGATTGATCCGTAAATATAACATATGATTTATGAAGAGTCTAACCCTTCGGCTAAACAATATACCTTTTACTCACACCCTCATAGCACACATACCCGGACTGATCTATTACTAGGCAATATACCGGGCCTTCGTTCGTCCTCATCTGTTGACATTGGCCCTATTACTTGGTCAGATAATGCTCCAATTATGTTGGACCTGCATTCTAAATTACGAACTACCCGGATGTCATTGGAGGTTGAACGAACGCATACTTAAATCCCCAGTGAATAGGGCATCCCTTAAAACCCACATTGACTCATATTTTGCTCTTAAAGATTCGGTCCCTTTGCTATCCACAATATGGGAGGCACATAAGGCAGTTCTTCGAGGGCATTGTATTCCCCTCTCCTCACACATCAAACGGGATATGATCCAACAGCGCTTAGACCTGACAACGACTCTAACCAAACTAGAACATAAAATGTCCCTTTTTCCCCTCCACATCTACTCTTCGACATATTATAGCGACACGGGGAAAGTTAAAAGATCTCCCTATTGCCAAGGTAGAAAAGTTACTAATGTATACTAAGCAACAATATTATGAGAGGGGGAACAAGGCGCATTCGTCACTTGAAGCCCAACTGCGTGATAAAAAAGCTCAATCAGCCCGGTCTCCACTCCGTGATGCACATGGTCAGTTGCTATTTGATCCTACCCAACAAGCCAACATATTCCACCAATATTCCACATAGTTATATTCTCTCAAATCCCAACTCGATACAGATCCATCCGTTCGTGCCCAACATGTCTTGGATTATTTAAAATCCTGCCCTCTTCCCCATATTTCATCTACTGACGCCCTTATGCTCAATGCTCCCATTACTTTAGAAGAATTGCAAGATACTATACAGGACCTTTCTACTGGAAAGTCCCCAGGACCTGATGGTTTTTCATAACTCTATTATATGGTTTTTCAAGAGTCACTATCTCCACATTTGTTAGCTCTCTAACTCCTTCCTGTCGGGAGCCTTAATCCCCCTTCCATGCTTCATTCCTTTATTACGGTCATTCCTAAACCAGGGAAGGACCAGTCTGATTGGCCTATAGCTGGAACAATCTCCTTGTTGAATGCTGATCTCAAAATATTTACCAAGATTTTGGCCAATAGACTTGGTTCACTGCTCCCTGGCTTGATTCATAAAGATCAGGTTGGCTTTGTTATGCACAGACAGGCGGGAGACAACACTAGACGTACCATTGATTTAGTGGACGTTCTCAATAAAACCGAGTCTTCTGGCTTACTCCTTAGTTTGGATGCTGAGAAGGCCTTCGATTGGACTGGTCCTTCCTCTTCGCCACATTAGAAACCATAGGCATCTCCAGTCCCTTTCTTGCTGCACTACACTCACTATATTCCTCTCCAAATGCAGTGGTTAAATTACCGCATGCAACCTCCCAGCGTCTCAATATTTCCAATGGCACTCGTCAGGGTTGTCCTCTCTCCCCCCTTCTTTATGTGTTAAGCGTAGAGCCACTGGCCGCCTGTATCAGGAGTAATCCGGATAGTCAAGGTTTTTTGGTACGAGATAGAGAATTAAAAATTTCCCTATTTGCTGATGATGTCCTCCTGACTCTGCGCAACCCACAAATTTCCATACCTAACTTGCACTAAATGAATATAGCCTTCACTCGGGATATAAGCTTAACAATTCTAAGACAGAAGCCCTACCAATTAATGTTTCTCCGTCTCTTACTTCGACCCTAAAAGCCTCCTTCAATTACACATGTTAAGAAGACAATTAAATATTTGGGTGTTCAGATTACTAGCTCCTATACCACCTTGTATAAATGTAACTTTTCCCCCTTCTTTCAGGAAATTAATAAACTATTATCTAAGTGGTCCTCCCTCCCCCTATCCTTCTTCGGCAGAGTGTCTGCAGTTAAAATGACTATTTTACCAAAATACCTGTATCTCTTGGAAACTCTCCCGATGCCTATACCGCGTAACGATATTCGAAAGTTTCAATCATCTTTACTGAAATATATTTGGGCGGGTAAACCCATAGAATCCCGAAATCAGTCCTACTTACTACCATTACATCGAGTGGCTTAGCTGTTCCGAATGTCTAGCGTTACTATTTAGCTGTACATCTACGTAGGATGCCTAGTTGGGCTTCGCTACGTGCATATAATAAATGGACTGAGATTGAGAAACTCTGGATTGCCCCTATCCACCCGAATGCAATGTTGTGGTCTGGGGCTGTAGACACTTTGCCGATGCCCTTACTTAGCTCAATGTTGTTTACTAAGTACATTTGGAGGCTCTCACACCTTCTAGTCTTTGTCCTCTTTCAAATCTCCGATAACATGCTTCTTATTTAACCCTTCCTTACCCGATGAACTTACTGCGAGGATGACTCAGCCTTGGTTGCGAGCTGGCCTATTTTATATTACTGATATCATAGACCCGTGCTTGAGAACGGTTTTACCATTTTCAACGTTGCAATCCAAATATAGTCTGTCAGTTAACGCGTACTTCAGCCATCTACAAATTACCCACTTTGCCAACTCTCTTCCTGCAGATAATAGTTTCTCTAAACCTACGCCCTTTTAAATTCTTTGCAAAACTACCACCTCCACTAGTGGTTTAATCTCAGAATCTACAATATACTCTCCTCTCCAGGTGTGCGTATGGCTCCCAAGCATGGCTATATGGTTAAGTGGGAGACCTATAAGTAGGGAGCTCCCCCTGTCGCTGTGGCAAATTATTTGGTCTCATGCAGCAAAGTCACCTCTTTGCGCTTCCTATAAATAGAACCAATATAAGATTCTGATGCATTGGAATCATACTCCAGATTTTCTACATCGTATCTACCCTCTAGTCTCGGACAGGTGTTGGAGATGCCGCAGTGACAGGGGGACACTTCCTCATATCTTCTGGGATTGCCGATTGCTTCGACCCTTTTGGAGGCTGGTCAATGATTTAGTACATACACTCCTAGGTGTCCGGATTCCACTGACAGCTATGACTTTTCTCCTCAATGTACCACCGAAAGGGTTACGGAAAGTATACTCCCGATTGCTATTACATGTGCTTACTGCTGCTAAATGTCTTATAGCGGCCCACTGGAAAAGAACTAGTCCTCCTACGTTGACGGATCTACATACTAAAATTAGGGAGGTTAGAAGAATGGAGTCCTTGACAGCCTCCATGAACTAGGGATGCACGGTGCATCGAAACTTCGATACTGTTTCGATACTGTGCATCCCTAAACGGTTTGATACCGCTATTTCCTGTATTTCGATACTGAGCTGCGCAGCCGCACAGCTCAGTATAGTAATACATGAATGTATGGGAGCGCGGCTGTGTAATTCAGCCACAGCCCCGCTCCTGAGTCATGATAAGTTTGCGGGGTCAGGATGATGCGATGCGACCGGCGCTGCACTAATGAGCGGCGGCACTGAAGACAGAACATGGCGGGCGCACTACAAAACACCCCCATGTTCTGTCCTCAGTGCCTGAACTGCCGCTCATTAGTGCAGCGCCGGCCGCACCTCCTCATGCTGACCGCGCGCGCACTTCCTGTCAGGAGCGGGACAATGACTGTATTACACAGCTGCAGCCCTGCTCTATAACGGCGGAGATCAGAGAAACCTCATCTCCGCCGTTATTCTCCTGAATGCTGCGATCACAGCTGACTGCAGCATTCAGGAGAAAATGAGCAGGGGGGGATGCCCCTGGATCGCATCACAGGGAATTCCTGTGACATGATCGAGGGCCATACCATATATGGGCAGACAGCTCAGGGTCTATTGACGGACCCCAGGACTGTCTTACCATATTTCATGTTGTTAGGACATACTTGGGTATGTCCTAACAACTGCCTGTGTGCTATACATACACCGGCTAATGTACTGACACATATCTGATATATGTCAGTACATTAAAGTTTAAAAATAAAAGTAAAAACAAAGTATTGTTAAATTTAAAAAAAAATACACATTCACCTTTTTTACAATAAACATTAAAATAAGTCTCAATACATAAAATATACACATACAGTAATGGCACGCACAACAATTATTTTGTATCATTTATGATGTGTACGCTGTAAAAAAACGAAATAAACACGGATTTCATTCACTTATTAATGTGAGAAACGAGGTGCGATGAATTTAACCTCCATGTTCCTCACATTAATAGTAATTAACCCCATCATGTACCTCGCACATTAACCCATTATGACTGAGAAACCTGATGGGATTACTATTAATGTGAGGCGCGTTCAAAATTCATCACACGTCGCGCCTCACATCAGAAAACTGAAGAATTTTTTTTTTTATTACTGTTGGCAAAAGTATCGAAATTGGTATCGAAATCGCAATACTAAACGAAGTATCGTATCGAAGTCCAAATTCTGGTATCGTGACATCCCTACCATGAACAATCAATTGGATTGCTTCCATACTGTTTGGTCACCGTGGGCTATGTATGATTCTTCTAGACCACCCTGACGTTGCGTACTGCCTGCACTAATCTCTTATTTACTCATGTATGACTAGGATATCTCTTTGCTCCCTTCCTTCCCCCTTTTTTTCCTTGTTGTGCCAGACTATTGTCTTGTTATATATGTTTCAGGTGTTCGCTGCTTTTTGTAGACAGTCTACCTAGATAGTAGGGTAATATGTGGAGCATAAGGCTTATGCTCCCCCACAGCAAGTTCTTCACTGGGAGTTTCTGCAAAATTATCGGTTTATCATATAGAACCCATTGTAGAATATGCACTATTTTGGATTTAACCATGTCATAACTTCCTACCATTGTGGTCTTGAATTATACTCTGTAGTATTGTGATATCATGTATGTTTTGTTCTTTACAACAATAAAAATACATAATTATAAAAAAAAATGCAGTTACTGTGTGCCAAAAGGCCTTTATAGATTAATCATTTCACGTTATTCTTCTGTATATCCAGGTGTTATGTCTCATGCACACGATAGTGTGCGCCGGCCAAGTCCCGTCAGTGATCCGAGGAAAGACAGGATATGTTCTCTTTTTACATCATTATGACATGTCAAAAGTTTTTCAAAGTTTAGTTACCCTTTAAGGTCGCCCATAAAAATAAAAATAAATCATCTTTAGGATATGTTCACACAGTTTTTTGCAGGCAAATCAGCGCCGTTTTTTTTAAAAGTGGTTTTACACCACACGCGTTTGACCTTTTTTTTACCTCTTTCTTCAACAGACAATTGGGAAAAACCGCGAGCACTTTTAACCGAAAAACGCGTAAAAAAAAGTGACAAATCGCCGCAAAAAAAACTTTTATTTCCTTCTATTGATTTCAATAGGGTCTTTGAGGCGTAAAACGCCTCAAGATAGGGCATAGCCTAAAGAGGACATAAAACAAGAACATAAATAAAAGAAAACAAAACAACCTGGGACCTATGTCACCCACAAGAATCCAATAAATCAAGCACAGCAAGTTCAAGGAGATACATAATAAAAATGCGGGTCACCTATGTTACTACATCACAGTATCTGTTGAATCAGCAGAGGGGTTGACTGTCAAAGGGGGGTTGTTCCAAATATCCCAAACTTTAGAAAACTTAGTACTACAACCACGATTCAGAAATACAACCTTCTCGAAAGGTATCAGATTTTACCAATCCCTTCCAATGATCAATGGAGGGAAGTCGATCATTCATCCAATGTTGTGCTATAGTTTTTCGCGCTAGAAACAGAGTTTCTCATAAAAAAAATTCTAGTATGGTGATTCCATGTCTCCCCATCTAGTATACCAAACATACATATCTTAGGCCATAAAGGACGATAACAGGGATAGTATGTCTTTCCAAAAGTCCCTAATGAGGGTACATGACCATATCATATGCCAAATATCTGCCTCTGGAACATTGCATCTCTAACAGTCAGAAGGTAATCGTCCCCTTTTGAATATCCTAACCAGGGCTAAAATAGGCTTGGTGTATTATACATAACTGGATCATTTTATTATTAGCGGATGGGGAAACATGAAGAAGGGACTCCAAAATATCATTCCAATCTTCAGACTGAATTGTAGGAATCCATTGTTTCCATCTACTTTCTACAGCAAGCGGTGTTGAATTCACCATGATGGATAATAAGTGGGTAAAGTGGATATCCGTCCTTGCTGACCCTGTGAAGTTGGTCTAATGATGACTTCATTGCATTTCATGGTTCATACAGCCCCTTCGTTTGGAGTCCTCTGAGATGGTAAATTTTCTAACAAAAGTCAAGACAAACACAAAAAAAAAAAAGTCTCTACTTTATAATATACTTTTGTACAACCGGTTGAAAAACTGGCCTTTAACCGCTTCCCGACCGCCCACAGTAAATTCACGTCGGCACTTGCTGGGCTCTGTGCAGCGCCGACGTGAATTCACGGTGGGTGTTAAAAGCGCGATCCGGGTGTCTCAGAGTAACGCTGACACCCGGATCGCGCTGTTATCCCCTGCCTCTAGTCCTGGAGACATGACCAAGACCTAATTGGTTCAGGTCCCGGTCATGTGATCGCAGGGAAATTTTGTTGTAGCAACGAACTGGAAAGTTTGTTACTACAACAAACTGGAAAGTTTGTTGCTACAACAAACTTTCCCGGGGACCGATTGCAGGTGCTGCAGTCGGTTATAAGGCAAAACCGGGGGCCATATAACAGCCCCCGAGTCTGCCATGTACAGCAGCCTATGAGAACCAGCCGAAGGCTGGTCCTCATAAGCCTCCTGTCAGTGTGATGCTCAGCGTCACACTGACAGTTTATAATATGTTATACTACCTAGGTAGTGTAATTTATTATAGCAGCGATCAGTGCTGCAGGTCTTCAAATATAACAAGTAAAAAGTTAAAAAATAAAAATGTTTTATAAAAGTGTAAAAATAAGTTACAAAAACAAAAAATGCTTTTTTTTCCTATAATAAGTCTTTTATTATAGGAAAAAAATGAAAATGTTAAAAAAAAAAGTACACATATTTGGTATGACCGCGTTCACAACGACCCAAACTATAAAACGATAATATTTTTCCCACACTGTGAACAGCGCAAAAAAAATAATTAAAAAACAATGTCAGAATCACTATTTTTTTGGTCATCAACCCTCCAAAAAGATAGAATAAAAAGTGATCAAAAAGTCGCATCTACCCTAAAATAGTACCAATAAAAACTACAACCTGTCCCGCAAAAAACAAGCCCTTCCACAGCTTTTTTGACTGAAAAATAAAAAAGTTATGGCTCTCAGAATATGGTGACACAAAAAATAAATAATTTTATCAAAAAGTGATTTTTATAGCGCGAACGCCAAAAAACATAAAAAAAAGTATATACATCTGGTATTGCCGTAATCGTATCGACCCGCAGAATAAAGTAAAATGTCATTTTAAGCGCACGGTGAAAAGTGTAAAAAAACATTGTCAGAATGTTTTTTTGTCACTTTGCTTGCCAAATCACATGTACCCTAAAATGGTACCAATGAAAACTACAGATTGTCCCGCAACAAATAAGCCCTCGCACGGCTCCGGTGAAGAAAAAAAAAAAAGTTCTGGCTCTCAGAATATAGCGACAGAAATTGTGCAGTGTCCAAAAGCGGATAAGATCGTGCGCCATTTATCAGTGCGACATTGGCCACATATCTGCAGATTATTATTTATTTACCAAATTATTATACCCTCTTATTATGTCCTGATGTACTCTGCCCAATTTACACATACCAGCAAAACCGCAAACAGAACAGTTACCAAGGAAAATCTGCGCTCCAAAAGCCAAATGGCGCTCCCTCCATTCTGAGCCCCGCAGCGTGCCCAAACACCAGCTTACGTCCACATATATGAGATTTTATATCCGGGAGAACCCGCTCAACATTGTACGAGGTATTTTTGTCTTCAGTGGCACAAACTGGGCACAACATATTGAGCATTAAAATGGCATATCAGTGGAAAATTGTAATTTTCACTTTGCACCATCCGCTGCGCATTAACGCCTTCGCGCACCACGACTTAATAGCATGTCGTGGTGCGGGGGGTTATATATGGAGCGGGCTCATGCGCTGCGCCCGCTCCATATTCTGCAGATGTCCGCTGTGTATTACAGCTGACACCCGGGACTAATAGACAGGAACAGCGATCGCGCTTTTACAGGAGCCTGTAAAAATGATATTATACTGCAATATATTGTACCAGCGACCTAAGGATTGCTCGTTCCAATCCCCTAAAGGGACTTTGGGAGGTTTCCACTGTTTTGGTACCTCAGGGGCTTTGCAAATGCGACATGACACCCGAAAACCATTCCCGCTAAATTTTAGCTCCAAAAGCCTAATATTGTTCCTTCCCTTCTGAGTCTTGCCGTGGGTCCAAACAGCAGTTTATTACCACATATGGCGTATTGCTGTAATCAGGACAAATTGCTTTACAGATTTTGTGGTGATTTTTCTCCTTTATTCATTGTAAAAATTAAACATTTCTAGATTTTAATTTTCACGGCCCAATTCCACTACTGTGGGGTCAAAATGCTAACTATACCCCTAGAAAAAATCCTTGAGGGGTGTAGTCTACAAAATGGGGTCACTTTTGGGGGGTTTCCACCGTTTTGTTCCCTCCTGGGCGTTGCAAACGCGACATGGAACTGAAAACCAATCCAGCACAATCTGCGCTTCAAAATCCAAATGGCGCTCCTTCCCTTCTGAGCTCTGCCGTGGGTCCAAACAGCAGTTTAGTACCACATATGGGGTATTGCTGTAATCGGGAGAAGTAGCTTTACAAGTTTTGGGGTGCTTTTTATTCTTTATTCCTTGCAAATATTTTTTTTAAAATATTTTTTCAGAAAAAAAGTAGATTTTCACTTTCACAGGCAAACTCCAATAAATATAGCAGAAGACCTGTGGGGTCAAGATGCTAACTATACCCCTAGATAAATTCCTTGAGGGGTGCAATTTCCAAAACCGTGTCACTTTTGGGGGATTTCCACTGTTTTGGCACTACAAGACCTCTTCAAACCCGACATGGTGCCTAAAATATATTCTAAAAAAAGGAGGCCACAAAATCCACTAGGTGCTCCTTTGCTTCGGAGGCCTGTATTTCAGTCCATTATCACACTAGGGCCACATGTGGAATATTTCTAAAAACTGCAGAATCTGGGCAATAAATATTGTGTTGCGTTTCTCTGGTAAAACCTTCTTTCTTACAGAAAAAAATGTATTACAAATGAATTGCAGCAAAAAAAATAAAATTTGTCAATTTCCCCTCTACATTGCTTTAATTCCTGTGAAACGCCTAAAGCGTTAAGAAACTTTTCTGAATGCTGTTTTGAATACTTTGAAGGTTGAAGTTTTTAATATGGGGTGATTTATGGGGTCTATCTAGTACATAAGGCCCTCAAAGCCGCTTTAGAATTGAACTGGTCCCTGTAAAAATCGCCTTTTGAAATTTTCTTGAAAATGTGAGAAATTGCTGCTAAAGTACTAAGCCTTGTAACGTCCTAGAAAAATAAAATAACGTTCAAAAACGATGCAAATATAAAGTAGACATATGGAATATGTGAAATAGTAACTATTTTGTGTGGTATTACTATCTGTCTTACACGCATATACATTTAAAATTAGAAAAATCATAATTTTTGCAAATTCTCTCAAAATTTTCGTGTTTTTCACAAATAAGCAATGAATTTATTGACCAAATTTTTCCACTAATATAAAGTACAATATGTCACGAGAAAACAATCTCAGAATCGCTTGGATAGGCAAAAGCATTCCAGAGTTATTACCACATAAATTGACACGTCAGATTTGAAAAAATGGGGCTGGTCCTGAAGGCCAAAATGAGCTCGGTCTTGAAAGGGTTAAAAAGTAAAGAAGGCTGGTGGACGGATGTGGGCCTGATATCGGAGAACCAATGGTTTTGTATATTGGGCACAATTTCAACGGTATTACGATTAGTTTTGTTTCTTTTTTTGTGCTCTCTCCGGTAAAGGCAGGTGGGGTGGGATTGCTAAGACAAATGTATATGTAAAAACCAATGTACATTACATAAAAGATATATACTGGATATGTTTTTTTTTTAGAAAAATGTATGTTTATTTATATGGAGATGTTTTGATACGAAATAGAAAGTATGAATAAAAAAGAAAAAAAGTAAAATTAAATAATGGTTTCTTACCAGAATTTCTGAAAAGTAATATGAACAATAACCTAAAATAGCATATGCTTTAGAATGTTCTTGCAACATCTCATTCACCATCTTCAATCACGTGTAATGTAAAGTTAATGAGATATGAGCTTGAACATGTTTCACGGGTGTGGTGGTTTTAGCACCGGTAAAAGTTCTTTATGGAAGTTCAATAGAAAGAAGTAGATACAGTTTATTAACTAGTGAGGGTAATGCTTGTGAAACATTGACCCAAAACCGAACTCCAGGTCTTTGTGTCAAAGTTTTTCTAATAACACGCCTCACAAAAACTGTACTGTGCTATATAAGCGAAGTGAGAGGGGGAATTCGGTTGCCAGTGCCCCCTGCACACGTAACGGGTCTGTTGAAGAGGTTTCCGTCTAAAATCGCAGGTGGAAAATCCGCAGCGGAAGACTGTTGTAGGCAAGTGGATGAGATTTAAAAAACCTCCTCCACAAGGTGCAGAACATTTTCCACAGAGAAATCAGAGCATGCAGCAGATATAGGCTACGTCCACACACGGTGGATACGGTGCGTAAAAGCATACAGCGTATCCACTCTGGCGGCCGAAGGGAATTCCAGCCAAAAACCCGCACCAAATTATGGTGCAGTTTTTCGGCTGGGATGTCCGCTACTAAAAAGAGTAGAGGGAAAAAAACGCACATACTTACCCTCTGACGTCCTGCAGACCAGCCTCCTGGGATGACATTTCATCCCATGTAACCGCTGAAGCCTGTGATTGGCTATAGCGGTCACATGGGATGAATCGTCATCCCAGGAGGCCGGGTGGACGAAGAAGCACAAAATTATAGGTTAGTATAAGATAATTTTTTTTGTGAGTTGCGATCTGTGCTGCGGATTTTAGCAGCTTTTCCACCGCAAAAATCACAACAACTGCTATTTGTTGCAGGTTTTACCTCCTCATTCAATGAGGAAACCCCGCAACAAAAAAGCAGCATCCACGCAAACACAATTGACATGCTGCAGACTGAAAAAAAAAAGCACTGCGGGTCAACTTCTGAGTGTTTTTTCCGCTCATCATCATTTATGCAGGACGTAGGTGAAATTTGTTTCAATCTCATTCACTTTGCTGCTACTTTATTATGCTGCGGGTTTTCCGCAACGAAATCCCTTGCGTAAAATACACAGTATTTACGCTACGTGTGAACTTACCCTTACAAATACCCAGCGTGCTCATTCTGTTCTGGACGATCACCTCGGATTTCACCCTTTTCAACGTAGAAGGGCTGAAATCCAAAGAACATAACATGCGATTTCCTCAAAAGGTGTATGTACGCTTACAATTCACAAGAGTTTAGTTGTGTTGCACAAGGCACAAACATCTGTTAGGGTATGTTCACACGGCTTATTTACGGACGTAATTCAGGCGTTTTACGCCTCGATTTACGTCCGAAAATGCGCCTGATAGCGTTGGCAAACATCGGCCCATTGAAAGCAATGGGCTGACGTTTGTCTGTTCACACGAGGCGTAGATTTACGCATCGCTGTCAAAAGACGGCGCGTAGACGCCCGCGCCAAAGAAGTGTCATGTCACTTCTTCAAAACGTAAATGGAGCCGTTTTCCATGGACTCCATGGAAAACCAGCTCCAGTTACGTCCGTAATGGACGCGGCGTTCAAGCGCCTGCACATGCCGTTACGGCTGAAATGACGGGGCTGTTACATCCTGAAAACAGCCCCGTAATTTCGGCCGTTACGGACGCTGCCGTGTGAACATACCCTAACACTACACAAACACACCAAATCTTAAATGTTTCAGCTTATGACAAGAGGCACTTTTGGGAATGACATCTGGAAGCAATCGGTCACCTACACGGAAGGTTAGATAGCATTGCAACAAATGAGGTTATTATAATGGAGGCTAGCCTCACAGCTATGTAGATTTAGTTTAGTAGCCAGTAGACGCAACATACAGCCGCCCAGCACGGGCTGAAATTCACGGCCAATGGAAACAGCCAGAAAGCAGATCGTAGCACTAACATGGACAACTAGTAACAGGATAAACATCCAATTAGGCCATACTTGGATATCAAAGTTGTACATTATTGTAATGTTCAGCGCTACATTTGATGCTCAGAATTGCTGACGGTCGCTTGGTCTTATTGATCAGATTTCATTCAGGAACAATTGTACATCTTGCAAACGGATTTTTCCCACGGATTAGAACGGCTAGAGACACGTAGCAGAGTTGCATAGCAAATATCTAACACAGGTCCTTTCTTTTGCCACTTTTTCTTTAAAAAGGTTTTTTTTATTTTTTCATACATTTTATTGCCAAATATATGTGCCCAACTCATTGTAAAAAAGTGCCGAAAATCAAGCACAGCCATGTAATCTCCATAGACAAACATTAGTGGTAGGAGTCGTACTGGAGAGCTCCGTGACCTTAAAACGTGCAATGTCAAAGGATACAACCTTTATCAGTTCATGAAATTTCTGATCTACTAGATCTCCCCCGGTCACCTGTAAGTGCTATACTTGTGAAGTAGAAGTGTCTAGGAGTAACTACAGCTCAGCCACAAAGCAGTAGGCCACGCAAACTCACAGTGGGGGCCCAACAAGTGTTGAAATGCGTGGTGCAAAAATCTGTTTCCGGCTTTTTTTTTCTTTTAAAGCCGGACAAGTGGCCAATCGGATTGTAGTAAATGACTCGTCGTAAATACCACACATGACCTCCAGGTTAAAGAGAACTAGAATGTGTTTGTGCCAATTAGAACACTTAGGCTGGGTTCACACGACCATGTTACGTCCGTAATGTACGGAACGTATTTCGGCCAGAAGACCCGGACCGAACACACTGCAGGGGGCCGGGCTCCTAACATCATACTTATGTACGATGCTAGGAGTCCCTGCCTCTCCCTGGAATCATGATTACAGTACGGGACAGTAGTTCCACACAGAGGCAGGGACTCCTAGCGTCGTATATAACTATGATGCTGGGAGCCCGGCCCCCTGCAGTGTGTTCGGTCCGGGTCTTCTGGCCGAAATACGTTGCGTACATTATGGACGTAACATGGTCGTGTGAACCCAGCCTTACTGTCCTTTTTATAATGAATTACAATTAAATATTAAACACGAGTATGCTGAAAGTGATCTATATACACTCAACGCTATGCTATACACTCAATACCATTTTATCGTCATTTCCACCGCCTCGGATTTTACTCTTCCAGATCCTTTATGCAGACATATTCTGTTGCTGTGTTCTGAGGTGTTCAAAATGCAGATCACAATCCGTGTGAATTCTAATGACAACGGTAAGCGCTGCCTCCTGAGACCTGCAGTTTTCTAAACACATCACACTTTCAAAGAACGTCATCCACCTTTTCAAATGCTATTGATTTTACAAGATAGAACTATTTTTTGGCCATTTGTTGGAGGCTTGTAGTCACGTATACACCGTACATGTGCTCGGGATCCGCTTGTTACACGGTCTACCTGATCTGAATAGCTGATAGAAGGCACAGAACTCCATTCCTCCAGTATGCAGTTACACAAGTCATACACTCTTTACTATTACGTACAATTCCACAGCACACCCCTGAAATGCTGGGTTTCTGGAGAGTATTGGGGGCTTGTCTAGCGGAATTGCTGCGCATTATCCATCCAGAATTGCGGATGGAAAATAAGCAGAATACAGTAGCAGCAAAGTGGGTGATATTTAACAAATCTCACCCACACGCTGAGGAAAAATTTCCGACCAGAAATTGACCTGCGGTGCGTATTTTTCATCCCGCAACATGTCAATTCCTGATGCGGAAAGTGGACTGAATTGCTGCGTTTTTCATAGATGTCTCCATCTCCCAACATTGAGAAAAATGCAGCAAAGTACGCACCGTTTTCTACAGTAAAAAACAACACGCAGGAAATGGTGCTGTTTTTCCACAACGAAAATCCTGCCAGTTTCTGCAGCAATTCCGTTACATGTGGACGACCCTTGTGGAGTGTATATTGTCATATAGAGAAAAGAGACCACAAGTCTCAAAGTAGAACATTTTTTTTTCTTTAATTCATCAAAACATGGACATGCAACGTTTCGACCCGGTCAGGGTCTTTTGACAGGGTTGAAACGTTGCATGTCCATGTTTTGATGAATTAAAGAAAAAATGTTCTACTTTGAGAGCTGCGGTCCCTTTTCCCTATATGGATTAGTGCTCTCTTTTGGACCGGGGATACTTCCCTGCGTGCAGTCCCCATTAAGTTGGGATACTGTTGTTCAATCTCCATTGCTGGTTGTGCTGCTGGATATCCAAGTATTGTATATTGTCATACACATTTACATCAATCCCAAGCAATGTCTTCATAATCGGAGTATCCTCTCACTACAAGCTCCTCCATCCAAGAAAGAAATATACAAATAGTCAATCATTTAAAATTTCATTTCCGTTTCTTAATTTTAGTTTGAAATACACAACAGTGTGAGTGTGCTGAATAGGACACTAAAAGAGTCTCTAGCAGCCCCTCTTATATGAACCTTTGTGGCAAATAACGTATCCTGGCACTGAAATTACTTCTCATAAACAGCTTTTAGGCCCTGTATGGGCTCAGGACATGACGTCTTTTTATTTTTCCCGCGAGCGGCCAAAAGCCGCCCAGTAACAAAAACAAAATGACTGTCTCCTATTGAAATCAATGGAGGCCATTTTTTGGCGCCGATTCAGACGCAGTTACCGGGTTATAATCAGCGCCAAAAAACTGTGTGAACAGGGCCTAAGGCTGGGTTCACACCGAGTTTTTTGCAGGCGGAAAATCTGCCTCAAAATTCCGTTTGGAAGTTTGAGGCAGATTTTCCTCTGCCTGCACGCTGATCTTTGCGCCGTTTTTCGCCTGCGGCCATTGAGCGCCGCGGGCATAAAACGCAGCGAAATACGCTTTCTCTGCCTCCCATTGATGTCATTGGGAGGTCAGAGGCGTAATCGCGCCAAGATAGGGCATGTCCCTTTCTCCCGCAAGCTAGTTTTACCGCTCGCGGGAGAAAACCGCCCCCGCCTTCCATTTAAATCAATGGGAGGCATTTTCGGACATTTTTTGCGAGATTTGCGGAGCAGTTTCCACGCCCAAAAACTTGTCAAAATACTCCGTGTGAACCCAGCCTTACGGTGTATTCAGATGTTGCGGTTCAGGTGTGGTTGAAGCTGCATCAAAAAACAAGTCTGAAAACCGCATGCAAGTTTACCATGATGCATTTTTTTGAGTGGTTGCGATAAAAAAAAAAAAAAAGCGCCTTCAAAAAATGCATCAAATCTCAGTAAAAACTCTTGCGGTTTCAACCGCACCTCAACATCTCAATACACCCTTAGGCTGGGTTCACTCGACCTATTTTCAGACGTAAACGCGGGCGTATTATGCCTCGTTTTACGTCTGAAAATACGGCTCCAATACGTCGGCAAACATCTGCCCATTCATTTAAATGGGTTTGCCGACGACCTGTCAAACGACGACGCGTAAAATGACTGCCGTTGGAGCCGTTTTCTCATAGACTACAATGAAAACAGCTCCAAAAACGAACGTAAAAAACCCCGCGAAAAACGCGAGTTGCTCAAAAAACATCTGAAAATCAAGGGCTGTTTTTCCCTTGAAAACAGCTCCGAATTTTCAGACGTTTTTGGTCACTACGTGTGCACATACCCTTAATCTTCTTTACCATTCATGATAACGAAGGTTCAATGTTGCCAATATGAATATAAACGTTGCCAAAATTAAAAAGGACAAAAAAAAAAAAAAAGACAGACCTTCATCCTTTGGTTTTTAGAAATACTTAATATTTGCAGTGGGTGCGCATTCGCTTGTACCTTCAGCAAGCACTCGCACGTCACAGGCAAGGATTCCGGTACAGCAGCGTTAGTGCCTTCCTTTTTGCAGCAGATCAAAGAACAGCGGCATATACAGAAACACTTTCTCAAGCGAAAAAGGGGGAATGACAAATTTTAAAGAAGATGAAAAGTTGTTACAAAAAAAAACAAAAAAACAGAGAAAACATTGCAGGTACACTGGGACGGTTGAAGCAAAAAAAACTGTGGTGGGATTGGGGGGCTCATTCTCTGAAATGATTATTTTGCTCTGTGGAATGGACTATAATCTTAGGCCACTTTCACATGAGCATATTATGGACAAAATTCTGCAGCCGTTTGCTGGTCTAAGGACGAACGGACAGCATCATTATGGCCTAAAGTCTCGGCCCGATTACGGGTCTAATGACCTGAACTGACAGCATTACAGGGATCGATGTTCAGGAACTTCAGGTCAATAGACCCACGGTCTGGCCGGCACTTGCGCCAGTAATACGTAATTAGAGGGCTCATCGGGACGAATCGTATTTCTGGCATAATGTCAGCAATACAGCACATGACCGCTGAACCCGCTGACCAGCTGCAATGGTCACATGATACCCGCATGTAAACAATCACCGGGAGGATAGCAACTGCTGCATTGGAGCAGTTCGACAGAGAGAGTGGGCTACCTCTGTTCTTCCACAACAAAATGGCAGATTGCCGATCGGTTGCCATGGCAGCCAGAGGACTATTGAATGGCTCTCAGAATATGGTGACACTAATTTTTAACAAATATTTTTTTCTTTGTAAAAGTAGTACATCCTGAAAAAACACACATATACACGTACGTACACACACACACACACACACACACACACACATTTATTTGTTATTTTCATAATCGTATTGACCCACAGAATAAGTTAACATGGCGATTTTACCGCATGGTGAACTACAGAAAAGCAAAACCTAAAAAAACAATGCAGGAATCAAGTTTTTCCCCCCGATACCACCCCATGTTTTGTTTTTTCAGTTTCCCGGTACATCATATAATATGAGTAAAAACGACAACTTATCACGCAAAAAACAAGCCCTCAAATGGCTAGACCGACAGAAAAATAAAAAAGCTATGGCTCTTGGAATGCGTTGATAGAAAAACAAAAACGACAAAATAAAAATTGGCTGTGTCTCCAAGGGGTTAGTAATAAAATACTTGGATGCCACTGTGCTGCAAATCTATTAGCAGAATCCAGGCTGCTGTTCACAGTCTTTGGAGAACTAGGGAAAGTACGGGACACCAAAGAGAGTGCTTTTGATGATAGAAGTAAATTGGGTAATTGTTCTTTATACAAATTCACAAAATATATATTTTAATATACTGCGTTCATATGTGTGCAATATACAAGTTGTACAATAACTACTGATTTGACTAAGGGTATGTTCACACGGCAGCGTCTGTAACGGCCGAAATTACGGGGCTGTTTCCAGGAGAAAACAGCCCCGTCATTTCAGCCGTAACGGCATGTGCAGGCGCTTGAACGCCGCGTCCCTTACGGACGTAACTGGAGCTGGTTTTACGTCTGAAGAAGTGACATGACATTTCTTTGGCGCGGGCGTCTATTTACGCGCCGTCTTTTGATGCGACGCGTAAATATACGCCTCGTGTGAACAGACAAACGTCAGCCCATTGCTTTCAATGGGCAGATGTTTGCCAACGCTATCGAGGCGCATTTTCGGACGTAAATCGAGGCGTAAAACGCCCGAATTACGTCCGTAAATAAGCCGTGTGAACATACCCTAACAAGCCAGCAAATACAGTCCAACGCCCCCAACATTGCAGCCTGAACAGAGATGGATGCGAGGAGGAGTGTGAACTGGATTACTGCTCGGCTGGATACAGAATTATAAATATTAACCTCTTAATGAGAACATAAAGGAGGTCGTCACAGAATGTCTTAATATATATATAAGTATATCTTTTAAAAGTTTCTAAAAAAAATCTTGCACTTCTTTTCTCCCCTTGAGCTTGAATGGCAAAAATTGTGAGGCTATCAAATTTCCCATTCACTTTAATAGGATTGCAATTGGTATGCAATTGTTCCAAATCTGCAGTCAGCACAGATTTGTTGTATGGGAGTTTTAGTGACACATGACAGCGGGAAATAAAATTTGTAAATCACCTGCCTTAAACTAAGGCCAGATTCACTTTTTCACATCCTAGATGCCCCCATGTGGGTTCAGTTTTCAAGAATCCCCATAGACATGAGTCTATGGAGGGATCCGTGAAAATGGAAGAAAATAGGACATGTTCTATTTTTCCTCAGACCTTCCATGCGGTCTGTTGAAACAGAATTTAAATTCATGCGTCCGTGTGACGTCCGTTGTTTTAACGGCCATCACACGGACGTACTCTACATTCCTCTGAATTCGGCCTAATACTACACGACGAATGGCCGCAACACAGGTTGCACAGCCAAAGATCAGTGTTGCGCTGGTTGCATCGCAGTAAAGTAAATGCGGCCGAGTTGCGACCTGCAGGTTACCGCGACACTACAATCGCAAGAAATCCAAAACTTGTCACGCAGCTACATTTACTTTCAGTACTATGATGCAGACAGTGTGACACTGCAATAACACAGCGAACTCTGGTGTTGCGGCCAAAGACGCCGTGTAATCCTAGTCTTAAGGCCCTGTTCACACAGAGTATTTTGACAAGCTTTTTGGCACGGAAACCGCTCCGGAGAAGTCGTCAAAAACCGGTCGAAAATGCCTCCCATTGATTTCAATGGGAGGAAGGGTCGGTTTTGTCCCGCAAGCGGTAAAAACGCCTCGCGGGAGAAAGAAGGGACATGCCCTATCTTCGCGCGGTTACGCCTATGACCTCCCATTGCCATCAATAGGAGGCAGAGAAAGCGTATTTGGTTGAGTTTTTTGCCTGTAGCACTCAATGGGCGCGAGCCGAAAACGCGGCGAAAAACGCGGCAAACGCCGTGCAGGAAGGTCAAAATCTGCCTCAAAATCCCAAACGGAATTTTGAGGCTGAATTTTCCTCCTGCAAAAAACTCTGTAATGTAGCGATTCCTTATTCCAGCCAGCAGGACACTCATGTTACCGTGGGGTGACTAAATCATAGGGTTCGTTTCCAGCACAGATCCAAGTAGGGATGCACGATGCATCGAAACTTCGATACGGTTTCGATACTCTGCATCCCCAAACGGTTCGATACCGTTATTTCAAATATTTCGATACTTAGCTATGCGGCCGCACAGCTAAGTATAGGGACACATGAATGTATGAGAGCGGGGCTGCGGTCGCACAGCTTAGTATAGGAAAACATGAATGTATGAGAGCGGGGCTGCAGCTGTGTAATTCAGCCATTGCCCCGCTCCGGAGTCCTGATAACAAGTGTGCGCGGTCAGGATGATGCGATGCGGCCAGCGCTGCACTAATGAGCGGCGGCACTGAAAACAGAACATGGCGGGCGCACTACAAAACACCCCCATGTTCTGTCTTCAGTGCCTGAACCGCCGCTCATTAGTGCAGCGCCGGCCGCATCACCTCATGCTGAACGCGCGTGCACTTATTGTCAGGAGCGGGGCAATGGCTGTATTACACAGCCGCAGCCCCGCTGGCGGAAATCAGAGAAACCTCTCATCTCCGCTGTTATTCCCATGAATGCTGCGATCACAGCGGACTGCAGCATCCAGGAGAAAATGAGAAGGGAGGGGGGTGCCCCTTGGATCGCGTCGGGCGATTGGGGGACATCCGACATACCATATATGGGCAGACAGCCCAGCGTCCATTGAAGGACCCCAGGGCTGTCCTACCATATTTCCTGTTAGGGCATAGTTAGGTATAATCCTAACAACTGCCTGTGCACTATCTGTACACAGGCTAATGTACTGTAATATAGATATAGGCCAGTACATTAAAGTTTAAAAAATAAAGTAATGTTAAATTAAAAAAATACACATACACCTTTTTACAATAAACATTAAAATAAGTCTCAATACATAAAATATACACATATTCGGTATTGGCGCAGCCGTAATAACCGGCACAACAAATTTTTTGCATCATTTATGATGTGTACGCTGTAAAAAAATAAAAATAAAAACGGCTTTCTATCACTTATTGTGGGGCACGAGGTGCGATGAATTTTGAATGTGCCGCACATTAATAGTAATTAACCCCATCATGTACCTTACACATTAACCCATTAAGACTGAGAAACATGATGGGGTTAATTACTATTAATGTGAGGCACATGGAGGTTAAATTCTTCACACCGCGCACCTCACATCAGAAAATGGATGCGCGTTATTATTACTGTTGGCAAAGTATTGAAATCGCAATACTAAACAAAGTATCGGCATCGAAGTCCAAATTCTGGTATCGTGACATCCCTAGATCCAAGCACGCACTCTCTGTGACCTTGAGCAAATGATGACACTTCCATGGTTCAAGTGTCAGACGACCAGCAAGTTACCATTAATCGTACGCATACATCAACTGGTACAACTGCCAGCTCTGCAAAGCTTTCGGGTATCCCAGCCAGTGTCAAGTCTTGGCACACCTGATAAGACCACGTTAGAGCTTTGTGGTCTACTAAACAGGACTGTCAAGGTTATCCAGTGATTTGTCGGAGACTGAAGACCGGATCAGACCCTGATATCACGAGCAGAGCTTCCCTGCGGCCACATAATAAGTAGACGACAAAGCCTGGAATTATTTGACATCTTCTAGGAACTTTCTGGGGCTGCAGACTTGTAACGGTTAATAGTCCACACTTCCACTAATGAAGTCTTGGTACTACACAGATATACAAGTCTTCATATTCCATACACGTCTAGTACAGGAGTAGTGAGGATTATTGTGAACTACGTGGAGCCACTTGGGCACATTGTGGACACACGATCACCGATCCGGCTTTCATTTATTACATTTCATGTTTAATCATAACCAAGGAGATCAAGTAAAACCTGGTGGAGCTGGAGATAGAGACTCAACCAAACAACCCACAAGATGAAGCTGCACAGAGAAACACAAGAAAAGAGAAACTTCCCCAAGGCATCAACTTCCTTTACCCTTCCCCCATAAAGAGAACACTATCCAATATGGTCTAATGCAAGTCAAACACAAAGACCGGGAGTTCATGTCTGTGGCCACCCTACAATGTATTATTGGATTTACAGATCTGTCAGTGCATTGAATGGTAGGTAGAAAGCCATGAACACGGCTACTATACAATGTGTCTGTTCTATATGGTCTCATGGAGCAGATCCTGGGTCCACAGTCAGACGTTGCGGTACATGGATCCCGTCCACTGACAGCGGGTTCCCTCCAGGTGAAGATGTACCTGTGACACCTCAGATCTTCTCTTACAGATGGTCATTACATAGAGTACATTGAGGAGAATCGGCACTGTGTGTAATAAATGCAATACACTAGATTGGGTACAAGTCCTTTAAGGTGGCTACTGCCAATGTATTTGGCCACAATCAAAGCTTCCAATATCAGGACCTGCAATAATATTATGCTGGAAACCCTTTTCCCCTGTGACATTACTCATTATATAAAGAACTGTAGCACTAGTGACAAGCAGACATGGTGTGACTGGGGTAGAGATCGCCACTGGATGGAGAACATAGATGCAGAAACTAGAGTTAGGACGCCTGAGCTCCACGTAAGAGACGTGTGGACAGGCCAGCCGACTTACCTCACTGATGTCCACCTCGTCCCCATAGGTAAGTCCCAGCCCGGCGTTCATGGCTGCAGCCTGTGGAGCGGAGGTGCTTGTCTGCAGCCAGACTTCCTGCCGCTATGGCACACACATGGGAGAGCTCCTGCACGAGCCGCGCACATCCCCTGCTCCGGCCCCGCACAACTCAGCAGTGACAGGACGAGGCCGGCTCCATGTACAATGTCACGACCCCGGGCACAGTGATGGCAGGAGACGGTGTGAGGAAACTTTCCCAGCCGTGTGTGTGGCTGTGTGAGGAGAAGCAGCTGTCTGCCTGCTGCGCCGTGTAACGAGGGGCGGTGCTGGAGCCGGGACACAGGGGAGGGGGCTGCATACACTGGCAGGTCAGGGGTCCTCCAGTGCACGTACCTCCAACCATATGTAGTCAACATCTTCTCTATTTCTACAGTATGACAAGACTTCAGCGAGTACTCCTCCTGTGCTCTTCTGACAAGTTGGGTGACAGACACTATATGGATATGTACACATCACATTGAAGGCAGTCTATCCATCTAATCTCCTACCTACCGAATCTCGTACCCACCTACCTACCGAATCTCCTACCTACCGAATCTCCTACCTACCGAATCTCCTACCGAATCTCGTACCCACCTACCTACCGAATCTCGTACCCACCGAATCTCCTACCGAATCTCGTACCCACCTACCTACCGAATCTCGTACCCACCTACCTACCGAATCTCCTATCTACCTACCGAATCTCGTACCCACCTACCTACCGAATCTCCTATCTACCTACCGAATCTCGTACCCACCTACCTACCGAATCTCGTACCCACCTACCTAATCTCCTTCCTATCCATCTAATCTCCTTCCTACCCATCTAATCTCCTTCCTACCCATCTAATGACTTTCTTAATAGACAACTGGGCGTGTTTTTACTTTTTACAGACTGGGTGTTGTACAGAGGAGTGTATGACGCTGACCAATCAGTGACCAATCAGTGACCAATCAGTGTCCTACACTGCTCATTGTTCCAGCCCAGCTTCTTTGACTGCACAATCCCACTGTGTATGTCACTGATTGGTCACTGATTGGTCGGCCTCATACACTCCTCTGTACAACACCCAGTTGCTAAAAAGTAAAAACACGCCCAGTTGTCTATTAAGAAACTAAATAGCATAAATCTAAAATTGTTCATAACTTTGTCAAAAATTATCGTTTTTCAAAATAAAAACCACTGCTGTTATCTACATTACAGCGCCAATCAGATTATGTAGGAGATAGGGCACTTATAATCTGGTGACAGAGCCTCTTAAGTATAGTAATACATGAATGTAGTTAGAGCGGGGCTGCGGCTGTGTAATACAGCGTCCTGACAAGTGTGTGCGCGCGTGGTCAGCATGATGTGATGCGACCAGCAATGCAATAATGAGCGGCAACACTGAAGACAGAACATGGCGGGAGAACACTACAAAACACCCATATGTACTCTCTTCAGTGCCTGCGCCGCCGCTCATTAGTGCAGCGCCGGCCGCATCACCTCATGCTGATCACGTGCACGCACTTATTGTCAGGAGCGGGCCAATGACTGTATTACACAGCCGCAGCCCCGCTCTAACGGCGGAGATCAGAGAAACCTCTGGTCTCCGCCGTTATTCCCTTGAATGCTGCGATCAAAGCTGACCGCAGCATTCAAGGGGTAAATGAGAAGGGGGATGCCCTTTGGATCACCTCACAGGGAATCCCTGTGACGTGATCGAGGGACATACCATATATGGGAAGACAATATGTCTTACCATATTTCCTGTTAGGGCATACGTACTTAGGTATGTCCTAACAACTCCCTGTGTACTATCAGTACATTAAAGTTTTTTAAAAAAAAAGTAAAAAAAAAAAGTAATGTTAAATAAAAAAAACACACGTTTTACAATAAACATTCAAATAAGTCTCAATACATAAAATACACATATTCGGTATCGTCGCTACCGTAATAACAAATTCAGTGTCATTTATGATGTGTACACGGTTATAAAATAAAATTGAAAACTGCTTTTTCACTTATTAATGTGAGGCACGAGGTATTATGAATTTTGAACCTCCATGAGCACACATTAATAGTAATTAACCCAATCATGTACCTCACACACATTAACCCAATGTTGTCCATTATGACAGGGTTAATTACTATTAATGTGGGGCACATGGAGGTTCAAAATTCATCACGCCACGTGCCTCACATCAGAAAATGGAAGAACTTTTTTTTTCAATTATTATTGTTGGCAAAGTATCGTTTTGGTATCGAGTATCGCAATACTACACGAAGTATCGGTATCGAAGTCCAAATTCTGGTATCGTGACAACCTTAGTTGAAATAACTCACAGCACATGGACCCATTGTTTTCAATGGGACTATTCACGCAGCGAGTGTCCGTTGCGTGAAACTCACTGCATGTCCTATATTGGTGTATTTCACGCACCTAGTCGCCCATTGAAATCTATGGGTGCGTGAAAACCACTGACAACATCCGTGTGCTGTAGTTGACAGTGCGGTTTGCCGCTCCATGCGGACAGCACATGAGAAGGAAAGCTCGGACAGTCCACTGCTCTTCTATCAGTGGTGCGAGCATTCTAGTGCCATATTCTGGGGACATTGTAGGCTTCTTTGTTTTGTAGTATGTGAAAGCCAACAGGCTTTATTTAGTGATTCTGGAATATAAAAAGCGCTGCTGAATATCATCCACATGTTTGTATGGAAATGTTTTTAATGCTTCTAACAAATGGAGATAATGGAGTAGTGATCAAGAGGGGGGACGGGGACTTTTTCTGAACTTTGTCAGTAATCTTATTAGAGAACACTACAGTCAACCTCTCCCCAGCTTACAAATTGCATTCAACTGCACAGACAGTTTAGTGGCCCTTTAAGTGGGTTTAGTGGGAAATACTCATTTTCAATATCGTTTTGAGAGCGATATCCTCTGTTTAGTATCCATATCTCTTGGCTAAACTTGGATACAGAGCTTTTGTGCTATTAGTAGACCTTTGTCTGTAATTAGAGTTTCCTTGCCTGGTGCTTTCCGTTGTTTCAGACTCCCCTGAGCGACTTGCATTTTGACTCCTTTGTGACCTGACCTCGGCTGGACTCCTGACTTTTTTTTGCCTTCTGCCTTTTGTTTTTTCCGCACTCTCCCGGTTTGACCCTGCCTGACTCCGCCTTTTGCGCCCGGACTAGTCCGTGGCGCAATTGCCCTGCCTCTCCCTCCGTGTACTTCCCAGGTGACCCTTTATTTCATACGGTCTCTGTCTTATCCGTTTGTCAGTTTCACTGGTAATAGTATAGGGAATGCCGCCCAGTTGTGCGTCGTCGTTTAGGTCGGGTCGTACAAGTAGGTAGGGACAGAGGTTTGGGAAGAACAGGGACCTCACTGTTTACTGTGTATTTGTTTGTGACAATCTTGCTGTGTATTTCATAAAAGCAAAACTTCTGATGCAAGGGGTTGATCTTAAAAAGTATTTGGCGTCAGATGTGTCGGCAATGGAAGACCTAAGGGATCAAATAAGTGACCTAACAGTTGTGGCCCGTTCTGAGTTGTACAATGACATGTGCTGCATATTAAACAATTACATAAATACTTGTGTAACCATTAGACAACTTGTAGATCACCCTATGTTTATTTAATAGGAGAAACATTTTCAAGAATCTGCAAAATATACATCTGCTCCCAATTTATTATTGAAGTGCACAGATAGTGAATAATGTAGTAGCAGAGTGACATTATATAAACCACAGTGCATCATATTCCCTAAGAGGATGGTTTCAGAGATTCTCTGTGTAAACTAAAGTCACCAGAGATCTACTCTCCTGCTCCTTCACCCTGATAAAATATTATGGCTGTTAATAAAAATAGAAATAAAAAGAAACCCGTTTAAAAATAACAAATTCATTCCTAAATATTTACTTCCACAGTAAAACTTCTCTCTGGATTAGGCTTCATTCACATCTGCGTTGGGGTCCCGTTCTGACGTTCCTTCGGAGGCTTACGTCAGAACGGGACCCTGAACAGACAGAGTAGTTGACTACGCTATTGCTTCCGGCAAAACGACGGGTCCGATGCACAACAGACACAAACGGAAACCATGGGCACCAGATCAGTCACCATTGAAATCAATGGTGATGAAAAAGGAAACGGGCTCAGTTTGCGTCTGCTCAGGGTCCCGTTCTGACGGAAACCTCTGACAGAACGTCAGAACGGGACACCAACGCAGATGTGAACTTAGCCTTAGGTGCGAAAATATTATTATTCCTTAGGGCTTGTCCACACGTAGCGGAATTGCTGCAGCAACTGGCAGAAATTCCGCTGCGGAAAAAACGCACCATTGCCTGCGTTTTTTACTGCAGAAAACTGTGCGGATTTTGCTGCGTTTTTCTCAATGCTGGGAGATGGTGATATCTCCTCTGAAAAATTCAGCAATTTAGTCCACTTTCCCCTGCAGGAATTGCTGCGGTACAAAAAATACGCACCGCAGGTGAATTTCTGCTCAGAATATTTACGCAGCGTGTGGATGAGGTTTGTTAAAGCTCACCCACTATGCTGCTAATGTATTCTGCTGCATATTTTTTGTGGACGGAAAATACGCATTTGAATTGTGGATGGAAAACACACAGCAATTCCGCTACGTGTAGACAAGCCCCCACTCTGTGAAAGGATATTGCATGGCAGTTCACACGGCCGAATTTCGGCTCAGTGAAAAAGACTTATCAAGGTCGCAATCATTTATTGACCTGTTTCTTCAGTATTCAGCAATCCTGCCCGCTTTGGACATAATCTGCTTCTTGGCCACATGGCGGGTCCCAAAAGTAAAGAAGCACCCTATGGCTTTCAGGGCGCAATATTTGTTTGAATTCTAGGCTAGATTCCACGCCTGCGGAGGATTTGAACTGGCAGATCAATACAGAAACCCACAGAAGTGACCCCAATTTGAAAACTACACCCCCTAAGGTATTTATCTAGGTAATATTTTTTACATCAAATCTATATTTTTTGATACATAGCGGTCTTACTCTGTTCCGAAATATTCTGCATACATGTAATAGCGAATAAAAAAAGAGGAGCGACAAATTGTAGTCATAAAGGAGACATGTCACTAACATCAAATTTGCTGGTACATATGACATTGTCGTGCTAACAAAGAAGCTGACCAAAAAGAGGTCAGTCCGTAGACATTAACAGCAACTCGCTCTGCTATTAAGTAAAAAAATGTGCGATTTTTCTATTGAATTAGTAAACATTGCGCTTTTTAGAGGTATTTCAACACCAACCCGCTCCCAACATCCACTATATATATATATATATATACACACATACACACACAACGGAGAACAAGTGTGTTGGCTGTATGCCACGTTTAACCTCTTAAAGCCTGTGGTCAATAGTGACTGCAGCATCTAAAGCGTTAGAAGGAGGTGGGCAGCCCACTCTGATGTTCCATTGGCCCCCAGGCTGGTAGTAACCGGTAGTTGTCATGGCAGCCTGGGTACCTAATGATGGGCCCCAGGTCTGCCATCTTTGTTCCCTATGCAGGGCTTAACAGGTGCCTGTCAGAATCACAATCTACTGCAATACTAATACTAGTGCTGGTTCAAGAGACCCCTAGGGGGGCTAATAAAAGTGAAACTCCGTAAATGAAGTTTTTTTTTTAACCCATTCCTAACATCAGCCAGATATATATATATAGCACACAAAGTGTGGGGGGGGGGGGCGGTATCGAGCGGGCTCACGGGCGACGGCGGAATCTAAGTGGTTAGAAGGAGGCGGTCCCCTGTAACATTGCAAAAAGTCTCATATACACCAAAATGGTACCAATAGAAACTACAGCTTGCAAAAAATAAGCCCTCATTCCGCTCAATAGATGGAAAAAAAAAAGGAAAAAAGTTAGGACTTTTGGAAAGGGGGGAGGGTGGGACTAAACTAAAAATCCAAAAAATGCCTATAGATAGATTCAAAAAATAGGCTCATGTAACAGCACCAGGACTTCAATGTTCAAAGAAGAAGAATTGTAGATTTATTCACCACAAGGTGAAAAAAATTAGCGACGTTTCGGTTCACATCTGAACCTCTCTCAAGCAATGACAAAGTCCTAAGTGCAAGGTATATATAGGAGGTTACTTGATCCTATTTTTTTTTATCTATTCACTACAAGTCAAAGAGTGAATTCACCCTTTTGCGGTAAAGGTGCACATGGCGTTTTTGGGAGTGCTGGGTCCATCCCTTTCTTTGTATGTGCGTATATATATATATATATATATATATATATATATATATATATGATAAATTATAAAATAATTATTTTTAAGAAAAAACTAAAAAAAAAAAAACAATTTTGGTATCGCTGTGTTCGTATTGCCCCACAGAATAAAGTGAACATGTGGTGTTTACAGCACGGTGAACGCCGTGAAGAAAAAAAAAAAAGGAATTTGCTTTTTCCCTATTCTACACCAAATATACATATTTTTTCCAGTTTCCCAGTAGATTATATGGTACAATAAAATAGTGCAGTGAAAAACTACAACTCGTCTCGCAAAAAACAAACCCACATAGGGCTATATCGACGGAAAAATAATAAAAAAAAGAACGTTATGGCTTTTGGAAGATGGGGACGAAAAAGCCAAAATGAAAACCCAAAAAATGGCTGCAGAAAATATTGGATCAGATACACACAGTTTTAGGCCAGGTTCGCACTGGTTGGATATGCTGCGTAAAAACTGTGCAGCGTATCCAACCTGGAACGCGCAAGCACCTTCCGACCGAAAAACCGCACCTGTTTTTTTTTCATATTTCAACCTAAAAAGATTTAAAAAAAAAAGTTTTTCATTATATGGTACAATAAATTCAAAACTACAACTTAATTTGCAATAAACAAGTCCTCATATGGCTATGTCGACTGAAAAATAAATAAAAGTTATCACTTTTAGTAGGCAGGTAGAAGACTAAAATGATTCAAAATGGCTGTGGCTGCAAAGGGTTCATGCATAGGCGTGGTTTTGTGGGGCACTAATTCTGGTCTATGGTGTCTATTCGGATCCTTTTTTTTGCGCACACCAGACACCTTTTCTGGTGTCTATTTTTTTTTAGCTGGGGGTACAGAGCGAAAATGTTGGCCTAGAATTATGACTATCCGTTGTGGTGCCCTCCTCCTCGGGATCATAAAACATAAGGGCCTTGATGACTTTATCCTGTAATTGGACTAAGGTGTCAAGACCGCTTGCACATCTGGATGTCACAAGAACAATATACAACGTAGTTTTGGTGAGATGGACTGGCAGCTTCTTGTAGATCATCCTACTTTGCGTATGGCACTATAGGGTTCAACCCTTTCAGGACCAAGGCTCAATGCCTCAACGCTCCGGACAACGCTTTTGCATGTTTGGTAATTTACACTTGAAATAAGTAACCTTATTTGTTACATAAAGTGAAGATTTTTTTTCCTGTTAAAAGCAGACAAATTGTGTAAAATGTGAAAAAAATTAACATTTTTGGACACACACACACACACACACACACTAGTGTACATATATTAAAATATGCTTGTCTATTTCTTCTGATTACAGGGACTACATAATTATATAGTTTTTAAAACTAAAGAACCGAAAACAGGTATATGATTGATATTCCACAAGTACATTTCGATTTTTCAAATGCATTTTTTGCAGGGCTTATTTTATGACCTTGGTGGTTTTGCAGTTGTGGTAAAACATCCAAATCTGTCCAAAAAATCCACCAAGCGGGAAAATAGACATCCCGGGGTATTCATTAAGTTATATATTGGAACGTAAGCGCTTTTTGGTTATTTAAAATTTTTGTTGGTAGATGGTGGAAAAAATAACAAAAATAAAATTTTTCAATTTGGTGTTGTTTCACCTGTACCTTTTTTGTACATGCTATATGTTTGGCGTCGGCAACGCTCTGGCTGGGGATTCCACTCTTGAATAAGCCCCTGACGTCACAATCTATATATGGACAGGGACGTCAGGGGGGATGTCAGGGGGGACGTCAGGGGATCCCTCTAGGAGCGGAATATCTTGGCAGAGCATCGGCATTGCTCTGTGTAGCGTCCATGGCCGCGGGCCGTCGGGTTTACTCACCTCCCGACGCCTGCAGCCATGGATCATTGAGCGCTGGCTCGCAATTTCTTCCTAGGAGACGCCAGCTCTCACATCCGCTCCGGTCCGCTGTGTCCCGTAGGGTGCGCGCGCACGCTTGTGCCCGGTCTTAAAGGGCCAGCGCGTGCACATGTGAAACAATCCTCATCAACTACACATGATTCCTGGACTATAAGAAGGGCCCTGCCCTTCTGATCCTTGCCTGAGCATTGTTAGCGTATCCCAAGTCTGTCTCGCAAATGGTCCCTTAGTGTTTTCCCGTTCCAGTTGTTACCCGTGCCCTGTTACCCGTATCCCGTGCTGTGTTCTCGTTTCTGAGCCTGGAGTCGTGTCCTACTGCACCTGCTGTCATTTGCCACGTCCAGTGTCTTCTGCCACGTCTTGTACTGTCTGCCACGTCCTGTACTGTCTGCCACGTCTGGCGCAACCTGCTGCACCTACCTCCATCCGTGCTGTAGCCACAGTCACTGTCTGGACTAGGTCAGGTACCCGTGTGTTACGAACTGCTATAGACTTTTATATAGACTGTGACCAGGCCAGCTGCCTCTCCGCTACGGCAGAGCGGCCTAGTGGGTCCACAAACCCTGTGATCGTGACACTCTGCTTGGGGATTCGGCTCCTGGAGAGCCCCTGACATCACTTAGTTTATGAGGTCACAGTGGTGATAACGGAACCAATTGGTTCCGTTATGAGAGGGGCAGTCCCTAACCACATCCCTGCACCAGGGAGCCAGCGATGAGCACTCTCACATGGGTACACACTGCACTTTGCTGACTGACTTTAATTAACGTTGCTGCAGCACGTGGTATCGGCTGCAGCGAAGTAAATAGTTAGATCAGCAAAGTGTAGGTGTTAATGACTAGAGGGCTTATTCAGACGAGCGTATTTCACGTCTGTGTGCTCTCCATGTTTCCAACGCACCACACACAGACATCTGGCTAACCATTATAGTCAATGGAGCAATTCACAAATTTGTGTATTAAAAAAAAAAAAGCATGTACTACTTTCTTTCACAGCACACAAACACCATCCAAGTGTAGTCCATTTTTTAAGGCTCTGTTGCAAGGAGAAGCTGAAAAAAAGTTATCCTCACATTTTTCTTTTTATGGACGCCAGATAAAAGTATGATGTACAGAAGCAAGAAAAAAAAAAAAAAAGGTCACACAGACGGGCGCAACATGGACATTCACACGGATGTTAAACGGTTGGTTGTTTTCAGACGCATAACAGTTATGCTTGTCTGAATAAGCTCTCAATCAACACAACACATGAATGTCACAGTCGAATATACAGATGGGTATACAAAAGGGATTTTAGGAAGTGGGATGCTATTGTAAAAGTTGTCAAGGTACACGTGATATCAATGGCCAAGTAAGGGGGGCAACAATTTCCCAAAAATTTCTGCGTGGATACCAAGGAATGATGGGTAATCTGGGGGGTTAATTTTTTTAAATATTTGGAAACCAAGTAATTTTTAATTTCAAAATAATTTTATTGGATTTTTTTCATGAGGGGTAGCACAATTTGCTACAGAGAAACCCCACGCAGAAGGAATGCTAGAGTCAAACAAATCATCCTTAAAGGGTAACTAAACTTCCAAAAAACTTCCGACATTTCATAGTGACATGTCAGAAGTTTTGATCGGTGGGGGTCAGATCACCGAGACCCCCACTGATCGTGAAAACAAAAAAAGTCAGAGACGCTCGGGCGCTGAGCCACTTAGTTTCTGACCGGCTTTTCTCGGAAAGCCGAGCAATTGGTGTACAGGTTCATAGACTTCCTATTGAGCCCATACACCAATTGCTCGGTTTTCCGAGAATAGCTGATCAGAAACAAAACAGCACAGTGCTCACCTGAGCGCTTCTGCTTAGCTTTAACGATTGGCGGGGGTCTCAATGCTAAGAACCCCACTGGTCAAAACTTTTGACATGTCACGGACATGTCAGAAGTTTTTTTAAAGTTTAGTTACCCTTTAAGTAGAGAGGACTAGTATAATAGAAGATACAAACTATCTAATCTGGTAAGGCTTCGTTCACATCTGCGCCAGGGCTCCGTTCCAACGGAACGTCTGAGCTTTCCGTTGGTATGGAGCCCTGACTCACAAATGGAAACCATAGGTTTCCGTTTCCATCACCATTGATTTCAATGGTGATGGATCCG
The DNA here is from genome assembly GCF_050947455.1 of Rhinoderma darwinii. Classification (NCBI taxonomy): domain Eukaryota; kingdom Metazoa; phylum Chordata; class Amphibia; order Anura; family Rhinodermatidae; genus Rhinoderma; species Rhinoderma darwinii. The sequence continues at coordinate 518,003,558 of NC_134687.1, read as the reverse complement.
GTGCTAATGGTTTCCGTTTTCCTCAGTTTGTGCAAGGGTTCCGTAGTTTTGCTGGAATCAATAGCGTAGTAGACTAAGCTATTGATTCCGTCAAAACAACGGAACCCTTCCACAACTGAGACAAACGGAAACCATTAGCACCGGATCCTTCACCATTGAATTCAATGGTGATGGAAACGGAAACCTTTGGTTTCAGTTTGTGTCAGTGAGGGTCATGTTCCATTGGAAAGCTCAGACGGAACGGGACCCTCGCACAGATGTGAATGAAGCCGAACAAGCAGGGACATCCACACTTAGATTATCTTAAAAGCAGAGAGTAATAGAATACATCAACAAGAGAGGCCTCTCATGAGCAAACTAAATGTTGTAGCCTGGGGAGGCGTGGCCTCGCATGTGAGGAAGCAGGACGCATAGAACAGGAGCTCCCGCCAACCCGGATATATATAGCGACATACAGCTTACCAATGACAGCAAGAGCCTCGTTTCCCGAGCAATGCCCCAAATGCTAATTTGGCATCTTCACTGTCCCACTTCTTGCCGCCGCGTCTTTCACAACGAACAGAGGAATCCATCATGGCCACCGCTTCCCTCAGCTCCACTCCACAACAGTGCACTGCGGCTGCTCCTCAGCGCTCAGGCGCTTTATCAGGTGCGTCCATACCCACGCCAGCTGCTAGTCCTGGCTCCGGGGGATCCCCTTTCAGATCCAGGTAGTCGCCAGGCCCTATATCGCCAAGTCACATGGAGGAGGCCCATTGACTAGAATGGACCTCTCTGAGGCCCTTAAACATCTTCCAACCAGAAGTTTCTTTGAGAACATGCTGGATAGAATGGAGAAAATGCAGCAAAACTGTTTGGAGGAAGTACACCGCACTGTACAACAAATCTGCTCACGTGTCTCTGCCCTAGAACAGCAGACATCTTCTCAGGCAGGCAGGCAGGCTGGACAGGTTGGAGAGCCAACTTCAAAAGGCATCAGTCGCTGTTACAATCTATGGCCCTAGAACACGATGACCTGGAAAACAGAAACAAGCGCAACAATGTACGTATAAGGGGATTACCGGAGTCGAAGGAGAGAGACAATATCGGCGCCATAGTGACAGAAATATTTAATAAAATTCTGGGGGAGCCAGACAGCCCCATTGAGCTGGACAGCATACACAGAGCACTGGGACCTAGATCAGAAGATCCGGACAGACCTCGGGACCACGTGTGCGCAGAATCCACTATTTCACTGTGAAGGAGCGCTTAATGCGCAACGTGGGACATTTGGAGTTTAATGGCGCAGAGGTTCATAGTCTCCCGGATTTGCCGGCCCGTACCTTACTGATGAGACGCAAAATGCGTCCTTTGCTGGACATAATCAGGGGAGCTGATGCAACATATGAGGGGCTTTCAATTTCATCTTATTGTAATGAAACAAGGGGCCTCGTTCATGGCGCATTCTCCACAGGACTTGCCTGCTCTATTCTCCTTCCTTGATACCCCTACAAGAGACATACCAGACTTGATTGCGGCATCCCTGAGTCATTGCCATCCTAGACAAAGATGGAGCTGACCTATGGACACTCTACATCCCAGACCTCAACTAATTAGACCCGCGAGACAGGTTCCATAGAGGGGACATTTATTTGTTCAAGTATTTGAGCCTTACGAAGACATTCTTTTCGGAGGTCTGACCTCATAGGTATAAAGAGTATCACCTACAGTGCCATCCTTACATGATTTGATGATCGATAACATGTTTGAATGACTTCAATGATATCCATTCCCTACACCGGGTACATATTGTTGGGCGGTTGAAATTGGTTGAGGTTACTACGTTATAGGCTTATTTCACTGATGGTGTGCTCCAGTTACTTACAAGCTAATGGATTAGGTATTATTGTCATCACATTGTCCGCAGATTCGAAGTTGTAAGAACCTTGAATCTACCCGGTATGAGGTTATGGTAGCAGTTTTTTGCTTCAAGTATGAGAATTGTACTTATCGATGTCAGTTTTATTTTCATTTAGTGGTTGTATTTCTAACAGTTATACGGGAGGTGGTCTCCACTTCCTCAAGTGCCTTACTTACTCTCCCCATAGGCATTTCCCCCGGAGCACCTCTCTGGTAGAGTTACTCCAGTTATTTCTGAGGTGCCTAGTATATCCCCCTTTCTTTTTCTATTTTATTGCTTTCCTTTTAGCTAGGACTTTCTTCGTTCCCGTTTTTTTTTTTTCTCGCCTCTTTCTTTCGCTCCTCACAGCATAGAACAAAGATGCAAACTGATGTGAGAATTCTCTTCTGCAATGTAAGGAGATTGAGGACTCCCTGAAAAGCACACTATGATCCTTATGACCTACGGCGACAGATCCCAGGTGACATTCCTCCAGGAGACGCACTTCAGAAAAGATAAAGGTGCCCAAACTATCCAATAACAGGCAGAAAAATGGAAAAGGAGGCAGCACTTCCAAAATGTAGAAAAACCTTTATTCACCCATGCAACGTTTCAATCCCTCAGGATCTTTCTCAAGCATAATAAAACACATCCACAAACAGAGTATTTAAGGACTCACAGAGTCATTAAGCAATAAAGCGGTGATCAAGTAAAAAATTTTACTCAAATAAATAAATATTTGTAAATAAAGCAATCATAAAATACAGACATGAATAAGGGTGATAATTACATGTGTGCATAAAATTTAATAGGGGACTGGTACAGACAAAAAACAGTCCAAGTGTAAACAGTCAATAAGTGATTAACCCCTTAATGACCGGGCCATTTTGCACGTTAATGACCAAGGATTATTTTTTGTTTTTTCACGGTCGCATTCCAAGAGTCGTAACTTTTTTTTTATTCCGTCGACATAGCCGTATAAGGGCTTGTTTTTTGCGGGACGAGTTGTATTTTGTAATTGTACCATTTTTAGATGCTTACAATATATTGATTATTATTTTATTTTAGGAGAGAATTGAAAATAAGCAGCTATTCCAGCATTAATTTTCACGTTATAAATTTACGCCGTTTTCTATGCAGCGTAAATAACATGTTAACTTTATTCTATGGGTCGGCACGATTACGGGGATACCAAATATGTAAAGGTTTTATATGTTTTCCTACATTTGCACAATAAAAAACCTTTTAGAAAAAAATTACTTGTTTTTCCATCGCCGCATTCCAAGAGCCGTCATTTTTTTATTTTTCCGTCGATGTGGCCGTATGTGGACTTGATTTTTGCGGGCCAATGTGTAGTTTTCATTAGTACTATTTTGGGGCACATAGGACTTCTAGATTAACTTTTATTTCATTTTTTATCGGGGGAATGGGAGAAAAGAGAGAATTTTGCCGTTGTTTTTTGCGGTTTTTTTGGACGCCCGTTCATCCGGCGGTTTATTTAATGTGTCCATTTTATTGGTCAAGTTGTTACGATCGCGGGGATACCATATATGTGTATGTGTTATTTGTTTTGACACTTTTACTGAATAAAACCACTTTTTGGGCAAAAAAAGTAGTTTTATTTGATTTTGACTGTAATTATTATTTTTTTTTTCAACAAACTTTATATAACTGATTGACATTTTTTTTTTAAGTCCCACCAGGGGACTTCACTATGCGATGTGCCGATCGCATATATAATGCTTTGGTATACTTCGTATACCAAAGCATAATTGCCTGTCAGTGTAAAACTGACAGGCAACCTGTTAGGTCATGCCTCCGGCATCGCCTAACAGGCAGTTGCAGAAGACAGACCTGGGGGTCTTTGTTAGACCCCCGGCTGTCATGGAAACCCGACGGCGCCTCGCGATTTGTTTGCGGGGGCGCCGATCGGGTGACAGAGGGAGCTTCCTCCCTCTGTCAAACACATTAGATGCCGCTGTCACTATTGACAGCTGCATTTAATGGGTTAAACTGCCGGAATCGGAGCACGCTTCGATTCCGGCAGTTGCAGCAGGAGCCAGGCTGTGTATAACAGCCGTGCTCCTGCCGCTGATCGCGTGGGTACACTGGCAGTACACGCGCCATCACAGGACGGATATATCCATCGTCCTGCGCGAACTAGCAGCTGCTGAGGACGGATATATCCGTCCTTCGGCGTTAAGGAGTTAATACATCACCCAGGTGTACATGTTAAAAAGCAAATTACATAGTCATTATGCAGATAGCTGCTCCTGGTGTGATTACGGCATCCCTGTACAGCAACTCTCTACTTCAAACTATCCAATAGACTCTTCCCGTATCATTACCATGGCTGCTCAGAGGACTCTTGTTTTAGAGGTGCGAGTATGCTTAAAACTTTTCCTTGGCCATTTACAGATTCTAAAGCGGACTCACAGGGTAGGTTTCGGTTTGTAAAGGGTACCCTATTTTCACAGGTTGTCACATTTGCCAATTTATATCTACCCAACACGGGTCAAATCGGTTGCACTTGCTGAATACCTGTAGCAGCTCCAGTCTTTTGGGGAGGGCATCATCATAGTGGAGGTTGATCTGAACATAGCTTTGGAACAGAGTCTCTGTCTCGAGAGGTGCTTCACATCTATCTATAAAAAACACTATACATGACCATCAACTAGTGGATACGTAGAGGACTCTGTACCCGGGAATTCGTGACTACTCGTAATATTCATCTACACACGACATGTTCTCCAGAATTGGCTACTTTTTTGTAAATCACTTCCATCTTGATAGAGTTGTTAGAGCTGACATACATACGTCCCCTTTATCAGATCATTCGCCAATTTCGCTTTCTCTCTTTTGCTACGCCTTCCGTTACTCAGGGTAGTTGGAAAGTCAATGAGATTCTGCTGCGACATCCTGAAGTTCAATTCGAAATACGCAGAGAGTTGGAATAATATTTCTCTAATTCCAGCTCAGTGTCGAACCCCCCGATTCTCTGAGAGGCTCATAAATGTTATATAAGAGGGGTTTTCATTAAATGGGTGGCGAGGCTCTATGATACCGTCTGTATGGAAATGTGCCCTGGAATAATGTTTGGCTGTTAGGTTGCAATTATCTTGTGATAGTATGTCAACAGTGTAATGCATAATATTTTGTGACTTCTATGTACGGCCATGTTGGCCTCACTGTTTGCAATGTTTTCTATGTTTACAAAAAATTTTGAATAAAGATTGAAATTTAAAAAAAAAAAAAATGGGTGGCGAGGCTCAAGAGAAATAGGACAGAGAGCAAATAGACTACTGACGCAGATTAGAGATGTTCAATCCAAACGTAAACACTGTCAGTCACAGCTAACTAGGATGCTGTGGAGTTCCCTTGAGGAGGAACGAAGATCGTTATACGAAATAAAAGCCAAAGAAGCCTTGCTTAAATGCCGTAAAGCCAGTGGCGTAACTACCGCCGTAGCAGCAGTAGCAGCTGCTACGGGGCCCGTGGCATGAGGGGGCCCGTATCGCCCGCCGGCACGGGCCCCCACCATGGCCGGAGGCTCCGCTAGCAGCCGCTATGGCTGCTACAGCGGGACGCCACTGAACACTACGGCAGAGCAGGGAGGTATCTCCCCGCTCTGCCATTAACTGGTTCCCGACCGCTGGCTGTATTTTTACGGCCAGCGGTCAGGGTCCTTAAAACCCGAGCCATAGACTTTCTACGGCTCGGGTTTTAACTTGCTGCGCGATCGGGCAGCTGAATGTCGGGTCTCCGGCTGTCAGTGACTGCCGGGGACCCTGAGGAGAGGATAGAAGCAGCTGTCGCTGCTTCTGTCTTCTCTGATGACTTGTACACAGCGCTGAATGCGCGCTGTGTACAGGAATAGAGACAGCAGCAGCGGCGCTGTCTCTATTCCTCCCAGTGATCATGTGACTGGTCACATGATCGCCGGGTGCCGTTAGTGGCAGACTGTTGCTGGGTCTTACTAGACCCAGCACAGCCCTATAAGTGACAATCGTCACTATGAGAGGGCTGATTTCCCCTGTAACTGGGGCTGCTGTGCAGCTCCAGTTACAGTGGAAAAACATGGTGTAAAAGAAAGAAAAAAAAATATATAAAGTTCCCCAAAGGTCTTCTTTGACCTTTGGGGGACAGACCATAGTAATAAAAAAATAATAAAGTAAAGTGCAAAAAAAATGTAAATAATAAATACACATAAAATACCCACCCCAAAAAAAAACGTTCCCCCCCGCCAATCATTGTTGTAACGCTAGCGCTGACCCAATTACCCTAATATAGACATGTAATATATAAAAATTTACGGTAGACAATGGCGATCACAAATAAAAGGTCTATTTTAGGGTAAAACTATGTTATTACCAAAAAAAAATTGCTGAAATGTAAAAAAGCTTATTTTTTTACTATTATTTTCAAACTTTATGAATAAAAATTCTAAAATAGCAAAAAAGGTGTGTATAAAAACGATAAAAAAAGAAACCTGCATTGTCTACGGAAAAAAACATCGCAAAAATCACGTCGTTAGCCCAACAAATAAAAAAGTTATAGCCATTTAACTAACACGTGCTAAAAATGGCTAAACGGTGTCTGGTCCTGAAGGCGCAAAATAGAGCAAAATACATGTATCCCCTCTCCACAGGATCTCCACAGGACAGGGGATACATGTGTGATCGCTGGGACTGATAGGGAGAACGGGGGACTGAAAGTCCCCTGAAGTTCTCCATCACAAACCTCGGACTTCCGGGGAATGTGTCGGCAGCTCCGTAGAAATGAATGGAGCGCCGGTTGTCCTTGTGCGCATGCGTGACCAGCGCTCCTTTCATTTTTATTGAGCTGCGCAGACGCCGGAAGTCAGAGGTTTGTCATGGAGAAGTTTAGGGGACTTTCAGTCCCCCGTTCTCCCTATCGCTGCCAGCGATCACTCATGTATCCCCTATCCTGTGGAGATCCTGTGGAGAGGGGATACATGTATTTTGTAGGACACACTGTAGGTCGCATTTTTTGGGGAGGGGGGACGCTGTATGGCGTTCCCTACAGGGGGGGGGGAACGCTGTATGGCGTTCCCTACAGGGGGGGGGGTGGCTGTATGGCGTTCCCTACAGGGGGGGAGCTGTATGGCGTTCCCTACAGGGGGGGAGCTGTATGGCGTTCCCTACAGGGGGGGAGCTGTATGGCGTTCCCTACAGGGGGGGAGCTGTATGGCGTTCCCTACAGGGGGGGGCTGTATGGCGTTCCCTACAGGGGGGGGGGCTGTATGGCGTTCCCTACAGGGGGGGCTGTATGGCGTTATCTACAGGGGGGCTGTATGGCGTTCTCTACAGGGGGATGTATGGCGCTATCTACAGAGGGGGGGCTGTATGGCGTTATCTACAGGGGGGGCTGTAAAGAAGGCACTATCTACAAGGGGGGGGGGGTTGTGTGACACCCAGGGGAGGGGGGGGCCCCAGTCAAATGTTTGCTATGGGGCCCAGTCTTTCCTAGTTACGCCCCTGCGTAAAGCATTCTACAAACGTGGCAATAAACCTGGAAAAATCTTGGCAAATGCCCTGAGAACACAAATAGCATTCACGTACGTCCCCCATATCACTTCCCCGATGGGCATAAGAGTTACCTTCCCAAGGGACATCGCCCACTCCTTTGAAGAGTTCTACTCCTCTCTATATCAGTTGGAGCCAGATAGACCACCCACCCATGTGGATATACATGACTATATATCCTCATCAGGTTTCCCTCAGTTCTCTTAAGAGGCATGTTCCACACTAGATCATCCAATTACTCTTGTGGAACTTGAGAGCTTTGAAAGACACCTCATTGGGGAAAGCTCCAGGTCCCGACGGATTGACTGTTGGCTACTATAGAATGTTTATAGATCAGCTCTCAGACCATTTCTTGATGGCTAACGCAGTGGCATCAGGCAGCTCAATCCCCTCAGACTCATTAAAAGCTAAGTAGTTATCCCAAAAGAAGTTAAGCATCCGTCCTCCTGTGCTAGTTACAGGCCGATCTCATTGCTTAAAGGGAAGGTGTCATGATTTATTTATTTTTTTCATTATTGTACAGAGCGCTCAATGCGCGCTGTGTATTGGAATAGAGGCAGCAGCCGCGCCGCTGTCTCTATTGCTCCTGGTGTTCATGTGACTGGTCGGGCTGTGCAGCTCCAGTTACAGTGGAAAAGATGGTGTAAAACAAAGAAAAAAAATATATAACGTTCCTCAAAGGTCTTTTTTGACCTTTGAGGGACAGACCATGGTAATAAAAAAAAAATAGAAAAGTGCAAAAAATTTTTTTATAAATACACAGAAAATACCCACGCCAAACGAAAAAAAAGGGTTCCCCCCTGCCGATCATTGTTGTAACGCTAGCGCTCACCAAATTACCCTAATATAGACATGTAATATATTAAAATTTACGGTAGACAATGACAATCACAAATAAAAGGTCTATTTTAGGGTAAAAAGAAAAAAAGAAACCTACATTGTCTATGGAAAAAACATCGCAAAAATCACGTAGTTAGCCCAACAAATAAAAAAAGTTATAGCCATTTAACTAACGCGTGCTAAAAATGGCTAAACGGTGTCTGGTCCTGAAGGCTCAAAATAGCCCAGTCCTGAACTGGTTAAAATAGCTGCGTATGCAGATGATTTGTTGTTCTTCTTGGCCTCCCCTCGTGTATCCATCCCTAACCTTATGGAGGAGTTTTGGAAATATGGTTCCTCTTCATACTTTAAAATAAATTTCCGGAAGTTGGAGGCGATGACACTAAATATTCCCCAAGACCAGAGAGGATGACTGAGTTCTTGCTTTCCTTTTAAGTGGACACACGGACTCGATCAAGTATCTGGGCATCCAATTACCGTGTCACGTAGAGCAGACATTTAAAAACTCAACTTTATACCTCTTATGCAACCTGTGAAGAGTGACTTGGAACCGGTGGACGAGGGGCACTTTTTTTTGGTTTGGCCGTGTGGGTATTCTTAAAATGAATATTCTGCCTCGTCTCTTGTACTTAAAGAGGCTCTGTCACCACATTATAAGTGGCCTATCTTGTACATAATATGATCGGTGCTGTAATGTAGATTACAGCAGTGTTTTTTTCATTTAGAAAAACGATCATTTTTTTACGTAGTTATGACCTATATTAGCTTTATGCTAATGAGTTTCTCAATAGACAACTGGGCGTGTTTTACTATATGGTCAAGTGGCCGTTGTGGAGAGAAGTGTATGGCGCTGACCAATCAGCGTCATACACTTCTCTCCATTCATTTATACAGCACATATCGCTATTGCTATATCACTATGTGCAGCCACATAAACACACTGTAACGTTACTGCAGTGTCCCGACAATGAATATACATTACCTCCAGCCAGGACGTGATGTGTATTCAGAATCCTGACACTTCTCTGTGATTTACAGCATAGCAGGCGTAGTCTCGCGAGATTACGCTGTAAACTGTCATTTACAGCGAGATCTCGCTGTGCTGTGCTGTAGTCTGGCTGGCTGGCTGGAGGTAATGTATATTCATTGTCAGGACACTTGAGCAATGTTATAGTGTGTTTATGTGGCTGCAAATAGCGATATAGCTATATCGCTATCTGCAGTGTAAATGAATGGAGAGAAGTGTATGACGCTGATTGGTCAGCGTCATACACTTCTCTCCACAACGCCCACTTGGCCATATAGTAAAACATGCCCAGTTGTCCATTGAGAAAGTCATTAGCAAAAAGCTAATATAGGTCATAACTCCGTCAAAAATGATAGTTTTTCTAAATAAAAAAAACACTGCTGTAATCTACATTACAGTGCCGATCACATCATGTGCAATATAGGCCACTTATAATGTTGTGACAGAGCCTCTTTAAGTACAAAAAACGAGGCAGAGAAGTGTATGATGCTGACCAATCAGCGTCATACACTTCTCCCCCATTCATTTACACAGCACAGCGTGTACTGCCACTTACACCCACACAGTGGCGTAACTACCGCCGTAGCAGCAGTAGCGGCTGCTACGGGGCCCGCGGCATGAGGGGGCCCGTGTCGCCCGCCGGCACGGGCCCCCACCATGGCCGGAGGCTCCGCTAGCAGCCGCTATGGCTGCTACAGCGCGACGCCAATGAACACTACGGCAGAGCAGGGAGGTATCGCCCCGCTCTGCCATTAAACAGAAGACATGTATCCCCTATCCACAGGACAGGGGATACATGTGTGATCGCTGGCAGCGATAGGGAGAACGGGGGACTGAAAGTCCCCTGAAGTTCTCCATCACAAACCTCGGACTTAGTTCCGGGGTCTGTGTCGGCAGCTCCGGAGAAATTAATGGAGCGCCGGTCCCGCTTGTGCGCATGCGTGACCAGCGCTCCTTTCATTTTTAGCGAGCTGCGCAGACGCCGGAAGCTGCCAGCGATCACACATGTCTCCCCTATCCTGTGGATAAAGGATACATGTCTTTTATTAGGACACACTGTAGGTCGCATTTTTTTGGGAGGGGGGATACTGTATGGCGTTCCCTACAGGGGGGGCTGTATGGCGTTCCCTACAGGGGGGGGGAGCTGTATGGCGTTCCCTACAGGGGGGGGGGAGGGACGTTATATGGCGTTCCCTACAGGACGACGACGCTGTATGGCGTTCCCTACAGGGGGGGGCTGTATGGCGTTCCCTACAGACCCCCCCCGTAGGGAACGCCATACAGTCCCCCCTGTAGATAGCGCCATACAGCCCCCCCTGTAGATAGCGCCATACAGCCCCCCCTGTAGATGGCGCCATACAGCCCCCCCTGTAGATGGCGCCATACAGCCCCCCCTGTAGATGGCGCCATACAGCCCCCCCTGTAGATGGCGCCATACAGCCCCCCCTGTAGATGGCGCCATACAGCCCCCCCTGTAGATGGCGCCATACAGCCCCCCCTGTAGATGGCGCCATACAGCCCCCCCTGTAGATGGCGCCATACAGCCCCCCCTGTAGATGGCGCCATACAGCCCCCCCTGTAGATGGCGCCATACAGCCCCCCCTGTAGATGGCGCCATACAGCCCCCCCTGTAGATGGCGCCATACAGCCCCCCCTGTAGATGGCGCCATACAGCCCCCCCTGTAGATAGCGCCATACAGCCCCCCCCTGTAGATAGCGCCATACAGCCCCCCCTGTAGATAGCGCCATAAAGCCCCCCCTGTAGATAGCGCCATACAGTCCCACCCTGTAGGGAACGCCATACAGTCCCCCCCTGTAGGGAACGCCATACAGTCCCCCCCTGTAGGGAACGCCATACAGTCCCCCCCTGTAGGGAACGCCATACAGGCCCCCCCTGTAGGGAACGCCATACAGGCCCCCCTGTAGGGAATGCCATACAGTCCCCCCTGTAGGGAACGCCATACAGTCCCCCCCTGTAGGGAACGCCATACAGTCCCCCCTGTAGGGAACGCCATACAGACCCCCCTGTAGGGAACGCCATACAGACCCCCCTGTAGGGAACGCCATACAGCCCCCCCCTGTAGGGAACGCCATACACCCCCCCCTGTAGGGAACGCCATACACCCCCCCCTGTAGGGAACGCCATACACCCCCCCCTGTAGGGAACGCCATACGTCCCCCCCTGTAGGGAACGCCATACAGTCCCCACCCTGTAGGAAACGCCATACAGTCCCCACCCTGTAGGAAACGCCATACACGTCCCACCCTGTAGGGAACGCCATACAGTCCCCCCGTAGATCACGCCATACAGCCCCCTCTGTAGATATCTACAGAGGGGGCTGTATGGCGCTATCTACAAAGGGGGCTGTATGGAGTTATCTACAGGGGGGTGTATGGCGTTATCAAAAGGGGGGGGGGTTTGTAAAAAAGGCACTATCTACAAGGGGGGGGCGGGTTGTGTGACACGCGGGGGAGGGGGGGCCCCAGTCAAAAGTTTGCTATGGGGCCCAGTCTTTCCTAGTTACGCCCCTGCACCCACATTAACGTTACTCAAGTGTCCTGACAATGAATAGGCATCACCTCCAGCTAGGACAGGACGTCTATTCAGAATCCTGACACTTCGGTAACGTTTGTGTGCGATTTACAGCAAGGCAAGCGTAATCTCATTTTAAATTACAGTTTACAGCGTAATCTCGCGAGATTACGCTTGCCTTGCTGTAAATCTCACACAAACGTTAGCGAAGTTTCAGGATTCTGAATACACATCACGTCCTGGCTGGAGGTGATGCCTATTCATTGTCAGGACACTTGAGTAACGTTAATGTGGGTGTAAGTGACAGCACACGCTGTGCTGTGTAAATGAATGGGGAGAAGTGCATGACACTGATTGGTCAGCGTCATACACTTCTCTCCACAACGCCCACTTGGTCAAAAAGTAAAACCCGCCCAGTTGTCCATTAAGAAAGTCATTAGCAAAAAGCTAATATAGGTCATAATTCCGTCAAAAATTATTGTTTTCTAAATGAAAAAAACACTGCTGTAATCTACATTACAGCGCCGATCACATCATGTACAATATAGGCCACTTATAATGTGGTGACAGAGCCTCTTCTGTTTGCCAAAATTTGTGGAGTGGTTATCCAGTTTTGACCTAAACGAAATAACTTGTTTCACCTGTAGAATATGTGCTGCCAAAAACGGAATAGCAAATGCACAATTAGTCACACGGAAAAAAAAAAAAAAAAAGACTGCCATTCTGCACGTATGAAAAGACCCTGATTTCCACCAAACGCACACATGGCAGAAGTGCGTGACTACACTGTCCATATATGGACACAGCGATGTCACTCACTTCTGCAGTGGAATCCCCGACGCTATGGCCCCCGGGGATTCCACTACAGGAGAAGTGAGTGACTACACTGTCCATATATGGACACAGTGACGTCACTCACTTCTGAAGCGGAATTCCCGACCTGTGGCAGGGAACTCCTCTCCAGGAGAAGTCAGTGACTACACTGTCCATATATGGACATTGAAGTCAGTGACTTCTCCTGGAATGTGGGGGGGGGATGGGGGCAACCCCTACAGGGGGCTGGGTGGCATCACCTACAGGGGGCTGTGTGGCATCACCTACAGGGGGCTGTGTGGCATCACCTACAAGGGGCAGGGTGTCATCACCTACAAGGGGCAGGGTGTCATTACCTACAAGGGGCAGGGTGGCATTACCAACAGGGAGCTCGGTGGCATTACTTACAAGGGGCAGGGTGGCATTACCTACAAGGGGCAGGGTGGCATTACCTACAGGGGGCAAGGTGGCATTACCTATAGGGGGCAGGGTGGCATTACCTACAGGGGGCAATGGTGGCATTACCTACAGGGGTCTGGGTGGCATTATCTACAGAGAGCTGTGTGTGGCAACAAATTTAAATGAAATTCATCCGATTTTAAAACGGACAGGGAAAAAACGGATGAAAATCGGGTCCAAATCGGCCGGTAAAAATGGCAACACGGCCCGGAACTGAATCGGAACGGATGCCAACCGGATGCAAACCGGCCGACTTTCCCGGCCGACACTCTGACCCGGTCGTGTAAATGAGGCCTTAGTGTACATTCACACTTGCCAGATTTGATGCAAAAATGTATGCAACAGTTCCATACATCTAAATGGGTCTTAAAAATTAATAAATGTAAAAAAAATAATTATAAAAACACATCTATAAGAGAAAGTTTTATTTTCTACTAGCTTTTGGTTGCCTTAGTGTACTTAGAGATGTGTTGTTGAAAAGACGACATCCCTTCTAAGGGCATGTTCACACGGCTTATATTGCAAGATAAAACAGTCTCTGAATCCAGGCCTTTTTGGAACGGATTTTCAACAAGCATTTCGAAGCGTATTTTCTAAGCGTTTTTTTGTCAATGGGAAAGATCACTTCTTTTTTGTGAGGCACTTTTTTAATTCAGCAGTGTAAAAATACGCCCCATATGAACCCCCATATTTCCCTTTAAAATCAATAAGTGTAACTACAAGTGTATTGCGGAGCATAATACAAGCGTTTGAAAATAAGTAGTTTGAACATACCCAATTATGCCTGAAGTAATCTATGAAAATCTGCATTCTATAGTTGGACATTTACTAGAGTTTGAAATATTTAAATATTTTTTAAAAAAGTTCTTACATGCTGAGCAAAATCATGTAATAGGTCAGAACGTCCATGGTGTCTTTGTAATGCTCAAAAAAAACAAGAGAAAACTAAGGAAAAAAACCAGAAACCTCAACCTCCTGATTAGTTCTCAACAGGGAATGCTCATTAAGACTGCAGTAAATATTCAAACAAATCTGTTAAGCTAGAAGTACAGGAGAATCTCCATAACAGCGTGACTTAATGGCTGCAATCTGTTAACAATCCTTTTTCGGCTGGGTTCCCAAGTAGTGTAAAAGAGGCAGAATTGTGTGCGGAATTTTCGGCAGCATTTACAGTAGCAGCAAAGTGAATGAGATTTAGAAAATCTCATGCCCACGCTGCGGAAAATAAACGCAGCGTAAAAAGTTCATCAATTGACATGTTTTAAATCTGAAGCGTGTTAATTTATGCTGCGTTTTTAATTCAATGGAGATATAAAACCCACAACAAATAACCAATGCGATTCCGCCTAAAAAAAAACAAAAAGTTTTGGGTTTAAAATGAATAAAAAAAAAAACTATGACGCTTTCTTCTGATCATCCAGGCTTGCCAATGACAGGCTGCAGCGATCACATGGGCTTCAGCCTCATCCCAGGAGGTCATACTGCACTGACAACTGAGGGACGAGACGCCATGACTACAGCCATGTTTTTTCCGGACGGAATGTGCTCAGTGGCACCATGGCTCAGTAGACCATAGGCCCTGGGCTGAGCCACAAACTTGGACCACCCTTCACCACTGCCCTGCCGTGTTTATAGTGATCACCACCTTTTTGTGCGAGCATTGGGTGATGTGATTCCTCTAGTCAAAGGGCTGACAGTCAGCAACCATCGCTGACAGTATAACACTGTATAGGGACACATGGGACAATGGCAACACGCATCTGTCCATTTATTTCAGTTACTTATATAGCGCCAACATATTACGCAGCGCTGTACAGAGGTCCTCTTTTTTTTACTGTCCCCATTTGGGCTCACAATCTAAATTCCCTATTGGTATGTTTTTGGGGTGTGGGAGGAAACAGGAGTACCCGGAGGAAACCCACGCAAACACGGGGAGAACATACAAACTCCATGCAGATGTTGTCCTTGGTTGGATTTGAACCCCAGCGCTGCAAGGCAATAGTGCTAACCACTGAGCCACCGTGCTGCCCTATGAGTACACAGACTTTATGTGGAATACAAGGATTTCCTACAACAGGCATGTCAGGAGAGCGGACAGATCCTCTATAGATCCAGTGACTCACGAGTGACGTCTTCTCTGATGGGAGTCGTTCTCTTTTCTTTTCCATCTGACACAGACCGCTATGGCGACTTCTCCTGATGACACTGGGTAAGGAATAGCCAAACTCTGTTACAAAGATGAGGTTGTGGAAACCGTTTCATGTCACAGTTCTACCACGGCAAGACTGAGCACAGCAACAAGACACTAGGTCAGCAAGATCTCTCCCAGGCAAAAATTTCAAAGCAGACTGGGGTTTCAAAATCTGCTATTCTTTTGAAGAAGCACAAAGAAATGTGCAATGTTTGGGACAGTAGACACAGTAGTTAGCCAAGGAAACTTAATGCAGCAGATCAAAGACACATCATGCTTACTCCCTTTAGAAATCGGATTATGTCCAGCAGTGCCATCAGCTCAGAACTGGCAGAAACCAGTGGGACCCAGGTACACCCATCTACTGTTTGGAGAAGTCTGACCAGTAGTGGTCTCCATGGAAGAATTGCAGCCAAAAAGACATATCCTTCGACGTTGAAACAAGGTCAAGTGACAACTATGCACAAAAACATAGGAACTGGGGTGGAGAAAAATGGCAGCAGGTGCTCTGGACTGATGAGTCAAAATTTTAATATTTGGCTGTAACAGAAGGTAGTTTGTTCGCTGAAGGGCTGGAGAGCGGTACAATAATGAGCGTCTGCAGGCAGCAGTGAGGCATGGTGGAGGTTCCTTGCAAGTTTGGGGCTACATTTCAGCAAATGGCGTTGGGGATTTGGTCAGGATTAATGGTGTCGTCAATGCTGAGAAGTACAGGCAGATACTTATCCATCATGAAATACCATCAGGGAGGCGTCTGATTAGCTCCAAATTTATTCTGCAGTAGGACAACGACCCCAAACAAACAGCCAATGTCATTAAGAACGATCTTCAGCATAAAGAACAAGGAGCCCTGGAAGTGATAATATGGCCCCACAGAGCCAAAGGGTAAGTTCACATGTAGCGTACATACTGCCGATTTTCCGCAACAGAGATTTTGTTGCGGAATATCTACAGCATTATACAGCAGCAGTAAAGTGGATGAGATTTGAACAAGTCTCATCTACACGCTGCGTAAATAATGAGAAAAAACGCTCAGAAATTGACCTGCGATGCAGTTTTCTAATCCGCACCATGTCAATTGTATTTGCGTAATCGTTGCTTTTTTGTTGCGGGTTTCCCCCATTGAATTAAATGTGGAGTAAAACCTGCAACAAATAGCAGATGTTGCTATTGTTCCAAACAGCAGGGACCGTGCACGCGTGTTACGGGCGGTACAACAGAACAGCCCATACACAGCACGTCACAAGTGATTTGTCATTTATCCGGAAGAAAATTGAAGATCAACACAGCGGCCAGAGTGACGTCACCCGTCAAGTAGCCCACGGCACCATCTGGAAACGGGGCCAATTTGGAAAATGTAAGTATATTACAAATGCATTTACATTAATAAATTACAAACATTAACAGTCATTTTATCTTGGAAAACCCCTTTAATCTCAACATCGAGTCTGCCTGGGATTACATCAAGAGACAATAATTTGAGAAGAACCACATCCACAGAAGAGTTCCTTCAAAAACTGTGTGCAAGTTTACCTAGCAGAATTTATGCTATTTTGAAGGCAATGGGTGGTCACACCAAATATTGATTTGATTTAGAGTTCTCTTCTGTTCATTCACTTTGCCTTTTGTCAATTGATAATATATATATATATATATATATATATATATATATATATATATATATTAACACTTCTATATTTGCCTAAAACTTTTGCACAGTACTGCACGTAGAGTGTCTACTACGCTATTCTATACAGGGGAAAAAGGGTATGCAGATGTATACTGTCCTGGTGTATGCCAAAAGCACACTTGACAAACTGTGTGAACGTGGCCCTATGGAAACGCTCAGCGTATGCACCAGAAGATTTCCTGGTGCATACACCAAACATAGTTCACAATCGTGATGTCAACAGAACCTTAGATAGTAGTCAGCCAAACATGTGTTCCACTGACAGCTGTTTCCCCAGTACTCCCCCATCAACATAAATGCTTTAATCTATCAAGCCTGTTTATTTCTATAAGGAGTGGTATATACGGTAAGCAGTTGTCAGATGTCTCTGATCGTATGCGAAATGTGGATTTACCATACATCCATAACATATCATATAGCATCCACGTTTGTATTCATGAATAACCTTTAGTAATAATGCTAAAAACTGATATTGATGTGAAATGAGCGATTTTGAGGAAGGTGGCTTTTTAATTAAGTTTCCCAGATCAGTAAGGGCACGGCCAGACGTGGCGGAATTGCTGTGGAATTCCACTGAGGACAGTCCGCAGTGGAATTCTCCAACGGCCGTTTTTTACATTTGTTTCTATACATTTTTAGGCAAGTTAAGTTCAGACGTTGCGGAAAACTCTGCTGCGGACCATAGGCTGTGGTGCGGAATTTTCCCTCCGCAGCATGAACTAACACTTGCGGAGAAGAAGCGGAATTTCACTGCGGATTTCAGCCATTGCAATGCAAAAACTGAAATCTGTGGCACGTCCGCTGTCTTTTCGGCAACGTCTGAATTACCTGTCAAATATGCAAATGTTGGTGCAGATTCGTTGCGTAATTGCCCCAAATCTGCACCAACATTTGCAGCGGAAAAACGCCGCCACGTCTGGCAATGCCCTAATATGGATATGCAAGTGCGTGCATTTTAGGCCATGTGAAAACCCTCATAAGATTAATGTTTTCTGTGCAATACAAACATAGCTAAATGTGGTACAGACGGAAAATGGATGCAAGATAGCTATATTAAAAGGGTTGTTCCACCATTAAATATAATTTAAAGAAAGGGGGACTCAACTGGTGGACCGCGGTCCGAAGCCTGACTGCGGACGCCAGCTGTCCGGACCAGGAGGAAAGCAGTGTTATATCTAAGCAGCGCAGTGTGGAAGATTGGGTAGTGAAGGAGGAACGTCCCTTGTCTGCTTGAGCAGCATGTGAGTGCACTTAGGTGCGGCTGCAGAACAGGAGGGATGTTTCTCCTCTACAAGTGACTACAGGACAGCCAGGAGGGAGTGAGAAAGGGAGGTTTAGAGGGGCCCTGCCAGGGACGCTTGGGGAAGAAACCTTTGTAGCGAGCATGAAGAAAAAGAATTGTTCATAGGCAGAGAACAATGTCTGCTTCTCCCTGCCACTGAGGATTATGCAGGCTGGAGGCTCCTCTACTATTCACGCTTGCGAGTTAAGCAGCTTTGTGTGGGACCCTCAGAAGTTTAAATGTAACAACGGACAGCACACTGAACCATACAAGTTAGGGCTTATTCAGACGAACGTATAATACGTCCGTGCTACGCGCGTCGCACGGACCTATGTTAGTAAATGAGGCCGTTCAGACTGTCCGTGATTTTCACGCAGCGTATGTCCGCTGCGTAAAACTCACGACATGTCCTATATTTGCCCGTTTTTCGCGCATCACGCACCCATTGAAGTCAATGGGTGCGTGAAAACCGCGCACGGCACACGGAAGCACTTCCGTGTGCCGCGCGTGATCCGCGCTACAGTAGTCAAAACTGTGAATGGAAACAGAAAAGCACCACGTGCTTTTCGGTTTACAGACATAAAAACAGAGAGAGTCATAATGATGGCCGCTGCGCAAAAATCACGCAGCCACGCATCATAGGCTGCTGACACATGGAGCTTTTATGGACCTTTTGCGTGCGCAAAACGCACACGCTCGTGTGAATCCGGCCCTAGATTTGCTGACCAGACTCGCCCATTAAAGTCTCTTGTAGCGTGAAGAAAACGAAAAGCACGCAGATGCCATACGTGTGCGGTCAAGCTCTCACGCATCCGTTCCTGCTGTGAAAACGACAGGAATTATATGTGACCAATAATGTGACCTTCCTGCGGGTGTTTTCAGTGGATTGGGACACTATTTACAAAACTCGACTTTTGTACTCGTCGTAAAATCTATTTTTTGTTGATTTCAAACCATGGGTATAGGCCTCTGCTACTAGGAGGCGACACTAGGTAGGAAGGAGTTTTGGAAGGGCATGCCTTTTCCTACAGACAGTGGATAATTCAGTTTTCACAGAAGCAGTGGGGGGGGAACAAAAACATATCCACAGAGAAAACTTAGCCAGTCAGTCAGAAAAACAGGTTCCGGGCATGGAACAAACAAAAATTAGAGGGTGGGATCTGTGTTCACCCAATGAATTCAACAAGAAATAGATTTTTCGCGGAGTACAAAAATCTCTCTCGTTACCATTATTGGGGGACACCGCACCATGGAATGTCCTAAAGCAGTCCCAGAGAATGGAAACAAAAAGTACAAGCATGCGACCCACCTAAAATACAGTTGCCTGCAATACACTGCAACACAGACTGGCATTAGCAGAGGCCTTCTCTGATCTCTGCCGTTATAGAGCAGGGCTGCGGCTGTGTAATACAGTTATTGCCCTGCTCCTGACAAGTGCGCGCGCGGTCAGCATGAGGTGATGCGGCTGGCGCTGCACTAATGAGAGGCGGTTCAGGCGCTGAAGACATAACATGGGGGTGTTATGTAGTGCGCCCGCCATGTTCTGTCTTCAGTGCCACCGCTCATCAGTGCAGCACTGGCCGCATCGCATCATCCTGACAGCGCTCACTTGTCAGGACTCTGGTGCAGGGCAATAGCTGTATCACACAGCCCCGCTGTCATACATTCATGTGTTACAATGCTAAGCTGTGCGGCCGCACAACTTAGTATCGAAATACATGAAATAACGGTATCGAACCGTTTGGGGGTGCACGGTATCGAAACCGTATCGAAGTTTCGATGCATCGTGCATCCCTAGTGTCGTGTCGCATTTGCAAAGCCCCTGAGAGGCCAAAAACAGTGGAAACAGCCCAAAACTGACCCCATTTGGCAAACTACACCCCTTAACCCCTTTAGTACACAGCCTGTTTTGGCCTTGTGGACACAGAGGATTTTTCAAATCTGACATGTGTCACTTTATGTGGTAATAACTCCGGAATGCTTTTGCCTATCCAAGCGATTGAGATTGTTTTCTCGTGACATATTGTACTATGCTATTGAAAAAATTTGGTCGATAAATTCAATATTTATTTGTGAAAAACGTCAAATTTTAGCAAAAATTAGCATTTTTCTAAATTTAAATGTATTTGCTTGTAAAACAGATATTAATACCACACAAAATAGTCACTAGTTACCATTTCCCATATGTCTACTTTATGTTTGCATCATTTTTTTTCACGTCCTTTTATTTTTCTAGGACGTTACAAAGCTTAGAACTTCAGCAGCAATTTCTCATATTTTCAAGAAAATGTCAATAGGCCATTTTTTCAGGGACCAGTTCAGTTCTGAAGTGGCTTTGAGGGCCTTCTATATTAGAAAGTCCCCATAAATTACCCCAATTTGAAAACTGCACCCCTCAAGGTATTCAAAACCACATTCAGAAAGTACTTTAGCCCTTTAGGCGTTTCACAGGAATTAAGGCAAAGTAGAGGGGAAATTTACATATTTCATTTTTTTTGCCGAAATTCATTTGTAATAAAAAAAATCTGTATCACAGAAGGTTTTACCAGAGAAACGCAACTCAATATTTATTGCCCAGATTCTGCAGTTTTTAGAAATATCCCACATGTGACCTTAGTGTCCTAATGGACTGAAACACCGGCCTCAGTAGCAAAGGAGCACCTAGTGGATTTTGGGGCCTCCTTTTTTTAGGAATATATTTTAGGCACCATGTCAGGTTTGAAGAGGTCTTGTGGTACCTAAACAGTCGAAACTCCCCAAAAGTGACACCATTTTGGAAACTACACCCCTCAAGGCATTTTTTTAGGGGTATAGTTAGCATTTTGACCCCACAGTTGTTTTGCAGAATTTAATGGAATTAGTCTGTGAAGATGAAAATCACCCTTTTTTCTTTGGAAACATAGAATTTTTTCATTTTTACAAGGAATAAAGGCGAAAAAGAACCCCAACATTTGTAAAGCAATTTCTTCCGATTACGGCAATACCCCATATGTGTTCATAAACTGATGTTTGGACCCACAGCAGGGCTTAGGAGGGAAGGAGCGCCTTTTGGATTTTGGAGCGCAGATTTTGCTGGATTGGTTTTCAGTGCCATGTCGGGTTTGGAGGACCAAAACAGAGGAAACCCCCCAAAAGTGACCCTATTTTGGAAACTACACCCCTCAAGGAATTTTTCTAGGGGTATAGTGAGCATTTTGACCCCACAGGATATATTAGAGCTAAGGGTATGTTCACACGGCCAAATTTCAGACGTATACGAGGCGTATTATGCCTCGTTTTACGTCTGGAAATACGTCTCAAATACGTCGGCAAACATCTGCCCATTCATTTGAATGGGTTTGCCGACGTACTGTGCAGACGACCTGTTATTTACGCGTCGTCGTTTGACAGCTGTCAAACGACGACGCGTAAAAATACAGCCTCGTCAAAAGAAGTGCAGGACACTTCTTTCAGACGTTTTTGGAGCTGTTTTCTCATAGACTCCAATGAAAACAGCTCCAAAAACGAGTTGGTAAAAAAATTAGTTGGTAAAAATGCGAGTTGGTAAAAAACGTCTGAAAAGCAGGGTCTGTTTTCCCTTGAAAACAGCTCTGGATTTTCAGACGTTTTGGTTGACTACGTGTGAACATACCCTAAGGTGACCAAAAAAAAGTAATTTGGGCACTTTAAATTCTTTATTTCTTACGTGCGCAATAAGTTACGTTTTACTTTATTCTGCCGGTCGGTACGATTACACCTATACCATATGTGTAAAGTTTTTTTTAAGTTTTGCAGCGTTTGCACAATAAAATTACGTTTCTATAAAATAATTTATTTTCTGAGACACCATATTCTGAGCTGTAACTTTTTTCTTTTTTCGTCAAAAAAGCTGTGGGAGGTCTTGTTTTTTGCAGGACGGGTTGTAGTTTTTATTGGTACTATTTTGGGGTAAATGTGACTTTTTGATCACTTTTTATTCTATATCTTGGGAGGGGTGGTGACCAAAAAAATAGAGATGCTGGCATAGTTTTCCGTTTATTTTGTTTGCGGCGTTCACCGTGCGGAAAAAACAACATTATAGTTTCATAGTTTGGGTCGTTACGAACACGGTGATACCAAATATGTGTAGTTTTTTTTAACGTTTTCATTTTTTCCCTATAATAAATGACTTATTATAGGAAAACAAAAACTTTTATTTTTACACTTTTATAAAACATTTTTATTACCAATTTTTTTACTTTTACCAAAATGTTTTATTTTTTTTACCTGCAGCTCTGATCGCTGCTAGAATACATTACACTACCTAGGTAGTGTAACGTATTCAACTGTCAGTGTGACGTCACAGTCACTCTGCCATGTATGGAAGCCTATGAGGACCAGCCACTATATTGTGCCCAGTTTCCGCCACTGAAGACAAAGACCTCATACAATGTTGTGGGGGTTGTCCCGGATATAAAATATCATATGTGGACGTAAGCAGGTGTTTGGGCACGCTGTAGGGCTCAGGAGGGAGGGAGAACCATTTGTAGCGCAGATTTTGCTTGGTAGCAGTTCTGTTTGGGATTTTGCTGGTATTTCAGTTTATAATGTGGGGGCATATGTAAGTTGGGCAGAGTACATCAGGGCATAATAAGAGGGTATAATAATGCGGTAAATAAATAATAATTCATAGATATGTGGCCAGTGTCGCACTGATAAATGGTGCCCAATCTTATCTGCTTTAGGAAACGCTGCACAATTTCTGTCGCTATATGCGGAGAGCCAGAACTTTATTTTTTCTCCACCGGAGCTGTGTGAGGGCTTATTTGTTGCGGGACAAGCTGTAATTTTCATTGGTACATGTGATTTTTTTTTCATCACGTTTTATTCTATTTTTTGGGCAAGTAAAGTTACAAATAAACAACATTTTTTATTTATTTTTTACAGTGTTCACCATGCACTATAAATGAACTTTTACTTTATTCTGCGGGTCGATACGATTACGGCGATACCATATGTATATACTTTTTTTTATGTTTTGTGGCGTTTGTGCAATAAAATCACTTTTCGATAAAGGTATTTATTTTTTGTGTCCCCATATTCTGAGCGCCATAACTTTTTTTAGTATTCAGTCAAAAAAGCTGTGTAAGGGCTTGTTTTTTGCACAACGGGTTGTAGTTTTTATTGGTCAAATTTTGGGGTACATGCGACTTTTTGATCACTTTTTATTCTATATTTTGGGAGCAGTGATGACCCAAAAAAATTGTGATTCTGGCATTGTGTTTTAATATTTTTTTTTGCAGTGTTCACCGTGCGAGAAAAATAATATTATAGTTTTATAGTTTGGGTCGTTACGAACGCGGTGATGCTTACGGGAAGGTGCCCGTACCGTTGAAAAACATGGAACATGTACTATTTCAGGCCGTAATAACGGCACGGGCAGACCCATAGAAGTCTATGGGGCTCCCGTAATTACGGGTGGCTACGTATGTGCACCCGTAATTACGGGAGCGTTGCTAGGCGACGTCAGGGGATAGTCAATGTCCAGGGTGCTGAAAGAATTACTGCCGATCAGTTAATTAAAAGTATTAAAAGTTAACTTACCCAGAACTCTTCTTCTTCCTCCAGTCCGGCCTCCCGGGATGACGTTTCATCCCATGTGACCGCTGCAGCCAATCACTGGCTGCAGCGGTCACATGGACTGCCGCGTCATCTAGGGAGGTCGGCCTGGATGTCAAGAGAGGGACGCATCACCAAGACAACGGCCGGGCAAGTATGAATTTCTTTTACTTTTACTGCGGAAAGGGCTGGCCCTTCTCTCTATCCTGCATTGATAGAGAGAAGGGCTGCCGATTAGTGCAGTGCTATTTTGCAGCGAAAACGTGCCCGGGTGGAATACTGGTGACACCGGACCCGTATTTACGGGCACGGGTCCGTAAATACTGGTGCAATACGGGTCGAATACGTGTGACCAAGGACCCGTATTTACGCCAGTATTTACGGGAGGACAAAAAAACGCTCGTGTGCATGAGGCCTTACACTTTTATAAAACATTATAACTTTTTTTTTTTACGGTTTACTTTTTTTACTTGAAGACCTGCAGAACTGATAGCTGCTATAATACATTACACTACCAAGGTATTATAATGTATTATAAACGGTCAGTGTGACGCTGACAGTCACACTGACAGGAAGCCTATGAGGACCGGCCTCGGGCTGGTCCTCATAGGCTGCGGTGCATGGCAGACCCGGAGGCTATTGTATGGCCTGCGGTTTTGCCATGCAACCGACTACAGCACCCGTAATCGGTCCACGGGAAAGTTTGTTGCAGAAACAAACTTTCCAGTTTGTTATAGTAAACTTTCCAGTTTCTTGCTACAACGTTCCCTGCGATCACGTGATCGGGACCGAAACCAATCATGTCTCCGGGACCAGAGGCAGGGATTAACAGCGTGATCCGGGTGTCAGCGCTACTCTGAGACACCCGGACTGCGATTTTAACACCCACCGTGAATTCACGTCGGCGCTGCACAGAGCCCGCAAGCGCCGATATGAATTTACTGTGGGCGGTCGGGAAGCGGTTAAATACTGAAAATATTATCGTTGTCGCTGCTAACATGATGATAATGGATGGGGACGAATGATCGGCGAAACGAGCGCTAGTCCCTATTCTAGCTCCTTGTGAAAGGAGCAAACAAGAACCTATCAATGAGCTGTCTCGTTGATCGGCGCTCATTTACATGGCTCAGGTCGCTAAAAGTACCTTAACCCCTTAATGACCAGGCCTTTTTGCACGTCCATGACCAAGGATTATTTTTTGTTTTTTTCACGGTCGAACTCCAAGATTCGTAACTTTTTTTTTTACTCACCGTTCATCCGGCAGATTAATATGTTAATTTTATTGTTTGAGTCGTTACGTTTGCGGCGATACCAGATATGTGTATGTGTTTTGACACTTTTACTAAATGTAACCACTTTTGGGGGGGGGGGGGTTTATCTTATTTTTACTGTTATTTGATATTTTGTTTTCCCCATAAACTTTATTTAACCCCTTAATGACCGGGCATGTTTGTACCTTAATGACCAAGCCAGATTTGTCAAATCTGGTATGTCTGACTTTATCAGAGAGTAACTCTGTGAAAGTTTTGAATATCCAAGTAATTCTGACAATGTTTTTTCGTCACATGTTGTACTTTATTTTAGTGGTAAAAGTAGACTGATACAATTTGCAGAAATTAATAAAAAAAAATAGAAAAATTTAAGAAATTTTGTAAAAATTACAATTTTCCCCTATTTTTAACTGCAATATGTCACATATGTACACACATACTGTACAATTTTTTTAATTAAATATATATTTCTCTCTTTACTCTATTTTGGCAGCACTTTTGAAAAAATAAAATACATTTTCAGCAATTTAGAGGACTTACAAATTGAATAATAATTTTATAAATTTTGAAGTACATTTTGTTTTCCTGCACCAAGCCAGGTTTTCAGAGGCTCATAGGTCTCAGAGTGATGGAAACCCCCATAAACGACCCCATTTAGAAAACTAGACCCCATAAGGTATTTATTTAGGGGTATAGTAAGTATTTTGACCCCACAGTTTTTTGCTAAATTTAATGCATAACAGGTGAAAAAAAATATTATTTCACTTTTTTCATAAAAGTATAAGTTTGAAGACCGATTTCTTTGTAAAGCGAACATGAGAATGAAGAAACACACCACAAAATCTATCACCCTGTTTCTCCTGTTTTCAAAAATACCCACATTGTGGCCCTAATGCGCTGCCTGGACACACGGCAGGGCCCAAAAGGAAGGGAGCACCCGGAGGCTTTCAGGACTCATATTTTGCTTGAAAATGTTTTAGGCCCCACTGTACATTTGGAGAGGCTTTGAGCTGCCAGAACGATAGAAACTCCCCATAAACGACCCCATTTAGAAAACTAGACCCCTTAAGGTATTTATCTAGGGGTATAGTTAGCATTTTGACCACACAGGTTTTTCGCTAAATATATTGGAATTAGTCTGTAAAAATTAAAATGTACTTTTTTCTGAAACATAGAAATTTTTATTATTTACAAGGAATAACGAAGAAAATGCACCCCAACATTTGTAAAGCAATGTCTCCCGATTACGACAATACCCCATATGTGGTAATAAACTGCTGTTTGGACCCACAGCAGGGCTCAGAATGGAAGGAGCGCCATTTGGATTTATGATTTTGCTGGAATGGTTTTCGGTGCCATGTCGCATTTGCAATGCACTGGAGGGACCAAAACAGTGGAAACCCACCAAAAGTGACCCATTTTGGAAAAACCTTCAAGGAATTTTTCTAGTGGTATAGTGAGCATTTACACCCCATGGGTCTTTTGCAGAGTTTATTAGAATTAGGGCGCGAAAATTAATATCAACATTTTTTCCACTAAAATGTTGAATTTTCTCATTTTCACAAGGGACAAAGGAGGAAAAAAAACAACCATTTTTTATAAAGCAATTTCTCCAGAGTACGGAAATACCCCACATGTGATCATATGTTTTTTCATTAGAAATGAATTAACCCTTTCAGGACTGATCCATTTTTTGCTTTCATATTTTAGATTTTCACTCCCCGCTTTCCAAGAGCCATAACTTTTTTATTTTTCCATCAATGGAGTGGTGTGAGGGCTTATTTCTTGCGGGAGGAGCTGCAGTTTTTATTGGTACCATTTTTTGGTACATAAAAAGTGATTCAAAAGTTGTATTACATTTTTTTTTTAGAGCGAAGGTGACAAAAAAAAAAACAACGATTTTGGCGGCTTCAATTATTAATTTTTTTTAAGGTGTGCACTGTGCAAATTAAATAATGGTATATTGTAATAGTTCGGACTTTTACGGACGTAGTGATACCAATTTTGTTCATTTTTTTACATTACTTTAGAAGAAAAATGCGAAAAGGTGTTTTGTTTTTTTAACTTAAAAAAAAAAATTCTCACTACTAATAACTATAATTCTTCTACACATTTTATTAATCAATCCCCTTACGGGACTTGATCCAGCGATCATTGGATCACTGGTACTAATGTATTGCAGTATATTGTTATTCTTACAGGCTTCTGTAACAGAGCGATCGCTGTACCTGTCCGTTAGTACCGAGGGGGCCTGCTGTAATACACAGCCGACACCCGAGGTGTATGGAGCGGGCTCAGCACGTGAGCCGGCTCCATACATCAACCGCCGCACCATGACGGGCAATTAAGTCATAGTGCGCAAAGGGGTTAATGCGCAGCGGATGGTTCAAAGTGAAAATTGCAATTTTCCACTGACACGCCATTTTAGTGCATAATGTGTTGTGCCCAGTTTGTGCCACAGAAGACAAATACCTCATAAAACGTTAAGCGAGTTCTCTCGGGTATGGCGACGCCATATGTGTGGGCGCAAACTGCTGCTTGGGCACGCTGCAGGGCTCAGAAGGGAGGGAGCGCCATTTTGCTTTTGGAGCGCAGATTTTGCTTGGTAGTTTTTCTGTTTTGGGTTTCGCTGGTATTTCAGTTTATAATGTGGGGGCATGTGTAATCTGTGCGGAGTACATCAGGGCATAATAAGAGGGTATAATAATGGGGTAAATAAATAATATTTCATAGATGTGTGGCCTGTGTCGCACTGATAAATGGCACCCGATCTTATCCACTTTTGGACACTCTGCACATTTTGCATCACCATATTCTGAAAGCCAGAACTTTTTTATTTTTTCACCACCGGAGCCCTGTGAGGGCTTATTTGTTGCGGGACAATCTGTAGTTTTCATTGGTACCATTTTGGGGTACATGCGATTTTTTTTGATCACTTTTTATTCAAGTTTTTTGCAATCCTGAGCAAAAAACAGGAATTCTGACACCGTTTTTTAGGTTTTCTTTTTGCGGCGCTCACCGTATGCTATAAATTAAATTTTTACTTTATTCTGCGTGTTTGTACGATTACGGCGATACCATATGTATATAGGTTTGGTCCTTTTTTTTTAGCGTTTGCACAATAAAATCACTTATTTATGAAAAAAAAAAAATTCTGTGTCACCATATTCTGAGAGACATAATTTTTTTATTTTTTAGTCAACAAAGCTGTGTAAGAGCTTGTTTTTTGCGGGACGGATAGAAGTTTTTATTGGTACTATTTTTGGGCACATGCAACTTTTTGATCACTTTTTATTCTTTATTTAGGGAGCGATGGTGACCAAAAAAATTGTGATTCTGTCGTAGTTTTTTATTGATTTTTTTTGGGGTGTTCATCGTGCGGGAAAAATAACATTACAGTTTTATAGTTGGGGTCGTTACGAACGCGGTGATACAAAATATGTGTATTTTTTTAACGTGGTCATTTTTTTTCTATAATAAAAGTCTTATTATAGGGGAAAAAAGCATTTAGTGTTTATAGAACTTATAACTTTTATTTTTACACTTTTTTTAAAACATTTTTACTACTTTTTTTTAACTTTTTTCACTTGTCCCACTAGGGGACACTTAGACTTGCAGCTTTGATCGCTGCTAGAGTACATTACACTACACACGTAGTGTAATGTACTCCTGTCATTGTGACGTGACAGTCACACTGACAGGAAGCGTCGGAGGACCGGCCGGAGGCTGCTCCTCCGAGGCATCCGTACATGGCAACCTGGAGGTCATTATCTGACCTCCGATTGCCGTGACAAGCATCGGTAGCCCCCACGATCACTTCGTGGGGGCTGCCGATGTGCTTCAAACCACTTAAATACGGCGACGGCAATCCGTGGCCGCACTTAAGGGGTTAATTGCCGAAAGCAGCGGCGATGGTCCGCTGTCCGGCGAGACTGATGTGTCAGCTGTCTAGGACAGCTGTCAGCGCGCGCTTGTCACTCTGTGTTTACACAGAGTGACAGTTTGAAATGCTGACGAAAATGAACGTCCTGGTGCGGGAACTAGCAGCCGACCAGGACGTTCATTTTCGTCCTTGGTCGTGAAAGGGTTAAACTATTCTACTTCTACGGGACTTCGCTATCTTCTGATCACAGATATAATGCTTTGGTATACCTAGTATACCAAAGCATTATTGCCTGTCAGTGTAAGGGTATGGTTACATGGAGTGTTTTCAGCAGTGTTTCGGGCCGTAAACGCCCCAAAAAACGGCTGAAAATCGGAAGCAGAATGCCTCCAAACATCTGCCGATTGATTTCAATGGGAAAAACGGCGTTCTGTTGAAAAACGGCCGCGTAAAAAAACGGCTGAGAAAAAGAAGTGCATGTCACTTCTTCAGCCGTTTTTGGAGCCGTTTTTCATAGACTATAGGAAAACAGCTCCAAAAATGGGTGTAAAAAACGCAGCGAAAATGTCAAGTGGCTTAAAAAATGTCTGAAAATTCCTTGAAAACCGCTCCGTATTTTCAGAAGTTTTTGAGTTTTGTGTGTGCACATACCCAAAAACTGACAGGCAATCTATTTAACCCCTTAAGGACGCAGCCTAGTTTTGGCCTGAAGGCTCAGGGCCCATTTTTCAAATCTGACACATTTCACTTTATGTGGTAATAACTTCAGAATGCTTAAAGAGGCTCTGTCACCACATCCCTTATGTAGGAGATAGGGCACTTATAATGTGGTGACAGAGCTTCTTTAAACTTCTCCAAGTGATTCTGAGATTGTTTTCTTGTGACACATTGGGCTTTATGTTAGTGGTAAAATGTGGTCGATACATTGTGTTTATTTGCGAAAAATAGCAAAATTTAGAGAAAATTTGAAAAAACTTAATTTTTCTGAATTTAAATGCATCTGCTTTTAAGACAGAGGGTTATACCACTCCAAATAGTTAATAGTTCACATTTACCATATGTCTACTATATGTTGGCATCATTTTTTGTACTGTCTTTTTCTAGGACGTTACAAGGCTTAGAACAGAAGCAGCAATTTCTCATATTTTGAATAACATTTCAAAAGCTTCTTCTTTTAGGTACCAGTTCAGTTCTTAAGTGGCTTTGAGGGGCCCATATATTAGAAACCCCCCATAAAACCCCCCATTTTAGAAACTAGACCCCTCAAAGTATTCAAAAACAGCATTTAGAAATTTATTAACCCTTTAGGTGTTTCACAGAAATTTAAAGCAAAGTAGTGGTGAAATGTACAAATTATTATTTTTTTTTCAGAAAATCCTGTTTATTCAATTTTTTTTCTGTAAAACAGAAGGTTTTACCTGAGAAACGCAACTCAATCCTTATTGCCCAGATTCTTCAGTTTTGAGAAATATCCCACATGTGGCCCTAGTACGCTAATGGACTGAAGCACTGGCCTCAGAAGCACACCTAGTGGATTTTGAGTCCTTTTTATTAGGCACCATGTCCGGTATGAAGAGGTCTTGTGGTGCCAAAACAGTGGAAAGCCCCCAAAAGTGACCCTATTTGGCAAACTACACCCCTCAAGGAACTTATCGAGGGGTATGGTGAGCATTTAGATCCCACAGGTTTTTTGCTGCATTTTGAAAATCAAATTTTTCCGATAAAAGGTACGAATTTTTAATTTTGACAAGGAATAAAGGAGAAAAAGCACGCCAACATTTGTAAAGCAATTTCTCTCGATTACGGCAATACCACATATGTGGTCATAAACTGCTGGTTGGACAAACGGCAGGGCTCAAAAAGGCAGGAGAGCTATTTGGCATGTAGAGTTTGCTGAATTGGTTCCTGGGCGCCATGTCGCATTTGCAGCTTCTGAGGTACCAGAACAAGGGAAACCCCTTAAAAATGACCCGATTTTGGAAACTAGACCCCTTGAGGAATTCATTGTAGTTTTCATGGGGTGCA
Organism: Rhinoderma darwinii; assembly: GCF_050947455.1. Classification (NCBI taxonomy): domain Eukaryota; kingdom Metazoa; phylum Chordata; class Amphibia; order Anura; family Rhinodermatidae; genus Rhinoderma; species Rhinoderma darwinii. Next base: position 517,972,542 of record NC_134687.1, on the reverse strand, counting down.
TGCGACTTTTTGATCAGTTTTTATTCTATTTTTAAGAGGCGTGGTGACTAAAAAACAGCAATTCTACTATTGTTTTTTTATTCCTTTTTTCTTTTTCTTTTTTTTTTAACAGCGTTAACCGTGCACTTTATTCTGCGTGGCAATACGATTACGGCGATACCATAGGTTTATAGTTTTTTTTTAGGTCTTAGGGCGTTTGCACAATAAAATACTTTTTATGAAAAATCATTTACTTTTGTGCTGCCATATTCGAAGAGCCATAACTTTTTTATTTTTCATCAGGAAAGCCGTGCAAGGACTTATTTTTTGCGTAACGAACTGTAGTTTCAATCAGTACCATTTTTAGGTAGATGCGACTTTTTGATCTCGTTTTATTCAATTTTTTGGGAGGTGACGTGACCAAAAATTGGGATTCTGGTATGGTTTATTATTTTTCTTTTATGGCGTTCACCGCGTGGGATAAATAACAAAATACTTTTGTATTTCAGGCCGTTACAGATGCGGCGATACCAAATATTTGTTTATTTTTATTAATAATAAAAAGGACTAATAAGGGAAAAAGGGGGATTTTTACTTATTACTTTTAAAACTTTATTTTTTTATTTTTACACAACTTTTTTTTATTTACTTTTTTACTTCGTCCCATTGGGGACTGGAGGCCAGGAGGTCCTGATCGCAATTCTAATACACTGCACCACATGCGTAGTGCAGTGTATTAGAGCTGTGAGCTCCTCGCTGACAGCAAGCATATTGGGCCCCGACTTGGTCAGGACCCACTAGGCTTCCATAGATGGCATAGCCGGAGGCAATTATTAGGCCTCTGGTTGCCATAGGCACCATCGCCGCCCGCTATCATGTAGCGGGCCGTCGATGGTGGTTTAACCCCCTAAGAAGCCGCGATCGCTATTGAACGCAGCTTCTAAGGGGTTAATCAGCAGGGACACCGCGATCGGTCCCCGCTGAAGGAGCTGCGGCAACTGCTGTATGAGACAGCAGCTGTCACAACTCCCTGTATGTGTCGGGATGACGGCAGAAATGGCCGTTCCTCCCGTGACGTACTATTAGGTCATGAAACGAGAACGATGCAGTTATCATGACCTAATAGTACGTCCAGGAGCGGGAACGGGTTAATAGACAGTTTCTGAAGGCAGACTTGGGGGCCTTTTTTAGGCCCCCGGCTGCCATGAAAAGCTTACGGCGCCCCGCGATTTCTTTGTGGGGATGCCGATGGGGTGACCGAGGGAGCTCTCTCCCTCTGTCAAACACATTAGATGCCGCTGTCGCTATTGACAGCCGCATCCAATGGGTTAAACTACCGGAATCGGAGAGCGCTTCGATTCCGGAAGTTAGAGCAGGAGCCTGGCTGTGTATAAAAGCCATGCTTCTGCCGCTGATCGCGTGGGAACAGTGGCAGTACCCACGCGATCAGAGGACGGATATATCCATCGTTATTCGGAAACTAGCTCCTGCATAGGACGGATATATCTGTCCTTCGTCGTAAAGGCATTAAGTTTTAATGGGGTGTGTAGCCTGCAAGTGAATGAAGTTAATAAAAAGAGCAATTCCAAAAACAGCTTAGTAAAGGTATACGTTTAAATTGCTAGAGTACAACTATTCTGCCTGTATAAACATTTAAAATAAATATTTGACAAAATTTATTACAATTAGTAGGGCACAGAGTGCCAAAAGATCCAGGACGCACAATGAAGAGTGTGTGATATAAACAGTCAGCGTACACTCGTTCACAAGTGCCTGAAATGTCAGATGTTATTTGTCACAAAACCTAGCTCCATGTGCAGGCAAATATTAGTTTAGTCTGATTGCCACAGATTCACAGGCACAATAAAAAGAGCACTGCATATTTAATGGGGGATTAGAAACTTGAATTTACACGCTAAGGTGCATCTCCTAAGGCTCTATTCACAGTGTCGGCCGATAAAAACGGCAGTTCTTTGTCCGTTTTTCATCCATTCCGTTTCTGTTCCGGGCCGTGTTTCCGTTTTTAACGGCCGATTTTAACCCCTTTTGCATCCGTTTTTTTCCCTGTCAGTTTTAAAAATGGATGAATTTCATACACGTCCCTCTGTAGATACTGCCATAGCACCCTGTAGGTAGTGCCACAAGGCCCCCCTTGTAGGTAGTGCCACACAGCCCCCCTTTAGGTAGTGCCACACAGCCCCCCTGTAGGTAGTGCCACACAGCCCCCCTGTAGGTAGTGCCACAAGGCCCCCCCTTGTAGGTAGTGCCACACAGCCCCCCCTTGTAGGTAGTGCCACACAGCCCCCCCTTGTAGGTAGTGCCACACAGCCCCCCCTTGTAGGTAGTGCCACCGTTCCAGGAGAAGTCCCTGACTTCAATGTCCATACATGGACAGTGAAGTCAGGGACTTCTCCTGGAGCTGAATCCCCAATCCCCGGCAACAGCGTTGCTGAAGCGGTGGCCGGGGATTGTGGATTCTGCTCCTACAGGGAGCAAAACAATACCCTCCTTCTCACATGCACTTTGCACTGTGAGGAGCAAAGAGCGAGCGACAGAAGACACGGCCGTCACTCTGAACACATTCCAGTTATGGCCGTGTATTACCCGACCCCATAGACTTCTATGGGAGCCGGGAGAACGGCCGAAGACAGGGCATGTCCCATTTTTTGACGGTCGGGTTTCCCGGGCCTTCAAAAAATTGGTCATGTGAATAGCCCCATTTAGGGTCTATTGTTCCTACTGCGGCCGTGTGATGGACGTTTTTTGAACGGCCGTCACACGGCCAGGAAACCCTGTCGTGTGAATAAGGCCTAAGAGGTTTTAAGTGGATTACTGGAGGTATGCTTTAACTGCCCAGTGTACCCTACTTGAATGCATGCATTTTATTAGAATTTCACATTTTGAAGCGAGATATGCTATGTTTGTATGTTTATGAGCTGAGTAAGCATTTATATGATGGGCAGGTTTAAATATTTATAAGACACTACCATCTCTGATATGCTTTGGGACTTGATGATGAAGCATCCCGAGACCTGTGTGTTGGGACTATTAAACTGGAACTGTGAATACATTTACTTAAGAAAAATGTGCTTACTGCAAGTCTGCTCTAAATTATCATCCATTTGCTGAATGAATACGTAAGTTCCAGGAACTTCAGAAATTGTGTGAGAAGCGCTCACGTAAGACCATCTTTTAATCTTTTCTACATAAAGCAAACTAATAAAAAGATGAAACACATTTACTAAGGGCCAGTTTAGGGCTGGGCAATTAATCGGAAGATAAATAAACCGAAATTCAGTGCAATTAACCAACGTCATCTTAAGCATTTTAAAAAAAAATTTCCCCGGTTTAAACTGTATCTGCAGGACGCAGATACAGTTGAATCCAATAGTAGAGCAAGGGGCCGTAAGGTCGCACCACATTCACTATGTATCGCCAGACGCAAGGCAGTGATGTCATCACGCCTGTCTGCGCCGAGCCACACAGACCGGAGGAGTAGAGGGATTTCCTCCATTTATCGTTTGAATGGGTTTAGGGGAGTATGTATATTATTATTTTGATCAGGCACTATTGGGGTATTATACTGTGCAGATTCAGCTATGTGGGCATTATACTGTCTGGGGGGCAGCTTTGGGGGCATTATACTATGTGGATCGCAGTTATGGGGGCATTATACTGTGTGGATGGCATTATACTGTGTGGATGGCAGTTATGGGGGCATTATACTGTGTGGATGCCAGTTATAAAGGAATTATGATGTGTGGGGTATTATACGGTTTGGGAGCACTATGGGGCAGTGTCAGGGCTTATATTATATACACATTAGCATACAGGAGGCTGAGGGATACATATTAATTCAATGGAATAGCATGTAAATAGGGGGTGTGGCATGCAAAAGGGATGTGGCCTAAATAATAGTTCATTATTTGTATTCGAGGTTTCATGTTCAATTAATCGTGATTTTGATCATAATCTCTCAGGCCTAGGCCATGTATAGTTTCCTTCACTGAGGACACATGATGCTCTCATTTTCTTGACATTGTACGTCACTAATATGCTCCTGTTAATGCTCAACTTCTCAAAAGTAACCCTCAAAACCAACCACTAGACTCCACACATCTGAAAAAATGTAAACTTTAGCTGAAAATTAAATACCCTGGACATCTTTCTGACTATAGGTCGAAATGCTTTTTATCGTCTGCAAAAGTAATTGATAGACAACGCAGATAAGTGGCCATAGTGTTAGAACCATATAGTTATCTATATATACATTGTGTATTTATACGTTAGATGTACAATTTATACAGTATGTATCTTAAAAGAGAGCAATTAATGTATATAATCATTTAAAGAGGCTCTGTCACCAGATTTTGCAACCCCTATCTCCTATTGCAGCAGATCGGCGCTGAAATGTAGATAAGAGTAACATTTTTATTTTTAAATAACGAGCATTTTTGGCCAAGTTATGACCATTTTTGTATTTATGCAAATGAGGCTTGCAAAAGTCCAAGTGGGCGTGTATTATGTGCGTACATCGGGGCGTTTTTACTACTTTTACTAGCTGGACGTTCTGACGAGAAGTATCATCCACTTCTCTTCACAACGCCCAGCTTCTGGCAGTGCAGACACAGCGTGTTCTCGAGAGATCACGCTGTGTCGTCACTCACAGGTCCTGCATCGTGTCAGACGAGCGAGGACACATCGGCACCAGAGGCTACAGTTGATTCTGCAGCAGCATCAGCGTTTGCAGGTAAGTCTATGTAGCTACTTACCTGCAAACGCTGATGCTGCTGCAGAATCAACTGTAGCCTCTGGTGCCGATGTGTCCGAAACGATGCAGGACCTGGGGCAGGAAGGGAGTGTCACAGCGTGATCTCCCGAGAACACGCTGTGTGTCTGCACTGCCAGAAGCTGGGCGTTCTGAAGAGAAGTGGATGACACTTCTCGTCAGAACGCCCAGCTAGTAAAAGTAGTAAAAACGCCCCGATGTACGCACATAATACACGCCCACTTGGACTTTTGCAAGCCTCATTTGCATAAATAAAAAAATGGTCATAACTTGGCCAAAAATGCTCGTTTTTTTAAAAATAAAAACGTTACTGTAATCTACATTGCAGCGCCTATCTGCTGCAATAGCAGATAGGGGTTGCAAAATCTGGTGACAGAGCCTCTTTAAGTACTTTAGAATTACTAAACAATACCTCTTTAAAAGATAAATCAAACGAGAGACTCATCACTTTCTGATCACATCTAATAAGCCACTTAGAAGATGACTTCTCAGCTAATGCTGAACAAAGCACACACTAAGTAACAGCTATAAGGACTAAAGCACGTTAGAGTAAATGCAACCCCGCATCATCCATCATCAAAATTCTATTAAATAACCAAGCCCTTACTACCATGAGAATCATCATCTTTCCTATGACGTCATACGCTATTACTTACCAGAGCAGCTTGACAGTGCCAGTAACCCCAACACATTAAACTACGGCAATGCCAAATAAAAGACTATTCCTCTTTGTTGTTTGTGCAAATGGGACAAATGGAGACACTGTAGAGGTTCCTGAATTTTACACACAGCGACACGCGCGCAAAGAGATTTATGGGTAATAAAACCAAATATAGTTACAGAGGTAACTTTTGTAGACTATTATAGAACACTAAATTGACATTCTCGCCCCCATCATGAGGGATCCCAGCTGGCAGACTTACATTGAACCTTGTGACCTGTAGCAGTCACATAAATAATTGTCTATTGTGGACAAATCTATTTAAACAGTAGCCACATGTCTCAAGTTCTTCTATAAAAAAGTTGAAAAAAAAGGAACAAAAAAAAGTTTAGAAAGGTTGTTGTTGGAATTACAAAAGCAACATATAATGAAAACAATCTTTTTTTTTTTTTACGTTACAGAGGCAACATTACTGGGTTCTATTTCATATTAATCACTTAAATTGACCATAAAAAAAATGTATAAAAAATGAATACAAAAAAATAATCTATAAATACATCTGGGAAGCATTTATTGTACTGCTCATCCAGTCCTCCCTAGTTCATCAAAATAATGCTAAAGCTACAAAAGACACTAAGGGTAAGGCCTCACGGTGCATCGACGCGGTTTTGCCGCGTTTTATGTCTCTGTAACGCTGCAGTTCTGTTGCGTTTTTTTAAGCACATAGCTTTCGCCCGTGTTGAAGTTTGTGAGGTGCTTTCTGTATATAGTTCATTACAAGGCATTGCAGAACGGTTAGCAAAAACGCAAGCAGTTCAGCAACAACTTTTGCAGCGCGGTCATTAACTGCATGCGGTCGGACATTATGAAGATGCCGTCAACCGCACAAAAAACACATTGTAATATAATAGCAGCAGTCCATCCATAACAAAAATGTCACCATTGACTTCTATTGAAAAAAAAAAATGGCTGCGGTTTAAAAACACAACATAAACGCAACGGGGCCACACAGTGTGGCCTTACTCTTATAGCAATATAAGAAAAGGAGCACAGTCAATGCACCATTATCTGTAACAGGATCTGTGGAAAACTAGATGACTACCTCAAACAGACACTGTAATGGCTACCATTTAAAGGAAAGGTGTCATGATTTTTTTTTATCAATTTATGTGTTTTTATTTAATAAAATATATTTACTTTGTTTTGCCCAAAAATGTTTTTATATTCAACTTTTTTACTTAACTGGGAGCTGCCATTTTTTATTTCATCTGTGTATGTGTCTCTTCCCGACACTTACAGATGAAATATGGCAGCTACAGGCTATACGAACAACTCCCGTTCGCATGTCCTGTGCTTCTGCCGTCTAGCTCCGTACTGCGCATGCGCAGTTCAGAGCGACCAGCATAGAAGCTGGTTTATAGGGGGAAAGCCGGCGCCATTTTGGAGACCGGTCAAACTGCAGGTAAGGTGTATGTGTCTGCGCGCGCATGTTTGGGCTGTCGGGCCCAACCCCTCCCGCAGACCTATGTAACTCCTCCCTCTCTTGGTAGGCTGTCAGGAGAGGGAGAATAGTAATACAACACCTTGTTTAAAAAAAATATCTATATCTCTCATATGTGTTGATATATAGTACAGTTCTAAGCAGTGGTTAATGAGGGTCTTGTGTGGGAGTTTTTAGATCAATAAAAAACTATTTTATGTCTTTTTTTTAATACTTTATTAGCGTCTTAGTAAATGCTAGGCTGTGGCTGCTTTATTGTATCTGGCTGGTTATGAAAAATGGGGGGGCCCCACGTCGTGTTTTTTTTTGTTTTTTTTAAATCAATAAAAAATAGTTGACGAAAAAGATGTGGGGTCCCCCTCATTTTCATAACCAGCCAGATACAACATAACTGCAGCAGGCTAGCATTACCAGCGTGGGAAGGGCCACTGTTTTTGGCCCTTCCCAGCCCAATACCGGCCTGCGGCCAGCCCGGTGCCCGACATCGCTACAGATGGTCGGGTACCGGATTATACCCAGCTCTTCCTGATACATCTGGTGGCGGTGGGTACTGGGATAATAATGGGGGGGGGTTAGTCTTAGCCTTTTTACTGGCTAGCACTAAACCCCGCCTTAGTAATGGACGTCATCCAACAGACAACTGCCTGTTCACACAGATTTTTAGCGCGGAAACCACGTCTGAATCCGCGCCATAGAACCCCCGCAATTGCCCCGCACTGATTTCAATGTGATTCAGAGGCGTCTTCTTCATTTGGCTGCTCGCAGAAAAATAAGTAGCGTGTCCTTTCTTGGCGCAGCTTCTGCCCCTGAGCTCCTATTGAAATTAATGTGAGGAAGAAAAAACCTGTGGCGCTCGTTTTCAAGCGTTTTTACCTGCGGTCCGTGCATTAGATTCAATGGCCGCGAGCAAAAAACGCACCGAAAACCGGACAAAAAAAGAAAGCGCAGGCAGTTCAAAATGTACCTCAAAATTCCTGAAGGAAATCTGAGGCTGATTTTTTTTGTGCCTGCAAAAAAGTGCGTGAAAAGGACCTAAGAGTGTATTGCACACAGTGCGGTTTTGCCTAGTTTTTCCCACATGCCCGAAAACCGCATTGAAAAATGCATGCGTTTTACGGCAATTTTTTAGATGTGGTTTTCAGCCGACCTGTTGAAATGCCTTAAAGAGCTGGGGGGTATAGCCCTTCCCAACTTCTTTTTGTACTATTTGGCCTCCCAGCTGAGGTATCTGGGTCCCTGGTTGTCAGCAGAGACTTAGGCCTTATTCACATGAACGTGTGCATTTTTTGCGCGTTGCAGTTGCACGTGTCATCAGTATGTGCTGCGTGGCTGCGTGATTTTCACGCATATGCCATGCTTATGACACACGGTTTTGAAGTTTAGAAAAAGAAATTAAGGAAGTGCTTTTATTTTTTCCTTCATTTCTTTATCTACTGTTGCGTGAATCACTCGCGTCACACGGAAGTGCTTCCGTGTGCCGTGCGGGATTTTCACGCACCCTCTGACTTCAATGGGTGCGTGATGCGCGAAAAATGGCCAAGTATAGGACATGTCGTGAGTTTTACGCAGCGGACATACGCTGCGTGAAAATCACGGACTGTCTGAACGGCCCCATTCACTAAAATAGGTCCGTGTGATGCGCGTGATTTTCATGCGCGTATCACGGACGTAATACACGTTCGTGTGAATAAGGCCTTATGCTGGAAATGAGAGGTTTCGGGGGGGGGGAGGGGGGAAGTGTCGGACCTGCTCGTATACCTTGAGGGGGAGCTTCAGCATCAGGGCTCATACTGACTCCACTGCATCAAGTGGCGAAACAGGTGTGGACCGCAGTTAAGGTGTTGTATGATATTACGGGACCCTTTAGATCTTGGCCTTTATGGCACAACCCCATGCTCCGTGAGCAGCATCAGCTTAAAGGTGCTAAATTCTGGGAGGGCCTTGGTGTTACCCACATCACACATTTGATAGAGGGCGATTTGTGGTTGACTTTTCCCCTCGATCCTTTTACAGGTATCTGCAGCTCAGACACGCCCTCACTATGCAATTTCCAGGGTATCCTTACCATGCGTTGCAAACACTTGAGATCATTGATATATTTTCTGCTGGGGGCAGACTTGGGTGAATGTCTGGTCTTTATAGACCTCTGGTGCAAAAAACATGCTCCAAACTTATCCCATCTGCTAAAGCGGGATGGTTGGGGGTTCTTCCCCTTATATCCTTATGATGACAATTTGGGGAATATGTTGTCTTCTCATCTCCTGGTCACACTGGCTGCTAATAATAGGCTCACGCAGTTATAGATCACTCACCGTGCTTATTTAACACCGACTCGTCTGCACAGAATGGGAGTAATCCAATCCACTGAGTGCCTGAGATGTCACCAGGAGGCCGCTGATTTTTGGCATATGATCTGGACATGTCCGTATATTGCATCCTTTTTGGGTGAGGTTTTGTTTTATCTTTCTAGGGTGATGGGGGCCCCTGTTCCTCAGGACTCGCTATTTTGACCGGACTAATAAGAACTCCTACTTTGACACCATCAAAAATATTTTCTCCGCTAGGCTCTGTTTATGGACCGGAAGGCCATTGCGCTGAGATGGATGCCGCCTGTGGTACCTACTTTGATCCAGTGGAAGTCTTTGGTAAATGGTATACTACCATATGAGAAAGATTTAGATCAACAGCGTAAATGTCCTAAAAATTTTTGCCAAGATATGGGACTCCTGTTGTGCTATCTCTGACGCTACTGACTGAGTGACTGTGCAGATGCATGTTGACACTGAGGGTATGTTCACACGCAGTGTTTTCAAACGTAATTCGGGCGTTTTATGCCTTGAATTACGCCTGAAAAAACGCCCCTAATACGCCTACAAACATCTGCCCATTGCTTTCAATGGGAATTACGATGTTCTGTTCCCACGAGCCTTTATTTTACACGTCGCTGTCAAAATATGGTGCGTAAAATGAGGGCTCGTCAAAAGAAGTGCAGGACACTTCTTCGGATGTTTTTGGAGGCATTTTTCATTGATTCCATTGAAAAACCGCTCCAAAAACGGCCGTGAAAAACGCGAGTTGATACAAAAACGGCTGAAAATCAGGAGCCGTTTTCGCCTGAAAACAGCTCTGTATTTTCAGATGTTTTTGGTCACTATGTGTGAACATACCCTTACTAATGTGTTATGCTTATTCCCCGTCTATACACTGTGAAACTATGTCTGAAATGTAAAGATGTATACAGCTTGGTTATCCAGGTTGAATTGTTTGGCGACTTAGCCTATTTGTTTGCATCTAAATCTTATAAATAAACCGAATTTAAAAAAAAAAAAAAAAAAAAAAAGAATTGGCCCAACGCCTCCCTTTTACGTAACACACTTTTTAACAACGCTCGAGTAAAAAAGTGTGTTGCATGTACTAACAGCGAGCTTTACCATTTATATAAATGAGAAGCTTAATCAAGCGTTAAAATGCACCAAAAACCACGTAAAATACACACCGTGTGAACCGGTCAACTGATAAGTCATTTACCAGAGTCTTCCCTCTTGACTCATCATTCAGACTTTTGGTGTGTTCTATAGATTCTGCCAGCTGCCTTGTACAATCTCTTAGAAAATGGAGATGGACACTGCTAAGCAATTTGAAGACACCTTTTCCTGGCTTGCAGCCAAAAATAGGGAGAGGGGGTGAGTCTCCCTCCCACATTTACAACAGCTGAGAGTCAGGTCGCTTCTGCCTGATTCACCTTACTGTAATTCTTGGAAGAGCTCCCTCTGGTGGCCAACATAGAAAAACATGTCAATTTATTATTTAATTTGTAATACTGTCCAATTTGTGGAAGGAAAAAAAAAAAAAAAAAAAAAAAAAAAAAAAAAAAGGTACACCCAAAAATAAGTAGCCTGCTTGAATTTTTTTTTTTTTAATTCACGACATTCCCTTTAAGGTAGTCATCCAAAAACTGTAGGACCCATATAGTAAGTAGACTATTCATAAAAATTTCAAAATAAATCCTCAAACACTTCTATTTAAATGTAATCATTTTGAATTTAAAGAGGAATGCTCTTTAACCGCTCTATTTGAGAACACGTCTTTCGGTGGCGAGCACATTATTAGCTGCTATTCGGATACATGCTTATATTTATTAACCATGAAATTAGAGATTTACTTTATATGCTAAACAACCAAACGTGTGCTTTGCATACCACTTACCGAGATGGGTCATATTGATGAAATTGGCCATTCTTGCCACTTCGTGTATGGAGAGTTTAACAGCTATGTAATTTATACTGCATATGGTATAAACAGATGCTCGCTTTCTAAAAGTAAACACTGTCGCTAAAACCAGCATATGTGTTACAAATTAACAAAGCAAACTTCTAACTTACATAGTCGTAAAACCCATGAATATTAAAAGCTCAGTAATAAAATACATAGTACATAGGCTCCTACATAAACAATGACAGCAAGCAGCACCTACACATTTTAGCAGAGGAATTCGGCAGGCCTTTTCCATTTCACCACACACACTCTTTTCATTGACTCCTGCCTGCATATGTCCATTTGTCAATAAATTCTTGTAACGCTGCATTTTAAATCAAATGGTTAAATACCCATGTATCCAGTTTAGCTTCTAACACATAAAAATCCAGAGATCAGTGATAAAACATCCCTGTATGTAAGGACAATTCATGTCACATTTTACTACACAGATAATTCCTGAAGGGCTACTTGGCAGCAGGGCTTTGTATCATCGTACGGGAAGCATGTCTCTAGTGTATGGTGACTTTGGCACCATGTCCTCAGACTGCCAAGGGAGAGAACACGGAAGGCGGCTGTGCTGGAGATAGACTGGCCCATTAATCTGTCTGAGCACTCCCCCCACATGACCAGTCATGGAAAAGCAAAGGAAAAGACACCAGCTAGCTGCAGAAAAACATGCCAAAATTGAATCTTAGCAGCAACACATTTCTGCTATGTTTTTCACAAGCACAAGTGTTTCACTTTATCAAGAATGGAAAAATGGACCAAACAGCATAAAATCCATTAATGAGCCCCCTCCCCCTTCTTCAATTGAAAAATTGCCAACTGGATAAATCCTTCTATTGTCCTTTCGTGTGAAGTTCTGGGTCAGCTATTTCTTTATTATATTATCTATATCTCAGGGAAAAATGGGTGATCACTCCCAGCACATCTGCAAAAATTATACATCCTCTATCTACACTAGAAAAAAAACAAAAATCCGCCATACATATTAAATGTAATTAGTAAAGTGATTTGGGAAAACATAAATAACTTGTGAAAACCCATTGAAACATGGCGAGAATACACACAAGTTCACAGCAGCAGCGCCACCAGACATTCGTCACCTGTAGAACAAGATCACACTTTATATGCCCACATTTACGGCTATAAAGAATGTTCATTATTATTATATATGTGCCGAGAAATAGTGTCAATGTTGTACATTTTCAGAAACTATACACAGGGTACGATTTTCCTCATCCATTATTACAGGTTATGGTCATATACCATACATTCACAGCGTTACTACGAAGTAGATTGCGGAAAGTGAAGTAAACGTACAGCTCAGGGATGGTATGGTGCATACACAGGAGATGTCACTGCGCCATCCGCAGCAAGTGCCATCTGTATATTACAGCTGACTCTCTGCTTCATCAAGCGGGATCGGAGAGGACTCCGATCCAGGCTGTTTAACCCATCAGATGCCTCAGATAATAGTGACCACGGCATTTAAGTGGTGTCCCCGCAATGCAACCGCAGTGTTCTGATGGGTTATATGGCCTAAAGGAGGCCCCCATGTCCGCCATGTGTTTATGGCTGTAGCCTGCATTTTTTACACTGCACTACATAAGAACTGCAGTGTATTGCATAGGCGTTCAAAAAAAATTGCATGGTCAAGTTCTCAACTTCAACTAAAAAAACATAGATAAATATATATAGGTTTACAAAAAAAAAAAAAAAAAAAAAAAAAAAACTCGCTAAAAATGTTCAGAAAAAAACAAAAAACACCCTTTTACGCCAAAATGATATCAATGAAAACTACAACTCATGCCGCAAAAATCAAGCCGCGCTGATGGTAAAAAATAAATACAAAAAAAAAAAAAGACGGTTCTGGCTCTCAGAATACGGCAACTAAAAGACAATTCTGTTTTATAGTGTTTTTTGTTTTTTTTTAGCAAAAGCAGTAAAAAAGGGAAAAAAAAGCACACACATTATATATAGATATTTTTTTATTTTTCTATTTTACTTGGTATCGCCATAATTGTAACAACTCCATTCTCGCAAGTACCCTAAAATGGTGCCATTAAAGAATACAACAAGCCATCAAACAGCTACATCGACGGAAACATTTAAAAGTTATGGCTCTCGGGACACCATGATGACATTTAAAAAAAAAATAAAAAATTGGTGTCACCAAGGCCTAGAACCTAGAACCCTTTGCATGTCATTATTCTGCACTTATAAAACAGAGTTCAGCCATGGCTTCATTGTTGAAGATTTTCTGCGCAGAACTCTGCAACAGAATACTGTACAATGCAAGTGAATAGAATTTTACAAAACCTCACTGCAGAATTCAATGCAGATTTTAGGGCATGCAACAGATTTTCAAATCCCAGCATGCTCTATATATGCCAGGATTGTGCTGGATTTTTGCAGCGGATTTCACCCTTTGCAATGAATGTGCGAACCCAGCGTAAGGCAGCTCAAAGTCATCTTCATGGTTCTTGCACCTGAATGGACATAGAAACTATATCTTGCTTGTTTAAGGGTATGTCCACATGTAGCGAATACACAACAGATTTTTCCACCCGGATTTGAGGACCAATCAGCAGCAGAATACAGTAGCAGCAAAGTGGATGAGATTTCAAGTAATCTCATCCACACGCTACAGAAAAAAAGATGTCGAGAACACGTTTATAAATTGCAGCATGTCAATTTATCTTGGAGTCGCTGCTTATATGTTGCACAAATTTCACCTTAATATCAATGTGGCATGTCAAATTCTGCACTAAATTTTAATTGTTGAGAAATCTCTGTGATCACACCGCATTTTCACAGCAAATTTCCCCAAGTTCACAAAAAACACAACATATTTTCAAAATTTGAAACAAAAAAAATAAATAAATAAATAGTCTACTCACCTCTCGTGGCCCTTCAATGGCAACACGTTCTTGCTCTTCAGACTGGTCTGTGCACAGACTACCTCCTGTGATGAAGTTTCATCACATGTCACCGCTGCAGCCAATCACACCCTGCAGCAGTCACATGTGATAATCATCATCAGAAGAGACCGGCTGTACAGAGATTGGCCAGGGCACCACGGATGCGTCAGGCGAAGCAAGTATAGTCTATTTATCTGTCAGATGTTTTTCTGCAGCGGTTAATCTGACTGAATATCCGCACACCACTTGGCGCAAATATTCGTCTGGATTTCCCTGCAGGTTCTGGGTCAGATATGCTGAGGAGAAGTCCGCTGCCTATCTAAACTGCGAACATAGCCTTAAAAGGAGTTTTCCGAGTTAAAACTTTTATGTGTTTGTGTTTTTAACTTGGGAATGTGCTTATAGTTTCAAAATTGGCCCTGTTTCCCGATACTGCCGTGGGGCACATGACTGGTGACATCACTCTCTGCCCCCTGTGTTTATCAGCCATATACCTGTTACGTGGTCAAATTATTACAGTTTTATTCCTGGTATACGACATGTTGCTAGTGACGTGCTGTGTATGGGCTGTTCAGTTATACAGCCAGGAACGCATATGCGCAGTCAGTGTTCTCTCATTTGTCCGCTTGTCAAACGGGAGAACAGCAGAGACGGCACATGCGCGTTCCTGGCAGTATAACAGAACCGGTCATACACTGCACTAGTGACTTGTAGTATACCAGGAAGAAAATTGTAATAATTGGACTACGTAACAGGTATACGGCTGATAAACACAGGGGGCAGAGAGTGCCTTCACCAGTCATGTGCCCCACGGCAGCATCGGGAAACGGGGCCAATTTTGAAACTAATTACATTACAAATGTAAGCACATTCCCAAGTTAAAAGCACTAACACATAAAAGTTTTAACTCGTAAAACTCCTTTAAAGCCCTTTTTACACAGGCCAATTATCGTGCAAACGAGTGTTCACAGAACGCTCGTTCCGGATCATTGTCTTGTGTAAACAGGGCAACGATCAACCCATGAAAGAACAAACACTCGTTCATCGGCTGATTGTATCGCTTATGCAGCCGAAAATATTATCCTTGTTGGCAGCACATCTCCCTGTATAAACAAGGAGACGTGCTGCCGACATGATAGAAATGTATGGGAACGAGCAATCCTAGAAACGACCGCTCGTCCCTGTACATAGCTCCTTGTGAAGAGAGCAAACTAGCGTGGATCAACGCGTCAGGCCGTGTAAGGGCTTGTCCACACGTCGCGGAATTGCTGCATATTTTCCATCTGGAATTGCGGACGGAAAATACACAGCAGAATACAGAAGCAGTAAAGTGGGTGAGAGTTAACAAATCTCATCCACACGCGGTGTAAAAATTCGACCAGAAATTGACCTGCGGTGCGTAGCATTCGTACCGCAGCATGTTAATTCCTGCTGCAAAAAGTGGCCTGAATCGCCCCGTGTCACCATCTCCCTGCATTGAGAAAAACGCAGCAAAATACGCACCATTTTGTGCCGTAAAAAACACAGGAAATGGTACGTTTTTTTCCGCAGCGGAATGTCTGCTCCTTTCAACGGAATTGCTGCAGAAATTCTTTGCAGCAATTCCGTTACGTGTGGACAAGCCCCAAGAGGATCCTTATTCTCCACAAAGTCTGAAATCAATAGTGTAAAAGAAAAGGTTTCTTTTAAAAACGTGTTCTTGAATCTTTGCCCACAAACAACTAAATTTGATTTTTGTTATTTTTAATAACTCTGCAGGGATGAATTCGGTAAATGAGGTTTTGAAAGGATATTTTCTCATTAAACAAAGGCAAAGCTTTTCCCACCCCATCCACAGAATAATATTACTGCAAAAGGAAATTGGATATTGGATAACACTAGAAATGTCTTATTAATATTGGTGCGAGGCATGGTTCCAAAGTCGGCGGCATTGCAGCAGGATATCATTTTTACCCTCAACAACAATCCAAAAATTTATTACTACGCACATACGGTGCTCTGTGCCGCCCAATGCAATATTAATCAGCCGGGTAATTAAAGGAGATATTTTTACGATTTGCAGATCCTTAGCAAGGTCTACAAGCCATAAAAATGGAAAAAGCTCCTTCGGTTATTTCATGCTAACAAGAGAAGGATAGGATGGCAACTTATTTTAATTACAACTAGATTTTCTGTAAGGGTTTCAAAAGCAGAACAGCAAACAGGTTGCTGAAAACAAAATGCAGATTTTCACATTACAAATAAATAAGAATTGGAAGGCCCTGTTCACACGTCGCAGTAGAGGTAAAACTGTGGGCCCTTTAAAATGTTACCAAAACTCCATTCACATGCAGTTTATCCATCAACCAGTAGGTTTGCAATGTTTCCTCCCTCACTCCCCGAAGAAAAGACAAAAAGGCGAGAACATTCAAACTCCACGCAGTTGTTGTTGGATTGACGGATTAGAATCCAGGACTTCGGTACTGCAAGGCAACAATGCGAACCACCGCGCTACTCACTGAAATATTCTCACCTCAATATTTAAAGTGACAGTCCAACTACCTGACTGGATAGTGATTTTGTTCCCCCTATAGGATGTGTGTTAAATGTTGGTAAGGTTAACATAAATTATTAATAATAATAATAATAATAATAATAATAATAATAATAATAATAATAAAATACAAATTTAGCCTTCATTCCACGCAGCTCCTGTTCCAGCAACTGCATCAGAATGGAGTGAGGGCGCAGACATTGATGAGTGAGATCACCAGCTGCGCCCGTAAGCTAAATGCCCCATGTTGTCAATGCCTATATCCTCTCTTGCAAACTCCTGTAAGCAAAAGCAACTGGGGATGGCAAGGAATCACTTACTGTAAAGCAAAGTCCCACTTTTGGAGTTTCCATATAGAGTACATTAGAGAACAGTGTAAATAATCTAGTGACATATGGTTTGCACTATTCTGTATTTAGTGGAGCACCAAACTGCAGTGAATAAAGTCCAGCAATCCACTCAAATACATATATAAAGATTATATACAATAGGGCTACACACTGTATGGTCCGGATAAAAATTCAACAGGAAAAGTTCCTCACATCCGCAATATCAAGCAAGCTGGATGTGGTGGACGAAGTAGAAAAAAAGCGCTTGTGGGGGAATTAAAAGATTTACACAAATTTTCTGTCGTTAAAAAGTCAAACATTTTGTCACGTCATGTTAAATCCAGGCATGAATTTCATTTTTTGTCTTTTGTACTGTCCCAGATGCAGAAAATTTCTTAACACTTTCCCAACATTTGACATACATGTACATCATAGTTGGGAGAGGGAGTGGGGAATACAGAGCTGGCACCTCACTAACGGTTGGGATCGAAGAAAACTACATTCTCGGCTGTTTAACCACTCAGATGAAGCGGCAAAATAGCGAATGCCGCATCTAAGACCTTAGGCAGAGTGGGGGCCCCCTCTGTCATCCTATAGGCCCCCGCGACGTGATCGCAACGTGCTGTTGGGTCGTCATGGCAGCTGGGTGCCCCCAGGTCTGCCTAGTTACTCTTCCTAGTAAGCCTGGCCATTGGCAGGGCTTAATAGTAGACTGTTAACCCCTTCCCGACATTTGACGTATCCATACGCCAAAGTCGGGTAGGGGAAGTATGGAGCGAGCTCACACAGTGAGCTCGCTCCATACGATGCCGGTGTCGGCTGTATGTTACAGCCGACATTTCAGAGTAACTAGCGTCATCGCGCTCGAGCGCGATCCCGCTAGTTTAACTCGTTAAATGCTGCTGTCAATACCGACCGCAGCATTTAAATCGTCAGAAAGAGGGGGCGACCCCCTCTAACAGCTCATCGCGTCCCCCAAAACGCAATCGCGGGGAGGGGCAATGGTTGCTATGGCTGCCTGGGGCTTAATGAACGCCCCAGGTCCGCCATCTTTGTACACCTATTAAGCCCAGGGCTTAATAGAAGCTTGTCAGAATCACAATATACTACAATACATTAGTATTGCAGTATTTTGTGCAAGCGATCCAACGATCGCTGGTTGAAGTCCCCTAGGGGGACTAATAAAAAAATAAAAATAAAAAGGAGTTAGTTATTTTTTTGTGTAAAAAAAATTTAAAACTTAAAAGTTCAAAAAAAAACCCCTTTCCCATTTTCCCCCTAAAGCATAGTAAAAAAATAAACAAACATAATTGGTATCGCCGCGTCCGTAAAAGTCTGAACTATTACAATATGTCATTATTTAACCCGCACGGTGAACGTCGTAAAAAACAAAAAAATGTAAACGTCAGAATGGCTATTTTTTGATCACCTAATCTCCCACAAAAGAATGAAATAAAAAGTGATCAAACCGTCGCATGTACATCAAAGTGGTATTATTAAAAACTACAGCTTATGCCGCAAAAAATAAGCCCTCATACCACTTAATCGACGGAAAATTAAAAAACGTATGGCTCTCGGAATTTGGCGACGCAAAATACATTTTCTTTTTTACACTTAGGTTTTTACATGTAAAAGTAGTAAAATATAGAAAAAACTATATATGTTTAGTATCGCCGTAATCGTATTGACCCACAGAATAAAGTTAACTTGTTGTTTTAATTGCACAGTGAATTCCGTAAAAACGGCGCGCAAAAAACCATGGAGGAATCGCTGTTTTTTTCATTTTCTACCCCACAAATAATTTGTTTCCCGTTTCCTAGTACATTATACGGCAAAATAAACGGTGCTACGAAAAACTACAACTCGTCACACAAAAATCAAGCCCTCATAGTACTATATAGACGGAAAAATAAAGATGTTATGGCTTCTGGAATGTGGTCAGGAAAAAACTAAAACGAAAATCTGAAAAAGGGCTGCGGCGGGAAGGGGTTAAAAAGCACCACACACTGCAATAGAGAAGTAAAAAAAAATCTTGGTATCGCGGTGTGCGTAAAAGTATGTACTATTAAAATATAATGTTATTTAATCTGCACTGTGAATGCTGTAAAAAACAAAATTTAAAAACACCAGTATTGCTGTTTTTCTGGTCGCCTTGCCTCCCCCCAAAAAATAAAATAAAATACGCCTCATCTGAACTAAACGCCGTATTTCCCATTGATTTCAACGGGAAGCTGTTTGAAGGCGGTTCACTAGTGTGCAACTTGTCCCACAAAAAACAAACCTATATGGCTATGTTGACCGAAGAGAAAACTTATGGCTTCTAGATTGCGGGAAGGAAAGAAAGGGGTTAAGAGGCGAACTTTGACGTAGTTCAGTTCGAGATTGGCGTATGAAACAGCAGTCTTAATAAATCTCCCCTTGTGTCTACAAATAGACTAACAGAGAAACCGCCCATAAGGGAAGCATTTCCAATAATGGCCATATTTTGGCCAAGTGCTGTTTGTGAAGCTACATTTCTATATTACGATATTGTACAAAGGATCAGTCTAAACTTTCAGAAAGTTTTATTGAAAGTCACCTAAATCCCATACTTTATGACACAGTATAACTAAATACACTATATATGCAGGAAACATATCAGCAAATTCTGCCACTTCCCAGAACACTGTACGGAAATCCATCACAATCTGTGTAATGGGGTCATCCCGGAGTTTGCTGGATGATGGGATAGACATTAATACTGAAAGGAAGATGAAAAGGAAAATTTACAACACCACATCGTTTTTGCCTTCTTGACTTCAGTCTGGCAATTACGATCTGTTCTGTGTTAATTAGACTTCTGGCACATATCATTTAAAGCTGCCGTCCTCAGGGATTCACAGATGAATTTTAACTTTAAGTCCCCAAAATGAAAAGAGACTTGCCCAGCTCGATGTTCACTATAATTTAAATATGTCCTAATAGACAGAAATGTTCACTGCAGAAAATTACTACCGTCATTTAAACAAATCGTGTGGAATTTTTTTTTTTCCCCATAAAGTTTAGTCATGAGACATTAGTGTGTATGCGACAAAATGTTTTATTTTATACATCAGTAAGACTATGAAGGCCTGTAACCAATGATTGATTTAATGCCATTGGAAATTGAGATTTATAAATTAAATACTTTAAAGAGGTTTTCCCAAAAATCATAAATTTTTAACTATCCGTAGGATAGGTGATAATTTACTGTACGCCGGGACCCCACCGATCGCGAGAACGGTGCTTGCGCACCCCCAGATCCTCCTCCACTGCTCAACCGCAGTGATATGGAAATTGGAGCGGCGGTTGAGGATGTGCGCTGCCACTCTATTCAAAAAGTCAATGGAAATGACGGAAACAGCGCTCGTCTGTGTCATTCTCATCAACAGTGAATTAAGCAGCAGTTCGCATCCTCGACCACTGTTCCATTCAATGTCCTCAATGCGGTCCAACAGCGAGGAGGAACAGATGGTTCAGGATCAAAAAGTTACCTATCCTGTGGATAGGTGAGAATTTTTAATTTTGGTATTACCTCATTTAGCACTATATTACCCAGTGCATGCTTTTTTTTCAGATTTGAGGCTCCTTCCAGCAGTAGCCGCACACAGACATCCAAGATGGACTCTTGTGAAGGGTCAATTGAAAGCAAGCCCAGTCAGGCATGGTAGCCATACATGTCCAAGTTTTTTAACTAAACGCGCTGACTAGCCACATATCAGACCATGTATGCAATAAATATATCTTTCTGCTATCTCATACCAATTTTGCAGGGGAAAGTGCGGCACTGATTTTTTGCCGTGGCACACTACCACAATGTGTGAACCAAGCCTAACTTTACGAGGTCCTTCACAAATACATTTTAATTGCCACACGTGTAATGAGTGCTTTCATTTGGATGCAATTATCGCTCTAAGAAATTCCAATAAGGCTGTGTTCATATGTTATGGTTATATCACGCTTTATCGCAATATTCACAAAAGCGTCAGAAAAGGCTGCCGTTTGCAAAAGCTGTGGTTATAATAGTGACGGTTGAACGCAGCCGAGTGTATATTTGTTTCACAATACATAAAATAGAAAACGCAAAATAAAAAGTAGAGTACGAAAGAAAATAGCAGCGGTTTTAACGTGTGTGCAGGCCAGCATCTGTACCTGGGTTTGTGAAGGAATAGATTAATAGATTAGCTGGACACATTATAAAAGGGCTTTCAGCTAGAGAAAATCCCATGGCATATGCCTATTAGAGGTTTGCAGCGGATACAGATAGGTCACCTGCTCCCTCTCTACCTTTCCATCAGCTAAAGCCAAAAGGCTTCGAGGACAAAATAGTGTTGTAACATTTACTTTTCTCCGAACCCCCTTCTTATGTCGCAAATTTGCAGCGGATTCGCACTACAGATTTCTTCTGCATTTTCTATTTAAACAGCAGATGGGTCCTAGCATCAATCCCAACCCTGAAAGTCAGAATTTTTGCATTGTATTTTTGCATGCTCCTAAAAAATAATTCATGCACATAAACACATAATTCTAGCTTTGGTTTACAAAGAGTTTAGACATAGCTGGCAGCAGCACCCTGTAGTCACTTGATCACATAACCCAAGTACATACAACAAACGGTTCTGCATAAGTACAGGGCAAAAGCACTTGTACCTGTCATAATTCCTGCACTGGCTCGGTTTTATCACACTCATTTAAATGTACCACAAATGTAATCGTCTCCTTTTAAGAGATAAAAAAGGCAAGCTGTGCTTTGCCAACAGAAACACACAGACCAGAAATCACAGTAAACATCTATTACTTACAGTGTTAGCTAGCTCCAGGTAGCTTCCACCCACATCGCTGGTAAGACATGAGCTTTGAGAAAGTAGTCTCTGCAGGGCTGCTTGAGTGGTGGCCTTACCCCCAAACGCCAAAAATGTCTGCATTACTGAATGGTTCTGTGGATCGGGACTTTGCAGATCTCGTGCTCCAGAATCATATTCCCAGCTCTCCCGAGCTCCAGATAAGGCACCTTTAAGATGTTAAAAATAAATAAATAAATAAAAGAAACCACACTTCATCACCTAGTATTATTATCCAGGAATGGTCATTAACAAGTGTAACTCTTGATTGGAAATACTACACTGAAATTATTAAAATATATTTAGAAGTTACAGATTTGTTCAAAAGGGGTGTCCTGAAAAATCTGCACTTAAAAGGGGAGGTCCCAATAGCTGCATGAGGGCATATGGACATCAGAGGTGACCCCCCTGCTCAGCACCACCCTCTATGGCTGGGTTCACACGACCTATTTTCAGACGTAAACGAGGCATTTAAGCCTCAATTTACGTCTTAAAATACGGCTCCAATACCTCGGCAAACATCTGCCCATTCATTTGAATGGGTTTGCCGACGACCTGTCATTTACGCTTCGCTGTCAAACGATGACGCGTAAAAAAGATGGCTCGTCAAAAGAAGTGCAGGACACTTCTTGAGACGTAATTTGAGCCGTTTGTCATTGATTCCAATGAAGAACAGCTCCAAATTACGGGCGTAATTGACGCCTCGCAAAACGCGAGTACATGCAATTACGTCTGAAATTACGGAGCCGTTTTCTCCTGAAAACAGCTCCATCATTTCCGACGTAATGGTCGTTATCGTGTGCACATACCCTAAGAGTCAGGGCAGAGAGTCACTAACAAGCTGCAGCTCTTGCTCTGGCAGACTGAAATAAGGCTTCGTTCACGTCTGCGTCAAGGCTCCGTTCCGACATTTTGATGGGATGAATAGCGTAGTCCACTACGGTATTCATCCCGTCAAAACGACGGAACCCTTGCACAACGAAGACAAACTGAAACCATTGGTACCGGATCCGTCACCATTTAAATCAATGGTGATGGAAACGGAAACCTTTGGATTCAGTTTGTGTCAGTCAGGGCTCCGTTCCGACGGAACATCGGAATGGAGCCCTGACGCAGATGTGAATATAGCCTTAACGGTGTTCCAGGGTCTCAGGAGATGAACACATGCTGATCAGCTAATCTCCATCATATCTACTATAATAAGGGGGTTGTCAGTAACCCCCTTGTAGACTAGGGCTACATGGTGACTTGTGGCCGCGCAACATAAGATCGCAATGTCGCACTGTTAAAACCGCAACTAATTATAGTGAATGTGATTGCACTGAAATCAGGCAGGTTTGTATATCTGCCGACCGTTTTGATCAGTTGCCGGTCTAAACACGACCACATTCACAATTATTAGTTACGATGCAGCAGCGCAAAATTTCAATCTTACATTACGCAACCACAAAGTTGGCGTGTAGCCCTAGCCTAAGACCGCATGGTAATTTAAAAATCCGAACCATTCCCTTAAATTCATGTCAGTTTTTGTAAATATTCAAAATAATATAACACTGTCAGTTTGTAGGGACACGCCCCATTAACAAGGGTAATGGTAATGCCCAGTTTTCAATGTATTCCTTGATTTCCAGGAGGAGTAAGGTTATGTTCACACGCATAAACCTATTGGTACATACAGGAGAGAGGTCTAATTGGTATACATATGAATATATGCTATACTAATGCCTATACATAAAGGCTAGACCTCAGTAAAGCCAAGTAACCCTTGGTGTGTTGCCCTAAACAACTAGTATAAACCTATAAGATATAGGGCACAATTAACACAAATATCTTGAAAAATATATAAATTTTATTGAATATTACAACATTAAAAAATGAGTCATACTGAGCAAAAAAACACAAGAGACATCTGACACATACAGAGAACATACAAGAAAAAATGGTAAATAACAATGTCACGGATATCGATATATATCTATCCCTAGGTAATATTAGCCTGATAAGGTAGTAATTGAAGCCTCTATATATTTAAGCATCAAAATTTACCAAGTGGAGAAGATGTGTGTATACAGCTAAGAAGAGGCTTGAATGTCAGACATATGTACCCAGTGCACAGATATGGCAACAAACTGCAGGCTTGAGGCGGAGGTCTGGTGTAAAGAACACAGCGTGCCTGCAATGATAATAAAGGCAATTGGAATAAACAGATACCTAGGAAGAGAGAGTGTGTAACGTACCCATTTGTAGTCCTCTGCATGGAGAGAACGTCAGTCCCGACGCGCGCTTCGGCGAAATGCCTTCGTCCGGGGGTGGCCGTGACATTGTTATTTACCATTTTTTCTTGTATGTTCTCTGTATGTGTCAGATGTCTCTTGTGTTTTTTTGCTCAGTATGACTCATTTTTTAATGTTGTAATATTCAATAAAATTTATATATTTTTCAATATATTTGTGTTAATTGTGCCCTATATCTTATAGGTTTATATTTATATATTTATATATATATATATATATATATATATATATATGTTCACACGCAGTGGTTTCAGAAGTAATTCGGGAATTTTACGCCTGAAAAAATGCCCCTAATATGCCTACAAACATCTGCCCATTGCTTTCTTTTTTTTCTTTATCAACAGTTTTTATTAGAATACAAAATAGCAAAAAAGACATCATACGACATTTCAAAATTTTGTACGCAGTGCAATAAATTCAAGCTGTATAAAAGATACAAGTGCATTATATCAAAGGTAGCAACAAATAAATAAATTAATTAAAAAAAAAAAACCCTAGAAAAGAGGAAATAATAACATCCAATGGCAAATAACAGCACAATATCCATATTCAAAAGTAGTGCAATATGTAGGGAAACCAGTCCCAAAAAACAAGAATGACAATTTTAAGTGTTAATTCCAACACAAAATAACACAAGACAACCGAAGGAAGCACAAACAAACAAAAGCACACAGAGTTGGCGATAGGAACGTTCAAAAGATGCCATCCAACCAGAGATGCAAATCAGCACCACCCCGAAACACAGACCCGACTGACCAATTTTGAACAAAGATGTCAGATTTACCCCGAACAGACAAACTCCTCCATCCTCATAATCCCGTTCATTTCAGTTACCCATTCCTGCAAAGAAGGCACATGAATGGACTTCCAGTGACGAGGTATGACAGTGCGAGCAGCAGCCAAAAAATGTCGAAAGATACCTTTTTTGAGGCGTGGGAGTGATCCAGGAACCATGGAAAGCAAGCCAATAGAAGGAGATGTAGGAACGTCAGTGTCAAACAAACAGCTTGTTCCCGAGGTCAAAAATTTTTCCCCAAAAGGGACGGAGATTGGGGCAATCCCACCAAATGTGCAACGTGGTTCCAGGAGCCTCCCCGCACCTCCAACAATCAGCCGACACATCAGGAAATATCCTATGCAGGAAGGAAGGAAGGACAATGGTACTATCTGGTAAGGATTTTATAATTTTTTTCCTGAGCAAAACAACAAGTCAGCAATTTGTGAGCCAAGAAAAAGGAAGTCCCCCAATCCTCTACAGAGTGTCGAACCCCCATTTTGCTCATCCCATGCTGCAGTGAACACCAATTGAGAAAAAGAATAGCTAGGGCAGAGAATCCCATGCAGATTATGTGAGAGGGAGCAGAAGTCAAGGACAGATAAAGTTCCAAAGGAGTCTTATCCTTAAGCAATACCAAACAATCGCTAATGGAAGAGCGATACGAACGTAGCTGGACATAAGACCACCATATTGATAGTCTCCCCGGGCAGGCCTCAGAGACAGCAGCAAGTGACAAAATAGCACCATCGGACCTAAGGGTCTGAGCTAGGTATCCGCCGTCCTGTCTCCCCCAACACAGGAAGGTGTCTACACCCACCGCTGGAGGGTTATCAAACAGAGGAGTCAAAAGAACCCGGACGGTGAGCAAGGTCCATGGTACCAATGATCCGCTCCCAGACTACAAGAAACTGACGTGTGAGGAAAGGCAAAGACGTTGGTCGCTGGGAACCAGGCAACCAAGGCAGAGAAGACAATGCAAGTGAGGACATACCTTTCTCAATGCGCACCCATTGATTACCCGCAGCCGAGCGGAACCAATCCACCAACCTCATGAGAATCGCAGCTTGATGGTAACGCTTAAACTCCGGCAAGCCCGCACCCCCCTCCACTGCTTTCAATGGGTTTTACAATGTTCTGTTCCCACGAGGTGTTATTTTACGCGTCGCTGTCAGAATACGGCGCGTAAAAAGACGCCCATGAAAAAGAAGTGCATGTCACTTTTTGGAGCCGTTTTTCATTGACTATGGAAAACAGCTCCAAAAACGGCCGTGAAAAACGCAGCGAAAATCACCACAAAAATCACTAGTGGCTACAAAAATTTCTGAAAATCAGGAGCTCCGTATTTTTAGACGTTTTTGGTCACTACGTATGAACATACCCTTATAGAGGAACAGCACAATACAGACTGAACGATGCTCCAGAATTGTTATTATGTGGGTAATACAAAGATTTAGTAAAAAAAAAACAAAAAAAAAAAACTGTTCCTTCTGTACAGTAGTGGGTAAATTAGATGAACATTATTATGAGAATGGAGGAGTTGATGTCTGCCAATCGGGGTAAGCTCGAAAGCTTTGTTCGAAATTGGACAGTGTTGTCATTGTTTCGGGATGGCGCTGACTTGTCTCTCTGGTTGGATGGCCTTTATTGAATTTTGAATACTCAGACCGCATAATTTCTGCTATTTTCTGCCGTTTCTTCTGCTTGTGTTTCCCTTTTGTTGCCTCGTCTTTATGTTTTAGGTCTTCTGTTTTGTTTTTTTATGTACCTTTGTTTGTTGTACTTTAACAATTTAATATACCCATGGCAATAGTATGTGGGGACTGGCTCCCTACATGTTACACTACTTTTGTATGGGTTATAGTGCTGATCTTTACCATTGGCTGTTCCTTTTTTATTTCTATTTGTTTTTGCCGTTTTCCATGATGTAAGGGAGGATACCTCCTAAATTATTTCTTTATGTCCTTACAAGAACGTATTGTAAAAATATATATTTTTTATTTCATTACATTGAATGTAATATTTTGACTTAGGCGGGATTCACACGACAGGGTCCCGCCCGAGCCCGAGTATGCATTATTTCCGTTCCGGGCCGGGCAGATCTGGGCAGTGACATCAGCGGCAACTCCTGAAGGGGAATCCCCATGTGTTCGGGGATTCCGCTTCAGGAGTTTCCCCTGATGTCACTGCCCAGATATGGACAGAGACATCAAGCGCTCTGTCCAGGAGCGGAATCCCCGAACACACGGGGATTCCGCTCCTTCAGGGAGCTAAAATGGAGCTAGCACATAGCAGAGCGGGGAGATACCTCCCTGCTCTGCTATAGTGGCGTCGCTACAGTAGTAGCAGCCGCAGCAGCAGCTAGCGGCGCCATGGAAGGTGTCTCCGGGGCCAGGGTGCTTTTAAAACAAGCAGGGGAAGGGAGCCAGCGCAGTGCTCCCTTCCACCTGCTGTACACCCCGGCCCTGCCACACAGTGTACAGCCATTCGTCCGAATGGCATAAACTCCTCCTCTTCACATGCACTCTGCGCTGTGAGGAGGAGGAGATAGAGCGCAAGCTACGGAAAACCCGGCCATCACTCGGGACACATTCCGGTGATGGCCGTGTACCCGGCCGAAAATAGAGCATGTCCTATTTTTTGACGGCCAATTTTCCCGGCCGTCAAAAAATCACTCGTGTGAATAGCCCCATTAGGGTTCTATTATTCCTAATGTAGCCGGGTGCCGGCCGATTTATTAACGGCCGGCACCCGGCCGGGAAATCCTGTCGTGTGAAATTTCCATTTTACTAGTATATGGTAATTTTTTTACATTTTGTGTGAAAATACGTTTTAAAAAGGAACTGTTTTTTTTTTTTTCTTGATCAACAATTTTATTAGTAAATAAAAATAGAGCATACAAACATCTCAGAATAAGGCCTCATTCACACGGCAGGTTTTCCCGGCCGGGTGCCGGCCGTTCATAAATCGGCCGGCACCCGGCTGCATTAGGAATAATAGACCCCTAATGGGGCTATTCACACGACCGACTTTTTGACGGCCGGGGAAACCGGCCGTCAAAAAATAGGACATGCTCTATCTTCGGCCGGGTAACCGGCCGCCCGGCTCCCATAGAAGTCTATGGGGCCGGGTAATACACGGCCATCACCGGGATGTGTCCCGAGTGATGGCCGGGTTTTCCGGCGCTTGCGCTCTATCTCCTCCTCCTCACAGCGCAGAGTGCATGTGAGGAGGAGGAGTTGATGCCATTCGGACGAATGGCATCGCTGTACACTGTGTGGCAGGGCCGGGGTGTACAGCAGGTGGAAGGGAGTGCTGCGCTGGCTCCCTTCCCCTGCTTGTTTTAAAAGCGCCCTGGCCCGGCGACACCTTCGATGGCGCCGCTAGCAGCTGCTGCTGCTGCTACTACTGTAGCGACGCCACTATAGCAGAGCGGGGAGGTATCTCCCCGCTCTGCTATGTGCTAGCTGCACTTTAGCTCCTTGAAGGAGCGGAATCCCTGTGTTTTCGGGGATTCCGCTCCTGGACAGAGCGCTTGATGTCTCTGTCCATATCTTGGGAGTGACATCAGGGGAAACTCCTGAAGCGGAATCCCCGAACACATGGGGATTCCCCTTCAGGAGTTGCCGCTGATGTCACTGTCCAGATCTGCCCGGCCCGGCACGGATGCAAAACTTAATGCAAACCGGCCGGGCAAAATGGCCGATTTTACCGGCCGACGCTCGGGCGCGACCCGGTCGTGTGAATCCCGCCTTAGTTTATACTTCAGGAACAATCCGGTGAATTTTTTTCTTATCGAGGCCCCAGTTTGGAAAACGCGCTTGGTAAAAGGTAGGGCAGGTCATCCTCTTACCAGGCGCTTTGTTGCCAAAGTATATGCTCCATTCCCGGGCCACCGGTAAGTCACGTGATCGCAATGTACCTGCCCGATTCCTACAGCATCTGCTGTGTGGACCGGAAGTCTCACTATGCATTCCTATGAGACTCACATTGAGCGTCTCATAGGAATTCATAGTAAGGGTATGTTCACACGCTTAATGAAAAACGGCTGTAAAACACAGAGCTGTTTTCAAGGGAAAACAGCCTCTGATTTACAGCCGTTTTTTTTATGCATCACGCGTTTTTTTTATGTGTTTTTTATGGCCGTTTTCTATTCAGACAATGAAAAACAGCTCCAAAGACGGCTCAAGAAGCGACATGCACTTTTTTACGGGGCATTTTTGTACGCGCCTTTTTCACAACCGGCGCGTAAAAAACCGCCCCGTGGGAACGAAACTGTTTTTCTCATTGAAATCAATAGGCAGATGTTTGGATGCGTTCGGCCCCCGTATTTTCAGCAGTTTTTCGGGGAGTTTACGGCCTGAAAAACGGCTGAAAATAGGCCGTGTGAACATACCCTAAAAGAGACTTCCGGTCCACACAGCAAACTCTGTAGGAATCAGACAGGCACATTGCGATCACAAGACATCAAGGTGGCCCGTGAACGGAGCATAAACTTTGTCACCAAAGCGCCTGGTAAGAGTATGATCTGCCCTACCGTTTATAAAGTGCACTTTCCAAACGGGGCCGCAATAAAAAAAAAAAACATTCACTGGAGCGTTAGGCCGGATTCACACGAGCGTGTGCGTTTTGCGCGCACAAAAGGTACATAAACGCTCCGTGTGTCAGCAGCATATGATGCGCAGCCGCCATCATTATGACACTCTGTTTTTATGTTTGTAAACAGAAAAGCACGTGGTGCTTTTATGTTTTCATTCATAGTTTTGACTACTGTAGCGCGCATCACACGGAAGTGCGTACGTGTGCCGTGCGCGGTTTCACGCACCTATTGACTTCAATGGGTGCGTGATACGCGAAAAACGGGCAAATATAGGGCGTCATGAGTTTCACGGACAGTCTGAACGGCCCCATTAACTAACATAGGTCCGTGCGATGCACGTGAAAATGACGCGCGTTGCATGGACGTATTATACGTTCGTCCGAATAAGCCCTTATAGACACTTTTAGGGCCAGTTCACACGGAGTTTTTTGGCGATTTTTTTTTTTGGCGCAGAAACCACACCGCAAAACGCGCCAAAAATGCCTCCCATTGATTTCAATGGGAGACGGAGGCGTTTTTTGCCCGCGAGCGGGAAAACCGGCTCGCGGGAGAAAGAAGGGACATGCCCTATCTTCGGGCATTTACGCCTCTGACCTCCCATTGACATCAATGGGAGGCAGAAAAAGCGTACTTTGCTGCGAAAAACGCTGCGAAAATCTGTGTGCAGGCAGAGGAAAATCTGCCTCAAACTTCCAAACGGAATTTTGTGGCAGATTTTTCTCCTGCAAAAAAACTCTGTGTGAACTCTTATTGTCCCATTGCGGAGGCTATTTTTGCAAGAGGGACAACAGGAAGTGCAGATTTTGGTTAGTTAAAGTCACTACTACTTCTAAATGTACTAGTATATTCCCATTTTGAAGTTTCCCATGGAAACTAGAAATGATAAAACTTGGAAGTTGCAAGAAATTCAAATTCCATATGGCCTCCCAGCAGACATTGGCGGAGTTTACATTATGCATTTTTTTCGATCTGCAACACTGATTTTATTTTTTTTATCCCATCACCTATTGACCTCAATGATAAAAAAGGAGAAAAATAAAAAAAATATTGGATTTAAATGCAATCCGCACATCATAACTTCCAATGTTTAAATCACCTGCAGTATAAACGTCTCACCTAGGCTGTGGTCACTTCCAGTCGGCCAAGAGGTTATTCGGTCATGCAGCTTTTTTTTCTTACATAAGTCGTCAGACAAATCCACTTCCTCCTTTCTGATCTCTCGCACAAGTTGCATACGACATTTGGAAAAATCATGAAATGAGATTTTCCCACTCTCATCGGCCCCAAGCTGATGCATGATTTCTGCTACAGAGTCCTCCATGTTCAGCTGTCGGCAAACCATTAACAAATCATTCCTGAAAACAAAATGAAGTGGAAGTATGGTTACTGGAGGGAAGCAAGTGTTGAACACTAGTGTAAGCTCCCCTACAATAGATTACTGAAGCTATAAACCTCTAGGGGTACCTAAATACTTATCCCATATAAAATGAGGCCTGAGCAATGAAAACCAAAACTGGTTTACACTCATTCTGTGGTCTACAGCTAGACATCTTTGCCACAAAACTTACAGTCCTAGCCAAACGTTTTGAGATTGAGACAAATTTAGGTTTTCAAAGTTTGGGGCTTCAGTTTTTATCGCGACAACTTGCATTAACTCAACATTGTAAGGCCTTATTCACATGAACGTGTCTGTTTTGCGTCTGCAAAATACGCAGCGTTTTTCCTGCGTTGCAGTTCCGTGTGCCATCGGTGTTTGTTCCATGTGGCATCAGTTTTTGATGTCCGTGTTAGTGCACATTTCTTTACTTATTTTTTTTCTCTACATTTCTTTAGCAACTGGTGCGTGAATCACGGACCGCACACGTAAGACGTCTGTGGGCTCTCCGTGAGTTTCCTGCACCCATTGACCACAAAAATGTACCAGAATAGGACATGCAGTGAGTTTCAACAGAAACACGCTGCGTGAAAAATCACTGATGTCTGAATAGCCACATTGAGTTGCATAGGTCCACGTGCTGTCCGTTGTTGCACCATGTCACAAGGCAAAAGTGATAACTAAGCGGCTCGGTGAACAAAACATTGACATTTTAGGTCCATGCCCAAAACAAACTCCCCAGACCGCAATTCTACTGAGAACCTGTGGTCAATCCAGGTGGACAAACAAAAAACACAGAAATTGTGATAAACTCCAAGCACTGATTAGGCAAGAATGGTTTGCCATCAGTCAGGATTTGGCCCAGAAGCGGATATCCAGCATGCCCGGGCAAATTCCAGAAGTCTTGAAAAAGAAGGGTCTACACTGTAAATATTGAACATACATGAACTTGATGTATTTTTTAAAAACTTATGAAATGCTTCTAATTGTTCTTCAGTATACCATAGAAACATCTGACTAAACGCGGCGTTTTGCGCGCGCAAAAACGCGGCGTTTTGCGCGAGCAATAGGCACTTAACAGCTCCGTGTTTCATCACCATAGGATTCCATCATTATGACACTCTGTATGTTTGTAAACAGAAAAGCACGTGGTGCTTTTCTGTTTTCAGTCATACTTCTTACTGCTGTTGCGTGAATCACGCACGTCCCACGGAAGTGCTTCCGTGTGGTGCACGTGATTTTCACGCACCTATTGACTTCAATGGGTGTGTGATGCGCAAGAAACGCAGAAATATAGGACATCGTGAGTTTTACGCAGCGGACGCCCGCTGCGTAAAAATCACGGACTGTCTGCACAGCCCCATAGACTAATATAGGTCCGTGCGAGGCGCGTGAAAATCACGCACGTTGCACGGACGTATATCACGTTCGTGTAAATCTGCCCTAAAAGATCTAAAAACACTGAAGCCCTTTATCAAGGCGCTGTGGCATATGTATCCTAAATGACCGCCATGAAAAGGCGTATGGGTGGTCACTAAGGGTTTAAAAAATGCAACAAGAAATTAAGGGAAGCTGTCATTTACAGCGAGATCTCGCGAGATTACGCTTGCTGTGCTGTAAATTCCCCACAAACGTTACCGAAGTGTCGGGATTGTGAATAGACATCGCGTCCTGGCTGGAAGCGATGTCTATTAACTCTCAAGACGCTTCAGTAACGTTAATGTGTGAGTATGTGACTGCACATCATGATCTAGTAAGATCACTATGTGCTGAATAAATGAATGGAGAGAAGCGTATGACGCAGATTGGTCACTGATTGGTCAGCGTCATACACTTCTCTTTACAACGCCCATGTGGTCAAAAAGTAAAAACACACCCAGTTGTCTATTAAGAAAGTCATTAGCATAAAGCTAAAATAGGTCATAACTCCATCAAAATTGATTGATTTTCTAAATAATAAACCACTGTTCTCTACATTACAGCACCGATCACATTATGTAGGAGATAGGGCATTTATAATCTGGTGACAGAGCTTAAGGACGCGTGGGCAAAAAAAAACATGGCCAGCTCTCAATGCAACCATCTTGGCATTGCCCTTCCCCAACAGGTGTCAGTTAACTTTATTTTAAGGGTGGATTTACATTGGATGAAAATGCTGTAGATTTCCTGTGCGTGAAAATATGCAGCGGATTACAGTCCCAGCTATGTGTATGAGATTTAAAGAGACTCTGTCACCACATTATAAGTGGCCTATCTCCTACATAAGGAGATCGGCGCTATAATGTAGGTGACAGTAATATTTTTTTTTTTTTAAAAAACAATCTATTTTTACCACTTTATGAGCGATTTTAAGCTTTATGCTAATTAGTTTCTTAATGCCCAACTGGGCGTGTTTTTACTTTAGACGTTGTACAGAGGAGTGTATGACGCTGACCAATCAGCGTCATACACTCCTCTCCATTCATTTACACTGCACTAGCGATATAATTATATCTCTATGTGCAGCCACATACACAAACACTAACATTACTGCAGTGTTCTTATAATGAATAGACATTACCTCCAGCCAGGATGTGATGTGTATTCAGAATGCTGACACGTCTGAATCTTTTCTATGAGATCTCCAGCAAGGCAAACGTAATCTCGCAAGATTACGATGTAACTTGTCATTTCAAACGAGATTACGTTTGCCTTGCTGGAAATCTCACAGAAAAGATTCAGAAGTGTCAGGATTCTCAATACACATCACGTCCTTGCTGGAGGTAATGTATATTCATTATCATGACACATGAGTAGCGTTATAGTGTGTTTATGTGGCTGCACAAAGCGATATAGCTATATCGCTAGTGCTGTGTAAATGAATGGAGAGAAGTGCATGACACTCATTGGTCAGCGTCATACACTCTGTACAACGCCCACTTGGTCTAAAGTAAAAACACGCCCACTTGGGCATTAAGAAACTAATTAGCATAAAGCTAAAAATCGCTCATAAAGTGGTAAAAATAGATTGTTTTTCTAAATAAAAAACCACTGCAGTCATCTACATTATAGCGCCCATCTCCTTATGTAGGAGATAGGGCACTTATAATGTGGTGACAGAGCATCTTTAAACAACTCTCATCCACATGCTGCTTAATGTTTTACAGATAGAAATCATAGAATGCTGCAGAACATCAAGTCCACAGCATGCTCATTCTGTTCTGGATGTTCAGATTTCACCTTTAACCCCTTCCCGACATGCGCCGTGCATGTACGGCGCTGTCGGGAGGTGCTTCCCGCAAAGCGCCATACATGTACGGCGCAGTGATTGTGGGGGCTCAGAAGCAGAGCCGGCACCATCACCGCGGGGTGACAGCTGTATTATACAGCTGGCACCCTCCTGTAACTGCCAGGACCGGAGCTATTCTCCGATCCGGCAGATTAACCCCTCAGATGCTGCGCTCAATAGAGCGCAGCATCTGATAGGTTTTCACCCTACCGGCAACCCAGTGATGCAATCGCTGGGTTGCTGTGGCAATCGGACGCCAGAAAATGGCGTCCGAGTCTGCCTTGTACGGGAGCCGATGAGGACCCGCCTGCGGCGTGTCCTCATAGGCTTGCTGTCAGTGAATAACTGACAGCGCTAATACACTGCACTACGTATGTAGTGCAGTGTATTAGAGTAGCGATTGGGGCATCAGGCCCTCATGTCCCGTAGTGGGACAAGTCAGAAAAGTAAAAAAAAGTTAATAAAAATGTGGTAAAACAATAAAAACACACACATTTCAAATAAAAATAAAGCTAAATTGACTTTTTTCCCATAGTAAGCCTTTTATTATGGGAAAAACCATAAAAATTAAAAAAACTATACATAATTGGTATCGCCGCGTCCGTAACGACCCAAACTACAAAACTATTATGTAATTTATCCCGCACGGTAAACGCCGTAAAAAAAAACCATGAAAAACAACGCCAGAATCTTTGTTTTTAGGTCACATCTCCTTCCAAAAAATGCTATAAAAAGTGATCAAAAAGTCACATTTACTCCAAAATAGTACTAATAAAAATGACAATCCGTCCCGCAAAAAATATTCCCTGACACCGTTTTGTGCGCGCAAAAATAAAAAAAAGTTATGGGTCTTAGAATATGGCGACACAGAAAACAAATGATTTTATAAAAAAAAGTGATTTTATTGTGCAAAAGCCGCAATACATAAAAAAAACTATATAAATTTGGTATCGCCGTAATCGTATTGACCCGTAGAATAAAGAGAACATGTAATTTAGGGCGCACTGTGGATGCCGATAAAAAAAACAATAAAAAACTATTCCAGAATTGCTTGTTTTTGGTAATTTCCTTTACCAAAAAATGAAATAAAAAATGATCAAAAAGTCGTATGCGTTCTAAAATGGCACCAATAAAATCTACAGCCCGTCTCGCAAAAAACAAGCCCGCACACCGCTCAATCAACTGAAAAACAAAAAAGTTATGGCACTAGTAATGCGGTGATGAAAAAACATCTCAATGCGCAGGCCGGAGGGGAACATTCCTTCAGTTTCAGGGCCCTAGTATGTAGGAACTAGGAAAGGGAATGGACATAGCACATCCGCTGGAAGCGAGGGCGCCCGTATTATACCAGCGCAAAACTTTCCCAGCAATATTTCCCAAACTACGAAGGAGAAAAATTCCCCAAAAGGTGCAGAGTGTTACAAAAGGGGGATAAGAAAGAAAACCGTTTATCAGTGTGACACCGGCCGGTGCATAACGGATCGCTTCACAGCGTAACACACATCTATGGATAATTGTATTATTTACCCCATTATTATACCCTCTTATTATGCCCTGATGTACTCCGCATAGATTACATATGCCACCACATTATAAACGGAAATACCAGCAAAACCCCAAACAGAACTACCAAGCAAAATCCATGCTCAAAATGGCGGTCTATTCCTTCTTAGCCCTACAGCGTGCCCAAACAGCAATTTATGGCCACAAGTAAGGCATTACCATACCCGGGAGAACCCGCTTAACAATTTATGGGGTGAGATTCTCCAGGGACACAACATCTTGTGCGGTGAATGGGCAGATCAGTGGAAAAATTGCAATTTTCACTTTGCACCATCCACTGCGTATTCATTTCTGAAAAACACCTGTGGAGTCTAAATTCTCACTACACCCCTTGATAAATGCCTTTAGGGGTGTAGTTTCTAAACCGGGGTCACTTTTGTTTGGTACATCAGGGGTTTTGCAAATGCAACATGGCGTCCGCAAACCATTCCAGCAAAATCTACGCTCCAAAAGATAAATACCGCTCCTTTTCTTCTGAATGCTCCCATATACGTAAACAGCTTATTATAACCACATATGGGGTGTTACCGTACTCGGGAGAAATTACTTTACAAATGTTGGGGTGCTTTTTCTTCTCTATTCCTTGTAAAAATGAAAAATGTTGATCTAAAACTACATCTTGTTGGAAAAAAAAAATTATTTTTCATTTTCATAGCTTAATTCTAATTAATTCAGCAAAAAACCTTTGGGATCAAAATTTTCACTATACCCCTAGATGATTCCTCAGGGGGTGCAGTTTTCCAAATGGAGTCAATTTTGGGGCGTTTCCACTGTACTAGTACTACAGGGGCTCAGAAAATGTGACATGGCGCCCAGACACTATCCAAAATCCAAATGGTGCTAGTTCCATTCTGAGCCCTACCGTGTGTCCAAACAGCCGTTTATGACCACATGTGGGGTATTGTTTTACTCGGGAGAAGTTGCTTTACTAATTTTATGGTGCTTTTTCTCCTTTAGTCCTTGTGGAGATGAAAAAAAAATTAGCTAAACCTACATTTTATTTGAAAAAAAAATGTAGATTTTCATTTTCACAGCCTACTTCCAAAAATTTCTGCAAAAAACCTGTGGGGTCAAAATGCTCACTATACCCCTAGATAATTTCCTCAAGGGGTATAGTTTCCAAAATGGGGTCACTTGTTGGGGGTTTCCACTGTTTTGTCCCCTCAGGGGCTTTGCAAATGCAACATGGCCTCCGCAAACCATTCCTGCTAAATTTGAGCTCCAAGAGCCAAATGGCGCTCTTTCCCTTCTAAGCCCTGCTGTGTGTCCAAATAACCGTTTATTACCACATGTGGGGTATTGTTTTACTCGGGAGAAATTGCTCTACAAATGTTGTGGTGCTTTTTCTACTTTAGTTCTTTTGGAAATGAAAAAAAATTAGCTAAACCTACATTTTATTTGAAAAAATGTAGATTTTCATTTTCATGGCCTAGTTCCAAAAATTTTTGCAAAAAAACTGGCCGGTCAAAATGCTTGCTACACCCCTAGATAAATTCCTCGTGGGGTGTAGTTTCCCAAATGGGGTCACTTTTGGGGGGTTTCCACTGTTTTAGTTCCACAAGACCTGTTCAAAGCTGACATGGTGCCTAAAATATATTCTAATAAAAAGGAGGCCCAAAATCCACCAGGTGCTCCTTTGCTTCTGAGGCCGGTGCTTCAGTCCAGTAGCACACTAGAGCCACATGTGGGATATTTCCTAAATCTGCAGAACCCGGGCAATAAATATTGAGTTGCATTTCTTGGGTAAAACATTCTGTGGTACAAAAAAAATGGATTCAAAATGAATTTCTGGAAAAAAATAATGAACTTTGTAAATTTCACCTCTACTTTGCCTTAATTCCTGCGCAATGTCTAAAGGGTTAAGAAACTTTCTAAATGCTGTTTTGAATACTTTGAGGGGTGCAGTTTTTAAAATGGGGTGACTTATTGGGGGTTTCTAATATCTAAGGACCTCAAAGCCACTTCACAACTGAACTGGCCCCTGTAAAAATAGCATTTTGAAATTTTCTTGAAAATGTGAGAAATTGCTGCTAAAGTTCTAAGACTTGTAACGTCCTAGAAAAATAAAATGATGTTCAAAAAACGATGCCAATCTAAAGTAGACATATGGGGGATGTTAGTTAGCAACATTTTTGTGTGGTATAACTGCCTGTCTTACAAGCAGATACATTTAAATTGAGAAAAATGCAAATTTTTGCAATTTTTCACAAAATTTTGGTGTTTTTCACAATTAAATACTGAATGTATCGGGCAAATTTTGCCAGTAACATAAAGTCCAATGTGTCACGAGAAAACAATCTCAGAATCACTTGGATAGGTAAAAGCATTCCGGAGTTATTACCACATAAAGTGAAACATGTCAGATTTGAAAAATGAGGCTCTGTCAGGAAGGTCAAAAGCGGCCAAAGAGGGAAGGGGTTAAGGGGTGAAATTGGCAGCAAAATCTGCACGTAACACGTAAGCTGTAGAAAGGCTGCAAAAAAATGCAGCATTTCAGTCCCGTGTGAATCCAGCCTATAAGGCCTCATGCACACGACCGTAAAAACACCCGTTATTACGGGTCGTAATTACGACCCGAAATAACGGGCCCATAGACTTCTGTTGGCCACAGGTACCTTCCCGTTTTCTCACGGGAAGGTGCCCGTGCCGTTGAAAAAGATAGAACATGTTCTATTTTTTTCTTTTACGGGCCGTGCTACTATACTTTATGCTACTATACTTTGTGCGCGGTCATGCTCGTAATTACGAGCACGGTCGTGTGCATGTGGCCTAAGGCAGGGTTCACGCGGAGTTTTTTGCAGGAGGAAAATCTGCCTCAAAATTCTGTTTGGAATTTTGAGGCAGATTTTCCTCTGCCTGCACGCCGATTTTCGCTGCGATTTTCACCCACGGCCATTGAGCACCGCGGGCATAAAACGCTGCAAAATACGCTTTTTCTGCCTCCCATTGATGTCAATGGGAGGTCAGAGGCGTAAACGCTCGAAAATAGGGCATGTCCCTTCTTTTTCATGCGAGCCGGGTTTTCCGCTAACGGGAAAAAAATGCCTCCGCCTCCCATTGGAATCAAAGGGAGGGATTTTCGGCCGTCTTTTGGCGCGTTTTCGGACGCGGTTTCTGCGTCAAAAAACTCTGTTAACCCAGCCTACGAGTCCTTTGATTTACTCATCTCCAAAAGGCAGAAATGAAGGCATAATTGTATTCGGCCATGTGAACACTAGTCCTCGAAGACGTGTAAAAGGCATAAAAGGAGCTATTTTTAACATGCATTTGAGAATGCCAAGTAAACCTTTTATGTTTATTGTCACACTCCAGACCATCCAGCAGAACATGCCGCCACCACTTTGTAATGGCATTAACACTTTAGTGGCAATTTACTTCCAGTATTCTAATGAAGGTATTTAAGGCAGCTTCCCTGCTGGGAACCTCACTAGGCTACTAAAACCTCAGGATATAATAGATGTAATGATGCAAAGTTTTACAAATTCCACAACACAAAGGCAGCGACACATTGAATGCGGAATATAGAGTAAGCAGAAAGATTAATAGTTGGAGGCAGCTAGAGGTGCTGACCGTATAGAACAAATAACTGAGAATATAGTTTAGGCTTTCTTTAGTCAATATAAGGTTAATGAGGCATATGGATAGGGTCTGTCCTACTAGGAGGACTGACTTAATATTGGGTGAGATTTATCATAACTTGTTCATAGTAAGATTTGAGCAGTTGCAAGTCCACATTTTTTACTTATTAGGAATTTAGTTGTGGTCGCCATTTGGGACAAGTATTGCCGGATTTACGTTCAATACAGTTGCACTGCGCCATCAGAGCAGGACTGCTTCAACTGGCACATAAGGTATACTGAAGACGCCCAGAGGTTCTGCGATGACGGATCACTACTAGAGAATAAGTATATAAGAAGACGCCCACACAGACCTTTTCCCCTGCCTCCTCCACTGTGGAACCAGCATCTGCCATGCCAGCTCATACAGACACCGGTCAAGCTTAGCAGAGAGGAAGCGGCATATGGGTGCTATGATCACTCATTCATTCTCCCTTATGTATAGGGCTGAAATGAGAGGACACTTCCCCCACAATCAGTCAGTCTAGTGTAAATGCTGGAGTCGGTTAACCCCTTCTGGAGCAAGCTCATTTTGGCCTTCGGGACCAGCCCCATTTCTTCAAATCTGACATGTGTCAATTTATGTGGCAATAACTTTGGAATGCTCTTACCTATCCAAGTGATTCGGTGTTTGTTTTCTGGTGACATATTGTACTTTGTTAGTGAAAAAATGTGGTCGATAAATTCATGCTTATTTGTGAAAAATACCAACATTTTTAGGGAAATTTGAAGAAATTATGATTTTTCTAAGTTTAAATGCATCTGCTTGGAAAACAGATTGTAAGGGTATGTGCACACGATAACGACAATTACGGCTGAAAGTATGGAGCGGTTTTCAGGAGAAAACAGCTCCTGCATTTCAGACGTAACTGCTCGTACTCACGTTTTGCGAGGCGTCAATTACGGCCGTAATTTGGAGCTGTTCTTCATGGAAGTCAATGAAAAATGGCTCAAATTACGTCCCAAGAAGTGTCCTGCACTTCTTTGACGACGCTGTTATTTTACGCGACGCGAAAAATTACAGGTCGTCGGCACAGTACGTCGGCAAACCCATTGAAATTAATGGGCAGATGTTTGCTGACGTATTTGAGCCGTGTTTTCAGGCGTAATTCTAGGCGTAAAACGCCTAAAAATAGGTCGTGTGAACCCAGCCTTATACCACACAAAAAATAGTTACTAATTAACATTTCCCATTTGTCTACTTTATGTTTGCATCGTTTTTTGAACGTCCTTTTATTTTTCTAGGGCTTCAGCAGCAATTTCTCACATTTTTAAGAAAATTTCAAAAGGCTATTTTTACAGGGACGAGTTCAGTTCTGAAGTGGCCTTGATGGGCCCTATATATTAGAAACCCTCATAAAACACCCCATTTAAAAAACTGCACCCCTCAAAGAATTCAAAACAGCATTCAGAAAGTGTTTTAACCCTTTAGACGTTTTACAGGAATTGAAGCAAAGTAGAAGCGAAATGTAAAAATTTCATTTTTTTTTGCCAAAATTGATTTGTAATAAAAAAAAATCTTTAACACAGAAGGTTTTACCCGAGAGATGCATCTCAATATTTATTGCCCAGATTCTGCAGTTTTTAGAAATATCCCCCATGTGGCCCTAGTGTGGTAATGGACGGAAACACAGGCCTCACAAGCAAAGGAGCACCTAGTGGATTTTGTGGCATTCTTTTTATTAGAATATATTTTAGGTACCATGTCCGGTTTGAAGAGGTCTTGTGGTGCCAAAACAGTGGAAACACCCCAAAAGTGACCCCATTTTTGAAACTACACCCCTCAGGGAATTTATCTAGGGGTATAGTTAGCATTTTGACCCCACAGGTTTTTTGCTAAATTTATTTGAATTAGTCTGTGACAATGAAAATCTCCCTTTTTTCTGGAAAAACATAGAATTTTCGAATTTTTGCAAGGAATAAAAGGAGAAAAAGCAAACCAACATTTGTAAAGCAATTTCTCCCGATTACGGAAATACCCCATATTTGGTAAGAAGTCGCTGTTTGGACCCACGGCACTACTACCAAGCAAAATCTGCGCTCCAAATGGCAGTCGTTCCCCTGCCATTTGGAGCGCAGATTTTGCTTGGTAGTAGTTTTGTTTCGGGTTTTACTGGTATTTCAGATTACAACGTGGGGGCATATGTAATCTGTGCGGAGTACATCAGGGTATATGTAAGCTGTGTGGAGTACATAAAGGTATATATCAGCTGGACGGAAGAACATCACGGTATATGTAAGCTGGGCGGAGTACATCAGGGTATATGTAAGCTGGGCGGAGTACATCAAGGTATATATCAGCTGGACGGAAGAACATCACGGTATATGTAAGCTAGGCGGAGTGCATCGGGTCATAATAGGATGATGTAATAATGGGTTAAATTAATAATAAAATTAATTATCCATGGATAGTGACGTTTGCTTTGAACCAATCCTTTATGCACAGGCCAGATTTTTTGGCGCAGGAGTCGCACTTCTAAAGGGTGTCTGTGGTGTTGTACAAAATATCTGCACTCCAGCATTGCCTAATCTTTGACTTCTTCACTAGCCCCATATGTAGCACAGACCCCAAAATGTCATAGTTTCAGCTGCATTTACAGGCTCTACCAGTGGGAAACGAGGATAAAGGGTTTTAGGTGAGGAACTGCTGCACATATAAAATTAGTCTGGGCCGTTGTTTTGCATTATTGCGTTCTAAGAGTCATAACTTTATTTTTCTGTTGACGAGTGCGTGAGTGCTTGATTTTCATGGAACGAGCTGTAGTTTTTATTAGTATCATTTTGGGGTACACGTGATTTTTTGATCAGTTTTTATTCAATATTTTTTGGGAGGTGAGAAGACCAAAAAACTGAAA
Organism: Rhinoderma darwinii; assembly: GCF_050947455.1. Lineage (NCBI taxonomy): Eukaryota > Metazoa > Chordata > Amphibia > Anura > Rhinodermatidae > Rhinoderma > Rhinoderma darwinii. The sequence goes on along the minus strand of NC_134687.1, from coordinate 517,930,363 downwards.
TTCTCAAACTTTTTTTATACATTTTTAACGGTGTTCTCTGTGCAGTATAAACAGGTTTACTTTATTCTGCGGTTCGATACGATTATGGCAATACCAAATTTATATAGTTTTTATATGTTTTAGTACTTTTACACAATAAAAACACTTTTCTAAATAAAATAATAATGTTTGTGTCACTATATCCTGAGAGCCATAACTTTATTTTTTTGTCGACGGAGCTGTGTGCGGGCTTGTTTTTTGTGTGACGAACTGTAGTTTCTATTGGTACAATTTTGAGGTACTTGTGACTTCTTGATCACTTGTTATTCCATTTTTTTGGAAACATGATCAAAAAAGGAAATTCTGCAATGGTTTATTTTATTTTTTTAGTGTTCACCATGCAGGATAAATAATAGGATATTTTTATAGGTCAGGCCGATCCGAACACCGCAATACTGATTATGTATAGTTTTTAAAAAAAATAAAAAATTTAATTATAACGGAATTTATCAGGGAAACAGGGCGATTCTTGTTTTTATTACGTAAAACTTTTATTTTATCTAAAACTTTTTTTATTTCGTTTTTTTACACTTGCTAGGGGACTTGAAGGTCTGCTCCTCTGATCCCCAGTTAACTGGACACAGGTGGTATAAATTAGTCATCAGACCTCATTTTGAGCTTGCTCTTTCTGAGCTTGGTGGTTTAAGTGGCTTGTGAACTAAGTGGAGTTCTAAAACCGGAGTGGAAAAGAGGAGTTGAAGCCCCAGTAAGTACTCTTCTTTTTCTTTGACAATTGTTCGCTGTTTTGGTGTAACTTGGATAATGGATAGCAAGATTGGAGGTTTTCTTCAGTGCACAGTTTGTCATATGTATACACGACTGGAGCCGGAGTTCCAGGGTGAATATCTCTGTGGCAGATGTGAGCATGTTGTTCACCTGGAAGCTCGTATTAGAGATCTGGAGGAGCAGAATGCAACACTGAGGAGGATAGACAATTTTGAGCGGAGCTTGCTGCTCACAGAGCATGCAGTTAGTGGGTTAGAACTGGAGGGTGAAGACATGGGTGAGCAGGATCAGGTAAGTAGCTGGGTTAATGTAGTTAGGGGCAGTAGAAAGGGGTCAAAGACAAGGAAGGCCGATCCGGTTTCTGGCATTCCAAGCAAAATTGCCAGGTTGGGTGATGATGCGAGGGTGTCAGTCTCAGAAAAGGCAGCCCTAGTGGATACTGATCTCCCTAACAGCCGGGAGAACAGCCCAGCTAGTAGTCGGCGGGATGGTAATGCAGGCAAGCCAAGACAATTGATAGTTGTAGGGGATTCTATAATCAGGAAGACGGATAGAATAATTTGTCGCCAAGACCGCCTCAACCGAATGGTTTGCTGTCTCCCTGGTGCCAGGGTTCGGCATGTGGTGGAACGGGTGGACAAATTGCTGGGAGGGGCTGGTGATGATCCAGCTGTCGTGGTCCATGTCGGTACCAAAGACAGAATAAATGGTAGGTGGAGGAGCCTTAAGAATAATTTTAAAGAACTAGGCTACAAGCTGAAGGGAAGGACCTCCAAGGTTGTATTCTCAGGAATACTGCCTGTGCCATGCGCATCACAGGAAAGACAGCGGGAGCTTAGGGAGTTAAATGCATGGCTGAAGTCTTGGTGTAGAGGAGAAGGATTTGGGTTCCTAGAGCACTGGGCTGACTTTTCATTGGGGTACAAACTGTATTCTGCAGATGATTTGCACCTAAATGGAAGGGGGTCCGCTGTGCTGGGGGAGAGAATTCTAGCTGGGGTGGCGGAGTATTTAAACTAGGGCTGAGGAGGGAGGTAAATGTAGAAAAAAAAGGGGTAGCCAGGTTAGAGAGGGGTCAGACTATATTGGTGGGGGGAGAAACAGAATGTGGGGAGAGGACTAGACAACAAGATAAGGAGATCCTTTCGTTACAAAACATCAGTGTAAATAAAAAGGACCGATTAATGTCAAATCACATTTCTGATAATAAAAGTGAAAAACTGACAGGCAAGTTAAAGTGTATGTTCACAAATGCCAGAAGTCTAGCAAGCAAAATGGGGGAGCTGGAGGCCTTGATACTGGAAGAAAATATAGATATAGTTGGTGTTGCTGAAACATGGCTGGACTCTTCACATGACTGGGCTGTAAATCTACAGGGTTTTACACTTTTTCGTAAAGACAGGACAAATAGGAAAGGTGGTGGTGTATGTCTGTATGTGAGAAGTGATATGAAGGCGAGTGTGAAAGAGACAATAGTGGGTGAAGACTGTGAGGAGGTTGAAACCTTGTGGGTGGAACTAGAAAGGGAGGTAAACACTGAAAAAATTACTTTTGGTGTAATCTATAGACCCCCCAATATAACTGAGGAGATGGAAGGTCAGATATATAAACAGATGGAGCGGGCTGCACAGGCGGGTACTGTAGTGATAATGGGAGATTTTAATTTCCGGGATATTAATTGGTGTCATGGTTCGGCTTCAACTGCAAAGGGGAGACATTTCCTCAACCTGTTGCAGGAAAATTTTATGGGCCAGTTTGTGGAAGACCCGACTAGAGGTGAAGCTCTGTTGGATCTGGTCATTTCTAATAATGCAGATCTTGTTGGGAATGTCAATGTTCGTGAAAACCTCGGTAACAGTGATCATAATATAGTTACATTTTACCTATACTGTAAAAAACAAACGCAGGCTGGGAGGGCAAAAACATTTAATTTTAAGAAAGCCAATTTCCCCAGGATGAGGGCTGCAATTCAGGATATAGACTGGGAAGAACTAATGTCAAATAATGGAACAAATGATAAATGGGAGATTTTCAAATCTACTTTGAGTTATTATAGTGCAAAATTTATTCCTACAGGTAATAAGTATAAACGACTCAAATTAAACCCCACATGGCTTACACCTTCTGTGAAAGGGGCAATACATGACAAAAAAAGGGCATTTAAAAAATACAAATCTGAGGGTACAGCTGTAGCCTTTGTAAAATATAAAGAGCTTAATAAAATCTGTAAAAATGTAATAAAATTAGCAAAAATACAAAATGAAAGGCAGGTGGCCAAGGATAGTAAAACAAATCCTAAAAAATTCTTCAAGCATATAAATGCAAAAAAGCCAAGGTCTGAACATGTAGGACCCCTAGATAATGGTAATGGGGAGTTGATCACAGGGGGATCAAGAGAAGGCAGAGTTACTAAATGGGTTCTTTAGCTCTGTATATACAACAGAAGAAAGAGCAGCTGATGTAGCCGGTGCCAGTGCTGTTAATATATCAGTTGATATACTGAATTGGATGAATGTAGAGATGGTCCAAGCTAAATTAAATAAAATAAATGTGCACAAGGCTCCGGGACCAGATGGGTTACACCCTAGAATTCTTAAAGAGCTTAGTTCAGTTATTTCTGTCCCCCTTTTCATAATATTCAGAGAATCTCTAGTGACTGGTATAGTGCCAAGGGACTGGCGCAGGGCAAATGTGGTGCCTATTTTCAAAAAGGGCTCTAGGTCTTCCCCGGGTAATTATAGACCAGTAAGCTTAACATCCATCGTGGGGAAAATGTTTGAGGGGCTATTGAGGGACTATATACAGGATTATGTGACAATAAATAGCATTATAAGTGACAGCCAGCACGGTTTTACTAAGGACAGAAGTTGTCAAACTAACCTAATCTGTTTTTATGAAGAGGTGAGCAGAAGTCTAGACAGAGGGGCCGCTGTGGATTTAGTGTTTTTGGACTTTGCAAAGGCATTTGACACTGTCCCCCATAGACGCCTAATGGGTAAATTAAGGACTATAGGTTTAGAAAATATAGTTTGTAATTGGATTGAGAATTGGCTCAAGGACCGTATCCAGAGGGTTGTGGTCAATGATTCCTTCTCTGAATGGTCCCCGGTTATAAGTGGTGTACCCCAGGGTTCAGTGCTGGGACCACTATTATTCAACTTATTTATTAATGATATAGAGGATGGGATTAATAGCACTATTTCTATTTTTGCAGATGACACCAAGCTATGTAATATAGTTCAGACTATGGAAGATGTTCATGAATTACAGGCAGATTTAAACAAACTAAGTGTTTGGGCGTCCACTTGGCAAATGAAGTTTAATGTAGATAAATGTAAAGTTATGCATCTTGGTACCAACAACCTGCATGCATCATATGTCCTAGGGGGCGCTACACTGGCGGATTCACTTGTTGAGAAGGATCTGGGTGTACTTGTAAATCATAAACTCAATAACAGCATGCAGTGTCAATCAGCTGCTTCAAAGGCCAGCAGGATATTGTCGTGGATTAAAAGAGGCATGGACTCGCGGGACAGGGATGTAATAATGCCACTTTACAAAGCATTAGTGAGGCCTCATCTAGAATATGCAGTTCAGTTCTGGGCTCCAGTTCATAGAAAGGATGCCCTGGAGTTGGAAAAAATACAAAGAAGAGCAACGAAGCTAATAAGGGGCATGGAGAATTTAAGTTATGAGGAAAGATTGAAAGAATTAAACCTATTTAGCCTTGAAAAAAGAAGACTAAGGGGGGACATGATTAACTTATATAAATATATTAATGGCACATACAAAAAATATGGTGAAATCCTGTTCCTTGTAAAACCCCCTCAAAAAACAAGGGAGCACTCCCTCCGTCTGGAGAAAAAAAGGTTCAAGCTGCAGAGGCGACAAGGCTTCTTTACAGTGAGAACTGTGAATTTATGGAATAGCCTACCGCAGGAGCTGGTCACAGCAGGGACAGTAGATGGCTTTAAAAAAGGGTTAGATAATTTCCTAGAACAAAAAAAATATTAGCTCCTATGTGTAGAAATTTTTCCTTCCTTTTCCCTTCCCTTGGTTGAACTTGATGGACATGTGTCTTTTTTCAGCCGTACTAACTATGTAACTATGTAACTATGTAATACACTGCACTACTTATGTATGTACTTATGTAGTGCAGTGTATTGTAACTGTCATTTTACAACTGACAGTTAAAGCCTTTTACGTCCTGCCTTGGGCAGGACCTAATAGCCTTCCGTACCTGGCAACCAGGAAGCCGTTGCAAGGCTTCCTGGTTGCCATAGCTACCATCGGCACCCTGCGATTTTTCACGGGGGGCCAACGAGGTACAGAGGGAGCCCCCTCTCTCTGTGTCAATCACTTTAATGCCAATGTCACTAATGAAACTGATATAAGGGGTTAAATGGCGGCGATGATCACCGCCGTTGCAGCGGGATGTTGGCTGTACATTACATCCGACACCTGCTGAAGATGAAGCGCGCACAACTCCTGTGCCTGCTTCATCCTCAGCGCATTACTGTACACCCATTTGCTGGAACGCACCGCTGAAAAGGACGTAAAGTAACGCCCATTTGCGGGAAGGGGTTAAGGCACGTTTACTTGGGTCAATTATTGGGCAAACGAGCGTTCATCTGAACGCTCGTTTCCGATCATTGCTTTGAGTAAATCCTCTTTTATCGGCTGGTCGTATCATTGATGTTGTAAGAAATATTGTAGATTTCAGCAGCACATCTCCCTATGTAAAGGGGGAGATGTGCTGCCGACAGGATAGAAAATGTATGGGGATAAGCGATTGTAGTAGTTCCCACAAGCACCTATCAACGAGCTGCCTCTTTGATCAGCGCTCAATTACATGGCCCATGTCTGGCCGTGCAAGAGGGTCCTTAGTCCAGTCTAATGTAAATCCTGCAGTTAATCAGTCCACTGTCTAGTGTAAAAGCTGTGGTTAGTCCTTGGTAGAGTCTAAACGCTGCAGTTAGTTCAATCAGACCTATCCTGTGACTAGGTGATAAATGTTGATCTTGGAATAACCCCATTAATCTTTCCCATTGTGTTTTTGGAGGTCATCCTGAATGATCTTTTCATTTACAAGTTTTTTTTTATACAGTGCTGTGAAAAAGTTTTTGCCCATTTCCCAATTCTATATTTGCATATTCGTCACACTTGAATGTTTCAGATAAAACTACTTTTAATTAGACAAATCTAACCCAAGTAAACACAAAATGATGATTTTATTTATCGAAGGAAAAATGCTATTCAGTCCTACCTGGCTCTTATGTAAAAAAGTAATTGCCCCCTTAGCTACTAAAATCAACCAGTTAGGCCTCATGCACACAAACGTATTTTTTCCCTCCCGTAAATACTGGCGTAAATACGGGTCCGGTGTCACACGTATTCGACCCGTTTTGCACCAGTATTTACGGACCCGTGCCCGTAAATAAAGTTCCGGTTTCACCAGTATTCCACCGGTATTTACGGGCACGTTTTCGATGCAAAATTGCACTGCACTAAATCGGCAGCCCCTTCTCTCAGTGCAGGATAGAGAGAAGGGGCAGCCCTTTCCGAGGTAAAAGTAAAAGAAATTCATACTTACCCGGCCGTTGCCTTGGTGACGCGTCCCTCTCTTGACATCCAGCCCGACATCCCTGGATGACGCGGCAGTCCATGTGACCGCTGCAGCATGCGATTGGCCTGTGATTGGCTGCAGCGGTCACATGGGCTGAAACGTCATCCAGGGATGTCGAGAGGGACGCGTCACCAAGGCAACGGCCGGGAGACCGGACTGGAGGAAGAAGCAGGAAGTTCTCGGTAAGTATGAACGTCTTTTTTTTTTTTTACAGGTTGCTCTATATTCTGATCGGAATTCACTGTCCAGGGTGCTGAAAGAGTTACTGCCGATCAGTTAACTCTTTCAGCACCCTGGACAGTGACTATTTACGGACATCGCCTAGCAACGCTGCCGTAATGACACACGTCTTTCGCCACCTGCTTCGTCCAGGGGTCTTAACCTAACTATCTTAAGGAAGGGTATATAAAAGGAAGTCTGGACAATTTTAGGACGTTTTTAGTATTTACGTGTGGGGATCCTTGCATCATGGGTTTGTCGTTCCATTTTATATTCTGTATTTTATATCTAATAGAGATGTTGTATTTTACTGGTCATCCTACCTGTATTTTTTGATAGGAGTATTTGATTAACTCAAGAGGTCACAAAAGAACACATACGAACATCTAAAGAACTGCCAGCCAGCCATATTGCCGCAGTTTTTATGAAGAATTGAAGTATTCACTAAAAAACACAGACATCAGGAGAGCTGACCGGTCCTCTTTAACCCCTTCCCTACATCCGCCGTATATATACGGCGCTGTCGTACAGGGCTTCCCGCAAAGCGCAGTACTATTACGTTGCCGTGATAGTGCGGGCTCAGGAGCGGAGCCCGCACCACCACTGCCGGGTGCCAGCTGTATGTTACAGCTGGCATCCTGATGTAACAGCTAGGACCAGTGCTAGTCTCCAATCCGGCCGATTAACCCCTCAGATACTGCGTTCAATAGAGATCACAGAATGTTAGGGGTTTTTAGCCGCCAGCACCCCAGCAACGTAATCACTGGTTTGCCAGTGGCTGCAACGGCAACCGGAGGCCTAATACTGGCCTCTTGGTTTGCCTATGCCCCGCTCGGAGGTGGGGCCTAAAAGGCTTCCAGTACCATCGGCCTAGATGGCGCTGGCTCAGCTTCGAGCTCAGAAGCTAAGCCGGCGTCATCAGCAGTGGGTGTCCGCTGTATGTTACAGCGGACACCCCGCTGCAACGGCAGAAACCGGAGCGAGCTCAAATTCCTGCCTTTAACCACTTCGATGCAGAGGTCAAAAGTGATCGCTGCATCTTAGTGGCTTGTAGCAAATCGGCAGCCTGCCATGCGATGGCAAGGATGCAGACTGCTACTATGGCAACAGGATGCCTAACAACGGAGTCGGAGCCTGATCGGCTTGCTGTCAGTTAACAACTTACAGTTCTACATAGGTAGTGCAATGTATTAAAACATCAAACAAACAGTTGAACCTTCAAGTCTCCTAGTGGGACTAAAGAAAAGTGTAAATTAAAGAGGCTCTGTCACCAGATTTTGCAACCCCTATCTGCTATTGCAGCAGATAGGCGCTGCAATGTAGATTAAAGTAACGTTTTTATTTTTAAAAAACGAGCATTTTTGGCCAAGTTATGACCATTTTTGTAGTTATGCAAATGAGGCTTGCAAAAGTCCAAGTGGGTGTGTATTATGTGCGTACATCGGGGCGGTTTTAATACTTTTACTAGCTGGGCATTCTGATGAGAAGTATCATCCACTTCTCTTCAGAACGCCCAGCTTCTGGCAGTGCAGATCTGTGACGTCACTCACAGGTCCTGCATCGTGTCGGCCACATCGGCACCAGAGGCTACAGTTGATTCTGCAGCAGCCTCAGCGTTTGCAGGTAAGTAGCTACATCGACTTACCTGCTAACGCCGATGCTGCTGCAGAATCAACTGAAGCCTCTGGTGCCGATGTGTCCTCGCTCGTCTGACACGATGCAGGACCTGTGAGTGACGTCACAGCGTGATCTGGCAGAAGCTGGGCGTTCTGAAGAGAAGTGGATGATACGTCTCATCAGAACGCCCAGCTAGTAAAAGTATTAAAAACGCCCCGATGTACGCACATAATACACGCCCACTTGGACTTTTGCAAGCCTCATTTGCATAACTACAAAAATGGTCATAACTTGGCCAAAAATGCTCGTTTTTTAAAAATAAAAACGTTACTGTAATCTACATTGCAGCGCCTATCTGCTGCAATAGCAGATAGGGGTTGCAAAATCTGGTGACAGAGCCTCTTTAAATTTAAAAAAAGGGTAAAAAAAAGGGTAAAAAAAAATAAGTTTCAAGTAATAAAATAAAACACTAATCGCCTTCTTTCCTTATCAAGTCAAAAAAATAAAATAAAACTATGCATATTTGGTATCGCCGTGTCCATAACGACCTGAACTATAAAATTATGTTATTTATCCCGCGCAGTGAACGCCGTAAAAAATACTAAAAAATACTAAGATAATTGCCGTTTTTTGTGTCACTTTGTCTTCCAAAAATTGAAATAAATCGTGATCAAAAAGTCGCATGTATCCAAAATGGTACCTATAAAAACTTGCTCGTCTCGCAAAAAACAAGCCCTCATACAGCTCCGTCGACGAAAAAATAAAAAAAGTTATGGCTCTCAACATGGCGACACAAAATATACATTCTTTTTACAAAAATAATATTATTGTGCAAAAAGTTGTAAAACATTATAAAAAACAGCTATAAATTTGGTATCGACGGATTCGTACCTACCCGCATAATAAAGTTAACATTTAATTTATGACGCGTGGTGAACGCTATATAAAAAAATTAAAATAAGACTATTCCCGAATTGCGGTTTTTTGATCCTTGCCTCCCAAAATAAACAAAGGATAAAAAGTGATCAAAAAGTCGCATGTACCCCAAAATGGTACCAATAATAACTACAGCTCGTCCCGCAAAAAAACAGCCCTCATACCACTACGTCTATGAAAAAATAAAATTAGTTAAGGCTCCAAAAAGTCAGGAAATAAAAAATATGCAGTGGTGCAGGCCCAAGGGGAACATTTCTTCTGTTTCAAGTCGCGATTTATCAAGGCCCTAAAATTAGGGAACCAGGAAGGGTAGGGCCCAAACATATCTGCTGGAAGCGAGGGTGCCCGTATTATACCAGGACAACACTTTCCCAGCAAAATTCCCCAAACGGCAAAGGTGCGAAGTGTGCGCCAAAAGGGAATAAGAAAGGACAATTTATCAGTGTGACACTGCCCTGTGCATAAAAGGATTGCTTCACAGCGTAACAAATATTTATGGATAATTTTATGGTTTACCCCATTATTATGCCACATGACTATGCCCTTGATGTGCTCTGCCCACCTGACATGTACCCCCACATTATAAACTGAAATACCAATAAAACTCCAAACAAAACTACTACCAAGAAAAATCCACGCTCCAAAAGCTAAATGGCGCTCCTTCCCTTCTGAGCCCTACAGTGTGCCCATACAGCAGTTTACTTCCACATATATGGCATCGCCATACCCGGGAGAACCCTTTTAACAATTTTTGGGGTGTGTCTCCCCAGTGGCATTGGCTGGGTACGACATATTTCCCACTGAAATGTCACATCTAGGGAAAATTTTAAATTTTTACTTTGCAACATCCGCAGCGCATTAAATTTATGGAAAAGACCTGTGGGGTGAAAATGCTCACTACACCCCTTAAAGAGGCTCTGTCACCAGATTTTCAAACCCCTATCTCGTATTGCAGCAGATCGGCGCTGCAATGTAGATTACAGTAACGTTTTTTTTTTTTCAAAAACGAGCATTTTTGGCCAAGTTATGAGCGTTTTTATATTTATGCAAATGAGCCTTTCTTAAGTACAACTGGGCGTGTTTAAAGTTAAGTCCAAGTGGGCGTGTATTGTGTGTGTACATCTGGGCGTGTTTACTTGTTTTACTAGCTAGGCGTTGTGAATAGAAGTGTATGATGCTGACGAATCAGCATCATCCACTTCTCTTCGTTAACACCCAGCTTCTGGCAGTGCACAGACACACAGCGTGTTCTCGAGAGATCACGCTGTGACGTCACTTCCTGCCCCAGGTCCTGCATCGTGTCGGACGAGTGAGGACACATCGGCACCAGAGGCTACATCGACTTACCTGCAAACGCCGATGCTGCTGCAGAATCAACTGTAGCCTCTGTCGCCTGGTGCCGATGTGTCACCGCAAGAGCCCTTCAAACCTGACATGGTGCCTAAAATATTGTCATGCCCATGGCCGCGGGCCGTCAGCCTCACTCACCTCCTGACGCCCGCAGCCATGGACCTGCGAGCACTGGCCCCAGTCTCCTCCTCAGGAGACGACAGCGCTCACTTACGCTCATCTCGGCCGTGTCCCCTCTACTTTGCGTTAATTCCTGTGAAACGTCTAAAGGGTTGAGAAACTTTCTAAATGCTGTTTTGAATACTTTGAGGGTGAAGTTTTTTAAAATGGGGTGACTTTTTTTGGGTTTCTAATATATAAGGCCCTCAAAGCCACTTCACAACTAAACTGGCCCCTGTAAAAATTGCTTTTTGAAATTTTCTTGAAAATGTGAGAAATTGCAGCTAAAGTCCTAAGCCTTTTAACGTCCAAAAAAATAAAACGATATTCACAATAAAAACGATGCCAATCTAAAGGAGACATATGGAGGATGCTAATTAGCAACAAATTTGTGTGATATAACTGCCTGTCTTACAAGCAGATACATTTAAAGCTAGAAAAATTGTAATCTTTGCAATTTTTCACAACTAAATACTGAATGTGTCGAGTAAATTTTGCCAGTAACAAAGTCCAATGTGTCACGAGCAAACAACCTCAGAATCGCTTGGCTAGGTAAAAGCATTCCGAAGTTATTACCACATAAAGTGAAACATGTCGGATTTGAAAAATGAGGCTCTGTCAGGAAGGTCAAAAGTGGCCAAAGCGGGAAGGGGTTAAAGAGGCTCTGTCACCAGATTTTGCAACCCCTATCTCCTATTGCAGCAGATTGGCGCTGCAATGTAGATAAGAGTAACGTTTTTTTTTTTTTTTTTTAAACGAGCATTTTTGGCCAAGTTATGACCATTTTAATATTTATGCAAATTAGGCTTTCTAAAGTACAACTGGGCGTGTATTATGTGTGTTACATCTGGGCGTGTTTACTTCTTTTACTAGCTGGGCGTTGTGAATAGAAGCGTATGATGCTGACGAATCAGCATCATCCACTTCTCTTCACAACGCCCAGCTTCTGGCAGTGCAGACACACAGCGTGTTCGAGAGATCACGCTGTGACGTCACTCACTTCCTGCCCCAGGTCCTGCATCGTGTCGGACGAGCGAGGACACATCGGCACCAGAGGCTACATTTGATTCTGCAGCAACATCAGCGTTTGCAGGTAAGTCGATGTAGCTACTTACCTGCAAACGCTGATGCTGCTGCAGAATCAACTGTAGCCTCTGGTGCCGATGTGTCCTCGCTCGTCCGACACGATGCAGGACCTGGGGCAGGAAGTGAGTGACGTCACAGCGTGATCTCTCGAGAACACGCTGTGTGTCTGCACTGCCAGAAGCTGGGCGTTGTAAAGAGAAGTGGCTGATACTTCTATTCACAACGCCCAGCTAGTAAAAGAAGTAAAAACGCCCAGATGTACACACACAATACACGCCCAGTTGTACTTTAACTTTAAACAGGCCCAGTTGTACTTTAGAAAGCCTCATTTGCATAAATATAAAAATGGTCATAACTTGGCCAAAAATGCTCGTTTTTAAAAAAAACAAAACGTTACTCTTATCTACATTGCAGCGCCGATCTGCTGCAATAGGAGATAGGGGTTGCAAAATCTGGTGACAGAGCCTCTTTGAGGTCAAGGTACACGAATCCACAATAACAAAGACACTGAACAAAAAATGGCATCCATGGGAGTTGCACGGCACAAACTACTGCTGACCAAAAAAAACACAAAGGCTTGACTCACATTGAATAAAGGTGGAAATTTTTGGAAAAAAATTGGTCCGGTTACATTCGGCATAGAGCTAACACCGCATTCCACATAACAAAATCGTACCAACAGTGAAACATGGTGGTGGTGATGTGATGGTCTGGGGCTGCTTTGCTTCTGCAGGACCTAGACTACTTGACATAATTGTTGGAACTATGAATTATGCTCTGTATCAGAAAATCCTGAAGGAGAACGCCGGCTTGTCTGTTCGTAACCTAAAACTCAAGTGCAGTAAGATTATGCAGCAGGACAATGATCCTAAGCACACAAGAAAGTCCATTTCTAAGAGGCTCAAAGGAAACAAAATTAAGGTTCCCAAGTCAAAGTCTTGAATCCCATTGATATGCTGTGGCAAGATCTTAAACGGGCAGATCATGCTTGAAAACCCTCCAATGTCGCCAAATTAAAACAATTCTGCAAAGAAGAGAGTGGGCAAAACGTCCCCCACAGCGATGTAAAAGATTGAAAACGTTTGATTGCAGTGGTTATTGCCAGAAGGTGGCACAACTAGTTATTAGGTTCAGGGGGCAATTACTTTTTCCCTTGTGGGATATAGGTTTTGAATAAATTTTTATCCTCAATAAAACGTATTGATCATTTAACAGCTGCATCTTGTGTTTACCGTCGTTGTTGGGCTTCCTTCACACTAGCATTCGTATACATTTATCCCTCTTTCGTCAGATGAAGAAAGGACCGAAACACTAAAACAGAAAGCAACGGTTCCGTTAGAATTACCATTGATTTCAATGGTAATTCTTTTACTTCTGTTGCTTTCTCAGTTTGCTAGATTTCCGTTCTTTTTTTCAAAGAAACAAAAGTTCTGCAGACTGCACTTGTGAACTAAAACTAGTGAACGGAGACAAACCGAAAGCAACTGAAACAAAAGAATTACTATTGAAATCAATGGTAATTCTAATGGAACTGTTGCTTTTGGTTTGATCTTTTAATCCGCTCTTCCTCGGATAGAAAAGAGGAAATGTATACTAACACTAGTGTGAACTTAGCCTTAATCTTAAATTAAAATTAGAAAATGAGCTGAAACATTTAAAAACAAAATTAGCAAAAAACAGAAGAAATCGGGTCAGGAGCAAATACTTTTTCACAGCAATGTACAATGAGGGGAAGGCGGTTTTGGGGGCATAGTCAGTGTATAGTAAGCAGATATACTATAGCAAGCTGATCAAGACTAAACAGCTAGCAGCAGAAAACATGCTTACAAATCATCTTGACATATCATCTTGGCATTTTTAAAAGTGGACGACAAATTCCCTTCTCTCTTACTGACTGGTTAAAACGCGCAAAATAACCAGATGGAAAATCTAAATGAAATTTGAACAAAGATCTTTATTACCAGACAAATATCTAGTAAAAGTCTGACAGGCTCCCAGATGATGCCCTATATAATCTGCGCAAATTTCTGTCACTGTTTGCTTCCCCAACACTCAGACACTAAGTAGAACTATCCGCGCCTCATTCAGTGACTCACTCCACCACAGTCTTCCTCATGCCTGGCTTGTAATCACTCTGCATATATAGCCAATGTCTGTGAGACTTTATTGCTGAAAAGCCACTACAAAATAAAAAATAAATAAAATCACAATTTTGAGTCATTCATGAGGTTGCAAATAAAACAATGGTGGGGGGGGGGGGGGATGGGGATACACTGCACTCTGAGGACAATACAAGGGATTTGTAATGATATGTAGTTCTAACAAGTTAAATGTGGAACTTTGATCTTATCTATTAAATCAGAAAATAGAAACAGCACTTGAAGGAATAAAGATGAAAAAAACGTGTTTTTTTTTCACCCATGCAGTAATGTTTCAGCCCTCACGATAGGGCTTTTCCAAGCAGTCATCAGTGGACACCAAAGTATGTCTATAGAAAGTAATCAGGGCCACCGTTAGGGGGGGAAACTGGGCCCCTGCTAGAGGTGTAATAAGTTCAGTCTGCTGCCACCGGCAGGCCCCCTTCCCCTCTGGGCCCCCCTGCGGCCGCAACCAAATTAGGAGAAGGGGGCCAGCGGGACGATCCACATTTTACAGAAGCCAGGATGCAGAGGACGTCAGCATACAGGAGGCGGCGGCACGGTGAACAATGTTTATGTGAAGTAGGAAAAGTTATGTATGGAGCCACCAAAAGAGGCATTATTACTTTATGGGGTCAAAAAAAGGAGGTATTGCTTCTGTATGTAGGCACAAAGGGGACATTATTACTCTGTGGGGGCACAAAAGGGACACTATTACCAAGGGTGCATATTTGCGTAGCCCAGAGCCAAGGTGGCTTGGCCTGGAAGCAGGGGTGCTTCAACCAATGCTGCAACCAATAGAGTAGGAACCCACTTATCAGAGGTCCCCAGTTAGTAGCAACGTTTTGATCAAAACGTTAACCAACAACCTCATGTTCATTGATTAACCCTTTCATGACCAAGGGTCATTGATGCCAGTATCCAGGTCAAATTAAAATTTTTGATATGCACTTTAAACGATAATATCTTTGCAACTGCTATGAATATCACAACTAGTTTTACAAGACTTATAAGGCTTTCATTTTCTAGATTAATTTAACCTCTTCCCGCTTTGGCCACTTTTGACCTTCCTGACAGAGCCTCATTTTTCAAATCTGACAGGTTTCAATTTATGGGGTAATAACGTCGGAATGCTTTTACCTATCCGAGCAATTCGGAGACTGTTTTCTCGTGACACATTGGACTTTATGTTACTGGCAAAACTTGCTCGATATGTTTAGTATTTAATTGTGAAAAACCCCAAAATTTAGTGAAAAATTTCAATTTTTCTCAATTTAAATGTATCTGCTTGTTAGAATGGCAGTTATAGCACACAAAATTGTTGCTAATTAACATCCCCCATATGTCTTCTTTAGATTGGCATCGTTTTTTGAAAATCCTTTTATTTTTCTAGGACGTTACAAGGCTTAGAACTTTAGCAGCAATTTCTCACATTTTCAAGAAAATTTCAAAAGGCTATTTTTACAGGGACCAGTTCAGTTGTGAAGTGGTTTTGAGGCGCCTACACAATACAAACCCCCACAAGTCACCCCATTTTAAAAATTGCACCCTTCAAAGTATTCAAAACAGCATTTAGAACATTTATCAACCCTTTAGACGTTTCACAGGACTTAAAGCAAAGTAGAGGTGAAATTTACAAATTTCATTTTTTTTTGCAGAAATTCATTTTTGATCCATTTTTTTTTGTAACACAGAAGGTTTTACCAGATAAATGCAACTCAATATTTATTGCCCAGATTCTGCAGTTTTAGGAAATATCCCACATGTGACCCTAGTGTGCTTATGGATTGAAGCACAGGCCTCAGAAGCAAAGAGCACCTAGTGGATTTTGGTGCCTCCTTTTTATTAGAAAATATTTTAGGCACCATGTCAAGTTTGCAGGGCTCTTGCGGTGCCAAAACAGTGGAAACCCCCCACAAGTGGCACTATTTTGGAAACTACACCCCTTGAGGAAATTATCTAGGGGTATAGTGAGCATTTTTGACCCCACAGGTTTTTTGCAGAAATTATTGGAAATAGTATTGTAGAAATTCAAAGAAAATGTACAGTGAAGGAAATAAGTATTTGATCCCTTGCTGATTTTGTAAGTTTGCCCACTGTCAAAGTCATGAACAGTCTAGAATTTTTAGGCTAGGTTAATTTTACCAGTGAGAGATAGATAATATTTTTAAAAAAAAACAGAAAATCACAGTCAAAATTATATATATTTATTTGCAATGTGCACAGAGAAATAAGTATTTGATCCCCTACCAACCATTAAGAGTTCAGCCTCCTCCAGACCAGTTACACGCTCCAAATCAACTTGGTGCCTGCATTAAAGACAGCTGTCTTACATGGTCACCTGTATAAAAGACTCCTGTCCACAGACTCAATTAATCAGTCTGACTCTAACCTCTACAGCATGGGCAAGACCAAAGAGCTTTCTAAGGATGTCAGGGACAAGATCATAGACCTGCACAAGGCTGGAATGGGCTACAAAACCATAAGTAAGACGCTGGGTGAGAAGGAGACAACTGTTGGTGCAATAGTAAGAAAATGGAAGACGTACAAAATGACTGTCAATTGACATCGATCTGGGGCTCCATGCAAAATCTCACCTCGTGGGGTATCCTTGATCCTGAGGAAGGTGAGAGCTCAGCCGAAAACTACACGGGGGAACTTGTTAATGATCTCAAGGCAGCTGGGACCACAGTCACCAAGAAAACCATTGGTAACATTACGCCGTAATCGATTAAAATCCTGCAGTGCCCACAAGGTCCCCCTGCTCAAGAATGCACATGTGCAGGCCCATCTGAAGTTTGCAAATGAACATCTGGATGATTCTGAGAGTGATTGGGAGAAGGTGCTGTGGTCAGAGGAGACTAAAATTGAGCTCTTTGGCATTAACTCAACTCGCCGTGTTTGGAGGAAGAGAAATGCTGCCTATGACCCAAAGAACACCGTCCCCACTGTCCAGCATGGAGGTGGAAACATTATGTTTTGGGGGTGTTTCTCTGCTAAGGGCACAGGACTACTTCACCGCATCAATGGGAGAATGGATGGAGCCATGTACCGTCAAATCCTGAGTGACAACCTCCTTCCCTCCACCAGGACATTAAAAATGGCTCGTGGCTGGGTCTTTCAGCACGACAATGACCCGAAACATACAGCCAACGCAACAAAGGAGTGGCTCAAAAAGAAGCACATTAAGGTCATGGAGTGGCCTAGCCAGTCTCCAGACCTTAATCCCATCGAAAACTTATGGAGGGAGCTGAAGAGCCGAGTTGCCAAACGACAGCCTCGAAATCTTAATGATTTACAGATGATCTGCAAAGAGGAGCGGGCCAAAATTCCATCTAACATGTGTGCAAACCTCATCATCAACTACAAAAAATGTCTGACTGCTGTGCTTGACAAAAAGGGTTTTGCCACCAAGTATTAAGTCTTGTTTGCCAAAGGGATCAAATACTTATTTCTCTGTGCACAATGCAAATAAATATATATAATTTTGACAATGTGATTTTCTGTTTTGTTTTTTTTAAATATAATCTATCTCTCACTGGTAAAATTAACCTAGCCTACAAATTCTAGACTGTTCATGGCTTTGACAGTGGGCAAACTTACAAAATCAGCAAGGGATCAAATACTTATTTCCTTCACTGTAGGTTTAGATAATATTTTCTCATTTCCACGAGGACGAAAGGAGAAAAATCTCCACAACATTTGTAAAGCAATCTCTCCCGAGTAAAACAATGCCCCACATGTGCTCACAAAACGACTGTTTGGACACACGGCAGGGCTTAGAAGGGAAAGAGCGCCATTTGGCTTTTGGAGCTCAAATTTAGCAGGAATAGTTTGTGGAGGCCATGTCACATTTGCAAAGCCCCTGAGGGGCCAAAACAGTGGAAACCCCCACAAGTGACCCCATTTTGGAAACTACACCCCTTGAGGAAATTATCTAGGGGTATAGTGAGCATTTTGACGCCACAGTTTTTTTGCAGAAATTATTGGAAGTAGGCCGTGAACATGAAAATCTAAATTTTTCCAAAGAAAATGTAGGTTTAGCTTATTTTTTCTCATTTCAACGAGGACTAAAGGAGAAAAAGCTCCACAACATTTGTAAATCAATTTCTCCCGAGTAAAACAATATCCCACCTGTGGTCATAAACGGATGTTTGGACACACGGCAGGGCTCAGAAGAGAAAGAGCACAATTTGGAGCTCAAATTTGACAGGGATGGTTTTGGGAGGCCATGTCACATGTGCAAAGAACCTGAGGGGCCAAAATAGAGCAAACCTTACAAAAGTGACCCCATTTTGGAAATTACACCCCCTGAGGAAATTATCTAGGGGTGTAGTGAGCGTTTTGACCCCACAGGTTTTTTGCAGAAATTTTTGGAAGTAGGCAGTGAAAATGAAAATCTAAATTTTTTCAAAGAAAATGTAGGTCTAGCTAATTTTTTTCTCATTTCCACGAGGACTAAAGGAGAAAAAGTTCCACATTTGTAAAGCAATTTCTCCCGAGTAAAACAGTACCCCACATGTGGTCATAAATGGCTGTTTGGACACACGACAGGGCTCAGAAGCGCCATTTGACTTTTGGAACTAGGATTTAGCTAGATATGTGTGTGGATGCAATGTTACTTTTGGTAAAATAAAGGGGTTAATGAAGAATGAAATTACTAATTTATGGATGTATGGTACTCTTTGAAGCAATCCTTGATACACAGGCCTGGTTTTTCGGGGCAGGTTTCACAGTGGTAGTGTCTTTTCTAATTCCCCTTTTGGAACACACTCTGCACCTTTCTTTGCAATTTGGGGCACTTCATTGGGGAAATGTTGCCCTGGTACAATACTTGGACCATCGCTACCAGCAGATGTGCTTGGGCCCTCCACTGCCTGGTTCCCAAATAGAAGTGCCTTGATCACCACCTCTTGAAAGTTAAGGAATGTCCCTGTCCGGCCTGCACATCGGGATAGCACGTAAGCGTTATACATTGCAATCTGTATAATGTGCACAACCACCTTTTTGTACCATGTCTTTGTTTTCCGTAGTGCACTATAAGGCTTGAGTACTTGATCAGAGAGATCAACCGTGCCCATGTTCTTATTGTAGCCCAGGATGCAATTTGGCTTCTGGGTCACTGTGGTGGTACGTCGTTCAGGGACAGGGGTGCTGCCGCTGCCGTCAATTGTGGTCAATATAAGGACATCCCTCTTGTCCTTATATTTGACGAACAGCATGTTCTCGCTGCACCCCTTTTGAGGCTTTGGCTAAGCAGTGTTTTAGGGAGGCCTCTCTGATTTTTGCGCACAGTACCGCATGCTACAGTACTTCTGGCAGAAAGGCACCTAAATAGTGGGATGCTGGTATAGAAGTTATCCACGTAAAAGGTGATAACCCTTGTCCAGCAATGGGTGTATTAAATCCAACACTATTTTCCCACTAACTCCCAGGATGGGGGGCATTCTTGGGGTTCAATAATAGAGTCCTTCCCTTCGTAAACCCTAAACCTGTGTGTATACCCAGATGTACTCTCAGTTTGTACAATTTAATTCCATACCTTGTGGCGGAATTTAAGCCTCCCCTTAAAATGAACAGTTTCTTCTATGGAAATAGAATTATCGGGAGCGTACACTTGTGAAAATTTGGTGCTGAAATGATCAATGAGTGGCCTGATTTTAAATAGACGGTCAAATGTGGGGTCGTCCTTAGGCAGGCACTGTGCATTATCATTATAATGCAAGAATTTTAAAATCGCTTCAAAGCAAGTCCGGGTCATGGCCATGTGGTAAATTGGGGTGTTGTACAAAATATCCGCACTCCAGTATTGCCTAACCTCTGGCTTCCTCACTAGTCTGATATGCAGCACAAGGCCCCAAAATGTCGTCATCTCCGCTGCATCTACTGGGGTCCACCTAACAAATGATGAAGTGGGGTTTTGGGTTAAAAATTGTTGGGCGTACAGATTTGTCTGGGCCACCATTAAATTATCAAACTCCTCAGAGAAAAAGACCTTGAAAAAGTAAATTTCTGTGAGGCCTTCAGTCTCAAACGGAGTTCCTGAGCTGCCTATAAAATCAGGAATTTGAGGCTCATAATTTTCGGGGAGTGGAGTCCACACGGGATCAATCATTGGGGTTGCCTCAGCTGCTCTCCTGGATTGCCTTTGGGGGGGGGGGGTTCCTCATCACTGGAGGAGGAGCAAACTAAAAGGAGTGGGGCATATTCCTCGTCTTCCTCGCTGGCCGAATCCATGTCAGAGGCAATGATGGCGTACGCCTCCTCGACTGAATACATCCTTCTGGACGATTGAGACATTTTGATTTATTACAGGGGGTTGCGTGGTGTTTTTACACGTGTAATCAACTTTTATTTTTACAAAGGGGAGTGTGTGTGTGTGTGTATAGTGAACAGAAATTAGAAGATAAGAATATTTTAATTTTTTTTAAAAAAAAGAGGGAAAAGGAAAAAAAAAAAAAAAAAAAAAAAAGAAGAATAGAATTTAGATTGTCAGTTAAAAAAAAAACAACTGAACGGCCATCAGAAACTGACGCTATCTATTACTAAAAAAACTGTAGTCAAACTGAACTACGGTAAATTTCTACTAAAGCTGCAGAAAAAAAAATTGCTAGATATATCTATCTAGATCTAAAACTAAATTAACGTTTCGAACACTGGCATATGCTACCCTAACTCCCTACCTACACCTAACTACTATTATATTTAAAACTTTATCGTGTGAAAAAAAAACAAAAAACCTGAGCCAGAAAATATGCTGTTCAGTGATGTGCGTCACTGATCAGCGCGCAGCGCAGTACGCACACTATGGAAAGGTGCGGGTGAAAAAAAGACCTAAAAAAAACATGCGTCAACAAATTACCACAGATGTTGATAACTAATCAGCAGACTGTGGCCGCAGGGTGCACACAGGTAGATGGTACAAATTTATAATTGGAAATAAATGGAAAAAAAATAAATAATTCCTGGACCAAAAGTTGAGCACAAATGCCGATCAGTGATGGCGGTCACTAATCAGCAGTCGCAGGATACACAGGTAATTGGTGTGGGTGAAAAAAGGTACAAAGAAAGAACACGGATGCTGATCAGTGATGGCGGTCACTAACCAGCACTTCGTGGCCGCAGGGCGCACACAGTGAGATGGTGCAAATTAAAAAAAAAAAAAATCCTGCACCAAAAATTGAGAACAGATGCTGATCAGTGATGGTGGTTACTGATCAGCGCTCAGTGGGAGCAGGACTCGGACAGGGAGGGGGTGGGGTGGGAAGGGGGGGTGTAGATTAGGACAGGGACAAGGACAGGGAAAGGGCCAAAAAGAATCGTCAGATCACAAATAAAATAAAAAAGTCTGCTGGTGATCAGACAGAAGTAGCAACACATTTTTTTATACACAGTAGTGCAGATCACACTACAAATCCCAGCAAAGCCACAGCAGACACACAGCTCTGCACGCGGTCTCTATGCTCAAAACACCCGCCGATGCTGATTGGTCGGTCATTATAGACCGACCAGTCAGAGCGCTCCTAGAGGTGGAATCACTGCCACCTCCCTAGGTGACGTTGGTGGTGATCGGTGTGGTCTTAGACAGCACCAATCACCACTGTCTAACTGTGCCCTGTGACTCCAAGGCACAGTTTTAACAAAAATGCCTGCTATTGGCCGGTCAGCATTGACTGACCAATAGAAGCGATCGCCGATGCGGGGGCGAAACGGCACCCTGGGCGAGTAGTAGAGATGGCCTGCTGTCAGGGACAGCAGCCATCTTTACTTTGTCACGGTGCAATTAGCACTGATGACAGTTTCCCGTTGCGCAGTACCTAAACGGCGCTTTGCGGGAAGCACCTCCCGACAGCGCCGTATATATACGCCGGATGTCGGGAAGGAGTTAATTAATTCCATGTTTTTAATTTTTATTATAAGCAGACAAATCACAAAAAATGTGAGAAAAAAAAACCAAACACTTTTGTATAATTATATGCAATTAGTCGTATCTCTCAGTCACCCTGGATGGATCGCATCGCTGTGATGCGAGAGTGAAGTGGGCTATATACATACACGACAGTGAAAAAATTGGCAGTCAACAGCGGATCAACTATCAGTTTTTCATATCTGTTTTGCATCAATGTGTCTCAAAATTTGAAACCATTTCCCGACCGTCTGATTTTTAACCACCATTTGCCATCCGTTTTTCATGGACGTTAAAATTCATAAATTGTGTTTTTTTGTCCCAAACCCCTGAAAACACCACAGTGCCCATGTAGATAGTGCCACATTGCCCACATAGTGCCAGTGCCCTCTGTAAATAGTGCCACTGTGCCCATAGTGCCAAAGTTCTCCCTGTAGATAGTGCCCACAGTGCCACACAGCGCCAGTGCCCCTGTAGGTAGTGCCAATATAATGCCACAGTGCCCATATAGAGTGCCACACACCCTGTATATAGCACGCACCTGTAAATAGCACCACACCCCCTTTATATATAGTGCCACTTCCCGCAAATAGCGCCACTCTGCCTGTACATAGCGCCACCCACCTGTAGATTGCGACATCCCCCTGTATTTAGAGATATCCCCCCTGAAGATAGCGCCACCCCCTCCCCGTAAATGGCACCCCATTCCTGTAAATAGCCCCACCGTAGCTCCCTGTAGGAGCGGAATCACTCTGGCCGGGGATTCCGCTCCTACAGGCAGCCCCTGATGTCTCTGTCCATATACGGACAGTGATGTGAGGGGTTACCGCACATAGCGGAATCCCCTGCCAGAGCAGGGATTACGCTCCCGGAGTATCCCCTGACGTCACGGTCCATATATAGATAGTGACACAACGGGCTTCTCCATTAGCGGAATCCCCGGCCAGAGTGTCGGCCGGGGATTCCGCTCCGAGAGCCACGAACATCACTGTCCAAATGGACAGTGACGTCTGGGGCTCTCTCTAGAAGCAGAACCCCCGGCCAGTGATATCTGACACCGGGGATTCCGCTCTTAAAGGGAATTCAGGTGGCGCTATCTACAGCACGGGGGGGGGGGGTTGCTATCTTTTTTTCATTCGAAAGTAATTAACCCTTTCCGGACTGACTCATCTTTTCTTTTTCTTTTTCCCCTCCCCGCATTCCAAGAGCCATAAAACATTTCTATTTCTCCGTCAAGAGTGGTGGGTTTATTTGTTGCAGAACGAGCTGTAGTTTTTATTGGTACCATTTGTTGGTACATACAACCTTTTGAGCACTTTTTATTACATTTTTTGGTAGAGCCAAGGTGATCAAAAAACAGCAATTTTGCCGGTTTAAATTCTTTATTTTTCACAGCGCTCACCGTGCGAGTTAAATAATGGTATATTGTAATAGTTTGGACTTTTACAGACACAGCGATACCAGTTGTGTATTTTTTTGACATTACTTTAGAGAAAAAAAATTTAAAAGGTTTTTTTCTTTTGGACTTTAAATATTTAATTTTTTTCACTAATAATTTACTTTAGATTTTACTAATTTTATTAGTCCCCCTAGGGGATTTGAACCAGCAATCGGTAGATAGCTGGTACAATACACTGCAATACTAATGTATTGCAGCATATTGTCATTTTTACATGCTCCTGTGACAGCGCGGATCGCTGTTCCTGTCCGTTAGTCCCGGGTGCCAGCTATAATACACAGCTGACACCCGGAGCGTATTTCGCGGGACTCAGCGCGTTAGCCCTGCTCCATACACCACCCCCCCCCACACCACGACATGCTATTAAGTCGTGGTGCGCGAAAGGGTTAATGTGCAGCGTCTGGTGCGGAGTGAAAATTTCAATTTTCCACTGATTTGCCATTTTAGTGCAATATATGTTACGCCTAGTTTGTGCCACGGAAGACAAATACCTCAAAATATTAACCGGGTTCTCCCGGGTATGGCGATGCCATATCTGTGGACGTAAACTGCTGTTTGGGCACGCTGTAGGGCTCAAAAGGGAGGGAGTGGCATTTGGAGCGCAGATTTTGCTTGGCAATAGTTGGCGCTTTGCTGGTATTGCAGTTTATAATGTGGGGACACATGTAATCTGTGCGGAGAACATCAGGGCATAAAAAGAGGGTATAATAATGGGGCAAATAAATAATAATCCGCAGATATGTGGCCAGTGTCGCACTGATAAATGGCACCTCATCTTATCCGCTTTTGAAAACTACAGATTTTGCATCGCCATATTCTGAGAGCCAGAACTTCTTTATTTTTTTTCCACCGGAACAGTGTGAGGGCTTATTTGTTGCGGGACAATCTGTAGTTTTCATTGGTAACATTTTGGGGTACATGCGATTTTTTTGATCACTTTTTATTTCATTTTTTGGCAAGCAAGGTGACCAAAAAACAGCAATTCTGACAAATTTTTATTTATTTTTTTACGGCGTTCAACCTGGGGCTATAAAATTACCATTTTACTTTATTCTGCAGGTTGATACGATTATGGCGATACCATATGTATATCGTTTTTTTATGTTTAGCAGCGTTTGTGCAATAAAATCACTTATTTATAAAATAATTAATTTTGTGTCACCATATTCTGAGAGCCATAACTTTTTTATTTTTCAGTCAAAAAAGCTGTGTAAGGGCTTGTTTTTTGCGGGACAGGTTGTAGTTTTTATTGGTACTATTTTGGCGTACATGCTTTGATCACTTTTAATTGTATATTTTGAGAGGGGAGGGGACCACAAAAATTTGGATTCTAGCATTGTTTTTTTCTACTTATTTTTTTATGGTGTTCATTGTGCCGGAAAAAGAATATTATAGTTTTATAGTTGGGGTCATTACGAAATCGGTGATACCAAATATGTGTACATTTTTTAACGTGTTCATTTTTTCCCTAAAATAAAAGAATTATAGGGAAAAAAAACATTTTGTAAGTAACTTATAACGTTTACACTTTAAAACATTTTTATTATCTTTTTTTTTTATTTTACTTGTCCCACTAGGGGACATTTGGACTTGCAGCTCTGATCGCTGCTAGAACACATTACACTACCTACGTAGTGTAATGTGTTCTGCCATTGTCAGGGACACCATCTTGATGATCAGGTACGTGGGAGCAGATGGGGGGGGGGGGTGATCGGGGGTCCAATAGGGGGTGCTGGCCCTTATTTTGACCATTTCTCTCTTCTCTCACAGAATATATTCTGTGAGAGAAGAGAGAGAACTAACCGCCGCTGTTGTTACAGCGATCACCGTTATTCGGTGAATAACGGCAATCACGTGACGGAGGACCGGACAAAACGGTCCTTGGTCTGTTCTCCGAGGCCTCAGCTACCTCCGTAGCTGAGTACACAGAGTTTAAGCGCCTCCCGGAGGCGCGGTCTTATGCCAAAGCGCCGTGAAAAGGCGGTGCTCTGGCATAAGTACCCTAGACGGCCGCCGTGAAAACACGTATAGGCGGTCATTAAAGGGTTAAAGCAGAATATGATTATAGTGTTTCTAATAAAAGCATCAGGGTACTAAGGTAAAAGGAGGAATAATGGAAGCAAATAAACCCACCTTCCTAAAATACACAGACACTTGACCACAAGGCAAGCATTTTAAACTGAATGCTTGAACGGTACCAAGGATGATATGCTGTCTGGTTAGCTTAAAGAGGCTCTGTCACCACATTATAAGTGCCCTGTCTCCTACATAAGGAGATGGGCGCTATAATGTAGGTGACAGCAGTGCTTTTTATTTTTAAAAAAACGATCTGTTTTCACCACTTTATTAGCGATTTTAGATTTATGCTAATGAGTTGCTTAATGCCCAAGTGGGCGTTTTTTTACTTTAGACCAAGTGGGCGTTGTAGAGGAGTGTATGACGCTGACCAATCAGCGTCATGCACTCCTCTCCATTCATTTCCTCAGCATATAGGGATCCTTTTAGATCGCTATGTGCTGTCTTATACTAACACATTAACAAAACTGAAGTGTTTAGACAGTGAATAGACATTCCATGGGATGACTATTCACAAGCTCTGCACTTCGTTACGGTTTCTGTGGTAGTTACAGCAGAGGAAGCGTAATCTCGCGAGATTACGCTGTAGATGACAGGTTACAACGAGATTACGCTTCCTCTGCTGTAACTACATAGAAACAGTAACGAAGTGCAGAGATTGTGAATAGACATCCAGTGGAATGTCTATTCACTGTCTAAACACTTCAGTATCGTTAATGTGTTAGTATAAGACAGCACATAGCGATCTAAAAGGATCCCTATATGCTGAGGAAATGAATGGAGAGGAGTGCATGACGCTGATTGGTCAGCGTCATACACTCCTCTGTACAACGCCCACTTGGTATATAAACATAGAAATTTTTAATATTTAAAAGGAATAACGAAGAAAATGCACCCCAACATTTGTAAAGCAATGTCTCCCGGTTACAGCAATACCCAACATGTGGTAATAAACTGCTGATAGGATCCATGGCAGCGCTCAGAAGGGAAGGAGCGCCATTTGGATTTTGAAGAATGGATTGGTTTTCGGTGCCATGTCGCTTTTGCAACGCCCTGGAGGGACCAAAACAGTGGAAACCCCCCAAAAGTGACTCCATTTTGGAAACTACACCTCTCAAGGAATTTATCTAGGGGTTTAGTTAGCATTTTGACCACACAGGTTTCTTGCAGAATTTAGTGAAATCAGACCGTGAAAATGAAAATTTTAAAACATTTTACATTTTTACAAGGAATAAAGGAAAAAAAGAACCACAACATTTGTAAAGAATTTTCTCCCGATTACAGCAATACCCCATATGTGGTAATAAACTCCTGATTGGACCCATGGCAGCGCTCAGAATGGAAGGAGCGCCATTTGGATTTTGGAGCACGGATTTTGCTGGATTGGTTTTCGGTGCCAGGTCGCGTTTGCAACGCCCTGGAGGGACCTAAACAGTGTAAACCCCCCAAAAGTTACCCCATTTTGGGAAAAACACACCTCAAGGAATTTCTAGTGGTATAGTTAACATTTAGACCCCTACGGTTTTTTTGCAGAATTTATTCGAATTTGGTCTCGAAAATTAATATCACCATTTTTTCCACTAAAATGTTGCATTTTCTCATTTTCACAAGGGATAAAAAGGAGAAAAAAACCACAACCAATATTTGTAAAGCAATTTTTTCCCAAGTACGGAAATACCCCACATGTGGTCATACATATTTTTTTAATTAGAAATGAATTAACCCTTTCAGGACTGATCAATTTTTTGCTTATTTTCGTTTTTCACTCTCCGCCTTCCAACAGCCATAACTTTTTTATTTTTCCATCAATAGAGCGGCGTGAGGGCTTAATTTCTTGCGGGAGGAGTTGTAGTTACTATTGACACCATTTAAAGAACCATAAAATGTACTGGGAAACTGAAATTGGAAAAAAATCTGATTCCATTTTTTTTGGGGGGGGGGGTTCGTTTTTACAGCTTTCGCCGTGCGATAAAAACGAAAACTTTACTTTATTCTGCGGCTCAATACAATTACGGTGATACCAAACGTATATCGTTTTATTTATATTATACTACTTTTACAAAGAAAAATCTAATTGTTAAAATAAAAAATTGTTTTGTTTCACCACATTCTGAGAGCCATAACTTTTTTATTTTTCGGTTGATTGGTGGGAGGTCTTATTTTTTGCGGGACGAGCTGTAGTTTTTATTGGTACCATTTTTTGGTACATAAAAAGTGATCTAAAAGTTGTATTCCATTTTTTTTTTGAGAGCTAAGGTGACAAAAAAAAAAACAAAACAGCGATTTTGGTGGTTTAAATTTAAGTTTTTTTACGGTGTTCGCCATGCGAGTTAAATAGTGGTATATTGTAATAGTTTGGCCTTTTACGGACGTAGTCTCCCTTAGGAGACTTGAACCAGCGATTGGATCGCTGGTAATCTTTACAGGCTTCTGTAACCGCACGATCGCTGTTCCTGTCCGTTAGTCCCGGGTGTCAGCTGTAATACACAGCTGACACCCGCAGCGTTTGGAGCGGGTTCAGCACGTGAGCTCACTCCATACATCAACCCCCACACCATGACGTGCAATTAAGTCATAGTGCGCAAAGGGGTTAATGCACAGCAGATGGTTCAAAGTGAAAATTGCAATTTTCCACTGATATGCCATCTTAGTGCATAACATGTTGTGCCCAGTTTGTACCACTGAAGACAAATACCTCATAAAACATTAAGCAGGTTCTCCCGGGTATTGCGATGCCATATATGTGGGCGCAAACTACTGTTTGGGTACGCTGCAGGGGTCAGAAGGGAGGGAGCGCCATTTTGCTTTCGGAGCACAGATTTTGCTTGGTAATAGTTCCATTAGAGGGTATAATAATGCAGTAAATAAATAATTCATAGATATGTGGCCGGTGTCGCACTGATAAATGGCGCCCGATGTTATCCGCTTTTTGAACACTCAGAATATAGCGATGCAAAGTATGCAGAGAGCCAGAACTTCTTTATTTTTCTCTACCGGAGCTGCGTGAGGGCATATTTATTGCGGGATAATCTGTAGTTTTCATTGGTACCATTTTGGGGTATATGCGATTTTTTGATCACTTTTTATTTCACTTTTTGGCATGCCGGGTGACCAAAAACAAGCAATTCTGACAATGTTTTTTAGTTTATTTTTTTGCAGCGTTCACCGTGCGCTATAAATGACAATTTTACTTTATTTGCAGGTCGATACGATTACGGCGATACCATATGTATATAGGTTTCTATATGTTTTACAGCGTTTGCGCAATAAAATCACTTTTTTATAAAATAATTTTCTGTGTCACCATATTCCGAGAGCCATAACATTTTTATTTTTTAGTCAAAAAATCTGTGGAAGGGCGTGTTTTTTGCAGGACGGGTTGTAGTTTTTATCGGCACTATTTTCGGGTGCATGCGACTTTTTGATCACTATTTATTCTCTATTTTGGGAGGGGTGGTGACCAAGAAACAGCGATTTTGGCGTAGTTTTTAATTTTTTTTGGGGTGTTCATCGTGCGGGAAAAACAACATAGTTTTATGGTTGGGGTCGTTACGAACGCATTGATACCAGATGTGTACTTTAACGTGTTCATTTTTTTTCTATAATGGAAAAAATGAATTTTTTGTTTATAGAACTTATAACTTTTATTAAAACATTTTTACTACTTTTTTTTTTACTTGTCCCACTAGGGGATATTTAGACTTGTAGCTTTGATCGCTGCTAGAGTACATTACACTACCTACGTAGTGTAATGTATTCTTACGGTCTTTGTGACGTGACAGTTACACTGACAGGAATCCTAGGAGGACCAGCCGGAAGCTGCTCCTCCGAGGCTTCCGTACATGGCAACTCCGATTGCCACGACAAGCATCGGCAGCCCCCCCCAATCACTTTGTGGGGGATGCCGATGTGCTTCAAACCCCTTAAATGCGACGATCGCAATCAGTCGCCGCATTTATGGGGTTAATTGCCTAAATCAGCGGCGATGGTGCGCTGCCCGGCAAAACCGGAGTGTCAGTTGTCGGGGACAGCTGACCTCCCAGTTCAGGACACTGTCCGTTAAGACAGTGTGCGCTGGGAACCGCTCCGCAACGGTACGTTCTGGTGCGGGAAGCAAACCCTCTCCAGAACGTACAGTTGCGGCGCCGCACGGGAAGAGGTTAAAATTGATGCAATAAAAAAAATGACAAAAAATGTATTAAAGAAAAAGATCAGTTTTTTTTACAAACAATGAAAATATTTAGTATAAAATAAATTTTCTTGTTTATAAATTAAATAAAAAAAACTTTTTAGCTATCCACAAGACCGTAATACCCTGAAATGTGAAACATTAATAGTAAAAGGGAGAAAAATAGTTTTATTTATCTATGCTACAAAAAAATTATATAAAATTGCACAGTAATTTATATGTATCCCCATTCCCAGTAAGAACATTTATCACCTATCCATAAGTAAGTGATGAATATATGATCACTGGGGGTCCCCCCTGTTTCCAGCAGTACTCTGTTTCTGGCAGTACCATTGACATTGAATAGAGCGGATGTTGAGATATGAAGAAACGGAAGGAAGGACACATCTGTACTTGTGTGAACAGGGCCCTGCAAGGCATAGATCCCCTTTAAGAAATATTTAACACCTTAATCTAGGCATACAATACTGAAGATAGAAGTCAAAATTACATGTGAAATGTGCAACTCAGGAGCAGGATAATATTTTATCCACCGAAGGGTATGTGCACCTGACCTCTTTTCAGACGTAATGGAGGCGTTTTACGCCTCGAATTACGCCTGAAAAGACGGCTCCATTACGTCAGCAAACATCTGCCCATTGCTTGCAATGGGTCTTACGATGTTCTCTGCAGACGAGCTGTCATTTTACGCGTTGCTGTCAAAAGACGGCGCGTAAAATTACGGCCGCCTCAAAAAAGTGCAGGACACCTCTTGGGACGTAATTGGAGCCGTTTTTCATTGACTCCAATGAAAACCAGCTCCAATTACGTCCGTAAAAGACGCCGCGAAAATCGCGTGCACTTGTAAAAAAAGTCTTAAAATTCTGGAGCGGTTTTCTCCTGAAAACAGCTTCATAAATTCAGACGTATTTGGCGTCGTCGTGTGCACATACCCCAAGTCTTTAAACTTCCCTAAGGTCAATGCAACTGGAATGTCGAATACCTTCGGCCTCCTTGCAGTAAGTTCACTCTATTAATAGCAGACTTATTTTTCATCAATAATATCCATTAAAGAAAAAAAATTATAATAAAATCGCTTTGATAGCCTTTAAGGGCTTGTCCACACACAAAGGAATTGCTGTAGAAATTTCTGCAGCAATTCCGTTGAAAGTCAAAGGCTTTCTGCTGTGGCAAAAATGCACCTTTCCTGCGGTTTTTACGGAAGAAAATGGTGCGGAAATTGCGGTGTTTTTCACAATGTTAGGAGATGGAGACGACAGCTCTGAAAAACGCAGCAATTCTGCACACTTTCTGTAGCAGGAATTGACATGCTGCGGTCCGAAAAATACGCACCACAGGTCAATTACAGCTTGGAAACCTTACGCAGCATGGAGGAGATTTGTTAAAGAGGCTCTGTCACCACATTATAAGTGGCCTATATTGTACATGATGTCATCGGCGCTGTAATGTAGATTACAGCCGTTTTTTATTTAGAAAAACTATCATTTTTGATGGAGTTATGACCTATTTAACTTTATGCTAATGAGTTTCTTAATGACCAACTGGACGGGTTTTACTTTTTGACCAAGTGGGCCTATTGGAGAGAAGTGTATGATGCTGACCAATCAGCGTCATACACTTCTCCCCATTCAATTACACAGCACATAGCGATATCGCTATGTGCAGACACAAACACACTATAACGTTACTGCAGTGTCCTGACAATGAATATACATTACCTCCAGCCAGGACGTGATGTGTATTCAGAATCCTGTCACTTCTGTAGCGTCTTTGTGATATTTACAATGTACATGAGACCACACACACACACACACACACACGCACACACGCACACACGCACACACGCACACACGCGAAGCATGTTTAAAACCCAGAGTGCATTGCTTATTCATACAATTACAGATGTATTTAAAAGGATTCAAGGAAGAAGATAAAGTATCAATCTTTAAGATACTAAACTCAAGATTACAGTTAATATTAATGATTTCCCTGGTACTCTAAATTAGAACAGTGCCTGCTTTAAACCGATAAAGACACCGATAAAGTGTGAAATACCACGTTCAACACCTGCTGCACCAAATCTGACAAATGACCCATGCCTGTTCAATGGGTGGCGGATAGCTGGGATAAGATTGAAATCACTTTTTATTCTTCTGACTGGTGGATGACAAATCCGCAACTAAGTCACTGAATACTGTGGACAAGAAGATAGATCTTTAAGCAAAACCATTGAATGTCATAGCACACAGTCACCTGTGTTCACCAGAGGTCGTTCTAATACAGAGCTCTTCACCGGAACACCAGCTTTGATGGATAAACATACCTTTAGTTAAAAACACACAAGCGTATGGGCTAAATATACGGTGTTCACGAGGACAGGATTTCATGTGTCCATGTGAAAATGTAGACATAAGTGGCAAACTAAGGCCCCATGCAAACGAACGTAAAAACGCACGTAATCACGGGCCCATAGACTTCTATTGGCCACGGGTACCTCCCCGTATGCTTACGGGAAGGTGCCCGGGCCGTTAAAAAATATAGAACATGTCCTATTTTAGGCCGTAATTACAGCACGGGCAGGCCCATAGAAGTCTATGGGGCTCCCGTAATTACGGGTGACTACGTGTGTGCACCCGTAATTACGGGAGCGTTGCTAGGCGACGTCAGTGGATAGTCACTGTCCAGGGTGCTGAAAGAGTTAAACGATCGGCAGTAACTCTTTCAGCACGCTGGATAGTGCTACCGATCACAATATAGATTGTGTAAAAAATAAAAAAGATGTTCATACTTACCCAAAACTCCCTGCTTCTTCCTCCAGTCCGGCCTCCTGGGATGACGTTTCAGCCCATGTGATCGCTGCAGCCAATCACAGGCTGCTGCGGTCACAGACTGACGCGTCATCCAGGGAGGTCGGGCTGGACGTCGAAAGAGGGACGTGTCACCAAGACAACGGCCGGGTAAGTATGAATTTATTTTACTTTTATTACGGAAAGGGCTGTCCCTTCTCTCTATCCTGCACTCATAGAGAGAAGGGCTGCCGATTAGTGCAGTGCAATTTTGCAGCAAAAACGTGCCCGTAAATACTGATGCAATACGGGTCGAATACGTGTGACCAAGAACCCGTATTTACGCCAGTATTTACGGACAGTAAAAAATACGTTCGTGTGCATGGGGCCTAAAGGCTTAGAAACTATTTGTAAATCAAGGTACTAAAATGTCAGGAACGCTACAAACACAGCACCTCAATTGCACTTTAAAGCATACCACTGGTTAGGGAGGTACCAGGCTCAAATCTTAGGGCAGAGCTACCTAACGTTATCCGCATAGGGGAATGTTTCCACTATCAGGGAACCCCTAAACCCATTCTCACCGTAAATCACTCTGTTACCTATATTTCGGCCAAGATTTGCAGACTGCTTTGCTTCTCCCCATACCTAGCATCTTTGAGCAGGCTGAAATTATTTTGCCATCCCTACTATTAGGTTATGTTCACACAGAGGAATTTGGCAGTGAATTGTGCCAGTCATTCATTTCAATGGGAGTCGGACACTTCATTCTCCCGCTAGCTGATCATTTTTGGAGAAAGAAGCATCCTGCTCGTTCTTGGGGCGGATTACGCCTGAACCTCCCATTGATATAAATGGGAGAGAGAAAACTTCCTGCCACCAGCAGGAATGATTCCGCGGCGTGTGAACTGGCCCTTAAAGCGACAACACTTCTTGTTGTTTTCTTATGGAGAACCCCTTGATAAGGGTAAGAAGAAACCCTAGTTGGAAAACACTGCTTTAAGGAATGATCATTTCCCCATTATACCTTCAGCGGTGTTCGATTTGAACACAAAAAAAAAATAAAAAATAGCAAAATCAACTCCAAGTTGCCGATTATAAGGGTGTATTGACACTTTGCAGTTGAATTGCAGTTTTGCAAAGTTATTTTGCACAACATAGCGTCAAAAACCTACATTTAACCGCAATACGTGAATACACCATGATACACTATCATAAGGGTTTGTCCACACGTAGCGGAATTGCTGCGTTTTTTCCGTCCGGAATGACGGACGGAAAAAACGCAGCAGAATACAGTAGCAGCAAAGTGGATGAGATTGAACAAATGTCATCCACGAACTGCGTAAATACTGAGCGGAAAAAACGCTTAGAAATTGACTTGCGGCGCGGAACTTCATTCCGCAGCATGTCAATTGTATTTGCATAAAGGCTGCTTATTTGTTTTGTGGGAATTCTCCATCGAATTCAATGGGAAGCTAAATTCCACAACAAAATAGCAGTTGAAAAAAATGCAACTCAGGAAAAAAACAAAAGCCTGATACTTACCCAGAAGTATGAATTTGTTCCTACAGCGTGGCCTTCTGGGATGACATTTCATCCCACGTGACCGCTGCAGCCAATCACAGGCTGTTGCAGCAGTCACATGGGATGAAGCATCCCAGGAGGCCAGCTTGGGTGACATCAGAAGGCCGGCCTCCTTGGATGATGCTTCATCCCCAGTGATCGCCGCTGCAGCCAATCACATGCTGCAGTGGTCTCCTAGGATGAAACGTCATCCCAGGAGGCCGGCCTGCTAGCAGTAACTAGCCATTACCAGCCATTAGCAGTAACCTACTAAGGCTTCGTTCACATCTACGTCAGGGCTCCATTCAGGGGTTTTGTCGCAGCCCTGACTGAAACAAACGGAAACCATAGGTTTTCGTTTGCATCACCATTCATTTCAATGGTGACGGCTCCGGTTCACATGGTTTATGTTTGTCTCCGTCGTGCAAAGTTTCCGTCGAGTGTGCCAAAACGACGGAACCCTTGCACAACGGTGACAAACAGAAACCATTGGCACCACATCGGTCACCATTGAAATCAATGGTGATGCAAACAGAAACCTATAGTTTCCGTTTGTTTCAGTCAGGGTTCCGTTCATGGGTTCCCCCGACTGGTCACCCTGACGGAAAGCTCCGACGGAACCCTTGATCGGAGCCCTGACGCATATGTGAACGAAGCATAAAAATAAAATAAAAATTAAATAAGTGTTAATTCCCGATTGTAAAATGAACCTGAAAATTAGCAATATGCTTGGTCTACTCAGCCTATAATTCCATGCATATTATGTTTTAATAGACATGACCTTTCTTGTTAGTAAGCCATATCCTCTGAGGACATCTTCTGCTGCCTCGGTCTTAACAGCACAGCCTGGAAAGTCCCTACAGTATAATCAGCAGACACAGTATATCAGAGAACGGAGGCATCTACACAATGCAATTCATTTAGAAATTATAGCTTGAGATTTGAAATACATCTTTATGTAGTTTACAGACTCCTGCTACTGTTCAGTAAACTAAAAAAACTTTCAGATCAGCCATATTTATATATATTTATTTTTTTTAAACCCCTTAGGCCACTTTTGACCTTCCTGACAGAGCCTCATATTTCTGACTGACATGTTTCACTTTACGTGGGAATAACTTCGGAATGTTTTACCTATCCAATCGATGCGGAGATTGTTTTCTCGCGACACATTGGACTTTGTTACTGGCAAAATTTGCTTGATACATTCACAATCGTTTAATTGTAAAACACAGAAATTTCGTGAAAAATTAGCATTTTAAAATTTTAATGTATCTGCTTGTAAGACAAGCAGTTATACCACAAAAAATTGTTGCCAATTAACATCCCCCATATGTCTACTTTAGATCAACATAGTTTTTTTGAACTTTAGCAGCAATTTCTCACATTTTCAAGAAAATTTCAAAAGGCTATATTTACAGGGGCCAGTTCAGTTGTGAAGTGGCTTTGAGCAGTGTTCCCTATAAGGTGCACGGCTGTGGTAGTTACAGCAGAGCAAGCGTAATCTCGCTGTAACCTGTCATTTACAGCGTGATCTTGCGAGACTACGCTTGCTCTGCTGTAACTACCACAGAAACATTAACGAAGTGTCGGGATTGTGAATAGACATCCCGTCGAATGTCTATTCACTGTCTAAACACTTAGTATCGTTAATGTGTTAGTATAAGGCTGGATTCACACGAGCACATTACGTCTGTAAGGGACGGACGTATTTCGGCCGGAAGTCCCGGACCGAACACACTGCAGGGAGCCGGGCTCCTAGCATCATACTTATGTACGATGCTAGAAGTCCCTGCCTCGCTGCCGGACAACTGTCCCGTACTGTAATCATGTTTTCAGTACGGGACAGTAGTTCCACGGAGATGCAGGGACTCCTAGCATCGTACAGAAGTATGATGCTAGGAGTCAGGCTCTCTGCAGTGTGTTCGGTCCGGGACTTGCGGCCGAAATACGTCCGTCCATTACGGACGTAATATGCTCGTGTGAATCTAAAAAGATCCCTATGCGCTGACTAAATGAATGCAGAGAAGTGTATGACGCTGATTGGTCAGCGTCATACACTCCTCTGTACAACGC
This sequence comes from Rhinoderma darwinii, assembly GCF_050947455.1. Lineage (NCBI taxonomy): Eukaryota > Metazoa > Chordata > Amphibia > Anura > Rhinodermatidae > Rhinoderma > Rhinoderma darwinii. The sequence goes on along the minus strand of NC_134687.1, from coordinate 517,894,412 downwards.
CCACTTGGTCAATAGTAACATGCCCAGTTGTCCATTGAGAAACTCATTAGCATAAAGCTAGAATCGCTAATAACGTGGTGAAAAATGATCTTTTTCTAAATAAAAAGCACTGGTGTCACCTACATTATAGCGCCGATCTCCTTATGTAGGAGATAGGGCACTTATAATGTGGTGACAGAGCCTCTTTAACTAGTTAAATGCCGCTGTCAATAGCGACCGCAGCATTTAAAGCGTTATAAAGAGGGGGCGACCCCCTCTAACAGCTCATCGCGCCCCCCGCAATGCAATCGCGGGGTGGCGATGGTTGCTATGGCTGCCTGGGGACCTAATGAAGGCCCCCAGGTCCATCATCTTTGTGCTCCTATTAAGCCTGTCAGAATCACAATATATTGCAACGATCGCTGGTTGAAGTCCCCTAGGGGGACTAATGGATAAAATTAGTAAAATAAAAGGGCTTTTTATGTAAAAAAAATTAAAAAAAAAGTTCAAAAAAACCCCCCTTTTCCCATTTCCCCCTAGAGCATAGTAAAAAAAAAAAAAAAAAAAAACATAAATAAACCTAATTGGTGTCGCCGCATCTGTAAAAGTCTGAACTATTATAATATATCATTATTTAACCCGCACGGTGAACGCCGTAAAAAATAAATAAATTATAAACGCCAGAATCTTTATTTTTTGGTCACCTCACTTCCCACAAAAAAAAAAAAAAAAAAAAGTGATCAAAATGGTATCATTAAAAATTACAGCTTATCCTGCAAAAACTAAGCCCTCATACCACTTAAATCGACAGAAAAATAAAAAAGTTATGGCTCTCAGAATTTGGCGACACAAAATATTTATTCTTTACACTTCGGTTTTTACTTGTAAAAGTAGTAAAATATAGAAAAAAAACAAAAACACACGTACGTACATACGGTATCGCCGTAATCGTATTGACCCACAGAATAAAGTTAACATGTTTTAATTGCACAGTGAATTCCGTAAAAACAGTGCAGGAATCGCTGTTTTTTTCATTTTCTACCCCACAAATAATTTTCTCCCCGTTTCCCCGTAAATTATATGGCACAATAAATGGTGCTACGAAAAACTACAACTCGTCCCGCAAAAATCAAGCCCTCATAGGACTAGATCAACGGAAAAATAAAAAAATAAAAAAAGTTATGGCTTTGGGAAGGTGGGGAGGAAAAAACGAAAATGAAAATCTGAAAAAGGGCTGCGACGGGAAGGAGTTAATGTTTATTGTAAAAAAATGTGTGTATTTTTTTTATTATTTAAGGCTATGTTCACACGGAGTATTTTGGGGGAGGAATATCTGCCTCAAAATTCCGTTTGGAACTTTGAGGCAGATATTCCTCTCCCTGCACGCCGATTTTCGCGGCAATTATCGCGCCGTTTTTTGCCCGCGGCCATTGTGCGCCGCGGGCATAAAACAGCGAGATATACGCTTTCTCCTGCCTCCCATTGAAGTCAATGGGAGGTCCGAGGCGGAAGCGCCTGAAGATAGGGCATGTCGCTTCTTTTTCCCGCGAGGCAGTTTTACTGCTCGCGGGAAAAAGATGCCGACGCCTCCCATTGAAATCAATGGGAGGCGTTCTCGGGCCGTTTCTGCCGAGTTTTGCGACGCGGTTTCCGCGTCAAAAAACTCGGCAAAATACCCCGTGTGAACATAGCCTAACATTACTTTGTTTTATTTTACTTTTTTATTTTTAAACTATAATGTACTCGCATATATATATTAGCCTGTGTACTGATTGTACACAGGCAGTTGTTAGGACATACCCAACTTATGCCCTAACAGGAAATCTGGTCAGACAGCCCTGGGGTCCTTCAATGGACCCTGGGCTGTCTGCCCATATATGGTATGTCCCTTGATCGCGGCACAGGCACTGAAGACAGAACATGGAGGCACAACATCCCGACACTGGATGGAGTCAGGAGCTCCGCTGCGGCCGGAGAGGAGGGTAAGTACTATACCACTCTGCTGGAGCTGATAGGTCAAGGGTCCGACTCCCGGGACCCTGCCAATCAGATGTTTTGAAGGGGGTGCCGTGCACGTACGAGCGCTACCCCCCCTTCATTCCGGTCACTTTCTCACACTGTGAAACGCCAACACGGACGTGTCAACGATTCGGAGTGTGAGTAAGTAAGGGAAATGAAGGGGAAGCAGCACTCGTACGAGCACTGCACCCCGTTCAAAACAGCTGATTGGCGGGGTCCCGGGAGTCTGACCCCAACCCATCAGTTATTGATGGACTATCCTTGAGGATAGGCCATCAATGTTTAGTGTCTGGACAACCCCTTTTAAGCCTACCATGTGGTAGCCTTAGATACAGGGCCCCAGATTATGCTGTATAAGATACTGTCTGCTGGACCCTGTATCTAAGCCTACCTTAGGCTTAGATACTGGGTCCAACAAACAGTATCACACCTGCACATGGGCCCTGTATCTAAGCCTACCATATGTGTTAGGAAGCTGTGTTCACATCACCGCTGCCCTTCCGTCTGAGGTTTCCGTCAGCTAACCCCTCAACGGAACGGCAAACTGAAACCTCAGCTTTTGTTTCCCTCGCCATTGAGCTCCATGCTGACGGAAACGTTGCTAAAGGTTTCCGTTTGTCACCGTTGTGACAGGGTTCCGTTGTTTTTGACACAACCAATAGCGCAGTCGACTGATGTCTGATGTCAGAGGTCTGCTGGGCCTTATATCTAATCCTATTATGTGTGATACGGTCTGCTGAGCCACTGTATCTAATCCGATCCATAGCTATAGGGTCGTAATGCTATAGTTATGCTGTCTCCTATATACACATACACATTTTTTGGGGGGTATATGTATTGGGGCTATTTCCCCTGGCGATTTCAAGACCTTAGTGACGCCCCTTGCTGCTAGTGCTACATTGTTAGGTCACTTAGGAGACCCAGCGATGCAGCTGAAAGCTGCGGGTCGTCGGCCATGAGAAGAGATTGAGGGGGGGGGGGCCCCCCAAGAAGAACCTTTACATCGGGGCCCATGAGCCTTTAGCTATGCCCCTGTGTGGTGGCATTATTCATTTACAGTATGGGGGTATTATTCAGTCACTATGTGGTTATGGTGTGACAGTATTATTCAATAACAATATGGGGGTATTATTCAGTAAAGGGATGCACGAAGCATCGAAACTTCGATACTGTCTCGAAACTGTGCATCCCGAAACGGTTTGATACAGTTATTTCATGTATTTCGATACTAAGCTGTGCGGCCACACTGCTTAGCATTGTAACACATGAATGTATGAGAGCGTGGCTGTGTAATACAGCCATTGCTCTGCTCCCGAGTCCTGGCAAGTGTGCGCCGTCAGGATGATTGCGATGCAGCCAGCGCTGCACTAATGAGCGACGGCACTGAAGACAGAACATGGGGGTGTTTTGCAGTGCACCCGCCATGTTCTGTCTTCAGTGCCTGAACCGCCGCTCATTAGTGCAGCGCCGGCCGCATCACCTCAGGCTGACCGCGCGCGCACTTAGGTCGTGTGAACCCAGCCTATTTTCAGACTTAATTCGAGGCGTAAAACGCCTCCATTACGTCTGAAAAAACGGCTCCAATACGTCGGCAAACATCTGCCCATTACTTTCAATTGGCTTTACGATGTACTGTGCCGACGACCTGTCATTTTACGCGTCGCTGTCAAAAGACGGCTCGTAAAATTAGAGCCTCGTCAAAAGAAGTGCAGGACACTTCTTGGGACGTTTTTGGAGCAGTTTTCTCATAGACTCCAATGAAAACCGCTCCAAAAATGTCAGTAAAAAAACTGCGAAAAACACACCACGAAAGGACCCCTGGGCTGTCTGACCATATTTCCTGTTAGGGCAACTTTACCGAAGGAAACTGCACCCCTTGAGGAATTCATCTAGTGGTGTAGTGGGCATTTTGACCCCACAGGAGTTTCATAGAATTAGAATTGGGCAGTGAAAAGAAAAACAATCCCCTTCTTCAATAAGACGTAGCTTTAGTTTAACATTTTTCATTTTCTCAACAAAGGAAAAAAAAAAAGAACCAACATTTGTAAAGCAATTTCTCCCGAGTACGGAAATGCCCCATATTTGGTCATAAACTGCTGTTTGTGCACACAGTAGGGCTCAGAAAGGAAGGAGCGGCACTTGGCTTTTGGAGTGCAGATTTTGCTGGATTGGTTTCTGGTCGCTATGTAGCATTTGCAAAGCCCCTGTGAGAACAAAACAGTGGAAACCCCCCAGAAGTGACCCCATTTTTGAACCTTTTTTTTAACGTGGGAGCCTACGTGTGACGGATGCCACTGAATGGCATCTGTCATACGTATACGTCGCAGAGCTTCCTCATGGCCGAGTTCCCGAGAAAAGCATCAGGTAGTGCTCAACCCGTAGATTCCGGCCCTGGGAAAGCTCCTGACGTGACTGTCCATAACGTTATATGGAAAAGCCTATAGAAGGAAAACACCTGGGGGGCAAAAAAAACAAAAACACATCCTGCGCTTTGATTACAACCAGGGCCGGCCTTAGGGGTGTGCGACCTGTGCCATTGCACAGGGCGCAGCACTCCAGCAGGTGGAAGGGGGAGGTCCGGTGTCTCCCTTCACCTGCTTGTTTCAGAAGAGCTAGGACTCGGCGACTCAGCAGCTGCCTTTCAGCCCGGGTGCTTCTTCTCTCAGTGGCATCGCTACCACTGTAGAAACCGGGCACGAGGACACCTGTGCCATACTATCGAATACTATAGCAGAGAAGGGAGGTATCTCCCTGCTCTGCTATCTATTAGAGTGATTGTAGCTCTTTGAAGGAGAGGAATCCCCATGTGGCCGGTGATTCCGCTCCTTGATGGAGCCCTTGACGTCACGGTCCATAAATGGATAGAGACGTTAGCGGCTTCCCCTGGAGTGGAATCCCCGACGCTGCATCAGCAAAGCTGTGGACGGGGATTCCACTTCAGGAGTGGCCCCATATGTCACTGTCAGTACATGGACAGACATCAAGCGCTCGGTCCAGGAGAAGAATCCCTGGCCACAGGGGGGATTCCGCTCCTTCAGGGAGCTACAGTGGCGCCATCTACAGGAAGGGGGCTGTGTGGCGCTACCTACAAGGAGGCTGTGTGGCGGGCTGATGGTCTTCAAGCGGTTTCCACCTCTGACCTCCAATTTAAATTAATAGGAGGCAGAAAATACCTGCGGCGCTCCTTTGGAATGCAAAACTGCCTTAAAAAAATTCTGTGCGTGAAGGAGGCTTAAAGAGACTCTGTCACCACATTATAAGGAGATGGGCGCTATAATGTAGGTGACAGTAATGCTTTTTATTTCGAAAAACGATTTTAAACCACTTTGAGCGATTTTTAGCTTTACGCCAATTAGTTTCTTAATGCCCAAGTGGGCGTGTTTTTCCTTTAGACCAAGTGGGCGTTGTACAGAGGAGTGTATGACGCTGACCAATCAGCGTCATACACTTCTGTCCATTCATTTACACTGCACTAGCGATATAGTTATATCGTTATGTGCAGCTACATACACTAACATTACTGTAGTGTCCTGATAATGAATATACATCACTACCAGCCTGGATGTGATGTTTATTCAGAATCCTGACATGTCTGTAGCATCTCTGTGAGATTTACAGCAAGGCAAACGTAATTTTGCGAGATTACGATGTAACCGGTCATTTCAAACGAGATTACGTTTGCCTTGCTGGAATCTCACAGAAAAGATTAAGAAGTGTCAGGATTCTGACTACCTCCAGCCAGGATGTGATGTTTAATGTATATTCATTGTCAGGACACTGCAGTAACGTTACAGTGTGTTTATGTGGCTGCACATAGCGATATAGCTATATCGCTATGTGCTGTGTATATGGATGGGGAGAAGAGTATGACACTGATTGGTCACTGATTGGTCAGCGTCATACACTTCTCTCCACAACGCCCACTTGGTCAAAAAGAAAAAAAACACCCCCAGTTGTCCATTGAGAAACTCATTAGTATAAAGCTTATATAGGTCATAACTCCGTCAAAAATGATCGTTTTTCTAAATAAAAACACTGCTGTAATCTACATTACAGCGCCGATCACATTATGTACAAGACAGGCCACTTATAATGTGGTGACAGAGGATCTTTAAATAGCAAACAATTGGTTGCTGTATATATTTACAAAATAAAATGTATACCTCAACTGTATGGGTCAAACCGCAAACAGATCTTGATACACAAAGTATATAAGGCTGCGTTCACATCTGCGTCAGGGCTCCGTTCTGACTGAGCTTTCCGTCAATACGACGGAACCCCTGCACAACTGAGACAAACGGAAACCATTGGCACCGGATCCGTCCCTATTGAAATCAATGGTGATGGAAACCTCTGGTTTCCGTTTGTATCATTCAGGGCTCCGTTCCGACTGAAAATTTTGATGGAACGCTGCAACATAGCCCTGACAAAGATGTGAACACAGCCTAAGGCTGGATTTACACGAGCGTGTTCGGTCCGTGATATACGGACTGTATGCCGGCAATATTTCCCGGACCGAACAGACTGCATGGAGCCGGGCTCCTATCGTCATAGTTATCTATGACGCTAGGTGTTACTGCCCGACTGCAGAAAACTGTCCCATACTGAAAACATGATTACAGTATGGGACAGTTTTTCCGCAGAGAGGCAGGGACTCCTGGCATCATAGATAACTTTGACTATAGGAGCCCGGCTCCCTGCAGTGCGTTTGGTCCGGGAAATACTGCCAGCATGCGGTCCGTATATCACGGACAGAACACGCTCGTGTGATTCCGGCCTAAGAAAGTTGAATAACTATTTATTATACAATGGATGTTTAACCCCTTAAGGACGCAGCCACTTTTGGACCAATTGACAGAGCCTCATATTTAAATCTGACATGTGTCACTTTATGTGGTAATAACTCCGGAATGCTTTTACCTATCCAAGCGATTCTGAGATTGTTTTCTCGTGACATATTTTACTTTATATGTTAGTTAATAAATTTGGTCGATAAATTCAATATTTTTGGTGAAAAACACCAAAATTGAGAAAATTTGCAAAAATTAGCATTTTTCTAAATTCAAATTTATCTGCTTGTAAGACAGATAGTTATACCACACAAAATAGTGACTTGTTAACATTTCCCATATGTCTACTTTATGTTGGCATCAATTTTTGAACATACTTTTATTTTTCTAGGACGTTACCAGGCTTCTACGTTTAGCAGCAATTTCTCACATTTTCAAGAAAATTTCGAAAGGCTATTTTTTTTAGGGAACAGTTCAGATCTGAAGTAGCTTTGAGGGCCTTATATATTAGGAACCCCCACAAATCACCCCATTTTAACCCTTTCACGCCGCAGCCCTTTTTCAGATTTTCATTTTCGTTTTTCCCTCCCCACCTTCCAAAGGCCATAACACCTTTATTTTTCCGTCGATATAGTACTATGAGGGCTTGATTTTTGCGTGACAAGTTGTAGTTTTTCGTAGCACCATTTATTTTGCCGTATAATGTACTAGCAAACGGGAAAAAAATTATTTGTTGGGTAGAAAATGAAACAGCGATTCCGCCATAATTTTTTGCGCGACATTTTTACGAAATTCACTGTACAATTAAAACATGTTCATTTTATTCTATGGGTCAATACGATTACGCCGATACCAAATATGTGTAGTTTTTTCTATGTTTTACTACTTTTACAAGTAAAAACCTAAGTGTAAAAAAGAAAATGTATTTTGTTTCGCCAAATTCCGAGAGCCTTCTTTATTTTTCCGTCGATTAAGTTGTATAAGGGCTTATTTTTTTTGCGGGATAAGCTGTAGTTTTTAATAATACCATTTTGGTGTTAGGGTATGTGCACACACACTAATTACGTCCGTAATTGACGGACGTATTTCGGCCGCAAGTAGTGGACCGAACACAGTGCAGGGAGCCGGGCTCCTAGAATCATACTTATGTACGATGCTAGGAGTCCCTGCCTCTCCGTGGAACTGCTGTCCCGTACTGAAAACATGATTACAGTACGGGACAGTTGTCCTGCAGAGAGGCAGGGACTCCTAGCATCGTATATAACTGTGATGCTAGGAGCCCGGCTCCCTGCACTGTGTTCGGTAAGGGACTTGCGGCTGAAATACGTCCGTCAATTACGGACGTAATTAGTGTGTGTGCACATACCCTAAATGTGACGCTTTGATCACTTTTTATTTCATTTTTTGTGGGAGATTAGGTGACCAAAAAAAATAGAGATTCTGGCGTTTACAATTTTTATTTTTTTTACGGCGTTCACCGTGCGGGTTAAATAATGATATATTGTGATAGTTCAGACTTTTACGGACGCAGCGATACCAATTATGTTTATTTATTTAATTTTTTACTATGCTCTAGGGGGAAAATGGTTTTTTTTTGAACTTTTAATTTTTAATTTTTATTTTTTTACACAAAAAAAAACAACAAAACTTTATTGAACTCATATTTACATTTTTTATTAGTCCCCCTAGGGGACTTCAACCAGCGATCGTTAGATCGCTTGCATGATATAGCAATACAAATGTATTGCAGCATATCGTGATTCTGACAGTCTCCTATGAAGCCCTGCCGGAGGCAGAGCTTCATAGGAGTACCAAGATGGCGGACTTGGGGGACTTCGTCAGACCCCCAGGCAGCCGTGTGAACCAACGGCTCCCCCTGATCTCGCCGCGGGGGTGCCGTTGAGACGTTACAGGGGGTCGCCCCCCTGCTTTTAGTAATTTAAATGCCGCGATCCCGCTCGTAACCCGGAAGTGTCGGCTGTAACACACAGCTGACACACTCACTCTATGGAGCGGACTCAGCCCGTGAGCCCGCTCCATATTCCCCCACCCGGCGTGCGCCGTATATATACGGCGGATGTCGGGAAGGGGTTAAAAACTGCACCCCTTAAAGTATTCAAAACAGCATTTAGAAAGTTTAACCCTTTATGCGTTTTCACAAGAATTAAAGCAAAGTGGAAGGGACATTTGCAAATTTCATTTTTTTTGCAGAAATTCCATTTTAAGCCAAGTTTTTTACCAGAGAAACACAACTAAATATTTATTGCCCTGATTCTGCAGTTTTTAGAAATATCCCACATGTAGCCTGTGTGTGCTACAGGCCTGAAACCAAAGCCCCAGAAGCAAAGGAGCACCTAGTGGATTTTTCGGCCTTCCTTTTCTTAAATTATATTTCAGGCACCATGTCAGGTTAGAAGAGGTCTTGTGCTGCAAAAACAAAGGAAACCCCCCAAAAGTGACTCCATTTGGGAAACTACACCCCTAGAGGAATTCATCTAGGGATGTAGTGAGCATTTTGACAACACAGGTGTTTCATAGATTTCATTAGAATTCGGCAGTAAAAATGAAAAATTAAATTTTTTTCCACTAAGACGTAGCTTTAGGTCAAAATGTTTCATTTTCTCATCAAATAAAGGAGAAAAAGCACCGTAACATTGGTAAAGCAACTTCTCCAGGGTACGGAAATACCCCATATGTAGTAATAAACCACTGAATGAATACACATCAGTGCACAGAAGGGAAGGAGCGCCATTTGGCTTTTGGTGAGCAGATTTAGCTGGATTGGTTTTTCTGCTACATGTCGCTTTTGCAAAGCCGCTTAGGTACCAGTACAGTGGAAACTACCCAAAAGTCACTATTTGGCAAACTACACCCATTGAGGAATTCATCTGGGGGGGTGGGGGGGGGGGGGGAGGAGTGAGCATTTTAACCCCACAGGTGTCTCATAGATTTTATTAGAAATGGGCAGTGAAAATTAAAAATTACATTATTTTCCAATAAGACGTAGCAGTAGTTCAACATTTTTCATTTTCTCAACAAATAAAGGGGAAAAAGCACCGTATCATTTGTAAATCAGCTTCTTCCGAGTAGGGAAATACCCCACACGTGGTCATAAACTGCTATTTGGACACACAGCAAGGCTCTAAAGGGTAGGAGCGCCATTTAGTATTTGGAGTGGAGATTTTACAAGATTCGTTTTTTCACACCATGTTGCATTGAACTATAGTACCAGTACAGTGGTACCCCTGAGAAATTACCCCATTTTGGAAACTAGATCCCTCAAAGAATTTATCTAGGGGGTAGTGAGCATTTTGACCGCACAAGTGTTTTGCAAAAATGAGTAAACAATAGATGTTGCAGATTGAAAATTGCCGTTTTCCACAGATATGCCATTTCAGTGCCCAATGTGTTGTGCCCAGCTTGTACCACCGTAGACATCCCATAAATTGTTAAGTGGGTTCTCCAGAATACAGTAATACCCCATATGTGGTCATAAATTGCCGTTTGGGCACACTGCCAGGCTCAGTTGGACCACCATTTGGCTTTTGAAGCGCAGATTTGGCTTGGTGTATTAGTGGTATTTCAGCTTATAATGTGGGGGCATATGTGAGCTGGGCGGAGTACATCAGGGTATATGTAAGCTGGGCAGAATACATCAGGGTATATGTAGGCTGGGCGGAGTGCATAATAGGATGATGTAATAATGGGGTGAATGAATAATCCCTGGATTGGTGTACATGCTTTGAACCAATCCTTTATGCACAGGCCGGGTTTATTGGGTATTATACAAAATATCTGCGCTCCAGTATTGCCTAATCTTTGACTTCTTCACTAGCTCTATAAGCAGCACAAGGCCCTAAAGTTTCCTCATCTCAGCTGCATCTACAGGGTCCAACTGTGGGGTCCAGCAAATGACGATGTGGGGTATTTAGTGAAATTCTACTGGACCTAAAAAATTTGTCTGGGCCGTCATTTAGCATCATTGCGTTTTACGAGTCAGAACGTGTTATTTTTCCGTTAACAGAGCTGTGTGAGGGTGCGTTTTTTGTGGAACGAGCTGTAATTTTTGTTGGTTCCATTTTGGGGTACATGCGATTTTTTTCATCACTATTTATTCCATTTTTTGGGAGAGGAGGAAACCAAAAAACAGCAATGATCGCAGTTTTGTTTTTTTATTTTTTTTAGTGTTCACCGTGCAGTATAAACAACATGTCAACTTTATTCTACCGGTCGATACGATTACAGCGACACCAAATTTATATCGTTTTTTTTACGTTTCACTACGTTCCCACAATAAAAATACTCTTCTCTAAAAAAAAAAAAAAGATCATGTTTTAGTGTCACCATTTTCTGACGGCCATAACTTTTTAGTTCATATCGCTGCGGGAGGGCTTGTTTTATGCGTGACGAACTGTAGTTTCTATTGGTACCATTTTGCATTACTTGCAACTTTTTGATCACTTTTTATTAAAAAATTTTTGAGACAAGATGACCAAAAAATAAAATGCTGTCGTTTTTTATTAAAGGTAATGTGTCGCTAGAAGAACATTTTTTTTTGTTAAATAGTTAGTGTATAGGTGATTAGACATTGTTCTAATTTTTTTATTTTTTTCACGAGTCAGGAAATATTATAAATTAGATTCTAATTTTAAGTATTTCCCAGCGCTGGTCACTAGATGGAGCAATTCCCAAAATTGCAGCATTGCATGTGGTAAAGCAACCACATTGCTTTATGCTGCAAAATTTGAGAAAACTCACTCGCTCTAGTGAGCTCTCAGAACCCCCCCCTCCTTTATCCTGGCTAGTGCCGGGAGAAACGAGGGGATTGAACGGTCAAACCTCCTACACTGTGTGTCGCCATTTTTTGAGCTAACACACAGTGTAGTAGGTTAACATACAGTAGTAAACACACGCTGAAACACGAACATACATAGAAATAACTTACCTGCTCCTGCCGCTCCCTCCGGTCCGTCCGCTCCGTCTGCTACCGCCGCTCCAAGTGCACAAGTCCGGAAGCCACGACCGGAAGTAGTAATCTTACTGTCCGGCCGCGACTTCCGGTCCACAGGAAAATGGTGCCGGACGTCGCACATTTCGACTTGGACTGTGTGGGCCCCGTTCGCGTTCACTATGGGACTGTAGCTGCCGTATTCCATGTCTGTATGTGTCGTTAATCGACACATACAGAAATGGGAAAAAAAAAATGGCAGCCCCCATAGGTCAAATTGATCTAAAAAAAAATTTTTACGTGACACTGGTCCTTTACATTTTTTTACGGTGTTCACCATGCGGTAAAAATAATGTGATATTTTTATAGATCAGGCCGTTCCAAATGCGGTGATACCTATTATGTATAGTTTTTTTTCAGGTTTTCATTTTTTATCTAATTATAAAGGAGTTGATGAGGGAAACAGGGCAAGTGTTTTTTTTTTTTTTTTTTTTTTTTTTTATTAGTTAACCCTTTCAAGCCTGAGCTCATTTTGGCCTTCAGGACCAGCCCCATTTTTTCAAATCTGACATGTGTTAGTTTATGTGGTAATAACTCCGGAATGCTTTTGCCTATCCAAGCGATTCTGAGATTGTTTTCTCGTGACATATTGTACATTAGTGGAAAAATTTTGTCAATAAATTCATTGCTTATTTGTGAAAAACACCTAAATTGAGAAAATTTGCAAAAATTATGATTTTTCTAATTTTAAATGTATCTGCTTGTAGAACAGATAGTAATACCACACAAAATAGTTACTATTTCACATATTCCATATGTCTACTTTATATTTGCATTGTTTTTTGAACATTATTTTATTTTTCTAGGACGTTACAAGGCTTAGAACTTTAGCAGCAATTTCTCACATTTTTCAAGAAAATGTCAAAAGGCGATTTTTACAGGGACCAGTTCAGTTCTAAAGCGGCTTTGAGGGCCTTATGTACTAGATAGACCCCATAAATCACCCCATATTAAAAACTGCACCCCTCAAAGTATTCAAAAAAGCATTCAGAAAGTTTCTTAATCCTTTAGGCGTTTCACAGGAATTAAAGCAATGTAGAGGGGAAATTGACAAATTTTATTTTTTTTGCTGCAATTCATTTGTAATACATTTTTTTCTGTAAGAAAGAAGGTTTTACCAGAGAAACGCAACACAATATTTATTGCCCAGATTCTGCAGTTTTTAGAAATATCCCACATGTGGCCATAGTGCGATAATGGACTGAAATACAGGCCTCAGAAGCAAAGGAGCAAATAGTGGATTTTGTGGCCTCCTTTTTTTAGAATATATTTTAGGCACCATGTCGGGTTTGAAGAGGTCTTGTAGTGCCAAAACAGTGGAAATCCCCCAAAAGTGACACTGTTTTGGAAACTGCACCCCTCAAGGAATTTATCTAGGGGTATAGTTAGCATCTTGACCCCACAGGTCTTCTGCTATATTTATTGGAGTTTGCCTGTGAAAGTGAAAATCTACTCTTTTTCTTAAAAAAAAATAAAAATATATATATATATATTTGCAAGGAATAAAGAATAAAAAGCACCCAAAAACTTGTAAAGCTACTTCTCCCGATTACAGCAATACAACATATGTGGAACTTAACTGCTGTTTGGACCCAAAGCAGAGCTCAGAAGGGAAGGAGCGCCATTTGGATTTTGAAGCGCAGATTTTGCTGGATTGGTTTTCAGTGCCATTTCGCTTTTGCAACGCCCTGGAGGGAGCAAAACGGTGGAAACCCCATTTTGTAGACTACACCCCTCAAGGAATTTTTCTAGGGGTATAGTTAGCATTTTGACCCCACAGTTTTTTTGCTGAATTTAGTGGAATTAGGCCGTGAAAATGAAAATCTACGTTTTTCTGAAAAAACATAGAAATGTTTCGTTTTTACAATGAATAAAGGAGAAAAATCACCCCAAAATTTGTAAAGCAATTTGTCCTGATTACAGCAATACGCCATATGTGGTAATAAACTGCTGTTTGGACCCACGGCAAGACTCAGAAGGGAAGGAACAATATTTGGCTTTTGGAGCTCAAATTTAGCTGGAATGGTTTTCGGGTGTCATGTCGCATTTGCAAAGTCCCTGAGGTACCAAAACAGTGGAAACCTCCCAAAAGTCCCTTTAGGGGATTGGAACGAGCGATCATTAGGTCGCTGGTACAATACACTGCAGTGCTAATATATAGCAGTATAATATCATTTGAACTGGCTCCTGTAACAGCGCGATCGCTGTTCCTGTCCATTAGTCCCGGGTGTCAGCTGTAATACACAGCGGACACCTGCAGAATATGGCGGGGGCGCAGCGCATGAGCCCGCTCCATATATAACCCCCCGCACCACGACATGCTATTAAGTCGTGGTGCGCAGCGGATGGTGCAAAGTGAAAATTAATTTTCCACTGATATGCCATTTTAACGCACAATATGTTGTGCCCAGTTTGTGCCACTGAAGACAAATACCTCATGCAATGTTGAGCAGGTTCTCCCGGATATAAAATATCATATATGTGGACGTAAGCTGGTGTTTGGGCACGCTGTGGGGCTCGGAAGGGAGGGAGCGCCATTTGGCTTTTGGAGCGCAGAGTTTGCTTGGTAACTGTTCTGTTTGGGGTTTTGCTGGTATTTCAGTTTATAATGTGGGGGTATGTGTAAATTGGGCATAGTACATCAGGACATAAGAGGGTATAATAATTAGGTAAATAAATAATAATCCGCAGATATGTGGGCAATGTCGCACTGATAAATGGCGCCCAACCTTATCAGCTTTTGGACACTGCACAATTTCTGTCGCTATATTCTGAGAGCCAGAACTTTTTTTATTTTTTCTTCACCGGAGCCGTGCAAGGACTTATTTGTTGCGGGACAATCTGTAGTTTTCATTGGTACCATTTTAGGGTACATGTGATTTTTTTTATCACTTATTCGATTTTTTTGGCAAGCAAAGTGACAGAAAAACGAATTCTGACAATGATTTTTGTCTTTTTTTACACTTTTCACCGTGCGCTATAAATGAAATTTTACTTCATTCTGCGGGTTGATACGATTACGGCGATACCAGATGTATATAGTTTTTTTTATGTTTTGTGACATTTGCGCAATAAAATCACTTTGATAAAATTATTTATTTTTTGTGTCACCATATTCTGAGCCATAGCTTTTTTATTTTTCAGTCAAAAAAGCTGTGTAAGGGCTTGTTTTTTGCGGGACGGGTTGTCGTTTTTATTGGTACTATTTTAGGGTACATGCAACTTTTTGATCACTTTTTATTCTATATTTTTGGAGGGTTGAGGACCAAAAAAATAGTGATTCTGACATAGTTTTTTAATAATTTTTTTTGCGCTGTTCACCGTGCGGGAAAAATAATATTATAGTTTTATAGTTTGGGTCGTTACGAACGCGGCGATACCAAATATGTGTACTTTAATATTTTCATTTTTTTCCCTATAATAAAAGACTTATTATTAGGAAAAAAAAGCATTTTTTGTTTTTCTAACTTTAATAAAAATGTTTTATAAAAATGTAAAAACAAGTTATGACTTTATTTTTTACTTGAAGACTGGCAGCACTGATCGCTGCTATAATACATTACACTACATAGGTAGTGTAACGTATTAGAAACTGTTACAGAGTCACACTGACAGGAAGCTTATGAGGACCGGCCTCCGGCTGGTTCTCATAGGCTGCCGTGCATGGCAGACCCGGGGGCCGTTGTATGGCCTCCGGTTCTGCCTTATAACCGATTGCAGCACCTGCAATCGGTCCCCGGGAAAGTTTGTTGTAGCAACAAACTTTACAGTTTGTTGCTACAACAAGCTTTCCCTGCGATCACATGACCGGGACCTGAACCAATTAGGTCCCGGTCATGTCTCCGGGACCAGAGGCAGGGGTTAACAGCGCGATCCGGGTGTCAGCGCTACTCTGAGACACCCGGATCGTGCTTTTAACACCCACCGTGAATTCACGTTGGCGCTGCACAGAGCCCAGCAAATGCCGACGTGAATATACAGTGGGCGGTCGGGAAGCGGTTAAAGGGAACCTGTCACCAGCATTTTAGCTATAAAGCCAGCAATACCTGGTGAAAGTGGGTGAAAAATCATTGTCATCTAAGCTATAAATATGTTCTAAGTAAGCTCTGTAGCTTTAGTATTTTCAGTGGTCCCGCGCCGTATGCAAATGAGCAGAAAAGAGTCAAATCTTCATCCGAAAAGAGTCAGATTTTCATTCCTCCATCGTCTCAGAGTGGACTCCACCTCCTTTTTGATTGACAGCTCCTTAGCCAGTCAGGGCCGGACAGGTGGCGGCGGTGGGCGGGGTTAAGAAGCTGCATCCCAGAGGGAAAAATAATTACCATAAAAAGGCGGGAAGAGTTTAAACTACTATATTTACCGCCAGAGGAGGACTTCAGGAAAGAAGAGAACAGGAACGAACTCTGTACAGCTGCGGCCATTGAGGGGTCAGGCGAGTTTAACAGGTAAGATGTTGATGACAGGATCCCTTTAAAACTTGTATTTATTTTCCTTTAAAGGCATGGTGTTGCCCTAAAAACATGTTTTTTTTAAAAAAATTAAACATTTAGTGTGTGGGTGATTAAACATTGTTCAAATTTTTTTTTTTTTTTTTTGGCACGAGCCATGTAATATTATAAATTATTTCTAATTTATAATACTACCCATTTTTGGCCACTAGATGGGGCTGTTCCCAAAATTGCAGCATTGCAACATTGGGTTAAAAGCCCTCGCTCTAGTGAGCTCTCAGCATCCCCCCCTCCTTTATCCTGGCTAGTGCCGGGATAAACGAGGGGTTTGAAAGGTTTAACCTGCTACACTGCGTGTCGCCATTTTTTGAGGTAACCCACAGTGTAGTAGGTTTACATATAGTAGTAAACACACACAAACACTAACATACATTGAAATCTCTTACCTGCTCCTGCCGCCGCGGCTCCCTCTGGCCCGTCCGCTCCGTTTGCTGCCGCTGTTCCATGTGCACAAGTCCGGAAGCCGCGACCGGAAGTAGTAATATTACAGTCCGGCCGCGACTTCCGGTCCACAGGAAAATGGCGCCGGACGGCGCCAATTTCGAATAGGACTGTGTGGGAGCGGCGCATGCGCAGTTCCCACACAGACGCCGTA
Source organism: Rhinoderma darwinii (assembly GCF_050947455.1). Lineage (NCBI taxonomy): Eukaryota > Metazoa > Chordata > Amphibia > Anura > Rhinodermatidae > Rhinoderma > Rhinoderma darwinii. The sequence continues at coordinate 517,877,513 of NC_134687.1, read as the reverse complement.
CACGGACGTGAATGGGACGGGAGCCGTTCACAGTCCCTATGGGACTGTGGCTGCCGTACTCCATGTCTGTGTGTGTCGTTAATCGACACACACAGAAATGGAACAAAAAATGGCAGCCCCCATAGGGAAGAAAAAGTGTAAAAATAAGAAAAAGTAAAACACAAACACACAAATGAATAAAAACGTTTTTATTAAAGCACTAACATCTTTAACATATAAAAAAAATTATTTGCCATGACACTGTTCCTTTAACATTTTTTTTCACTTTTTTCTTTATACACTTACCTGGGGACTTGAAGATCTGGTCTTCTGATCCCCGGTACAATACACTGCACTACTTATGTAGTGCAGTGTATTGTAACGGTCATTCTTCATTTGACAGTTAGCCTATTACGTCATGCTTCGGGCAGGACCTAATAGGCTACCGTACCTGGGCAACCAGGAAGCCTAGCAACGGCTTCCAGGTTGCCATAGCAACCATCGCCACCAACTATCCATCGCCAGGGGGGCACAGAGGGAGCTCCCTCCCTCTGTCAACCACTTCAATGCGGCGGACGTCATTTACAGCCGCATTGAAGGGGTTAAATGGCTGCGATCTGCGGTAACGGCCATTGCAGCGGGATGTCAGCTGTGTATGACAGCCGCTGAAGATAAAACGCGCACAGCTCCTGTGCACGCTTTATCTACAGGGCGTGACTACGCCCTATTGCGGGAAGGGGTTAATGTTAGCAGACATGATCCGATTCTCAAATAATACTGAAGCATAGGCTCTAAGCTAAACATTTGGCCCACATTTATGAATGTATATGTGCCTTCTTTAGGTTGCATTTTACTGTGCGACATTAACCATTTACGCCAGAACTTGGGGATAATTGCGCCATTAACCTCAGTTAACCACTGCCATTTAAAAAATATTTTTTTCCATGTCGAAAGGTGTCCAAAGCCTTTAAAGGGAAGGTGTCATGATTTACTTATTTTTTTTATTATATTGCTTTTAATATATTAACAAAAATTTTATTTAATGGTGTTCTCATTTTTACTTTTTAATGTATTTTTACTTCTCTATGGGGGCTGCCATTTATTTATTTTTTTAACCTCTGGGTCGTTAATCGACACATACAGAGATAGAATACGGCACATACAACCCCACAGAGAATGCGAACGGGAGCCGTTCCATTCTCTATAGTGTACGCCGTCTGTGTGGGAACGGCGCATGCGTCGCTCTCACACAGTCCAAAAGGAAGGTCTTTGGCAGAGCGACACCCGGCGCCATTTTCATGTGGACCGGAAGCCGCGGCTGGACAGTACTTCCGGTCGCGGCTTCCGGACATATGTTCCAGGCAGTGAAGACGCGAGGAGTAGGATCGGAGGCAGCAGCGGCGGCAGGAGCAGGTAAGTTATGTTTGTGATGTGTGTATTATGCTCGTGTTATACTGTCTGATTACCACTGTATCTAATCCTCCTACACTGTGTGCCGCCATTTTCTGAGCGAATGCACAGTGTAGGAGGATTAGAAGATTCAACCACCACCTTCTCCAGGCACCATTCTCAGAAGCGTACAGACCAAAACGAAGCTAGTTCGTAGAGCGAAATCCGGCGCCATTTTCATGTGGACCGGAAGCTGCTGCCGGACAGTAAGATGACGACTTCCAGCCGCGGCTTCTGGCCATATGTTCAACAAAGCGAAGGCGCAAGGAAGGCGCGTAGACCAGCGGAGGCAGCAGGAGCAGGTAATTTATGTTTGCGTATGTGATGTGTGTATTATGTTTGTGGATGTTCGGGTTATACTGTCTGCTGAGCCCTGTATCTAATCCTCCTACACTGTGCATTCGCTCAGAAAATGGCGGCACACAGTGTAGGAGGTTTGAAGACATTCAAACCCCTCCTTCTCCTGGCACTAGCCAGAAGAATGGAGGGGGGCGGGATTGTGTGAGGACACTAGAGGAGTGTGCCCACCCCAAATTTGCAGCATAAATCAATGAGGTTGCTTTACCACAGGGACCATGCTGCAATTTTGGAAACTGCTCCCTCTAGTGGCCAGCACATGGAAATGTTATAAATTAGAATCTAATTTATAATATTTCCTGACTTGTGAAAAAATTAAAAAAAAATTAAAACAAATGTGTAAATCACTTAAATACGAATTGTTTAACTGAAAAAAAAAAATAAAAAAAAATTCTAGCTACATTCCCTGTAAAGGAAATGATTATGGATACCCACACACAAAGGATTTGTTGCGAATTTTCTACAGCATTTTCGCACGTGTTGCGTACTGCGATTTTCACCCCTTTTACATTGAAATGGGTTAAATCTGATGTGAACATAACGAGAAACAAGCAAAAAAAACATTCTGTATACATTATTTTTAGATGCACAAGTAACATCCATTCATCGACCTGAAGAATACATTGAAGAGAAATTCAGGGCAGGATCAACAATATATAGGAAAAGAAGAAAAAATTAATAAAAACTAAAGTGCTTGCATGTACTATTTGCATGTGACATATTGTAAAAAAAAAAAATACACAGTACTATGCAAAAGTTTTAGGCAGTTGTGGAAAAATGCTGCAAAGTAAAAATGCTTTCAAAAATAGAAGTGTTAATATTTTTTTTTTATCAATTCATAATATGCAAAGTGAATGAACATAGGAGAAATCTAAGTCAAGTCCATAGTTGGTGTGACCACCCTTTGCCTTCAAAACAACATCAAAGTAGGTGCACTTGAACAACCTCGGCAGGGAGTTTGTTCCAAACATCTTGGAGAACTAACCACAGATCTTCTGTAGATGTAGACTTCCTCAAATCCTTCTGTCTCTTCGTGTAATCCCAGACAAACTGGATGATGTTGAGATCAGGGCTTTGTAGGGGACCATATCATCACTTCTAGGGCTCCTTGTTCTTTTTTACGGGGAAGATCATTCTTAATGACATTGGCTGTATGTTTGGGGTCGTTGCTGCATAATAAAGTTGGAGCCAATCAGACGCCTCCCTGATGGTATTGCATGATGGAGAAGTATCTGCCTGTATTTCTCAGCATTGAGGACACCTTTAATCCTGACCAAAACCCAACTCCATTTGCTGAAATGCAGCCCCAAACTTGAAAGGAACCTACACCATGCCTCATTGTTGCCTGTAGATGCTCATTACTGTACCGCTTTCCAGCCCTTTGGCAAACAAACTGCCTTCTGTTACAGCCAAATATTTAAAATTTTGACTCATCAGTCCAGAGCACCTGCTGCCATTTTCCTGCCCCCTAGCTCCATAGTTGAGTCGCTTGGCCTTGTTTCCACATTGAAGGGATGGCTTTTTTTCCACAATTCTTTCAGGAAGACCCCTTCTGGCCAGACTTCTCTGAACAGTAGATGGGTGTACCTGGGTCCCACTGGTTTTTGCCAGTTCTGAGCTGATGGCACTGCTGGACATCTTCCGAAGGGAAGCGAGCATGATGTGTCTGATCTGCTGCACTAAATTTCCTTGGCCCACAACTGCGTCTATGGTTCTCAATGTTGCCCGTTTCTTTGTGCTTCTTCACAAGAGCTTTAACAGCACATTTTGAAATCCCGGTCTGTTTTGAAATCTTACCTGGGAGAGATCTTGCTGATGCAGTATTACTACCTTGTGTCTTGTTGCTGTGCTATGTCTTGCCATGGTGGACCTGTGACATAAAATGGTCTTCCACAACCTCACCTTTGTAGCAGTTTGGCTGTTCATTACCCAGTTAAGGCCTCATGCACACAACCGTAGCCATGTGCACGGCCGTGATTTTTGGGTTGGCCGGCAGAGGAGTGTCATCCGCGAGCCGCCCGCAATTCGCGGGCCGTGCACATGGCCGTGTCCATTATTTTCTATGAGCCTGGATCGCAGAACACGGCCGTAATAAAACATACCCGTTCTTTCTGCGTTCCAGGCTACTGGGCCATGCACGAACCGTGGAAACCACGGTCATGTACATGGCCCCATAGAAATGAATGGGGCCGTAATTCTCCTGTGGATTTTTCGGGGGAATTAGGGTATGTGCACACGATAACTGCAATTACGTCTGAAATTACGGAGCTGTTTTCAGGAGAAAACAGCTCCTGAATTTCAGACGTAAATGCATGTACTGGCGTTTTTCGCCACGTCTTTTACAGACGCAATTTGGAGCTGTTCTTCATTGAAGTCAATGAAAAACGGCTCCAATTACGTCTCAAGAAGTGTCCTGCACTTCTTTGACGAGGCTGTTATTTTACGCGCCGTCTTTTGACAGCGATGCGTAAAATGACAGGTCGTCGGCACAGTACATCGTAAGACCCATTGAAAGTAATGGGCAGATGTTTGCCGACGTATTGGAGGCGTAATTCATGGCGTAAAATGCCTCCAATACGTCTGAAAATAGGTCGTGTGAACCCAGCCTTATGGCCGCAAAAGCACGTTCATGTGCATGGGGCCTAAGCCTCCTACACAGCTGTTTCTGTTACAGTTAATGACTGTGTTTCAACCTACATATGAAAATGATGATCATTATCGCTTGTTTGGTATAATTGGTTACTCATACACCTGACTATAATCCTACAAAATCCATGACTTTGTGCAAGTGTACCTAGAAGAATTGATGCTGTTTTGAACCCCCAAAAGTGACCCCCATTTTGGAAACTACGCCCCTCAAGGAATTTAAGCCATTTTTAATTTTTACAAGGAATAAAGGAGAAAAAGGACCCCAACATTTGTAAAACAATTTCTCCCGATAACATAAATATGCCATATGTGGTAGTAAACTGCTGTTTGGACCCACAGAGGGGCTTAGAAGGGAAGGAGCGCTAATTGGCTTTTGGAGCTCAAATTTAACTGAAATGGTTTACGGGTGCCATGTAGAATTTGCAAAGCCCCTGAGAGACCAAAACAGTGGAAACCACACAAAAGTGACCCCATTTGGGAAACTACACCACTTAAGAAATCGATCTAGGGGTATAGTGAGCACTTAGACCCAACAGGTCTTCTGCAGAATTAGAATTAGGCTGTGAAAATGAATATCAACATTATTTCCACTAAAATTTTGAATTTTTTCAATTTCACAAAAGATAAGAGGAAAAAAAAGCACCCCAACATTCGTAAAGCAATTTCTCCCGAGTACAGCAATACCCCACATGTGGTCATAAATGTTTTTTCATTAGAAAGTAATCAACCCTTTTCGGACGGATCAATTTTTCCCTCCCCGCTTTCCAAAAGCCATAACTTTTTTTATTTTTCCGTCAGAGTGGTGTGAGGGCTTATTTTTTTGTGGAACGGGCTGTAGTTTTTATTGGTACATACAACTTTTTGAGCACTTTTTATTACATTTTTTTAAAAATTCTTTATTTTTCACGGCGTTCACTGTGCGAGTTAAATAATGGTATATTGTAATAGTTTGGACTTTTACAGACACAGCAATATCAATTTTGTGTATTTTATTATTTTTTTTACATTACTTTAGACAAAAAAATGTGAAAAGTTTTTTTTGGGGAATTTAAATATTTATTCAATTTTTTTCACTAATAATAATTTACTTTTGTTTAAACACATTTTATTAGTCCCCCTAGGGGACTTGAACCAGCAATCAGTAGATCACTGGTACAATACTAATGTATTGCAGTACATTGTCATTTTTACAGGCTCCTGTAACAGCGCGATCGCGGTTCCTGTCCGTTAGTCCCAGGTGTCAGCTGTAATACACAGCTGACACCCCCAACGTATGGCACTGGCTCAGCGCGTGAGCACGCTCCATACATTACCCCCACACCACGACATGCTATTAAGTCGTGGTGCGCGAAGGGGTTAATGCGCTGCGGATGGTGCAGAGTGAAAATTGCAATTTTCCACGGATATGCCGTTTTACATGCCACTGCTGTTTGGGCACGCTGTACGGCTCAGAAGGGAAGGAGTGGCATTTGGAGCGCAGATTTAGCTTGGTAGTAGTTCTGTTTGGCGTTTTGCTGATATTTCAGTTTATAATGTGGGGGCATATGTAATCTGTGCGGAGAACATCCGGACATAAGAGGGTATAATAATGGGGTAAATCAATAATAATCCGCAGATATGTGGCCAGTGTCGCACTGATAAACGGTGCCCAATCTTATCCGCTTTTGGAACACAGCACATTTTGCATCGCCATATTGTGAGAGCCAGAACTTCTTTATTTTTTCTCCACCGGAGCTGGGTGAGGGCTTATTTTTTGCGGGACAATATGCGGTTTTCATTGGTACCATTTTGGCGTACATGTCGTTTTTATGATCACTTTTTATTCAATTTTTTTGGCAAGCAAGGTGACCAAAAACCATAAATTCTGACAATGTTTTTTATTCTTTGTTTTTTTTTTTTTTACGGCGTTCACCCTGGGCTATAAATGACCATTTTACTTTATTCTGCAGGTCGATACGATTACGGCGATACCATATGTATATCGTTTTTTTAGGTTTTGCATTGTTTGCACAATAAAATCACTTATTTATAAAATTATTTCTTTTTTGTGTCACCATATTCTGAGAGCCATTACTTTTTTTATTTTTCAGTCAAAAAAGCTGTGTAAGAACTCATGCACACAAACGTAAAAACGCCTGTAATTACGGGCCCATAGACTTCTATTGGCCACGGATACCTTCCCGTATGCTTACGGGAAGGTGCCCGTGCCGTTGAAAAATATAGAACATGTCCTATTTCAGGCCGTAATAACGGCACGGGCAGGCCCATAGAAGTCTATGGGGCTCCCGTAATTATGGGTGGCTACGTGTGCGCACCCGTAATTACGGGAGCGTTGCTAGGCGATGTCAGGGGATAGTGACTGTCCAGGGTGCTGAAAGAGTTGAACGATCGGCAGTAACTCTCAGCACCCGGGACAGTGACTACCGCTGGAGTTAATAGTATTAAAAGTTAAAGGGAAGGTGTCGCGAAAATTTTTTTTTTATATAAATTTGCTTTTAGTATGGTATTAAAATACATTTTATTTATTTGTGTTGTACTTTTTTCTTTCTTTTACTTCTCTATGGGGGCCGCTCCCACACAGTCCAAAAGATAGGTCTTCAGCAGAGCGACATCCGGCGCCATTTTCATGTGGACCGGAAGCCGCAGCCGGACAGTAAGATGACTACTTCCGGTCGCGGCTTCCGGACATATGTTCCAGGCAGCAAAGACGCGAGGAGTAGGATCGGAGGCAGCAGCGGCGGCAGGAGCAGGTAAGTTATGTTTGTGTATGTGATGTGTGTATTATGTTCGTGTTATACTGTCTGATTACCACTGTATCTAATCCTCCTACACTGTGTGCCGCCATTTTCTGAGCGAATGCACAGTGTAGGAGGTTTAGAAGATTCAACCACCTCCTTCTCCTGGCACTAGCCAGGATAAGGGACGGGGGATTGTGTGAGCTCACTAGACCGTGTGTGTCTACACCAAATTTGCAGCATATAGCAATGAGGTTGCTTTACCACATTGCAATGCTGCAATTTTCGGAACTGCTCCCTCTAGTGACCAGCACATGGAAATGTTATAAATTAGAATCTAATTTATAATATTTCCTGACTTGTGAAAAAATTAAAACAATGTTTAATCACTTAAATACTAACTGTTTAACTGGAAAAAAAACAAAAAACATTTCTAGCGAAACATTCCCTTTAATCTTCTTCTTTCTCCAGTCCGGCCTCCCGGGATGACGTTTCAGCCCATGTGACCGCTGCAGCCAATCACAGGCTGCAGCGGTCACATGGACTGCCGCGTCATCCAGGGAGGTCGGACTGGATGTCAAGAGAGGGACATGTCACCAAGACAACGGCCGGGTAAGTATGAATTTCTTTTACTTTTACTGCGGAAAGGGCAGTCCCTTCTCTCTATCCTGCACTGATAAAGAAGGGCTGCCGATTAGTGCAGTGCAATTTTGCAGCGAAAACGTGCCCGTAAATACGGGTGCAATACGGGTCGAATACGTGTGACCAAGGACCCATATTTACGCCAGTATTTACGGGAGGACAAAAATACATTCGTGTGCATGAGGCCTAAGGGCTTGTTGTTTTTGCAGGATATGTTGTCGTTTTTATTGGTAATATTTTGGCGTACATGCGACTTTTTGATCACTTTTTATTGTATATTTTGGGAGGGGTAGTGACCAAAAAAATAGTGATTCCAGCATTGTTTTTTTTACTTATTTTTTTGCGTTGCGGTGTTCATCGTGCAGGAAAAATAATATTATAGTTTTATAGTTGAGGTCATTACGAACGCAGTGATACCAAATGTGTGTAATTTTTTATTATAGGAAAAAAAGCATTTTTTGTTTATGTAACTTATAACTTATTTTTACACTTTAAAAAAAAAAAAAAATTTATTATTTTTTACTCCTCCCACAAAGGGACATTTAGACTTGCAGCTCTAATCGCTGAGTACACAGAGTTTAACCGCCTCCTGGGGGCGATATCTTATGCCAAAGTTTCACCGTGAAAAGGCGGCGCTCTGGCATAAGTACCCTTAATGGCCGCAGTGAAAACACGTATAGGCGGTCATTAAGGGGTTAAATTAAAAAGGTCAATCAGTGTGTTTTGTAATATTACGCTGAATCCTGTACCCTTCAGGTCCGCGGGACTGATGGGTTTAGTGTCAGCGGGTCCTGCGTGTCTCTGGCGGGCAGGATCCACCTACTATCCATCAAATCTAAGTTCATAACTTAGATGTGATCGATTACAGACCCGCTGACACTAAGGGTATGTGCACACGATAGCAGGCATTTACGTGTTAAAAGACAGACTGTTTTCAAGAGAAAACAGCTGCCTCGTTTCACACGTAAATGCTCCTCCTCGTAATATACGAGGAGTTTGTGACGCTCGTAAATCTTGAGCTGCTCTTCATTGGAGTTCAATGAAGAACGGCTCAAATTACGTGGCAAAGAAGTGTCCTGCACTTCTTTGCCGAGGCAGTCAATTTACGCGTCGTCGTTTGACAGCTGTCAAACGACGCGTAAATTACAGGTCGTCTGCACAGTACGTCGGCAAACCCATTCAAATGAATGGGCAGATGTTTGCCGACGTATTGTACCCCTATTTTCAGGCGTAAAACGAGGCATAATACGCCTCGTTTATGCCTGAAAATAGGTCGCGTGAACCCAGCCTAAACCAGTCAGTCCCGCGGACCTGACAGATTCAGGTCTTAGCACATGATATAGCTGCTCTGTATAGAGAAAACAGAGAAGCTGTATCTCAAAAAGTAAAAATATTTTTTTAGGGAAACTATTTAGAAAGTTGAACAAAACACACAGATTTAATTTTTAAAAAAAAATAATGATTGCTTTCCAAGGTTAAGGCCACATTCACACGAACGTGTTTTTGCGGCCGCAATTCCACGGGAGAATTGCGGCCATGCACATGACCGTAGTTTTTGCGGTCTTTGCACGGCCCGGGAACCCGCACCGCAGAAAGAACGGGCATGTCCTATTAGGCCGTCTTCTGCGGTCCGGACTCATTGAAAACAATGACGGCGGCCATGTGCATGTCCTACGATTTGCGGGCGGCCCGCGGCTGACAGTCCGCAGCCGGCCGACCCGAAAATCAAGGCCGTGCACACGGCTACGGTCGTGTGCATGAGGCCTTACATAGTCTTTACTAGCTTAGCCGAGCTCCTATAACACAACAGACAGGTTTTTCCCACAACAAATTACTATTAATATTATTACTTTATGCCTGGCATAAAGACTAAACACTTTCCAGAATGCAAATCACCAAAGTTAGCAGCAAGAAATGATGGAAGAGTTCAGCTCTGAAGCCAGCAGATTTGTGAATGCAGCTTTGGACTATAAGGTCTCCTGCACATGTTGCATATTTGATGTGGAATTTCTGTGCTGAAATTCCGCAGTGAATTACAATAGCAGAAAAGTGAATGGGATCTTAACAAATCTTATGCCCACGCTGCAGAAAAAGTTAGCAGAAAAGATGTGCGGAAATTGACCTGCGGTGCGGATTCTGATTTTGCAGCATGTCAATTTAGGTTGCAGAAACAATGTGGAATTTCCGGGTGGAAAATCTGCAATGAATACGGGCCTGCAATGAATGTGTGCAGGGGGCCTAAAAGCAGGCTGTCAGAATCAGTAAATAAATAACAAGTATTAGGCTGGGTTCACAATGAGTTTTTTGATGTGGAAACTGCGCCGCAAAACGTCTCCCATTAATTTGAATGGGAGGCGGTTTTTTCCCGCTAGAGGAAAAAAAGGCACATGTCCCATCTTCGGGCGTTTACGCCTCTGACATCAATGGGAGGCAGAGAAAGCGTATTTCGCAGAGTTTTATGCCCGTGGCGCAGAATGGCCGCGGGGCGAAAAACGCTACGAAAATCGGCGTGCAGGTAGAGGAAAATCTGCCTCAAAACTCCAAACTGAATTTTGAGGCAGATTCTCCTCCTGCAAAAACCTCCGTGTGAACCCAGCCTTACAATGCAGATTCACGACATTACTAAAACTTTTTGCATATATTATTTCTATATGCAAATTGAAAAAATGGCCAAATGAGAAATAATTCAGAATCACCCCAACACAGTGTGACCAGATCCCAACTCAGATGATACCCACAGGATATGCCCTACATGTCTGATAGCTCCCATGTCGCTGGCTGCCAATTCCAGTGCCTGCCTGAAATCGACAGCCAGCAGCTTTCTCACCAGGCAAGACCCCTGTTCCCAACATAGGTGGTGGTCCCAGAACTGGGCATCTATCTGACATTTATGGCATATCATACAGATATGCCATAAACGTCTGAGTTGGGAATAACCCTTTAGAGGTGGAATTACACAGAGCGTTTTTAGGAAAAACGACACGTTTTTAGCCCATGTCAGCTTGAAGTCAATGGGGAGAAATAAAACGTCATACAAACATCTCTTTTTTTTTAACTTTAAGGCCTTATTCACACGAGCGCGCGCGTTGCACTTCCGTGTGTTATCAGTGAATGGTGCATGGCTGCGTGATTTTCACGCATATGCCATGCTTATGACACGCGGTTTTGAAGTTTAGAAAAGGAAATGAAGGAAGTGCTTTTTTTCCCCCTTCATTTCTTTATTTACTGTTGCGCGAATCACACGCGACACACAAAAGTGCTTCCGTGTGCCGTGCGCGATCACACACCCACTGACTGCAATGGGTGCGTGATGCGCGAAAAACGGCCAAGTATAGGACATGTCGTGAGTTTTAAGCAGCGGACATACGCTGCGTGAAAATCACGGACTGTCTGAACAGCCCCATTCACTAACATAGGTCTGTGCGACGCACTTGATTTTCACGCGCGTATCACGGACGTAATACACGTTCATGTGAATAAGGCCTAACTTGCATTTTTTGAGTCAATGGCATTTTTTTCAATATCACAGCAGGCCTGGCTTTGGCATTTAATTCCATCATTTAGTGGCAATTTTGTCCCATAGACCTCCATACATTTCCCCCCCCCCCCCCCCTCTTTAAAACAAACCCAAGCGTCAATTTGCGTTGCCTTCTTTACGGCATTGTTTTCAGAAAAGAGAGAATATGTTGCAAAAATAAATCTTTGCGTCACATGATCTGTTATGTGAAAAACATCACCTAATAAAAATAGTAAACCACACTTTTAGCAAAAAACGTATGTACCATTTTACTAAAAAAAAAAAACTAACAACTATGTGGCCAGCTATAGGCATTGTCCAGACGGAACGGATTTGCAGCAGAAATTTTTTGCAGCAATCTGGTTGAAAGTAGCAGACTTTCCGCTGTGGAAAAAAAACGCACCATTTCCTGCGTTTTTCTCAATGCTGGGGGATGGTGACATCTCCTCTGAAAAACGCAGCAATTGTCTACTTTCTGCAGCAGGAATTGGCACGCCGCGGTACAAAAAAATATGCACCACCGATCAATTTCTGGTCAGAGATTTTACGCGGCGTGTGGACGACATTTGTTAAATCACACCCACTGTACTGCTACTTTACTCTGCTGCGTATTTTCCCTCCGCAATTCCGGACAGAAAATACGCAGCAATTCCGCTACATGTGGACAAACCCTAAGGCTGGATTCACACGAGCACATTACGTCCGTAATGGACGGAACGTATTTCGGCTGCAAGTCCCGGACCGAACACAGTGCAGGGAGCCGGGCTCCTAGCATCATAGTTATGTACGACGCTAGGAGTCCCTGCCTCGCTGCGGGACAACTGTCCCGTACTGTTATCATGTTTTCAGTACGGGACAGTAGTTCCACGGAGAGGCAGGGACTCCTAGCGTCGTATATAACTATGATGCTAGGAGCCCGGCTCCCTGCACTGTGTTCGGTCCGGGACTTGCAGCCGAAATACGTTCCGTCCATTACGGACGTAATGTGCTCGTGTGAATCCAGCCTAAGCGTATGTTCATACGTGCACATCCGTTACGGCTGGAATTACGGAGCTGTTTTCAGGCGAAAACAGCTCCTGAATTTCAGACGCAGTGGCAGGTGCAGGCGTTTTTCGCAGCGTCCATTACGGACGTAATTGGAGCGGTTTTTCTATGGAGTCAATGGAAAACAGCTCCAATTACGTCCCAAGAAGTGTTCTGCACTTCTTTGACGCGGGCATCTTTTTTACGCGCCGTCTTTCGACAGTGGCGCGTAAAAAAAATGACCGTCTGCACAGTACGTCGTAAAACCCATTCAAATGAATGGGCAGATGTTTGCCGACGCTTTCAAGCAGTATTTTCGGCCGTAATTCCAGGCGTAAAACGCCTGAATTACATCCGTAAATAGTGCGTGTGGACAAGCCCTTAGGCTCACACCAGTATAAGGTCAGGCTTCAATAAGTTTTCCTTTCTATTTTTTTTCCAGGCAGAAAACGTACGTCAATTTAACAGTTTACAGGATCCGTCATATCCACCATGTATCCTCTAACAACAGAACCAATGACTCCAGTGTGAACAGAGCCTTGTAACGTCATATGATTATAAATGTGGCGCACGTTCCACGTGCCATTTATACTGACGTACGTATTGCAGCTTAGATGGTAACACATTGATACAAATGTCCCAAAATCATTACCCATAGATCTGGCTTGTCTCTTACACTCAACACCTGGGAGCAGCTGACACTCAGTGCCACATTACCCTGAGAACTGGACCCTGTCAGGAAAGTTACCATTCTCTCCATCCATCCTATACCCAGGAGCGGTGGGCAGGGCAGCACACCGGGCACATGTGCTCTGCAACTCCTGGCTCATTTCTGGGGATGGTCAGTGACCCCTGCAGAATGTCCCCAGGGCCCGAACTAGTGCAGCAAAGAGTTGCAGTGCCCCGCAGGAGGCTTCACAGCCCGGCCTGCCGCAGTCACACAGAGATGAATGCCCTCCCTGCAGACAACTTTTCAGCAGTAACTTGGAAAGTTATAGCTGCTCGTCCCTCCTGCCGCCCTTACCTGCTGATGTAGCCGTCACCGTCCCCGTCGCAGGTCTGGAAGAGGCGCCTCATCCTCTCCTCTTCTCCGGTGCTCGAGGTGTCGCTGCTCCCGCTACAGCTGCTGCTCCCAGTTACTTCCACAGCAGCCGCCATAGTGCACGACTGGGCGTCCAGAGACTGCCCACTGCTAGATGTGGAACAGCCCGGAGCCAGCTGCGGACACATCCACCGGTTCCCCGCCCAGCACTACTCGCTCTCGGGGGCTGTCCCCTCCGTGGTTCCCTCCCACACCCTCTCTCGTTCCCTGTGCTCTCCCGCTGAGGTGAACTGTTTCGCTTGTGACGAAGGGAGAGAAGAAGTTCATGGCGGGTACTCGAGGTCAGGGAGTAGCCTGTCACCCATATACGTCTACTGGCAAGAGAGCATCCCCCTGAAAGCGCACGAAATCCTCATTACATACAAGTCAAGTGCATGACTTCTTATTCAGCCATTTCATATCTGATTCTGCAAAAGCTGGATAACAACCACTGGCACCCAACGTTATGGGATGTGGCTGCATAACTAGGCAAAATTGCCATTCAGGACTGTAGGAAAGCTGGGTGCCCGGCCCTATAGGGGAGAGTGTAGTTTCATTGGGTCCATTAGTTTCCTTCCACACTACAAAATCTACTGATGATCTACTAGCTTCCTATGAAATGTGTTTGTCGTAGAGGTGACCCCCACTATGACGCGTATATACCCTAATAATGTATATGGACGGGGGTTGGCAAGTTGAGAAAACTCACGAACGTGTTTTTGCAGCCACAATTCTGAAACTCCGCGGCCGTCCGAGCCGAAAATCACGGTCGTGTGCATGAGGCCTAAATGCTATCATTGTAATATCCAATATGAGTTATCATATGAGAAAATGTAGCAATGCACATAAATAATATTTATTATATCAAGTTGCAAAACTGTTCGCTACAGAAGTCCAGAAGTCCAGTATCAACATAGTGAAAATTATTGCAAGTCCGCCAGAGGAGTGGATCATTCAGCGGCTTTCCTCTCTGTCTCTATTCACATTAGAGTCTTGTCTTCTAGTCGTAATGGAGTCATGACAGCTTTGACGGATCCGTTTTGAAAAAATAATTACAGATTCCATGGACTTAGGCCCTATTCACATCTGCGCATTCTGTTGTTCTGCTCCGTCAGAGGAGCAGAGCAACGAAAATGCCAGAAGTGCAGATTTTGTTGAACAACCGAGAAAACCGCGCCCGACGAAACCCATTTAATGGGTTCTGTCAGCTTTCTGTCCGTGGTTTTGGTAATTTCTGCCGGATCTGCGACAGAGGCCCCTAACGTCGCCTCCAACGCAGATGTGAACAGAGCCTAACATATGGGATCATCGGGCTACTATTATTTTTTATTTTGTTTGCAGCAAGAATACCGCTGCAGGCTACATTATTTTTTACATCAAAAAGCAGCTGAAACCTGATGTGAACAGAGCCTAATAGAGGGAAGTCCCCATAGGACGTATGGACAGGGTTTGTCATCTTGAGACAGCCCCTTTAGTGCAGCTTTCAGCTCTCGATAATATGCCCTATTTCCCTCTGTAAGTTTAGCATATCCCAAATTAAATGGACATTTTATAAGATGTTATCTGTATTAACCCCTTAAGGGCGCTGGTCATTTTTCAGTTTTTGCCTCACTGCCTCCTGAGGCCCTTTTCTATCTTTTTCACTGGCATTGCTGTTTTTTTTTTTCATATCGAAGTGTATTTTTTTTTATATATAACGTTTGGTACATAAAAATTTGCATTTAATTTACTGAGTATATAGATTTTTTCTTAAACTGATATGAAAAAGATGTATTCCGCCATTGTTTTTTGTGTTTTTTTTTTGTTATCAACATTCTCTGAACACTAAATTATTATGATTTACATTTATTGCACATATAATTTATGTATTTTTTTTTGTGACTTTTATTTAATAACAATAGCTTTTATTAAAAATATTCATGTTAATTCTTTGTTCTTCATGTCAATTTTTATGTTTTTTTTAAACAAATTATTTTAAACTTTACTTAATTGGTTTTTTTGTCCCACAAGGGGTCACTTACTTTTACATTAAATTTTTTCCTTATAATGCATTGGAATACCTATGCATTACTGTCTGTGAATATTAAATTTGCAAACAGCTGTTTGCCATAACTTAAGACAACCCTGGGAGACTTTGTTAGACCCAGGGCTGTCCCTTAACACCATCAGCCCAGTCAATCGCTATTGCCGGGCTTGACGATCAGGGAACAAATGTTGTCCCTCATTTGTGTTGCTGCAATCGCTATTGATCATGGCATCATATGGGTAAATTGGCCAGGATCTGAGTTTTCTCAGATCCTGGCCATTACCACGTGTGACAGCTGTCAATCAAATGGACAAATCCGCAACGTCTAAAGAAACCTTATAAGACCGGGTTCCTACGCGGCGGATACGCTGCGTAAAAATCGCGCAGCGTGTCCGACCTGGAACCCGCAGTACATTCTGTCTGAAAAATCGCACAATGTGGTGCTTTCTTTTTCGGACGGATTGTCTGCTGCGGAAAGCTGCGGTAAAAAATGCTCATAATTACCTAGGCTGTTGTTATGGCGACGCATCCCTCCTGTGCAGTCCACTCTGGGCTGCAGCCTGTGATTGGCTGCAGCAGTGGTCACATGGGATGCAACGTCATCCCAGGAGGCCAGACTGGACGAAGAAACACAGACTTCTGGGTAAGTATGGTATCTTTCCGTAGTTGCGATTTTTGCGGCGTAATCGCTGTGAATACACCACAAAAGTTGCAACACTTGGCTTTCTGTTGCGGGATTTGCATCCCCATTGAATTCAATGGGGAAAACCCGCAACGGAAAATCAACTAAAACGCAGCATAAATTTATATACATAAATATATTTTTATATATATATATATATATATATATATATATATATATATACACTACCGTTCAAAAGTTTAGGGTCACTTAGAAATTTCCTTATTCTTGCAAGAAAAGCACAGTTTTTTTCAATGAATATAACATTAAATTAATCAGAAATACACTCTATACATTGTTAATGTGCTAAATGACTATTCTAGCTGCAAACATCTGTTTTTTAATGCAATATCTACATAGGTGTATAGAGGCCCATTTCCAGCAACCATCACTCCAGTGTTCTAATGGTACATTGTGTTTGCTAACTGTGTTAGAAGGCTAATCCTTATATGTGATATTAACCATATAACGTATACCTTGGTAAACCTATATCTCCCGAACTCACCAACTCAGGGCCTTTCATAAAATTCTTCGTAAAGTTCGGAAAGTGGAGAAGGGATTACTAATTATCGGCGGCGATTTTAATGAGGCAATGCACCCTACAATTGATTCCTCGAACGTGCTTAGGCCACGCTCCCAATTGCACAACACAGTACATGGGGAGGAGCTATATGACAACACGGGAACGAGCGTGATTTCACATATTTTTCTGCATCACGCAAAGTGTACTCTAGAATTGATATGCTCCTGGTGTGTAAACGTAGCCTGCGATATATGTCCACATCACAGATTGGAACTATATCGTGGTCTGACCACGCCCCGATTACTGTGGTAGTCTCAGATACATCCCCCTCCCCTCCCTTTTCTTCCTGGAAGCTAAACGATCTGGTACTAGATCACCCAATGACTAAGGATCTTATGAATGACCACCTCAAGTTATACTTCGAGGTGAATTCTCCCTCTTCCAATAACTGCTACTCTTTATGGAACGCTCACAAGGCGTACATGAGGGGAATGGGGATTCAGCCCGCGTCCAGACTAAAAAAGCATTGGGAAAAAACGACTGCAGATATTCTCTCCCAACTACGCAATTTAGAGTCCCTTAATAAAAAACAAGTAACTCCGGACATTTCCCTCCGTATCAAAGATCTTAGAGGCCAACTCCAAAGTGTGCTTATGTCACGATATTTGACTATGTCCAAATCTATGCAGTTGGGGTTTTATACCCAGGGTAATAGACCTGGAGCCTTACTAGCCAAAATGATCAAAAAGCGTAATGCTAAACAGAGAACTGTGTTTTTATTAGATCGCCAGGGGGGTCGTATCACCCACCCTCAGGAGATAAGTGAACAATTCAGGAACTATTATTATAGTTTATATAATCTGAAAGCTGATCAATCGACTCATCAACCTTCCACGGAAGAAATAAACAACTTCTTGGGCGGCCTGAATCTCCCTTCCCTCTCAGAAACGGATGGTTCTGCCCTACAAGCACCCTTTACGGTAATAGAGCTATCCCGAGCCATTAAAAGTCTGCAGCAGCATAAGGCCCCGGGCCCTGACGGGTTCACTAATTACTATTATAAAAAATATTCGAATGTGCTGTCTCCATACTTGGTGAGTGTGTTCAATACAGCAGCAGCGACTGGCTCTTTCCCAAGAGAGATGTCTGCTACTGTAGTCACGCTCCCAAAACCAGGGAAATCCCCAGACTCCCCGGCAAACTTCCGCCCTATTTCACTTTTGAATGTGGATATTAAACTCTATGCCAAGGTATTATCCAATAGATTGGTTAACTTACTCCCCACCATTATACATGAAGATCAAGTGGGATTTATTGCAGGTAGACAGGCGCCTGACGGCACAAGGCGGTACATTAATCTGATTGACTGGGCTAAAAAACGGCGAGTACCTTCTGTGCTCCTTGCCCTGGACGTGGAGAATGCATTCGATAGGGTTCATTGGGGGTATCTGGATGCGATCATCACCAAATTTGGGTTTACAGGATGGATTAAATCTGCGATCCTCGCGTTGTATTCTAACCCTTCCGCCCTAGTCCTAGCCTCTGGTTTTCTTTCCACTCCATTCCCCATCAGCATTGGTACTCGACAGGGCTGCCCACTCTCCCCTCTAATATTTGCTATGGTAATGGAGCCACTGGCGGAGGCAATCCGACAAAACTCTGCTATACAGGGTGTTCAAGTTGGTCATGCCCTTCATAAAATAGGGCTATACGCTGACGATGTGATCCTCTCCTTAACGAACCCCTTAGCTTCTCTGGCAGAAGCTCAGAAGACTCTGGAAAAATGTTGGGAGGTGTCATACTACAAGGTAAACTGCAGTAAATCCCACTTGTTGACTGTAGGTCTTCCCTTGCATGTCCAGATTTCTATACAGAGCTCCTTCCCCTTTCAATGGAATCCCCTTAAAATTTCGTATCTAGGTATTTCTCTTACTACATCCACTAATCTCCTTTTTAAACATAACTTTAGCCCACTAATGCAAACCATTCCACAACTGTTGGCATCATACTCCCATGCTAGTACATCCTCGGCGGGCAGGATAGCGGTCATTAAAATGATGATTTTACCCATAATTTTGTACCAATTTCGCACGGTGATAATACCTCTCCCTAACTCGTATTTGCGAGACCTCCAAAGGTTATTGAACAACTTCATTTGGGCACACAAAAAGCCCAGAATCAGGATACATACGATGTACAGACACTGGAGGAGGGGTGGGATGGGGGTGCCGGATGTACAGAGATACTACCGAGCAGCTGTCCTTGATCAGCTACAGTTCTGGTGCACTTCCCCGCCCTCAAAATAATGGGCCCATATAGAACAGGCCACAGTAGACCAACCTCTCCTATCACTTATAAGGGCAAACCCCAAGGTCAACATTAAGCCTTCTGGGGCGATGTCCCCCCCTATTATTGCTTCGATTAAAGTTTGGAAGCATTATTCAACATATCTCCCCCCAACGGCTCTTACATCCATAAAAAATTTACCGTTGAGGTTTCTGATATCTGAGTTGCCGGGGGTGTCTCTGGACAATTGGATATCCTCTGGAATATCTCATATACATAAGCTGTTCACCGGTGACTCTTTGTTGGAAATTCTCTGACCTAGTGTCGATGTACTCTATCCCGAATAGGGACTTCTATAAGTACTTATGCATTAGGCATCTCTTCACCTCTCTGAATGTTAACGTGCCCTTATTTCCCTCTGTAGCTCAAAAGTATTATTTTGGTCCTGTAAATAAAAAAAAGGGTATTTCTATGTTTTATGAAGATCTGTGCGCTCGCCTTCTCTCCAGCAGGCCTCCTTATTATGAAAAATGGGAGGGAGAATTACACTCTTCCTTCACTGTGAAGGATTGGGGTTCGGCCTTTACTTGGACTAGGAAAATCTCTAAAGGGGTGAAGCACTGGGAATCGTCTCAAAAACTACTACTACGTTGGTATATGACCCCTTCGCAGATTGCGAGATCTGACCGTACTCACTCAGAGGCATGCTGGAGGGGATGTGGATGTAAGGGTTCTTATTTTCACATGTGGTGGCAATGCCCCGAGGTTCACTCTTTTTGGGTAAAGGTATTCGATATGATATCCCAGGTGTCCTCCTGTATTGTTAATCCGAATCCGGCCATGGCTCTGTGTTTTTTAGAAATGTCAGAGATCCCGGCGCTAGCCAGAGTGGTGTCTAGTCATATTATTATAGCGGCCCGTTTGCTGATTGCTAGGTCATGGAAACGCAATGATACTATTCCCATTCCTGAACTTATCAATCTGGTGAGTGTCTCTTTTACAATGGAACGCATGTACGCGTTGCGGACACACCGCTTGCCTAAAATTCGAAAATTTTGGGAACCCTGGCAGACCTATCTGACCTCCTCAACCCTGAGCTCTCTCTCAGGGACTCTTATATGTTCCATAATCTGATCCCGTTACAAGTAGCTACTGGAGATTCTCATCTGAGGTACGGGGGCTTCGCTGCGGTGGTGTGACTAGTTGTACTCTGACACTAAGATACCTGGGCACGAACTGCATTGGTTGAGATCATGTTTTTTTGTTTTTTTTTGCCTCCTCCACAGGCGTGCAACAAGTCTAACATTTTTTTAGCTCTGGATGGACGATGTTTGTTGTTCTTCTTGATTCTTCTTTTTGTTTTCTTTTCCCTATTATTTTACTTTCTCGTTGTGTAATCCACTGATGTGAACTGCAAATGTACTGCAACTGCCTGGCTTTATATCTCAAATGTAAATCTCGTGACACGAATTGTACATTATACTTGGCGTGTATGTTATGTATATATCTTTGCACTGTTGACCGGCTTGGAGATATATTTCCGTATTGATTACCTTTGTGTTACACGAAAACTTTAATAAAGGTAAAGTGATGGTCTGGGGTTGCTTTGGTGCTGGTAAAGTGGGAGATTTGTACAAGGTAAAAGGGATTTTGAATAAGGAAGGCTATCACTCCATTTTGCAACGCCGTGCCATACCCTGTGGACAGCGCTTGATTGGAGCCAATTTCATTCTACAACAGGACAATGACCCAAAGCACACCTCCAAATGATGCAAGAACTATTTAGGGAAGAAGCAGGCAGCTGGTATTCTATCTGTAATGGAGTGGCCAGCACAGTCACCAGATCTCAACCCCATAGAGCTGTTGTGGGAGCAGCTTGACCGTATGGTACGCAAGAAGTGCCCATCAAGCCAAGCCAACTTGTGGGAGGGGCTTCCGGAAGCATGGGGTGAAATTTCTCCCGATTACCTCAGCAAATTAATAGCTAGAATGCCAAAGCTCTGCAATGCTGTAATTGCTGCAAATGGAGCATTCTTTGACGAAAGCAAAGTTTGAAGGAGAAAATTATTATTTCAAATAAAAATCATTATTTCTAACCTTGTCAATGTCTTGACTATATTTTCTAGTCATTTTGCAACTAATTTGATAAATATAAGTGTGAGTTTTCATGGAAAACACAAAATTGTTTTTAGTGACCCCAAACTTTTGAACGGTAGTGTATATTGTAAGCTCTTGCGAGCAGGGTCCTCAATCCTCCTCTCTGAATTGTAATTTAGATTTGTCACTATGTAATGTCTGATATTGTCTGTTTATGTTCCCTCTAAATTGTAAAGTGCTGCGTAATATGTTGCCGCTATATATATAAATAAAGATTATTATTATTATATATATATTTATATATATAAATTGATATATATAAATATTTATATATACAAATTTATATATGTAAATATTAAGGGAGTTTGAATTATAGCTAAAGTGGAATGTCAGAGCTTGCACACCCAGGGCTGACACGACAGCTGCTGAAGTCCAGGAGCAATGGTCATGCCATCTCAATGGTGGGTGCAGCCTGGTCTATTACTAAGTGCAGCATTCCACTCAGTGCATTGTTCCCCATTATCGTAGTTGGAGGTCTAAATATGATCAGGCTGCAAGAACAGCATAAGGGCTCGTTTACACGAGCGTGATATACATCCGTGCAACGCGCGTGATTTTCACGCGTGTTGTACGGGGCAGTGCAGACAGTCCGTGATTTTTGCGCAGCGTGAGTCCGCTGCGAAAAACTCACGACATGTCCTATATTTGTGCGTTGTTCGCGCATCATGCACCCATTGAAGTCAATAGGTGGGTGAAAATCACGCATGCCTCACGGAAGCACTTCCATGGGACGAGCGTGATTCGCGCAACAGCTGTCAAACTATGAATGAAAACAGAAAAGCACCACGTGCTTTTCTGTTTACAAACATCCAAACGAAGTGTCATAATGATGGTGGCTGTGCGAAAATCATGCAGCCGCGCATCATACGGGGATGACACACGGAGCTGTTAAGTGCCTTTTGCGCACGCAAAACGCCGCGTTTTTTGCTTGCGCAAAACGCACACGCTCGTGTAAACGAGCCCTTAGGCTTATTTTAATGTGTCAAATTGCTTGTTAATGGCCTCGTGGTGTTGCGCATAAAACTGCTGGTTTCCTGCAAAATTGTTGTATCTCTTTATTAACCCCTTCCCGCTGCAGCCCTTTTTCAGATTTTGATTTTTGTTTTTTCCTCCCCACCTTCCAAAAGCCATAACGTCTTTTTCCGTAGATATAGTCCTATGAGGGCTTGATTTTTGCGGGACGAGTTGTAGTTTTTCGTAGCACAATTTATTTTGCCATATAATGTACTAGGAAACGGGAAAAAAATTATTTGTGGGGTAGAAAATGAAAAAACAGCGATTCCTCCATTGTTTTTTGCACGCCATTTTTACGAAATTCACTGTGCAATTAAAACAACATGTTAACTTTATTCTGTGGGTCAATCCGATTACGGCGATACCAAATATATATAGTTTTTTTCTATATTTTACTACTTTTACAAGTAAAAACCTAAGTGTAAAAAAGAAAATTTATTTTGTGTCGCCAAATTCCGAGAGACATAACTTTTTCATTTTTTCGTCGATTAAGTGGTATGAGGGCTTATTTTTTGCGGGATAAGCTGTAGTATTTAATAATACCATTTTGGTGTACATGCGACGGTTTGATCACTTTTTATTTAATTTTGTGTTGGAGATTAGGTGACCAAAAAATAGAGATTCTGGTGTTTACAATTTCTTTTTTTTACGGCGTTCACTGTACGGGTTAAATAATGATATATTGTAATAGTTCAGACTTTTACGGACGCGGCGATACCAATTATGTTTATTTATAAAAAAAATTTACTATGCTCTAGGGGGAAAATGGGAAAAGGGTTTATTTTTTTAACTTTTAATATATATTTTTTTTTTTCACCAAAAAAAACGTTAACTCATTTTTACTTTTTTTATTAGTCCACCTAGGGGACTTCAATCAGCGATCGTCAGATCGCTTGCACGATATACTGCAATACTAATGTATTGCAGTATATCGTGATTCTGACAGGCGTCTATTAAACTCCGTGAGCCCGCTCCATACTTCCCCTGCCCGACTTTGGCGTATGGATACTTCAAATGTCGGGAAGGGGTTAATGGCCGCAGGATTTTGTAGATAAACAGTTTTACCTGCAACAACACGTGGCTATTAACAAGCAATTTGTCAACCACGTCGGAACAGCAGAGCACGCGGCTGTCTCACCAACAAGAGCGATAGGTGTGCAGTTTGGTACACTAGCCTCTATGCCAGTTATAGGTGTTAGTTTCTCTTCCCTACCTGGTTGATATATCTTGCTTTGAACTTGCCTTGTTGTTTTGACCCATTTAGCCCCTGACTACGTTTTAGGATTGTCCTTCTGTACTGCATACTCGACTCTGCTGCATCTATGATACTGATCCTGGATTGCTTGACCACACTGTCGGATTTTCCCTCTGTTCTGCATAATCGGTTCTTCTGCATCTCTGTTAGGCCAAGATCACACACAGTTTTGATGCAGTTTTTGGCTCATCTCAGAACTCTGTCTAAATAGAACAATTTCCTCATCCCTTGGATTACTAAATTTTGGTTACATATGTTTTGAAATCCAATATGATAGACTATAGTGTTTGCGTAGTATTTTCTATGCAATGATGGTATCTCGTAAAAGAGATGACCTTTTAATAGCTGTCGGGAGAGAAGCGAAGGCTGTGTGTACCAGTGCCATGAGGTCCCATGGCTCCACTAGGTGTCGGTTACGGCGCGGTGTGTGGACCCACTGGGCCGTACTGCGTAGTGGGATAGCAGCTGGCCAAACAGGTACAATACAATGTCTATAGTTCAGAAAGGGTACCTGAGGCAATGTAGACAGTAGCGGTGGGTTCAGGCTAAGATGAGGCTCCAACAGTAGACGAACACCCGGCTGGGTGCGACACAATAGATGCAGCGGAGGGCACAACACAACTTCCACTCTTGAATGCATAGGGGCACGGGATACAGGGTACAGGAAGCAGGAACGGGTAACACTGGGAACTGGAAAACACTAGGAGACCATTTGCAATGACAAACTAAAGGTAACACAACAACACTCAGGCAAGGATCGAGAGGGCAGAGCCCCTTTTATTGTCCTGAAGCATTCTGGGCTGATTTCAGTATTCTGCAACTGTGCGCGTACTGGCCCTTTAAGGCCGTGCACGTGCAGGCGCCCTGTGAGAGACAGTGTCCGGACCAGGAAGTGAGTGCCGGCGTTTCTCAGGAGGAAGATACCGCCGGGAACTCACTTGTCCATGGCCGCGGCCGTCAGAGGGTAAGTCAGGACGACGGTCAGTGGCCATAGACGTTACAGTGTCTTTCCAGGGTGGTTTAAAGTGAAAAAAGGACCACCGGCGTTGCTATGGTAAACAATGTGAAGGCTTAGACAGGCATGAAGAGAAAGTATTTAATTGTAAATATCAGAGGCTACGCGTTTCAACGCCGGACCCGCGTCTTCATCAGGCCAATACAGACTGTGCGGTTCACACACGTTTATATACAACAAGGAAGTGAGTTTCAATTAGCAAACAAACACAAAAAAGAACCGCCAAAGGGGCGGGTCAAAGGTCACCAGAAGAAAAAAATACAATGTTTAAAACCACATGAATGGTTGCAATTTGGCTAATATAATTGTAATGACGGGGTAGGGAGACAGACAGGTGAGCCCTAATCTATCCGCCACTCAGTCCCTGCCTACTTGCAACGGCCCGTCCTAGGCGACGGCATACAACTGGGCGACGGTCCCTACGCTCAATAAGTGCACGACAGACAAACAGACAAGGGTACACAGAAGCTAAGGGAAATGGGGCAGTTGCCCACGGCAACACAGTGAGCAACAAGAGTAGTGAACGAGCCGAGTCAAACCAGGAGTGCACGAGGTAAAAATCGCAGAGCAGGAGCGTAGTCAGTGAAGCCAGGGTCAAAAATGAAGCAAGGTCAATAATCATAGCAGGAACAGCAGAGCCAGGAAACAGAAAAGAATCACAGGCAAAGGAGGAGCAGGAAATGCCAGGCTGTGATAGGCTCTCCCACTCCTCAGCCTCCCAGCCTGATTGGTAGAAGATCGTGTCACTCTCTCAGACTTAGGAGCAGGTGCAGACTGATTACCCACGGGCGTCGACACAGAAGCTGTGTCTGGCAGATCCTTTACCGTACCCCCCCTTTTAAGAGGGGCCACTGGACCCTTTCTAGGTGGACCTGGCTTATTGGGGAAGCGAAGATGGAACCTCCTGAGCAATACCCCAGCGTGAACATCCCGGGCGGGTACCCAAGTCCTCTCTTCAGGCCCGTATCCTCTCCAATGGACCAGGTACTAGAGGGAGCCTTGGACCATCCTGCTGTCCACAATCTTGGCCACCTCGAATTCTACCCCTTCAGGGGTGAGAACAGGGACCGGAGGTTTCCTCGAGGGAGCCAAGGACGGGGAGCAGCGTTTAAGGAGGGAGGCATGAAACACGTCGTGTACTCGAAAAGACGGGGGTAACTCCAGTCGGAAGGAGACAGGGTTAAGGACTTCAATGACCTTGTACGGCCCTATATATCGGGGAGCAAATTTTTTGGACGGGACTTTAAGGCGCACTTTTTTAGAAGATAGCCACACCAGATCCCCGACCACAAACAAGGGGTTAGCAGAACGTCTTCTATCTGCCTGAGTCTTTTGTATGCTCTGGGACGCCTCTAGGTTCTGCTGAACCTGGGCCCAGACTGTGCACAATTCCTGATGAACGACATCTACCTCGGGATTGTTGGAACTACCAGGTGAAATGGAGGAGAACCGTGGATTAAACCCAAAATTACAAAAAAAGGGGGAGACCCCTGACGAGTTACTGACCCGGTTATTAAGGGAAAATTCCTACGAGGGGAATGAAGGAGACCCAATCATATTGACAGTCAGAGATAAAACACCTTAAATATTGTTCTAGAGACTGATTAGTCCTCTCAGTTTGGCCATTAGTTTCAGGATGGAAGGCCGAGGAGAAGGACAGATCAATCTCCAACTTTTTACAGAAGGCTCTCCAAAACAATTAAACAAATTGTACCCCTCTGTCAGAAACAATATTGACAGGAACCCCATGGAGACGCAGGATGTGTTTGACAAACAAGGTAGCTAACGTCTTAGCATTGGGTAGTTTTGTACAGAAAAACAAGGGGGAGAATTTCCTCCAGCTCACCTAGTCACAGGTAGGGTAGTCAGCACACGGATCCTCGTGTCGGCACACGCGAGGGATACGGCAGAAAAAGAAGGTTGGAACCAGCGCTGAGAGTAGTGAATCTGTTTAAAACAGGAAACTATTTCCAAGTTTTAATATTATTTGAGTAAAAACAATGAACAGAGAAATGGTAGTGACGGGCAGGTAATGTCCAAAAAAGCCATGACTAAGGACCCAGCAGGGGTCTGAAACGCGTAGGCTACCGCCTATTTTCTCATCACTCTCTGAACTTTTGGACATTACCTGCCCGTCACTACCATTTCTCTGTTCATTGTTTTTACTCAAATAATATTAAAACTTGAAAATAGTTTCCTGTTTTAAACAGATTCACTACTCTCAGCGCTGGTTCCAACCTTCTTTTTCTGCCATTGGGTAGTTTCTTGAGGGGCACAAAGTGGCACATCTTACTGAAACGGTCTACTACAACCCACACCACCGACTTGCCTTGAGATGGAGGCAAATCGGTGATAAAATCCATGGAGATATGGGTCCAAGGTCTCTGGGGAATGGGCAAAGAACATAGTAAGCCCGCTGGTCGGGACCTGGGAGTCTTGGACCTAGCACAAATTTCACAAGCGGCGACGTAGGCCTTAACGTCTTTAAGCAACCCAGGCCACCAATAGTTTCTGGCAATGAGATGCTTGGTACCCAGGATGCCTGGATGGCCAGATAGTGCAGAGTCATGATTTTCCCTGAGTACCCTTAGCCGGAATTGCAGGGGAACAAACAGCTTGTTCTCATGAAGGTTCCCGGGAGCTGAACCTTGATCAGCCGCAATTTCGGAGACTAAGTCAGAATCAACAGAGGAAATGATTATACCTGGGGGCAAAACAAATGCAGGATCTTCCTCTGAAGGAGGGCTGGCCATGAAGCTACGCGACAGTGCATCAGCCTTAATATTTTTAGACCCAGCCCTACAGGTAACCAAAAAATTGAATCTGGTAAAAAATAACGCCCATCGAGCTTGTCTCGGGTTTAGCCTCCGGGCAGAATCTAGGAAAACCAGATTCTTGTGGTCGGTAAGGACCGTTACCTGGTGCCTAGCCCCCTCCAGGAAGTGGCGCCACTCTTCAAATGCCCATTTAATGGCTAAGAGTTCGCGGTTGCCAATTTCATAGTTACTCTCAGTGGGCGAAAACTTCCTGGAGAAGTAGGCACAGGGACGGAGATGGGTGAGGGACCTGGTACCCTGGGACAAGACAGCCCCCACTCCCACCTCGGACGCGTCAACCTCCACGATAAATGGCTCCATTTGATTGGGCTGAACCAACACCGGGGCCGAGATAAAGCACTTCTTAAGGACCTCAAAAGCCTGGACAGCCTCAGGAGGCCAGTGTAGGAGATCAGCACCCTTGCGAGTGAGGTCCGTAAGAGGCTTAGCGATAACCGAGAAGTTAGCAATAAATCTCCTGTAATAATTAGCGAACCCCAAGAAGCACTGTAACGCCTTCAGGGAGGCAGGTTGGACCCATTCCGCCACAGCCTGGACCTTGGCGGGGTCCATGCGGAATTCATGAGGAGTGAGGATTTGACCCAAAAATGGTATCTCCTGCACCCCAAACACACATTTTTCGGTCTTCACAAACAGTTTGTTTTCCCGAAGGACCTGGAGCACCTTCCTGACATGCTCAATGTGGGAGGACCAGTCCTTGGAAAACACAAGTATATCATCAAGGTACACTACAAGAAATACCCCCAGGTAATCTCTTAAAATCTCATTTATGAAATTCTGGAAGACCGCGGGAGCATTACACAACCCAAAGGGCATGACGAGGTATTCGAAATGACCTTCGGGCGTGTTAAACGCAGTCTTCCACTCATCCCCCTCTTTGATGCGGATAAGGTTATACGCCCCCCGTAGATCAAACTTAGAGAACCATTGGGCCCCCTGAACCTGATTAAAGAGATCAGGAATCAAAGGAAGGGGATACTGGTTCCTTACAGTGACCTTATTCAAGTTACGGTAGTCAATGCATGGCCTAAGACCACCATCCTTCTTCCCTACGAAGAAGAAGCCAGCACCTACCGGAGAAGTAGAGGGGCGAATGTAACCCTTGGCCAGGCATTCCTGGATATACTCTCTCATGGCTTCACGTTCGGGACAAGAGAGATTAAATATCCTACCCTTAGGAAGCTTAGCTCCTGGTACCAAATCGATAGCGTAATCATATTCTCTATGAGGAGGTAACACTTCGGAGGCCTCCTTAGAGAAAACATCAGCGAAGTCCTGAACAAACTCAGGTAGCGTGTTCACCTCCTCAGGGGGAGAAATAGAATTAACAGAAAAACATGACGTCAAGCATTCATTACCCCATTTGGTAAGATCCCCAGTATTCCAGTCAAACGTGGGATTATGCAACTGCAACCAGGGAAGGCCTAAAACCAAATCGGACGATAATCCCTGCATCAACAGTACAGAGCACTGCTCCAAATGCATGGAGCCAACAAAGAGTTCAAAAACAGGGGTATGCTGAGTAAAATAACCATTAGCAAGAGGAGTGGAGTCGATACCCACTACCGGGACAGGTTTAGGCAAATCAATCAATGGCATAGCTAGAGACATAGCAAATTCCACAGACATGATATTAGCAGAATACCCTGAATCCACGAAGGCACTGCCGGTAGCAGACCTACCACCAAAAGAGACCTGAAAGGGAAGCAAGATTTTATTACGTTTCATATTTACGGGAAATACCTGTGCGCCCAAGTGACCTCCCCGATGATCACTTAGGCGCGGAAGTTTTCCGGCTGCTTATTCTTATGCCTAGGACAGGTGTTCACTTGATGCTTGTCATCCCCACAATAGAAGCAGAGACCATTCTTCCTGCGGAACTCTCTACATTGTTGGGGGGACACGGAGGCCCCGAGTTGCATAGGTACCTCCGAGTCTTCCGTGGAAGAACGAAGCAACGGAACCTCAGGAGGCATCATGGGGGAGTCAGAGGAGAAAACACATAAACGTTCACGTTGTCGTTCCCTGAGACGTCGGTCAAGTCGTACCGCTAAAGCCATAACCTGGTCTAGGGAGTCAGAAGAGGGATAGCTAACTAGCAGGTGTTTCAGGGCGTTCGACAGACCAAACCTAAACTGGCACCTTAAGGCAGGGTCATTCCACCGAGAAGCTATGCACCACTTCTTAAAGTCAGAGCAATACTCCTCAACAGGTCTCTTACCCTGACGTAAGGTCACCAGCTGACTCTCGGCAAAGGCAGTCCTGTCAGTCTCGTCATAAATGAGTCCGAGAGCAGAAAAGAAAAGATCAACGGAGGAAAGTTCAGGGGCGTCAGGAGCCAAGGAGAAGGCCCATTCTTGGGGCCCTTTCTGAAGCCGGGGCATAATTATACCCACCCGCTGGCTCTCAGAACCTGAGGAGTGGGGCTTTAAACGAAAATAGAGCCTACAACTCTCCCGAAAGGAGAGAAAAGTCTTCCGGTCCCCTGAGAACCGGTCAGGCAACTTGAGGTGGGGTTCAAGAGGTGAGGTGAGGGGCACTACCATGGTAGCATCAGGCTGGTTGACCCTCTGAGCCAGGGCCTGGACCTGTAGGGAGAGACCCTGCATTTGCTGAACCAGGGTCTCAAGGGGGTCCATAGTGGTGTGAGGGACCAGGGTAGAGTAGGTATATGGGCTTGTGATTATGTAATGACAGGGATAGGGGAACAGACAAGTGAGCCCTAATCTACCCGCCACTCAGTCCCTGCCTACTTGCAACGACCTGCCCTAGGCGATGGGGTACAACTGGGCGACGGTCCCTACACTCAGTAAGTGCACGACAGACAACCAGACAAGGAAACACAGAACAAAGGGAAGCGGGGCAGTTGCCCACAGCAACACCGTGAGCAACAAGAGTAGTAAACGAGCCGAGTCAAACCATAAGAGTACGAGGTGCCAAACGCAGAGCAGAAGAGTAGTCAGTAAGCAAGGGTCCATATGAAGCAGGGACAAGTAGTTCAAGAAGCTGCAGCAGGGCCAGGAAACCAACAGAGAAGAATCACAAGCAAGGAGGAACAGGAAAGGCAGGTATAAATAGACGGAGGGCGGGAGCTAGCTCCGTCTGGCCAGGCTGTGATAGTCTCTCCCACTCCTAAGCCTGCCATCCTGAGTGGTGGAAGATGGAGTCAGTCTCACAGACATAGAAGCAGGTGCAGACTGATTACCTATGGGCGTGGATACAGAAGCTGTGCCTGGCAGATCCTTAACAGCTGGATTGTTTTTCGGTGCCATGCCGCCTTTGCAATGCCCTGGAGGGACCAAAAGAGTGGAAGCCCCCCAAGTTACCCCATTTTGAAAACACCCCTCAAGGAATTTTTCTAGGGGTATAGTGAGCATTTAGACTCCACGGGTCTTTTGCAGAATTTATTAGAATTAGGCAGAGAAAATTAATATCACAATTTTTTTCCACTAAAATGTTGCATTTTCTCATTTTCACAAGGGATAAAGGAGAAATAAAGAACCAATTTTTGTAAAGCTATTTCTCCCGGGTACGGAAATACCCCACATGTGGTCATACATTTTTTCATTAGAAATGAATTAACCCTTTCAGGACTGATCCATTTTTTGCTTTCTTATTTTCGTTTTTCACTACCCGGCTTCCAAGAGCTATAACTTTTTTCTTTTTCCATCAGTAGAGTGATGTGAGGGCTTATTTCTCGCGGGAGGAATTGTAGTTTCTATTGATACCATTTAAAGTGCCATAAAAAGTAATGGGAAACTGAAAAAAAATAGGAAAATATAGTAATATAGGAAAAAAATCTGATTCCATTTTTTGGGGTTTTCGTTTTTACAGCTTTCGCCGTGCGGTAAAAACGAAAACTACAGCGATTTTTACATTTTTTACGGTGTTCACCATGCGAGTTAAATAATGGTATATTGTAATAGTTCGGCCTTTTACGGACGTAGCGGTATAAATTCTGTTTTGTATTTTTACATTACTTTATAAGAAAAATGGGAAAAGTTTTTTTTTTTTTTAACTTTAAACTTTTTTCTTTCTCACTACTAATAACTTTAATTCTTCTACACATCTTATTAGTCCCCTTAGGGGACTTGTACCAGCGATCATTGGATCGCGGGTACAATATGCTGCAATACTAATGTATTGCAGTATATTGTTATTTTTACAGGCTTCTGTAACCGCACGATCGCTGTTCCTGTCCGTTAGTCCTGGGTGTCAGGAGCGGGCTCAGCACGTGAGCCCGCTCCATACATCAACCCCCACACCATGACAAGTCATAGTGCGCAAAGGCGTTAATGCACAGCGAATGGTGTGAATATTGCAATTTTCCACTGATATGCCATTTTAGTGTATAATATGTTGTGCCCAGTTTGTGCCACTGAAGACAAATACTTCATAAAACGTTAAGCGGGTTCTCTCAGGTATGGCGATGCCATATATGTGGACGCAAACTTCTGTTTGGGTACGCTGCAGGGCTCAGAAGGGAGGGATGCCATTTTGCTTTTAGAGCGCAGATTTTGCTTCGTAGTTTTTCTGTTTTGGGTTTCGCTGGTATTTCAGTTTATAATGTGGGGGCATATGTAATCTGTGCGGGGTACATGAGGGCATAATAAGAGGGTATAATAATGCGGTAAATAAATAATAATTCATAGATGTGTGGCCGGTGTGGCACTGATAAATTGTGTCAGATGTAACCCGCTTTTAGAAAACACTGCACATTTTGCATCGCCATATTCTGGGAGCCAGAACGTCTTTATTTGTTGCGGGACAATCTGCAGTTTTCATTGGTACCATTTTGGGGTACATGCGATTTTTTTTTATCTCTTTTTATAAAAAAATTTTGCAAGCCGGGTCACCAAAAACAGGCAATTCTGACAATGTTTTTTAGTTTATTTTTTGCGGCGTTCACCGTGCACTATAAATGACAATTTGACTTTATTCTGTGGGTTGATACGATTACGGCGATACGATATGTATATAATTTTTTTTATGTTTTGCAGTGTTTGCGCAATAAAATCACTTTTTTATAAAATAATTTATTTTCTGTGTCACCATATTCTGAGAGCTGTAACGTTTTTATTTTTCAGTCAAAAAAGCTGTGTAAGGGCTTGTTTTTTGCGGGACGGGTTGTAGTTTTTATCGGTACTATTTTTGGGTACATGTGACTTTTTGATCACTTTTTATGCTCTATTTTGGGAGGGGTGGTAACCAAAAAATAGCAATTCTGGTGTCGTTTTTTATTGATTTTTTTTGGGGTGTTCATCGTGCGGGAAAAATAAAAGTTTAATAGTTGGGGTTGTTACGAACGCGGTGATACCAGTTATGTGTACTTTTTTTAACGTGTTCATTTTTTTCCTATAATGAAAGACTTATTATAGGAAAAAAATGCAGTGTTTGTTTATATAACATCTAACTTTTATTTTTACGCTTTTTTAAAACATTTTTATTACTTTTTTTAACTTTTTTCACTTGTCCCACTAGGGGACACTTAGACTTGTAGCTCTGATCGCTGCTGGAATACATTACACTACCTATGTAGTGTAATGCATTCCAACTGTCATTGTGACGTGACAGTGAGGCTGGGTTCACACACACTATTTACGGACGTAATTCGGGCGTTTTAGCCCCGAATTCCGTCCGAAAATGCGGCTCAAAAGTGTCGGCAAACACAGTGGCGGACACAGACTGCAAAAGGCCCCTGTGCAGATAATGTGCCAGGGCCCCCCCCCCCCCCACCCCGCAAACTTCTCATGGCCGACGGTCCGCTTTCAGCTGCATCGCTGGGTCTCCTAAGTGACCCAACAATGCAGCACTAGCAGCCGGGGCGTCACTAAGGCTGGGTTCACACACACACTATTTACGGACGTAATTTGGGCGTTTTAGCATTGAATTACATCCGAAAATGCGGCTCAAAAGCGTCGGAAAACATCTGCCCATTCATTTGAATGGGTCTTACGATGTTCTGTGCCGATGGTCATTTTTTTTTACGCGCCGCTGTCGAAAGGCGGCGCGTAAAAAACTGCCTGTCACTTCTTCAGATGTAAATGGAGCCGTTTTCCATGGACTCCATGGAAAACCAGCTTCAATTACTTCCGTAGTGGACGCAGCAAAAGACGCCTGCACATGCCATTACGGCTGAAATTACGGTGCTGTTTTCTCCTGAAAACAGCACAGTAATTTCAGCCGTAACAGACGCTGCCGTGTGAACATACCCTCAGGGCTTAAAATGTCCGGGAAATAGCCCCAATACATATGTGTCCGCCCCAAAAAAAAGTGTGTGTATAGGAGACAGCATAGCATATCTATAGCACTACGACCCTATAAACTATGGATAGGATTAGATACAGTGGCTGAGCAGACAGTATCACACATGATAGGATTAGATACAGTGGCTCAGAAGGCAGTATCACACATGATAGGATTAGATACACAGCTCAGCAGACAGTATCACACATGATAGGATTAGATACAGTGGCCCAGCAGACAGTATCACACATGATAGGATTAGATACAGTGGCTCAGCAGACAGTACCACACATGATAGGATTAGATACAGTGGCTCAGCAGACAGTACCACACATGATAGGATTAGATACAGTGGCTCAGCAGACAGTATCACACATGATAGGATTAGATACAGTGGCTCAGCAGACAGTACCACACATTATAGGATTAGATACAGTGGCTCAGCAGACAGTATCACACATGATAGGATTAGATACAGTGGCTCAGCAGACAGTATCACACATGATCGGATTAGATATAGGGCCCAGCACAGTATCATACATGATTGGATTAGATACACAGCTCAGCAGACTGTATCACACATGATAGGATTAGATACAGGGCCCAGCTCGCTGACATTGCGGCTCCAGCGCTGGACCCAGGAAAGGTAAGAATAATAATTTTGCTTCTTTATGTGTTACTGATTATTTTTGTGTGTTTGTGTTTTTTTTACAGGTTCGGTTGTTGGACTTCGGATACGAGGACTTCAATGACGGCGTTTTTTTTATTCTCAATAAAATGGTTAATGAGGGTTGTGTTTTTATTTCAATAAAAAAAATTTCTATGTGCTTGTATCTTTTTAAACTTTATTATCACCGCCTTAGTAATGGCCGCTGGCTGATTGACAACCTCCATTACTAAGGCGAGGCTTAATGTTAGCCGGTGCAGAGTCTACACTAACCCCCATTATTACCCCGGTACCCACCGCCACCAGGGGTACTGGGAAGAGCCGGGTACAAACCAGTACCCGACCAGCTGTAGTGACGGGCAGGCACCGGGGTGGCCGCAGGCTGGTAGTATTAGGCTGGGGAAGGCCAAAAACAGTGGCCCTTCCCACCCTTGTAATGCTGCCTGCTGCTGCTGTGTTGTATCTGGCTGGTTATGAAAATTGGGGGGGACCCGACATCGTTCTTTCCAATTATTTTTTAAATGACGTGGCGTCCCCCCCATTTTCATAACCAGCCAGATACAATAAAGCAGCAGCAGCCTAGCATCACCAGGGTAGGAAGGGCCACTGTATCTGGCCTTTCCCCTCCTGATAATACCAGCCTGCGGCCACCCCAGTGGCCGACCATCACTACAGATGGTCAGGTACTGGATCGTACCCGGCTCTTCCCAGCACCCCTGGTGGCGGTGGGTACCGGGGTAATAAAGGGGGTTAGTGTTAGCCTCTGCACCGGCTAACACTAAGCCCTGCCTTAGCAATGGATGCTGTCAATCAGCCGGCGGCCATTACTAAGGCGGTAGTAATATAGTTTAAAAAAAACCACAAAGACATAGAAAAAATATTTTATTGAAATAAAAAAAAAAAACACAACCCTCATTAACCATTTTATTAATAAAAAAAAAAGCTGTCATCGAAGTAGTCCTGGAATCCGCCGTAGTCCAACGACCGAACCTGTAAGAAAACACACAAAAAATGATTAGTAACACATGTGTAAGGGTATGTGCACACACACTAATTACGTCCGGAATTGACGGACGTATTTCGGCCGCAAGTACCGGACCGAACACACTGCAGGGAGCCGGGCTCCTAGCATCATAGTTATGTACGACGCTAGGAGTCCCTGCCTCGCTGCCGGACAACTGTCCGGTACTGAAAACATGATTACAGTACAGGACAGTTGTCCCACAGCGAGGCAGGGACTCCTAGCGTCGTACATAAGTACGACGCTAGGAGCCCGGCTCCCTGCAGTGTGTTCGGTCCGGTACTTGCGGCCGAAATACATCCGTCACTTACGGACGTAATTAGTGTCTGTGCACATACCCTAAGGCTTAGATACAGGGCCCATGTGTGATACTGTCTGTGGGACCCTGTATCTAAGCCTACCACAAGGTAGGCTTAGATACAGGGTCCAGCAGACAGTAATCTTATACAGTATAAGATTACTGTGTGCTGGGGCCCTGTATCTAAACCTACAGTGTGGTAGGCTTAGATACAGGGCCCAGCAGACAGGATCACGCATGGGCCATGTATCTAAGCCTACCATGTGATTGGCTTAGATACAGGGCCCAGCAGACAGCATCACACAATCTGTGATCCTGTCTCATGGGCCCCCTAAGCCTGCTACATCGTAGGCTTAGGGGTTGTGCAGTCCCTAAACATTGATGGCCTATCCTCAGGATAGGCCATCAATAGCTGATGTGTCGCCCGGGACCCGCAAATCAGCTGTTTTGAAGGGGCCGCAGCACTCGTACGAGAGCTGCTTCCCCTTCATTTCACTACTCGCCCACACTGTGAATCGCCGAAACCGATTCACAGTGTGACCGGAATGAAGTGACAGGAATGAAGGGGAGCAGCTCTCGTACGAGTGCTGCGGCCCCTTCAAAACAGCTGATTGGCGGGTCCCAGGAGTCGGACCCCGCCAGTCAGGGCTATCTTACCTTCCTCTTCGGCCGCGGCGGGAGTTCTGTCGTCTCGATGCTGTGCGCGGCGCATAGCGCTGTGACGTCATGTGCTGCGCACAGCGCCTGACGTCAGGACCTCCGCTGCGATCCGGAACCAGGAAGGTAAGCAAAGTATGTTACTATAGTAACAGGGGCCCGCGGCCCGAGTTACTATAGTAACTTTTTATTGATGTGGTGCGGGGGGCCGTGGGCCCCCCTGGCTTCGGGGCCCGGTCGCAATTGCGACCGCTGCGACCCCTATAGCTACGCCAGTGGTCCACGGGCCTCTGTCTCAGTCCTCAGCATCGCGCAGCTGAGAACTGAGTCGGCCAGCAGAGGAACGGGCCCCCTTCCCACGCGGGGCCCTTGTGCAGCTGCACCGGCTGCACATGCGGTATGTCCGCCCCTGGGCAAACATCTGCCCATTCATTTGAATGTGTCTTACGATGTTCTGTGCCGACGGTCATTTTTTTTACGCGCCGCTGTAAAAAAGATGCCCGCGTCAAAGAAGTGCCTGTCACTTCTTGAGACGTAAATGGAGCCGTTTTCCATGGACTCCATAGAAAAACAGCTCCAATTAGGTCCGTAATGGACGCAGCGAAAGACGCCTGCACATGCCATTACGGCTGAAATTACGGTGCTGGTTTCTCCTGAAAACAGCTCTGTGATTTCAGTCGTAACGGACGTGTACGTGTGAACATACCCTCACACTGACAGGAAGGCCCGGAGGACCGGCCGGAGGCTGCTCCTCCGAGGCTTTCGTACATGGCAACCCGGAGGTCATTGTCTGACCTCCGATTGCCACGACAAGCATGGGTAGCCCCCACGATCACTTCAATATGATTGAGCAATATTCCGGCCCAAACGTTAACCTTCTGAGGATACTGGATATGACTGCCTCTCATCCAATTTGGATTTTCGTCTGCCCAATACCTCATGTTCTATCGATTTACAGAACCGTTTAGTTCAAACGTAGCTTCATCCAAAAAAACAGGTCCAGTTGAAAATCTGATGATTATCATCAAATTGTGTCATCATTGTATCGCAAAATTCCACTCTTCCGTCATAATCATCTTCGGATAGCTCCTGAACTAGACGTATTTTATAAGGATGATAATGATGCCTCTTCAAAATTCGACAGACAGAAGTGGCACTGATATCATTTTGTTGTGCTCCACTCGAGACAGATGTATGAGGATTATCATGTACAGTGAGCAGAACATCTAAAGCTTTTTCATCATTACCAGCATGTTTGGGTCTTCCGGATCTTGGTGCGTCTTTAATTGAACCGATAATTTCGAAACGATGAACAGTTCTTTTAACAGTTGACAATGAAATTGGATCACGGATAGGATACGTTGCATTGAATAAAGCTCCTACTTCTCGATAGGATCTTATTTTTTCTTCGCCATACCCTTTCATCATCAATAAAGTGATCCTTTCCATTTCGGTCAAATGCATTTTGTGATATGACAATAGAAATGTACAAAAATGCCCCGTTTCCCTAGCTTCTGTGTACCCCTGTCTGTTTTGTCTGTCTTGCACTTACTGAGCGTAGGGACCGTCGCCCAGTTGTACCCCGTTGCTTAGGATGGGTCGTTGCAAGTAGGCAGGGACTGAGTGGCAGGTAGATTAGGGCTCACCTGTCTGTCTCCCTACCCTGTCATTACAGTTTTATTAAAAAATGTTTTATTTATTTGTGTGTTTGTGTTTTACTTTTTTTTTATTTTAAAAAATTTTCTTCACTATGGGGGCTGCCATTTTTTTTTTCATCTCTGTATGTGTCGATTAACGACACATACAGAGATGGAATACGGCACATACATCCCCATAGAGAATGCGAACGGGAGCCATTCCATTCACTATGGTGTACGCCGTCTGTGTGGGAACGGCGCATGCGTCACTCCCACACAGTCCAAATGGATGGTCTTCGGCCGAGCGACATCCGGCGCCATTTTCTTGTGGACCGGAAGCCGCGGCCGGACAGTAAGATGACTACTTCCGGTCTCGGCTTCCGGACATGTGTTCTGGAGCAAGCACTAGGAGCGGAGTCAGCAGACGGAGCATACGGACCGGAGGGAGCAGCGGCAGGAGCAGGTAAGTTATGTCTGTGTCTGTTCGTGTTT
Source organism: Rhinoderma darwinii (assembly GCF_050947455.1). Classification (NCBI taxonomy): domain Eukaryota; kingdom Metazoa; phylum Chordata; class Amphibia; order Anura; family Rhinodermatidae; genus Rhinoderma; species Rhinoderma darwinii. The sequence goes on along the minus strand of NC_134687.1, from coordinate 517,839,268 downwards.
TAGTGTGTGATTACCACTGTATGTAAGCCTACTACACTGTGTATTCGGTCAAAAAATGGCGGCACACAGTGTTGGAGGCTTTAACATTCAATCCCCTCCTTTCTCCTGGCACTAGCCAGGATAAGGGAGGGGGGATTCTGTGAGCTCACTAGAGCGTGTGTGTTTACACCAAATTTGCAGCATAAAGCAATGTGGTTGCTTTACCACATGCCAATGCTGCAATTTTGGGATTTGCTCCCTCTAGTGACCAGCACAGGGAAATGTTGTAAATTAGAATCTAATTTATAATATTTCCTGACTTGTGAAAAAATAAAAAAAAATTATAACAATGTCTAATCATGTATACACTAACTGTTTAACTAAAAAATATAAAAAAATTCTAGCGACACATTCCCTTTAAAAGAAAAAAACAAAACATAATAGAGCTTAACATTGCACATGTGAGTTTTGCACTCAACAATATATCACCGCATTTCGATTGTCTGGTAGATTAATGTACATGGGATACATGACCTCCAAGCCAACCTGGTGATAGGTATGTACAGCGATGGGACCGTCTATATAGCTAGTTGTTGGGCCCTCCAAGAACCTCAAAGATCAGCGGAAAGACCCGCTCTCAGCGATCTCGGACAAGAGAGAGCCAATGGGGATGCATTCCATATCCCCCACACCTTCTGGAATTTTTAGGGGCAGCCTCTGTTGGCATATATCATTTTTTCATAGGGAATCGTCGTGTTGATTAGTCTCTTCCATTGACCAAAGGTTGGACATGTATCTCCCATCCACCTGAGTGCTATGGCCTTTCGAGCAAAATATAATGATTCCCTAAGAAAAATCCTGTAGCGTCTGTGAGCGCTGGCTCGCATCGCCTTCCCAGGATACGCCAGCGCTCACTTCCGCTCCGATCCGCCGTGTCCCGTAGTGTGCGCACGCGCGCTCGTGCCCGGCCTTAAAAAACCAGCGCATGCACATGGGAATCATCATCATCAATTAGCCCATGATTCCCCTGGACTATAAGAAGGGCCCTTGCCCTTGCTTATTGCCTGAGCAGTGTTAGTATTCCCATGTCAGTTTTGCAAATAGTCCCTTAGTGTTATCCTGTTCCCATTGTTTCCCGTGCCCTGCTACCTGTATCCTATATCCCGTGCTGTGTCCTTATACCTGAGCCTGTTATTGTTGTAGGAGTGTCCTACTGCACCTGCTGTCATCTGCCACGTCCCGTGTCATCTGCCTCGTCCAGTTTCATCTGCCACGTCCAGTGTCATCTACCACATCCAGTGTCATTCGCCACGTCTGGCGCAATCTGCTGCACCTGCTGTCATCCGCCACGTCTGGCTCATTCTGCTGCACCCACCTCCATCCACGCTAAATCCTCGGCCACTGTCTGGACTATTTAGGTACCCTAGAGTGGGACTGTATTGATTCGGTGCTCTGTTGCTTGGCCAGCTGCCTCCCCGCTACGGCGGTGCAGCCTAGTGGGTCCGCATACCCACAGACCGTGACAAATCCTAGTATGATGTGGCCACGACGACTCATCTAAGGGACCAAGAAGGCACACTTCGGGGGTGAGTGGCACCGGAATCCTCAGAATACATGTCAACTGCTATATGATCTCTGTCCAAAGTGAATTAATATATGAGCATTCCCATGCCATATGCCAGAAGTCAGCTTGCGGTTTAGAACATCTATGACATCTAGTGTGTGGGATTCTCCCCATTTTATGAAGAAGTGTTGGAGATAAGTAGCATAGATGCAGAAAATACAGTTGGGTCATGCGGTTGTTAACTGCAGGGGAAACATAAAGTGTGGATGCCAGTGCTTCCTCCCAATCATTCGAAGATAGGCTGGGAATAATTGTTTTTCACCTAGTCTCAGATGATAACTGTAAAGGATCTGCTATAGACACAGCTTCTGTGTCGACGCCCGTGGTTAATCAGTCTGCGTCTGCTCGTGGGTCTGATAGAGTGACTCGATCTGCTACCACTCAGGCTGGTAGGCTGAGGAGTGTTAGAACAGCCTGGCCAGACGGTTCTAGCTCTCGCCCTCGGTCTATTTATACCTTCATTTCCTGCTCTTCATTTGCCTGTGAGTCTGTCTGGTTTCCTGGCTCTGCTGTTCCTGCTAGTACTATTGACCTCTGCTTCAAATTGACCCTGGCTTTACTGACTACTCTCCTGTTCTGCGTTTGGTACCTCGTACACTCCTGGTTTGATTCGGCTCGTTCACCACTCTTGTTGCTCACGGTGTTGCCGTGGGTACCTGCCCCATTTCCCTTAGCTTCTGTGTACCTGTAATGGTGGGGGGGGGGGGTAGGGAAACGGACAAGTGAGCCCTAATCTACCCGCCACTCTGTCCCTGCCTACTTGCAACGACCCGCCCTAGGCGACGGGGTACAACTGGGCGGCGGTCCCTGCACTCAGTAAGTGCATGACAAACACGACAAACAAACAAGGGAATACAAGTAAGGGAAATGGGCAGTTGCTCGCGGAAACACCGCGAGCAACAGAGTAGTGAACGAGCCGAGTCAAGCCAGGAGAGTGCGAGGTACAAAGCGAAAAGCAGAAGAGTAGTCGGTAAGCCGGGGTCTGTATGGAGCAGGATCAAAAAGTAGCAGGAGCTGTAGCTGGGCCAGGAAACCTCAAGGAAAGAAATCACAAGCACAGATGGACAGGAAGAGCAGGCTTAAATAGACCGAGGGCGGGAGCTAGCTGAGTCTGGCCAGGTTGCGATAGGCTCTCCCACTCCTAAGCCTGCCAGCCTGAGTGGAGGAAGCTGGTGTCTGTCTCAGGGATGTACACTCAGGTGTTGACTGATTAATTCTGGGAATTAACCCCGAAGCAGTGCCTGGCAGATCCTTTACAGTACCCCCCCTTTTATGAGGGGCCACCGGACCCTTTCTAAGTGGACCTGGCTTACTGGGGAAACGCAGGTGGAACCTCCTGACCAATACCCCAGCGTGAACATCCCGGGCGGGTACCCAAGTCCTCTCCTCGGGCCCGTATCCTCTCCAATGGACCAGGTACTGGAGGGAGCCTTGGACCATCTTGCTGTCCACGATCCTGGCCACCTCAAATTCCACCCCCTCAGGGGTGAGGACGGGAACAGGAGGTTTCCTCGAGGGGGCCAAGGACGGGGAGCAGCGTTTCAGGAGGGAGGCATGAAACACGTTGTGTATACGAAAAGACGGGGGTAACTCCAGCCGGAAAGAGACAGGACTGAGGACCTCAATGACCTTATACGGCCCAATAAACCGGGGAGCAAACTTTTTGGACGGAACCTTGAGACGCAAGTTCCTGGATGACAACCACACCAGATCCCCGACCACAAACAGGGGGTTAGCAGAACGTCTTCTATCGGCCTGAGCCTTCTGTATGCTCTGGGACGCCTCTAGGTTCTTCTGAACCTGGGCCCAGACTGTGCACAGATCCCGATGAACGACCTCCACCTCGGGATTGTTGGAACAACCAGGTGAAACGGAGGAGAACCGTGGATTAAACCCAAAATTACAGAAAAAGGGAGAGACCCCTGACGAGTTACTGACCCGGTTATTAAGGGAAAATTCGGCGAGGGGAATGAAAGAAACCCAATCAAATTGACAGTCAGAGACAAAACATCTTAAGTATTGTTCTAGAGACTGATTAGTCCTCTCCGTTTGGCCATTGGTTTCAGGATGGAAAGCAGAGGAGAAGGACAGATCAATCCCCAACTTATTACAGAAGGCTCTCCAAAACAATGAAACAAATTGTACCCCCCTGTCAGAAACAATATTGACGGGGACCCCATGGAGACGCAGGATGTGTTTGATAAACAAGGTAGCCAACGTCTTGGCGTTGGGTAGTTTCTTGAGGGGCACAAAGTGGCACATTTTACTGAAGCGGTCTACCACCACCCACACCACCGACTTGCCTTGGGATGGAGGCAAATCGGTGATAAAATCCATGGAGATATGTGTCCAAGGTCTCTGGGGAATGGGCAACGAACGCAGTAAGCCCGCTGGTCGGGACCTGGGAGTCTTGGACCTGGCACAAACCTCACAGGCGGCGACGTAGGCCTTAACGTCTTTAGGCAAACCAGGCCACCAATAATTTCTGGTAATGAGGTGTTTGGTACCCAGGATGCCTGGATGGCCAGATAGTGCGGAGTCGTGATTTTCCCTAAGTACCCTTAGCCGGAATTGCAGGGGAACAAACAGCTTGTTCTCAGGAAGGTTCCCAGGAGCTGAACCTTGATCAGCAGCAATTTCAGAGACTAAATCGGACTCGATAGAGGAAATGACTATACCTGGAGGCAAAATACAAACAGGATCTTCCTCCGAAGGAGGGCTGGCCATGAAGCTACGCGACAGTGCATCCGCCTTAATATTTTTAGACCCGGCCCTATAGGTAACCAAAAAATTGAATCTGGTAAAAAACAACGCCCATCGAGCTTGTCTCGGGTTTAGCCTCCGGGCAGATTCTAAGAAAACCAGATTCTTGTGGTCGGTAAGGACCGTTACCTGGTGCCTAGCCCCTCCAGGAAGTGGCGCCACTCTTCAAATGCCCATTTAATGGCTAAAAGTTCGCGGTTGCCAATATCATAGTTACACTCCGTGGGCGAAAACTTCCTAGAAAAGTAAGCACAGGGGCGGAGATGGGTGAGGGAGCTGGTACCCTGGGACAAGACGGCCCCCACTCCCACCTCGGACGCGTCAACCTCCACAATAAATGGCTCCCTTTGGTTGGGCTGAACCAGCACGGGGGCCGAGATAAAGCACTTCTTGAGGGTCTCAAAAGCCTGGACGGCCTCAGGGGGCCAATGGAGGACATCAGCACCCTTGCGAGTGAGGTCCGTAAGAGGCTTAGCGACGACCGAGAAGTTAGCAATAAATCTCCTGTAATAGTTAGCGAACCCCAAAAAACACTGTAGCGCTTTCAGGGAGGCAGGTTGGACCCATTCAGCCACAGCCTGAACCTTGGCAGGGTCCATGCGGAATTCATGAGGAGTGAGGATTTGACCTAAAAATGGTATCTCCTGTACCCCAAATACACATTTTTCGATTTTGGCAAACAGTTTGTTTTCTCGAAGGACCTGGAGCACTTTCCTGACATGCTCTATGTGGGAGGACCAGTCCCTGGAAAACACCAATATGTCATCAAGGTACACTACAAGAAATATCCCCAGGTAATTTCTCAAAATCTCATTTATGAAGTTCTGGAAGACCGCAGGGGCATTGCACAACCCAAAGGGCATGACGAGGTATTCGAAATGGCCTTCGGGCGTGTTAAACGCAGTCTTCCACTCATCCCCCTCTTTGATGCGAATAAGGTTATACGCCCCCCGTAGATCCAATTTAGAGAACCATTGGGCCCCCTGAACCTGATTAAAGAGATCAGGAATCAAAGGAAGGGGATACTGGTTCCTTACCGTGACCTTATTCAGGCCACGGTAGTCAATGCATGGCCTAAGACCCCCATCCTTCTTCCCTACGAAGAAGAAGCCAGCACCTACCGGAGAAGAAGAGGGACGAATGTAACCCTTGGCCAGGGATTCCTGGATATACTCCCTCATGGCTTCACGTTCGGGACAAGAAAGGTTAAATATCCTACCCTTAGGAAGCTTAGCTCCTGGTACCAATTCGATAGCGCAATCGTATTCTCTATGAGGCGGTAATACTTCGGAGGCCTCTTTAGAGAAAACATCAGCGAAGTCCTGAACAAACTCTGGTAGCGTATTCACCTCCTTAGGGGGAGAAATAGAATTAACAGAAAAACATGACGTACAACATTCATTACCCCATTTGGTTAGCTCCCCAGTATTCCAGTCAAACGTAGGATTATGCAACTGCAACCAGGGAAGACCTAGAACCAAATCGTACGATAATCCCTGCATCAATAGTACAGAGCACTGCTCCAAATGCATGGAGCCAACAAGGAGTTCAAAAACAGGGGTATGCTGTGTAAAATAACCATTAGCAAGAGGAGTGGAGTCGATACCCACTACCGGAACAGGTTTAGGCAAATCAATCAGAGGCATAGCGAGAGACATAGCAAATTCCACAGACATGATATTAGTAGAGGACCCTGAATCCACGAAGGCACTGCCGGTAGCAGACCTACCACCAAAAGAGACCTGAAAGGGAAGCAATATCTTAGTACGTTTCATATTTACGGGAAATACCTGTGCGCCCAAGTGACCTCCCCGATGATCACTTAGACGCGGGAGCTCTCTGACAGCATTCTTACGCTTGGGACAGTTGTTTACTTGATGCTTGACATCCCCACAGTAGAAGCAGAGACCATTCTTCCTGCGGAATTCTCTACGTTGTTGAGGGGACACGGAGGCCCCGAGTTGCATAGGTATTTCTGAGTCTTTAGGGGAGAAACGAAGCAACGGGACTTCGGGAGGCATCATGGGGGAGTCGGAGGAAAAAACACATAAACGTTCACGTTGTCGTTCCCTGAGACGTCGGTCAAGTCGTACCACTAAAGCCATAACCTGGTCTAAGGAGTCAGAAGAGGGATAACTAACTAGCAGGTCTTTCAGGGCATTCGACAGACCCAACCTAAACTGGCACCTTAAGGCAGGGTCATTCCACCGAGAAGCTACGCACCACTTCCTAAAGTCAGAGCAATACTCCTCAACAGGTCTCTTACCCTGACGTAAGGTCACCAGCTGACTCTCGGCAAAGGCAGTTCTGTCAGTCTCGTCATAAATAAGTCAGAGGGCAGAAAAGAAACAATCAACGGAGGAAAGTTCAGGGGCGCCAGGAGCCAAGGAGAAGGCCCACTCTTGGGGCCCTTCCTGGAGCCGGGACATAATTATACCCACCCGCTGGCTCTCAGAACCTGAGGAGTGAGGCTTTAAGCGAAAGTAAAGCCTACAACTCTCCCGAAAGGAGAGAAAAGCCCTCCGGTCACCTGAGAACCGGTCGGGCAACTTGAGGTGGGGTTCAAGGGGTGCGGTGAGGGGAACTACCAAGGTAGCATCAGGCTGGTTGACCCTCTGAGCCAGGGCCTGGACCTGTAGGGAGAGACCCTGCATTTGCTGAGCCAGGGTTTCACGGGGTTCCATAATGGTGTCAGGGACCAGGGTAGACTAGGTATAGGGCTTGTGAATTTGTAATGGTGGGGGGGGGGTAGGGAAACGGACAAGTGAGCCCTAATCTACCCGCCACTCTGTCCCTGCCTACTTGCAACGACCCGCCCTAGGCGACGGGGTACAACTGGGCGGCGGTCCCTGCGCTCAGTAAGTGCATGACAAACACGACAAACAAACAAGGGAATACAAGTAAGGGAAATGGGCAGTTGCTCGCGGAAACACCGTGAGCAACAGAGTAGTGAACGAGCCGAGTCAAGCCAGGAGAGTGCGAGGTACAAAGCGAAAAGCAGAAGAGTAGTCGGTAAGCCGGGGTCTGTATGGAGCAGGATCAAAAAGTAGCAGGAGCTGTAGCTGGGCCAGGAAACCTCAAGGAAAGAAATCACAAGCACAGATGGACAGGAAGAGCAGGCTTAAATAGACCGAGGGCGGGAGCTAGCTGAGTCTGGCCAGGTTGCGATAGGCTCTCCCACTCCTAAGCCTGCCAGCCTGAGTGGAGGAAGCTGGTGTCTGTCTCAGGGATGTACACTCAGGTGTTGACTGATTAATTCTGGGAATTAATCCCGAAGCAGTGCCTGGCAGATCCTTTACAGTACCCTTGTCTGTTTGTCTGTCGTGCACTTATTGAGCGTAGGGACCGTCGCCCAGTTGTACGCCGTCGCCTAGGGCGGGCCGTGCAAGTAGGCAGGGACTGAGTGGCGGGTAGATTAGGGCTCACCTGTCTGTCTCCCTACCCCGTCATTACATAATCACAGGCCCATATACCTTTTCTACCCTGGTTCCTACACAACTATGGACCCCCTTGAGACCCTGGCTCAGCAAATGCAGGGTCTCTCCCTACAGATCCAAGCCCTGGCTCAGAGGTGCAACCAGCATTATGCTAACCAGGTAGTGCCCTCCACCTCACCACTTGAACCCCACATCAAGTTGCCTGACCGGTTCTCAGGGGACCGGAAGACTTTTTTCTCCTTTTCGGGAGTGTTGTAGGCTCTATTTCCGATTAAGACCCCACTCCTCAGGTTCTGAGAGCCAGCAAGTGGGTATAATTATGTCCCGGCTCCAGGACGGCCCCCAAAAATGGGCCTTCTCCTTTGCTCCTGACGCCCCTGAACCTTCCTGTGTTGACCTTTTTTTTTCCTGCTCTCGGGCTCATCTATGACGAGACTGACAAGACTGCCTTTGCCGAGAGTCAGCTGGTGACCTTACGTCAGGGTAAGAGACCCGTTCAGGAGTACTGTTCTGACTTTAGGAAGTGGTGCGTAGCTTCTTGTTGGAATGACCCTGCCTTGAGGTGCCAGTTTAGATTGGGTCTGTCGAACGCCCTGAAAGACCTATTAGTTAGCTATCCCTCTTCTGATTCTCTAGATCAGGTTATGGCTTCAGCGGTACGTCTTGGCCGACGTCTCAGGGAACACCGACTTGAACGTTTTTATGCCTTCTCCTCTGGCTCCCCCATGATGGCTCCCGAGGTTCCGTTGCTTCGTTCTTCCAGGGGAATCTCGGACGAACCAATGCAACACGGGGCATCCATGTCTCCCCAACAACGTAGAGAGCTCAGCAGGAAGAATGGTCTCTGCTTCTACTGTGGGGATGACAAGCATCGAGTGAACGACTGTCCTAGGCGTAAGAATACTCCAGCCTGAAAACTTCCGCACCTAAGTGACCATCGGGGAGGTCGCTTGGGCGCACAGGTATTTCCCATAAATATGAAACCTAATAAGATCTTGCTTCCCTTTCAGGTCTCTTTTGAGGGTAGGTCTGCCACCGGCAGTGCCTTCGTGGATTCAGGGTCTTCTGCTAATATTATGTCTGTGGAATTTTCTATGTCTCTAGCTATGCCATTGTTTGATTTGCCTAAACTTGTCCCGGTAGTGGGTATCGACTCCACTCCACTTGCTAATGGTTGTTTTACGCAGCATACCCCTGTTTTTGAACTAATTTTTGGCTCCATTCATTTGGAGCAGTGCTCTGTACTAGTGATGCAGGGATTATCGTCTGATTTGGTTTTAGGCCTTCCCTGGTAGCAGATGCATAATCCCACGTTTAACTGGAATACTGGGGATCTTACCAAATGGAGTAATGAATGCATGACGTCATGTTTTTCTGTTAATTTTATTTCTCTCGCTGAGGAGGTAAACACTCTACCTGAGTTTATTCAGGACTTCGCTGATGTTTTTTCTAAAAAGGCCTCCGAAGTGTTACCTCCTCATAGAGTATACGATTGTGCAATCGATTTGGTACCAGGAGCTAAGCTCCCTAAAGGTAGGATTTTTAATCTCTCTTTTCCCGAATATGAGGCCATGAGAGAATGTATCCAGGAAAGCCGGGCCAAGGGTTACATTCGTCCCTCTACTTCTCCGGTAGGTTTGGCTTCTTCTTCGTAGGGAAGAAGGATGGTGGTCTTAGGCCGTGCATCAATTACCGAAACTTGAATAAGGTCACTGTAAGGAACCAGTATCCCCTTCCTTTGATTCCTGATCTCCTCAATCAGGTTCAGGGGCCCAATGGTTCTCTAAGTTTGATCTTCGGGGGGCTTATAACCTTATCCGAATCAGAGAAGGGGGTGAGTGGAAGACTATGTTTAACACACCCGAAGGTCATTTCGAATACCTCGTCATGCCCTTTGGGTTGTGTAATGCTCCCGCGGTCTTCCAGAATTTCATAAATGAGATTTTAAGAGACTACCTGGGGGTATTTCTTGTAGTGTACCTTGATGACATACTTGTGTTTTCCAAGGACTGGTCCTCCCACATTGAGCATGTCAGGAAGGTGCTCCTGGCCCTTCGGGAAAACTCTTTGCTAAATCCGAAAAATGTGTGTTTGGGGTGCAGGAGATACCATTTTTGGGTCAAATCCTCACTTCTAATGAATTCCGCATGGACCCTGCCAAGGTTCAGGCTGTGGCTGAATGGGTCCAACCTTCCTCCCTGAAGGCGTTACAGTGCTTCCTGGGGTTTGCTATTTATTACAGGAGATTTACTGCTAACTTCTCGGTCATCGCTAAGCCTCTTAAGGAGCTTACTCGCAAAGGTGCTGATCTCCTCCACTGGCCTCCGGAGGCGGTCCAGGCTTTTGAGATCCTTAAGAAGTGCTTTATCTCTGCCCCAGTGCTGATTCAGCCTAACCAAATGGAGTCATTCATCGTGGAGGTTGACGCCTCCGAGGTGGGAGTGGGTGCTGTCTTGTCCCAGGGTACCAGGTCCCTCACCCATCTCCGTCCCTGTGCCTACTTCTCCAGGAAGTTCGCGCCCACTGAGAGTAACTATGACGTGGGCAACCGCGAACTCTTAGCCATTAAATGGGCATTTGAAGAGTGGCGCCACTTCTTGGAGGGGGCTAGGCACTAGGTAACTGTCCTTACCGACCACAAGAATCTGGTTTTCCTAGAATCTGCCCAGAGGCTAAACCCGAGACAAGCTCGATGGGCGTTGTTTTTTACTAGATTCAACTTTGTGGTCACCTATAGGGCTGGGTGTAAAAATATTAAAGCTGATGCACTGTCGCGTAGCTTCATGGCCAGCCCTCCTTCGGAGGAAGATCCTGCTTGTGTTTTGCCCCCAGGTATAATCATATCCTCTGTTGATTCTGACTTAGTCCCCGAAATTGCGGCTGATCAAGGTTCAGCTCCCGGGAACCTTCCTGAGAACAAGCTGTTTGTTCCCCTGCAATTCCGGCTAAGGGTACTCAGGGAAAATCATGACTCTGCACTATCTGGCCACCCAGGCATCCTGGGTACCAAGCACCTCATTGCTAGAAACTATTGGTGGCCTGGGTTGCCTAAAGACGTTAAGGCCTACGTCACCGCTTGTGAAATTTGTGCTAGGTCCAAGACTCCCAGGTCCCGACCAACGGGCTTACTATGTTCTTTGCCCATTCCCCAGAGACCTTGGAACCATATCTCCATGGATTTTATCACCGATTTGCCTCCATCTCAAGGCAAGTCGGTGGTGTGGGTTGTATTAGACCGCTTCAGTAAGATGTGCCACTTTGTACCCCTCAAGAAACTACCCAATGCCAATACGTTAGCTACCTTGTTTGTCAAACACATCCTGCGTCTCCATGGGGTTCCTGTCAATATTGTTTCTGACAGAGGGGTACAATTTGTTTCATTGTTTTGGAGAGCTTTTTGTAAAAAGTTGGAGATTGATCTGTCCTTCTCCTCGGCCTTCCATCCTGAAACTAATGGCCAAACTGAGAGAAAATAATCAGTTTCTAGAACAATATTTAAGGTGTTTTATCTCTGACTGTCAATATGATTGGATCTCCTTCATTCCCCTCGCCGAATTTTCCCTTAATAACCGGGTCAGTAACTCGTCAGGGTCTCCCCCTTTTTCTGTAATTTTGGGTTTAATCCACGGTTCTCCTCCTTTTCACCTGGTGGTTCCAACAATCCCGAGGTAGATGTAGTTCATCGGGAACATTGCACAGTCTGGGCCCAGGTTCAGAGGAACCTAGAGGCGTCCCAGAGCATACAAAAGACTCAGGCAGATAGAAGACGTTCTGCTAACCCCTTGTTTGTGGTTGGGGATCTGGTGTGGCTATCTTCAAAAAATTTGCGTCTTAAAGTTCCGTCCAAAAAATTTGCTCCCCGGTATATAGGGCCGTACAAGGTCGTTGAGGTACTTAACCCTGTCTTCTTCCGGCTGGAGTTACCCCCGTCTTTTCAAATACACGACGTGTTTCAATCCTCACTCCTGAAACGCTGCTCCCTGTCCTTGGCTACCTCGAGGAAACCTCTGGTCCCTGTTCTCACCCCTGAAGGGGTAGAATTTGAGGTGGCCAAGATTGTGGATAGCAGGATGGTCCAAGGCTCCCCCCAGTACCTGGTCCATTGGAGAGGATACGGGCCTGAGGAGAGGACTTGGGTACCCGCCTGGGATGTTCACGCTGGGGTATTGCTCAGGAGGTTCCATTTTCGGTTCCCCAATAAGCCAGGTCCACCTAGGAAGGGTCCAGTGGCCCCTCATAAAAGGGGGGGTACTGTAAAGGATCTGCCAGACACAGCTTCTGTGTCGACGTCCGTGGTTAATCAGTCTACATCTGCTCCTTGGTCTGATAGAGTGACTCGATCTGCTACCACTCAGGCTGGTAGGCTGAGGAGTGGGAGAACCTATCACAGCCTGACCAGACGGTTCTAGCTCCCGCCCTCGGTCTATTTATACCTTCATTTCCTGCTCTTCCTTTGCCTGTGATTCTGTCTGGTTTCCTGGCTCTGCTGTTCCTGCTAGTACTATTGACCTCTGCTTCAAATTGACCCTGGCTTTACTGACTACTCTCCTGTTCTGCGTTTGGTACCTCGTACACTCCTGGTTTGACTCGGCTCGTTCACCACTCTTGTTGCTCACGGTGTTGCCGTGGGCAACTGCCCCATTTCCCTTAGCTTCTGTGTACCCTTGTCTGTCTGTTTGTCTGTTGTCGCCCGTTGTACGCCGTCACCTAGGACGGGCCGTGCAAGTAGGCAGGGACTGAGTGGCGGGTAGATTAGGGCTCAACTGTCTGTTTCCCTACCCCATCATTACAATAACTGAGTGGATTTCAATTTATTACCCAAGAGATATGTGAACAGGGCTGATATAATACCTCTAGGTCCCTGAGAAATAAAAATTCCAAATAAAGGATAATCAGATATGGGGCAGGATACATTCGGAAACTGGCTCCAAATAGTACATCTTAACTTAACTTTGGAAACCATGTGGGGTCCAGAATATATCCTCCTCAACATGCGAAAGATGTGGAAACATGGGGTTTCCCCAGAGAGGTATCGTGGGGTGAAGATCACGGTAATTAGAGATCTCTTTAGCAGCTTTCCAAACCTGAATGGCCAACCTGTGAAGCAACAGCAGACGGCGAGAAAATAGGTTTGGTCTTTCCAAGACCGACCACAACGTGTCCATCTCCAAATAATGTGCTAAGTAGTGTTCAACACTAACTGGAGTGATAGTTTGGGTCCATGCACGAAGAAAGCAGAGCTGACCAGCTAAAAAATATAGATACACCGTGTTCCAAATTATTATGCACATTGAATTTAAGTGTCATAAACATTTCATTATTAGTTTTTCAATTAAACTCATGTATGGTATTGTGTCTTAGGGCTCTTTGGATCATTGTAATCAATCTCAGACACCTGTGATAATTAGTTTGACAGGTGTGCCCAATCAAAGGAAAACTTAAGACGGACGTTCCACATTATTAACCTCTTAAGGACGCAGCCTAGTTTGGGCCTTAAGTCTCAGAGCCCATTTTTCAAATCTGACATATTTCACTTTATGTGGTAATAACGTCGGAATGCTTAAACCTATCCAAGCGATTCTGAGATTGTTTTCTCGTGACACATTGGGCTTCATGTTCATGGTAAAATTTGGTCGATATATTCAGTGTTTATTGGTGAAAAATTGCAAAATTGAGAGAAAATTTTGAAAAAATAGAATTTTTCAGAATTTAAATGCATCTGCTTGTAAAACAGACCACCCAAAATAGTTACTAGTTCACATTTCCCATATGTCTACTTTAGATTGGCATCGTTTTTTGAACATTCTTTTATTTTTCTTGGACATTACAAGGCTTAGAACATAAACAGCAATTTCTCATATTTTTAAGAAAATTTCAAAAGCCTTTTTTTTAAGGTACCTCTTCAGTTCTGAAGTGGCTTTGAGGGGCCTATGTATTAGAAACCCTGATAAAACACCTCATTTTAAAAACTAGACCCCTCAAAGTATTCGACCCTTCAGGCATTTCACAGGAATTAAAGCAAAGTGGAGGTGAAATTTGCAAATTTCATTTTTCTTGCTGAATTTCAATTTTATTCAATTTTTTTTCTGTAACACAGAAGGTTTTACCAGAGAAACACTACTAAATATGTATTGTCCAGATTCTGCAGTTTTTAGAAATGTCCCACATGTGGCTCTACTGCGCTCGTGGAATAATAAATACAAGCCCTAGAAGCAAGGAAGCACCTATTGCATTTTGAGGCCTCTTTTTTTTATTAGAATATATTTTAGGCAGCATGCCAGGTTTGAAAAGGTGTTGAGGTGCCAAAACAGTAGGAATCCCCCAATAGTGACCCCATTTTGGAAACGACACCCCTCAAGGAATTCAAATATGGTTGTTGTTACTATTTTGACCGCACAGTTTTTTCACAGCACCTATTTGAATTGGGCTGTGATATGAAAAAAAATGTCATTTTTTCCAATAAGATGTCATTTTTTATCAACATTTCTTATTTTCACAGGGAACAAAATACCGAATTTTGTTGCCCAATTTCTCCTGAGTGCAGCAATACCCCATTTGTGGTGATAAACTGCCGTTTGGGCCGATGGGAGGCCTCAGAAGGAAAGGAACACTGTGTGTTCTTTGGAGTGCAGATTTTGCTGGTTTGGTTTTCGGGTGCCATGTCGCATTTGCAGAGCCCCAGAGGTATCAAAGCAATGGAAACCCACCAGAACTGACCCCATTTTGGAAACTACACCCCTCAAGGAATTCATTTATGGGTAATGTGACCATTTAGACCCTATAGTTTCTTCACAGAACTTATTTGAATTGGGCTGGGAATGAAAAAAAAAATTTTGTTTCCAATAATATGTAGTTTTAGCTCAAAAATTCTTATTTTCACAAGAAATAAAATACTCCATTTTGTTGCCCAATTTGTCCTGAGTGCGGCAATACCCCATTTGTGGTGATAAACTTCCGTTTGCGCCAATGGGAGGGCTCAGAAGGAAAGGAGCGCTATTTGTTCTTTGGAGTCCAGATTTTGCTGGATTGGTTTTCGGGTTCCATGTCGCATTTGCAGAGCCCCAGAGCTATCAAAGCAATAGAAACCAATCACAAATGACCCCATTTTGGAAACTACACCCCTCAAGGAATTCATTTATGGGTAATGTGACCATTTAGACCCCATAGTTTCTTCACAGAACTTATTTGAATTGGGCTGGGAATTAAATAAATATATATTTTTTCCAATAATATGTCATTTTAGCTCAAAAATTCTTATTTTCACAAGAAACAAAATACCCCATTCTGTTGCGCAATTTGTTCTGAGTGCCGCAATACCCCATTTGTTGTGATAAACTGCCGTTTGGGCCCATGGGAGGGCTCAGAAGGAAAGCACCACCATTTGGCCTACTGGGGATTTTCTAGTGTGAAGTCATGTATGCAGAAGCCCCTGAGGTACCAGTACAGTTGAAACCCGCAAGAAGTGACCCCGTTTTAAAAACTACACCCTTAAGGCATTCATCTAGAGGTGTAGTGAGAATTTTGACCGGCGACATACACCCCATAAACTGTAACGTGGGTTCTCCTGGGTACGGCAATACCCTACATGTGGCTAATATCAGCTGCCTGGGCACACAGAGGGGAAAGACGAGGGGGGATAAGCTGTGCGGAGTACATCAGGGTAAGTAAAATTGGGGTAAATTATAAACCAAGGGATGTATGATAAATTTTAAAACACTCTTTCATACAGAGCTCTGTTTTTTCGGGACACGTGTCACATTGATATATTGTGTCCTCCCTTATCCCCCTCTTATAGCAGACTTTGCACCTCTTTTGACTTTTCCCCTTCTTGCCAGTTTGGGGAACTTCTCCAGGAAAGTGTTGCCCTGGTACGATGCATGTGGCCTCGCTTCCAGAAGTACTGGGTGCCCCCCCTTCTTGGTCCCTAAAGATTAGGTTCTTGATAATCACCTCTTGAAATTCCAGGAAAGTTCCCCTCTGGCCTGCAGATCGACGTAGCACATACACATTGTACAATGCCATCTGCATGATGTGCACGGCCAGCTTCTTATACAACACCGCATGGCGCTGTAGGGCTTCAGGATTTGATCTGACAAGTCCACCCCTCCCATGTACCTATTGTAGTCCAGGATGCAGTGTGGTTTGGGGGTCTCTGTACTGGTACATTGTACTGGTACATGGGTACTGGTGTGGCATCTCTCTTGTCTTGTACTTGACACACAATATGTTGCTGCTAGATTGTGCCCTGCTCTCACCCCTTCTTGTTTTCCCAAGCAGAGTCTTAGAGAGGCCTCTCAGATTTCTTCTAGCAGTGCCGCATGCCGCAATACTTCTGGAAGCAAAGCAGTTGAAGAGTGGGACGCTGGTATAAAAATTATCCAGGTAGAGGTGGTGACCCTGGTCCAGCAGTGGGTGCACCAAATCCCACACAATTTTTGCATTAACTCCCGGTAAGGGGGGGCATTCTGGGGGCTGAATACTGGTGTCCTTCCCTTCATATATCCTAAACCTGTAGGTACACCCTGATGCACTCTCGCACAGCTTATACATCTTCACGCCATACCTTGCCCTCTTACCCGGCAGGTACTCGCGGAATTGAACCCTCCCTTTAAAATGTACCAAGGACTAATCAATAGAAATACACGTCTCGGGGGTGTATGCTTGGGAAAACCGGGCACTGAAACGGTCTAATCGGGGTCTCCGTTTATACAAACGGTCAAAACTGGGGTCATCTCAGGGTGGGTACTGCTCATTATCAGTATAATGTAAGAAGCGAAGTATTGCCTAATTTATTTATTGTTTTAGGTTACAGTTCAGTTCTGAAGTTGCTTTGAGGGACCTATATATTAGAAACCCCTATGAAACACCCCATTTTAGAAACTAGACCACTCAAAGTATTCACAACAGCATTTAGAAAGTTTATGAACCCTTTAGGTGTTTCACAGAAATTTAGAGCAAAGTAGAGGTGAAATTTACATTTTTTTTTGTCAGAAAATCTTTATACCATTTTTTTTATAACACAAAAAGTTTTATCAGAGAAACGCAACTTAATACGTATTGCCCAGATTCTGCAGTTTTGATAAATATCCAACATGTGGCCCTAGTATGGTAATGGACTGAAGCACTGGCCTCCGAAGCAAAGGATCACCTAGTGGATTTTGAGGCCTCTTTTTTATTAGGCACCATGTCCGGTTTGAAGAGGTCTTGTGGTACCAAAACAGTGGAAACCCCCCAAAAGTGACCCCATTTTGGAAACTAGACCCCTTGAAGAATTCATTGCAGTTCTCATTTGGGTGCATGCGGCTTTTTGATCAGTTTTTATTCTATTTTTAGGTGGCGTGGTGGCTAAACAACCGCAATTGTACTATTGTTTTTTTATTTGATTTTTTTTTACAGCTTTCACCGTGCGCTATAAATGACATATTCACTTTATTCTGCGGGGCGATATGATTACGGCGATACCAGATGTTTATAGTTTTTTTTTATGTCTTATGGCATTTGCACAATAAAATACGTTTTGTAAAAAATCATTCACTTTTTGTGTTACCTTATTCTAAGAGCCAGAACGTTTTTATTTTTCCATCAATAAAGCCGTGCAAGGACTTATTTTTTGCGTAACAAACTGTAGTTTCGATCAGTACCATTTTTAGGTACATGCGACTTTTTGATCTCTTTTTATTCCATTTTTTGGGAGGTGAAGTGACCAAACAATTGTGATTCTGGTACGGTTTATTATTATTTTCTTTTACGGCGTTCACCGCGCGGGATAAATAATGAAATAATTTTGTAGTTCAGGCTGTTACGGACGTGGCGATACCAATTATGTATAGTTTATTTGTTTGTTTATATATTTTTATTAATAATAAAGGACTGATAAGGGAAAAGGGGGGATTTTTAGTTTTATTACTTTTAAATCTTTTATTTTCTTATTTTTACACATCTTTTTTTAACTTTTTTTTACTTTATTACTTTGTCCCATTAGGGGACTTGAGGGCAGGAGGCCCTGATCGCTATTCTAATACACTGCACTACATGCGTAGTGCAGTGTATTAGAGCTGTCAGCTACTCACTGACAGCAAGCATAGTGGGTCATGACTTCGTCAGGACCCACTAGGCTTCCGTCTATGGCATAGCCGGACGCCATTGTTTTGTGTCCGGTTGCCATAGTCACCATCGCCGGCCGCTATCGTGTAGCAGGCCGGCGATTGCAGCTTAACCCCTAAAAAGCCGTGATCGCTATTGAACACGGCTTTTCAGGGGTTAATCAGCGGGGACACAGCGATCGATCCCCGCTGTAGGAGCTGTGACAGCTGCTGTACGAGACAGCAGCTGTCACAGCTCCTGTATGTGTCGGGAGGACGGCCGAAATGGCCGTTACTCCCGAGACGTACTATTAGGTCATGGAGCGCGAACGCTATGGTTACCATGACCTAATAGTACGTCCAGGAGTGGGAAGGGGTTAAGCAGGCCACAGGTTTCAAGTAATATGGGAAAGAAAAAGGATCTCTCTGCTGCCGAAAAGCGTGAAATAGTGCAATACCTTGGACAAGGTATGAAAACATTGGATATTTCAAGAAAACTTAAGAGTGATCATTGTACTGTGAAAAGATTTGTGGATGATTCAGAGCACAGACGGGTTCGTTCAGATAAAGGCATAATGAGGAAGGTTTCTGCCAGACAAATTAATAAGATTAGGAGAGCAGCTGCTAAAATGCCATTGCAAAGCAGCAAACAGGTATTTGAAGTCGCTGGTGTCTCTGGAGTCCTGCGAACCTCAAGGTGTAGGATTCTCTAGAGGTTTGCAAGTGTGCATAAAGCTATTATTCGGCCACCCCTAAACAATGCTCACAAGCAGAAACGGTTGCAGTGGGCTCAGGAATACATGAAGACTAA
Organism: Rhinoderma darwinii; assembly: GCF_050947455.1. Classification (NCBI taxonomy): domain Eukaryota; kingdom Metazoa; phylum Chordata; class Amphibia; order Anura; family Rhinodermatidae; genus Rhinoderma; species Rhinoderma darwinii. Next base: position 517,820,572 of record NC_134687.1, on the reverse strand, counting down.
TTTTCAAACCATGTTGTTTACTGATGAGTGCCGTGCAACCCTGGATGGTCCAGATGGATGGAGTAGTGGATGGTTGGTGAATGGCCACCATGTCCCAACAAGGCTGCGACGTCAGCAAGGAGGTGGCGGAGTCATGTTTTGGGCTGGAATCATGGGGAGAAAGCTCGTAGGCCCCTTAGGGTCCCTGACGGTGTGAAAATGACGTCTGCAAAGTACGTAGAGTTTATGACTGACCACTTACTTCCGTGGTACAAAAAGAAGAACCGTGCCTTCCGTAGCAAAATTATCTTCATGCATGACAATGCACCATCTCACGCTGCAAAGAATACCTCTGTGTCATTGTCTGCTATGGGCATAAAAGGAGAGAAACTCATGGTGTGGCCCCCATGTTCCCCTGACCTCAACCCTATTGAGAACCTTTGGAGCATCCTCAAGCAAAAAATCTTTGAGGGTGGGAGGCAGTTCACATCAAAACAGAAGCTCTGGGAGGCTAAAGGTTAATAAGGACTGTCATTTGGGAAAAAAGGATTTGGGAATGGGACCCGAGGCATGTTCAAGGAGATATAACCCTTTCGGGAGAAGTATCATTTTAACTAGATTGATACGATCAGGAGTAGATAAAGGTAAAGTCCCCCATACTTTACATATGGATTCTCTATAATCTAATAGAGGGTAAATGTTTTTTCATGAGATTTATTAGCATGTTTAGTAATATAAATGCCTAAGTATTTAAAATCCTCTACCACAGGTAGATTATAGTATTTAGAGCGCCAATCTGAATCCCATAGTGGCATCACAGTCGATTTGATGATGGGTTCCCCTTCCCAAATAAAAAAAAAAGCAGAGCATTGACCATTGATTAACAGATTGGCCATAGTTTTGTTTTTTTTGTTTTTAAAGAATACATATCCACTTGATGAATTCAGGACCAAAACCAAATTTCTTTAGCGCTGTAAACAAGTATGGCCATTCTACTGAATCAAAAGCCTTGACTGCATCTAGTGAAGCCAAGTCCCACTTTTAATTATGTGCCCTACCTAACTGGGAGTTGATCTGTACCCTCCGTATGTTTTCTGTGGTACTCTTACCTGGCATAAAGCCGGATTGGTCTAAGTGGATAATGCTAAGAATGACAGAATTGAGACGGTTAGCTAATATTTTGGTCAGTAATTTGTAATCATATATATATAAATGTTATTTAACTGTTTATAACTTTTTTTATTAGTCCCCCTAGGGAACTTGAACCGGCGATCGTTGGATAGCATTAGTGCCGGAGCCGATGTGTCTTCTCTCGTCCGACGCGATGGTGAAGGACCTGTGGGAGGAAGTGACGTCACAGCGTGATATCGCAAGAACACGCTGTGTGTCTGTGCAGTGAAAGAAGCTGGGTGGGAACGATGAGAAGTGTATGACGCTGATGCGTAAAAATTCCGACCAGAAATTTACCTGCTGTGCGTATTTTTCGGACCGCAGCATGTCAATTCCTGCTGCAGAAAGTGGACTGAATTGCTGCGTTTCTCAGAGATGTCTCCATCTCCCAGCATTGAGAAAAATGCAGCAAAATTCACACCATTTCTGCAATAAAAAAATGCAAAAAATGGTGCGTTTTTCTCCACAGCTGAATGTCTGCTATTTTCAACGGAATTGCTGCAGAAGCGGGTTAAACGAGTGACATCCCGCTTATTGCAGTAAAGTGCCGACACCTGCAAGTTATGGGGCGGTCTCAGCCTGTGAGCCCGCTCCACACGTCCCCCTGGCCTCCGTCGTATACTTACGATGGAGGTCTGGAAGGGGTTAAAAGACATACCAATACCATACTAATTTCTGTTTTTTTTTTTACACGTGCAACCTCCATATACATAGCCTGGGTTATATAACTGTTCCACCAATGTGCTGTGCAGATCTACAGGAAGTTTATGGGTGTGATCACATGTGGCGTACGTATTTGTATTTTATTTTTACTACCATGTATGCCTATGTGCAAAATAATATATTGTTTATCTTACCCCAGTCTTACCCTGTCATGACCTGAATAATGAGAAGGAATTTCTGAAATGCATGTTCCTCCAAGCTCTGAGTTCCTCCAAGTGTTGGCAAGTTTAAGAGTGTTTCAGGTCGTGTGAAACTGAATAAAAGGACGAGCAGGACTGGTAATAGCCTAATTTTAAATGATTTGGCAGCAACAATTTTAAGACTTGTATGAAACCCACATATGTTATCTATATTATAAGCCAGCTTTCATTTACTGCATTTCTGGTAGAGAGGAAGTTATAGTGTACACAGTGGGGGTAACTTATCAAACTTTCTACACCATTTTCTGGCGTAAAAAAGTTGCAAGAGGGCCCAAAACGCACAATTTGCTGTGCAAACTGGCATAGAATTCCCCCTATGGGGCGTAATAAGATAGAGGCTCGCGCTGGGCCCCTACCTTGAGTCCCTGATCAGACTACCCCCTCCTGCCCCCCGATTCGACAATTAAATGAAAAAAAAACCTGAAATAAAAAATACATTAATTAATGCTTATCCCTCTGCTCCTCTTCTCCCCTCAGGCTCCCTCAGCAAGATGCGACTCATACAGCATACTGACGCCGGTGCAGTACGTTGTATGCAACGCAGCACTGATGATATTGAAGTTTTGTTTCGACATATAAGACCCCAAAGCTGCTTGGTGTCAGGACCTTGTATGAGTTGCGCTAGAGTGATGAGGGAGCCTGAGGCGAGAAGAAGCGTGAGTTGAGTATGTGTGTGTTTTTATTTTATTGCCACTATGGAGAGAATGGCCGTGGTCATTGCGCCACATTTGTGACACACAACCTGTCAAAGATGCGACACAGGCTTTCACCTTTTTAATATGTGTTCCAGTTGACTCCAACTTTTCATTTTATTAAGACTGGCATATGAAATACCAATCCTAATAAATTGCCCCCAAAAACTACAGTAACATTCCAAATTTTACAGCTTATAAAATTTAAGTGTAACTAAACTTGCAAAAAACTATTGACATGTCATAGTGATATGTTAGTAGTTTTGATCAGTGGGGGTCCGAGCATTAAGACCCCCACCGGTCACTAAAACGAAGCGGCAGAAGCGCTTGGGTGAGCGATGTTCTGCTTCTGATCCTCGGAAAGCCGAGCTAGCATTGTACAGAGTCAAAGACTTTCTATTGAGACCGTATAATGCTCGCTCAGTGCTCGGAACCCCACAGACCGAAACGTCTGACATGTCACTATGACATGTCAAAAGTTTTTTTAAAGTTTAGTTACCCTTTGATTTAAAGGAAGTCTGTCACTAGAAATTGGCCTATAAAAGCAGCAGAACAGTAAAGGCCCTTTTACACCGGCCAATTATTGGGCAAACGAGCGTTCACAGAACGCTTGTTCCCAATAATTGCCCTGTGTAAACAGGCCAACGAAAAGCCGACGAACGAGCAAATGCTCGTCCATCAGCTCATTGCATAGTTTTAAATGCCTAAACTATTATCGTATATGATAACAGTGTATGGGGACGAGCGATCGGAGTAACGAGCATTCATCCAAACTAGCTCATTGTGAAATGAGCAAAAGAGCGCCGATCAACGAGCTGTTTCGTTGATCGTCGCTGCTTTACTCGGCCCACGTCGGGAGGGAGTTAGGGAGAAGCTAGAGCTGTTTGGAGCAACGGTGCTCCAAATAGCTAATTTGCATATAAAGAATAAACTTCTATTTCTGCAACAGGGCCACTCATCTGAAAAAGAAAAACAGCATTATATTCAGATGAGGCAACACTATCTTACTGTGCTGATGCTTTTATAGGCCAATCTCTGGTGACAACCTCCCTTTAATTTTAATACTTATCCAGGTAGATGTTCTACAGTGCTTTCACAGTGCTGACATACTCCAGGCTGCTTTGGGCTTTTAAATGTGATGCTACTGTAACATCTATGGCCACGGTCTGTCGTTCTAACTTACCCCTTGATGACCGCGGCCATGGACGTCCTGCTGCTGTGCTGCGTCATTCCCCTGTGAGGCGCCGGCACACTCTTCCGGGTATTGAGCCTGTCTCCCGGAGGGTGCACGCGAGTGCCCGTGCCCGCTCTTAAAGGTCCAGGGCGCACTTGTAAATCCTCATTCCCGGCCAGAGACGGGTTCTTCTTTGTCAAGAAGAAAGATGGATCCCTCCGTCCCTGCATCGACTACCGAGGACTCAAGCGGATCACGGTGAAGAACAGGTACCCTTGGCCTTTAATTTCGGAATTATTCGATCGCATAGGGGGGGAATTTTTTTTTCTAAACTGGACTTGCGGGGGGCCTACAATTTAATACTCATGACAGGCACTATGAATACCTAGTGATGCCCTTCGGCCTGTGTAACGCCCCCGCGGTGTTTCAAGAATTTGTCAATGACTTTTTCGTGATCTCCTCTATATATGTGTTGTGGTGTATCTCGATGACATTTTGATTTTCTCCCCAGATCCAGTAACTCATCAGAGTCATGATCGCCAGGTGTTGCTTCGTTTAAGGGTGAATCATCTTTATGCCAAGCTGGAGAAGTGCATGTTTGAAAAAAGATCTCTTCCCATCCTGGGCTACATCATCTCCGATCAGGGCCTCAAAATGGACCCTGAAAAGGTAAAGGCCGTCCTAGAGTGGCCACGCCCCCAAGGCTTAAGGGCCATACAACACTTCCTGGGATTCGCCAACTTCTGCCGGCTGTTCATCCCCAACTTCTCGTCATTGACAGCCCCCATCTCTTCCCTCACAAAGAAGGGTATGAATGCCAAAATGTGGACTACGGAGGCTGAAGCCGCATTTGAGACCCTGAAAAAAACCCTCACGTCAGTCTCTATACTTCACCACCCTGATGTGTCCCTACAGTTTTCTTTACAGGTGGACGCTTCCTCTGTTGGTGCAGGTGTACTGTTGTTCCAGAGAGGTTCTAAAAGCAAGACTGTGGTATGTGGCTACTATTCCAAACGGTTTTCTTCCGCAGAGCGCAACTACTCGTTTGGTAATCGGGAGTTACTGGCCATCAAGCTGGCCCTGCAGGAGTAGAGACACCTACTGGAAGACGCAGTCCACCCTATACTGGTCTTCACGGATCACAAGAATCTGACCTATTTACAGACGGCTCAACGGATGAATCCTCGTCAAGCCAGGTGGTCGTTATTCTTTGCTCGATTCCAGTTTGAACTCCACTACCGACCTGCTGAGGGCCGATGCCTCGTGTAGGCCGATGCCTCGTGTAGGTCATTCGAAACAGAGGACACTGTGGAGTCTCCACAGAATATTATTGATCCTTCCTGCATCTTCTCTGTGAACCCTCTTCAGGTTAGAGATATTCCTCCAGGAAGAACTTTTGTACGTCTGGCAGGCAGAGGAAAAATCCTTCGCTGGTGTCACAACTCCAAGCTGGCAGGTCATGCGGGGACTCGTAAGACCCAAGTCCTAACCACCCGTCAGTTCTGGTGGCCCACACTGCCCAAAGACGTCAGGGACTTTGTCTCCTCATGCACGGTATGCGCAGCTAATAAAGTTGCCCACTCCAGACCAGCTGGTCTTCTCCAACCACTGCCTGTGCCCGATTCCCCCTGGCAGCATGTTGCAATGGACTTTGTCCCAGATCTCCCTCTCTCTGCGGGTTGCAGCGTGATCTGGGTGGTGGTGGATCGATTCTCTAAAATGGCTCATTTCGTTCCCCTGACTGGCCTGTCTTCTGCTGTTCGACTGGCTGACCTCTTCACATAACACATCTTCTGTCTGCACGGCTTGCCCCTGCATATTGTTTCGGATCGAGGGGTCCAGTTCACTTCGAAGTTTTGGAGAGCACTTTGCGGTCTCCTTGGTGTAAAGTTGGACTTCTCTTCGGCCTATCATCCCCAGTCCAATGGGCAAGTCGAGAGGATTAACCAAATTATGGAGAACTATCTGTGGCACTTTGTTTCCAGACGACATGATGACTGGGTGCAGCTGCTCCCGTGGACAGAATTCTCCTATAATAACCATACTAGTGAGTCCACCACCTCCAGCCCGTTCTTCATAGTCTACGGCCAACATCCTTGAATACCTCTTCCTGTCTCTACTATGTCCCAGGTGCCGGCAGCTGACTCGACCTTCAGGGACTTTCTGCAAATATGGCAACAAAACCGATCTTCTATTCTGCTGGCAGTGGATCGCATGAAGGGAAAAGCAGATACTAGAAGACGGGATCCTCCTCAGTTTCGAGAGTCTGGTTGTCCTCAAAGAATATCCGGCTAAGGGTGCCGTCCTGCAAATTTGCTCCCAGGTTCCTCGGACCCCTCGAGATCCTGCTCCAAATTAACCCGTGGTCGTACAAGCTGCGGCTGCCTCCTACACTCAAGATCCCTAACTCCTTCCATGTCTCCTTGCTGAAGCCCGTGGGCCTGAAACGCTACTCTAGGACTCCTAGTTCCGCAGTGGCTCCTGGCGGTTCGTCAGGGACTTTCGAGGTAAGGGAGATTCTAGCCACCAAAAAGGTGGGAGGAAGGACGTTTTATTTGGTGTATTGGAGGGAATTCGGCCCAGAAGAGAGGTCTTGGGAGCCAGAGGAGAACATCGATGGCCCTGTCCTCATAAGGAAGTTTCTCTCCTGTTCTGGTCCCAAGAAGAGGGGGCGTAAGAGGGGGGATACTGTAACGTCTATGGCCGCGGTCTGTCGTTCTAACTTACCCCTTGATGACCGTGGCCATGGACATCCTGCTGTTGTGCTGCGTCGTCCCCCTCTGAGGCGCCGGCACTCACTTCAGGGTATCGAGCTTGTCTCCCGGAGGGTGCGCTCGCGCGCTCGTGCCCGCTCTTAAAGGGCCAGTGCGCGCACCTGAAAATCATCATCATCAACTCATGAACTCCTGGACTATAAGAGGGTCACCGCCCTTCTTATCCGAGCCTGAGCATTGTTGTTGTTTCCCTTAGTCTGTCTTGCAAATGGTCTCCCAAGTGCCTTCCAGCTTCCCAGTGTTTCCCGTTCCTGTATCCTGTTTCTTGTGCTATCTGTACCATCCTGGTCTACTGCCGTACTGAGCTGTTGTCGTGTTGTGCTGCATCTCCACGCCTGTTCTACTACTCCACGCCTGATGTCTACCTGCTGCCTGGTCCCAGCCGAGCCTGCCTTGCTACTGTCTACACTGCCTCAGGAACCCTTTTCAGGATTATAGACTCTGCACCATACCTGTTTGGCCAGCTGCCATCATACTACGCGGTACCGCCAAGTGGGTCCACACCCCGTCTGGTGACAGCTACCACATATAGGACACTTCCTGACAGTTCCTTAGAGTTTCTTTCTTTGTCCTCCTGACGTGTGATTTCTTCACAAAAATTTTATTGACCATTCTTTTGCCTTGTCCTCTGGTGCTGTGTTTGCCTGACTTTTGCTGATCTTCTGCTAATTTCATCCTCTCTCACGATTTTGTAATGCGATTTCAGATTGTTGCCAATCCCTCCATTGCCCGACAATGATTCTGTCCTCTAAAACCGTTGATGATTAGGCTACTGGGTCCTTGTGCAGCACGGACAGCAGAGAGACGGGCTGGGAGTGACCCAATAAGGTGCTGGTAGGTTGTCTCAGGTATCTGGAGCCATGCTGACTGCAGTGCATCCCACATGTGCTGGAGGATGCTTGGGGGAGCATCCATAGAGCGAACAAGATGATCGAGGTGGTCCCAAAGATGCTCAATTGGGTTCAAGTCTGGTGAATTAGGGGGCCAGGGAAGTAATTGAAAGTTTTGGTCGTGCTCTTCCAACAACTGTTGGACATTTCTAGCCATGTGACACGTCGCATTGTCTTGCTGGAAGATTCCATCTGCCCCAGGGAAGACAAACAACATGTATGGGTGGATGTGATCTGCAACAATGGATTCATACCCAAATCGGTTCAGAGTGCCTTCCTCATGGACCATAACGCTGCCACCACCAGCTTGTGTTCTTCTAGCAATGGTTGCAGGATGTTTGTTCTCTGATGCTTCTCGTCTGACATGCCAACGTCCATCCGTTCGATGAAGCAGAAAACGTGACTCATCGGAGAAGGCAACCCTTTGCCAATCATCGGTGGTCCAAATCTGATTCTGCCGTGCAAATTGAAGCCTTTTTTTCCGAAGCACCTTTGTTAGCGTAGGAGCAGTGACCATCCATCTGCTTCGGAGACCCATACACAGTAGGGTTCACTGAACTGTTGTTATAGGCACAAGTCTGGTAGCCCTCTGGTTGATTTTCACTGTGAGCTCCTCCACTGTAGCGTGTTGTTCATCCCTTGCGCACCTTTGTAGCCAACGTTCACCTCTCACATCAATGGCACGTGGTGCTCCGCAGTTTCCCCGACGGTTATTCCCAATGATGCCATTTGTCCACTCACGATACACTTTCGCGAACAGTTCACAAACTGGGCTGTTGGAGAAATACTGCTACCTTGGCCTGAAAGCCAATAATCATCCCTTTTTGCAACTCTGAGAAATCGCCCCTTTTACCCATGGCAACAACGAGTAATACGTGTTCAGACAGCCTATCACACACCTTATATACCCACCAAGCCAGCCCACGACACATCACTTCCTTCATGGGCTACGCGGTGCCCACATCGAAAGTAGGAGGTGGTCATAATAATGTGACTTGCATCCATGTGCAACAGTGAGGGTAAGACTCTATGGAGCGGCACTGACGCAAATGCTATGCGGCTGACAGCTGTTTGGCATGGCTGTCAAATTGCTTGTTAATGGCCGCGCATTGTTGTGAATAAAACGTCTGTTTACCTGCAAAATTGTGCGGTCATTAATGAATACACCCTTTGGCGCAGCTGTGTCAATGTGGCTCCGTGGGGCCCTTCCTTTTTTGTTTCTTTTCCTCGGTTCCTACAAAGTTATTCTTAGAATTAACCTCCAGAGAACCACCTCATACCAAAGTCCTTGGTCAGGTGCATAGCTATAGGGGGTTGAGAGGTAGTAGTTGCACCTGGGCCCTGGTGCTTGAGGGTTTTAAAGCACCCTTTACCACATATGAAATCAACAGTATTATAAATGTCACATGGTAGTAGGGGGTCCCAGAAGCTTCAAGTTACGCCTCTGTCCTGGGTCCAGAAAAAGACTGAGAATTAAAGGTGAATTGTGCGATCTAATTGTTTGTTTTTTTCTCTAGGTATTATTGGGACTGCATTTTAATTGTATTACATAGAAAACCCAGTTTCCAACCCACATATTGCAGGTATTTTTTTTTATATTTTATTAACCCCTTGGAGACACAGTCAATTTTTGTTTTTTTCATTTTCATTTTTACATATCATGGAAAAAACTATCCTATGTAATAGACTGCAAAAAGCTGGACATATCACTGAGAACGCAGCTCATTCGACTTATTTAATGTATCAAATGAAGAAATAGATAAAATACAACGTTTAATATGTACTTTAAAAATACTATATACACAAAACAAATCAATTTTAGTCTTCGACCAGTTGCAAAAACAACAACAAATAGGAGGTATAATACCAAATACCCAAGATGCAACAACACACAGCACCAGTTCAGCAATAGGGCAAAATCGTGGGAGGAGGAATATGTAACCCAGGAGAAATACAAATTCTACTCTAAATTATACCTATATATCAGTAGAGGCCCTGGAAATCCCTAAACCCAATCCCATACGAACAACAGAGCAATCATCAAAAAAGGGCCGGCTCCGCTCTGGAACCTACTACAAAGACCTGGTGCGCCCCTCAATGTATTTATCTCAGTACTTCAGCTAGTTCACAGAAGCAATCACAAATCTGATATTGCGCTGGATGCAAAAGAATAAGGTATGCAGATAGTACCATGTGAAAAAGGATTAGTACAAATTAGGCTTTGTTCACATCTGAGTCGGGCTTCCATTCATGGGTTCTGTCAGACCTTTCCGTCAGGAGAACCCATAAACGGAAACCATAGCTTTCTGTTTGCATTACCATTGATTTCAATGGTAATGATTCTGTCTCAAATGGTTTCCGTTTATCTCCATTCCGTAAGGTTTTTGATTTTTGGGCAGAATCAATAGCGCAGTCGACTACGTAATTGTTTCCTCAAAAAAAAACGGAAACCTTACGGAACGGAGACAAACAAAAAACATTGGTGACTGAAGCATTACCATTGAAATCAAAGCTATGGTTTCCGTTTGGTTTTCGTTCATGCGTTCCCCTGATGGAAAGGTCTGAAGGAACCCATGAACGGAACTCCGACGCAGATATGTACGTAACCTTAAGCAAACTTACAAAAGGATAAGTTATGCAGATAGAATCAAGTAAAAAGGAATTCTTACAAATCAAACAAACCCAATGTGTTTACCCAAGCTAATTGGTTCATCAGGGGGGCTATAATGCAACATGTTATACATAACAACAGTTTAAGGCCCCATGCACACGACCATATTTTTGTCCACCCGTAAATACTGGTGTAAATATGGGTCCTTGGTCACACGTATTTGACCCGTATTGCACCAGAATTTACGGACCTGTTTTCGCTGCAAAATTACACTGCAGTAATCGGCAGCCCTTCTCTCTAATAGTGCAGGATAGAGAGAAGGGACAGCCCTTTCCGTAATAAAAGTAAAATTAAAATTCATACTTACCCGGCCGTTGTCTTGGTGACATCCAGTCCGACCTCCCTAGATGACGCGCAGTCCATGTGACCGCTGCAGCCAGTGATTGGCCTGTGATTGGCTGCAGCGGTCACATGGGCTGTAACGTAATCCCAGGAGGCCGGACTGGAGGAAGAAGCAGGGAGTTCTGGGTAAGTATGAACGTCTTTTTTTTTTTACAGCTTTATCTATATTGTGATCGGTAGCCACTGTCCCTGGTGCTGAAAGAGTTACTGCCGATCGTTTAACTCTTTCAGCACCCTGGACAGTGACTATACACTGACGTCGCCTAGCAACGCTCCCGTAATTACGGGTGCACACACGTAGTCACCCGTAATTACGGGAGCCCCATAGACTTCTATGGGCCTGCCCGTGCCGTAATTACGGCCTGAGATGAGGACATGTTCTATATTTTTCAACGGCACATGCACCTTCCCGTAAGCATACGGGGAGGTACCCGTGGCCAATAGAAGTCTTTACATGATTACGGGCGTTTTTACGTTCGTGTGCATGGGGCCTAACCATGAGAATCAATATATTCCCCATGGACACATGGAGCAAAGTGGTGCCAAATGAAGCATACTTCAGCAAAGTAAGTGTAATGAAATTTTAACCGAGCAATAGCGATCGCTATGGATAATATCCTGCTCTCCCAGTGTTTTCATTTTTATTTTTACTTTCCATTGTCGCATTCCAAGAGCCATAACTTTTTTTGTCCTGTCAGCATAGCTGTATGAGGTTTTGTTTTGTTTTTTTGCGGGATGAGTTGTAGTTTTTAATAGAACCATTTAATGCACCATATGGGAAACTGAAACAAAATTATTCGTGGGATGTAATTGGAAAAAAAACAGTGATTACTTCCTGTTTTCCAGCACCAAATTTATATATATTTTTTGTGATATACTACTTTTTTTTATAAATAAAAAACTATTTGTTAAAGAAAATGTGTTTTGTGTTGCCAAATTCTGAGAGCCATAACTTTTTATTTTCTGTCAGTGGAGTGTTGTGGGCTTGTTTCTGTGGGGCGAGCTTAAAGAGGCTCTGTCACCAGATTTTGCAACCCCTATCTCCTATTGCTGCAGATCGGCGCTGCAATGGAGATAAGAGTAACGTTTTTGTTTTTTTAAAATGAGCATTTTTGGCCAAGTTATGACCATTTTTATATTTATGTAAATGAGGCTTTCTAAAGTACAACTGGGCGTGTTTAAAGTAAAAGTACAACTGGGCGTGTATTATGTGCGTACATCTGGGCGTTTTTACTTCTTTTACTAGCTGGGCGTTGTGTATAGAAGTATCGATGTAGCTACTTACCTGCAAACGCTGATGCTGCTGCAGAATCAACTGTAGCCTCTGGTGCCGATGTGTCCTCGCTCGTCCGACACGATGCAGGACCTGGGGCAGGAAGTGAGTGACGTCACAGCGTGATCTCTCGAGAACACGCTGTGTGTCTGCACTGCCAGAAGCTGGGCGTTGTGAAGAGAAGTGGATGATACTTCTATACACAACGCCCAGCTAGTAAAAGAAGTAAACACGCCCAGATGTACATACACAATACACGCCCAGTTGTACTTTTACTTTAAACACGCCCAGTTGTACTTTAGAAAGCCTCATTTACATAAATATAAAAATGGTCATAACTTGGCCAAAAATGCTTGTTTAAAAAAAACAAACAAACGTTACTGTAATCTACATTGCAGCGCCGATCTGCTGCAATAGGAGATAGGGGTTGCAAAATCTGGTGACAGAGCCTCTTTAAGCTTTTATTAGTACCATATGTCTTTTTGATTACTCTTTATTCCATTTTTGTTGGGGGAATCAAGGTGATACTTTTTATACTGCATTCCTCGGCTGGTTAAGTAATGTGATGATTTAATAGTTCAGACTATTTTACCGTTAACAGACTTGAAGGCGTTCAATAGGCCTCCAGCTGCCATGGCAACTGATCGGCACTTTGCAATTTTGGTGCGGAGGGGATGCGATTGGGGGACAGACTGAGTAACCTCCCTCTATCTAACCGCTCAGATGCTGCAGTCGCTATTGTCATGTAAGGTGTTAAACACAGGGCCGTAACTAGGAAAGACTGGGCCCCATAGCAAACTTTTGAGTGGGGCCCCCCCTCCCCTGATATCACAAACCCTCGCCCCCTTGTAGATAGTGCCTCCCTATAGATTCCGCCACACAGCGCCCCTATAGCTAGCACAATACAGCCCCCCTGTAGATAACGTCATACAGCTCTCCCCCTCCCCCTGTAGATAATGTCATGCAGCCCTCCCCCTGTAGATAACGCCATACAGCCCTCCCCTGTAGATAACGCCATACAGCCCTCCCTGTAGATAACGCTAGACAGCCCTCCCTGTAGATAACGCCAGACAGCCCCCCCTGTAGTTAACGCCAGACAGCCTTCCCTGTAGATAACGCCATACAGCCCCCTCCCTGTAGATAACGCCAGACAGCCCCCCTGTAGATAACGCCAGACAGCCCTCCCTGTAGATAACGCCAGACAGCCCCCCTGTAGATAACGCCAGACAGCCCTCCCTGTAGATAACATCATACAGCCCCCAGTAGATAACGGCATAAATCCCCCCTGCAGATAACGCCATACAGCCCCTCCTGTAGATAACGCCATACAGCCCCCCCTGTAGATAACGCCATACAGCCCTAAACCCCCCTGTAGGTAGCACCATGCAGCCCCCAACAAAAAACGGCCTATAGTTTGTCCTACAAAAGACATGCATCCCCTATCCACGGGATAGGGGATAAATGTGTGATCGCTGGCAGCGATAAGGAGAACGGGGGACCGAAAGTCCCCCGAAGTTCTCCATGACAAACCTCGGACTTCCGGCATCTGCGCAGTTCAATAAAAATGAAAGGACCGCTGGTCACGCATGCGCACAAGCGCGACCGGTGCGCAATTCATTTCTATGGAGCTGCAGACAGACCCCGGAAGTCTGAGGTTTGCCATGGAGAACTTCAAGGGACTTTCGGTCCCCCGTTCTCTTTATCGCTGGGCGTCCCAGCGATCCCACATGCATCCCCTCTCCTGTGGAGAGGGGATGCATGTCTTTTGTAGGAACAACCCCTTCAGTGGCGTCGCGCTGTAGCAGCCATAGCGGCTGCTAGCAGAGCCTCCGGCCATGGGAGGGGGTGGCCCGTGCCGGCGGGCGGCACGGGCCCCCTCATGCTGCAGGCGCCGTAGCAGTCGCTATGGCTGCTACTGCGGTAGTTACACCACTGGTTAAACATACTGACGGTAGCAGGCGGGTGTCAGCTGTTTAAAAACAGCTGGCACTCAGCTCCTGTGCCTGCGCTATCTTGGGGTAGCACACATCCGACATAACTGTACGTCGAATGTCATAGTTAATAGATATGGCTGCCTCATTCAGCATCCCCCTTTATCAGTCAGTGTTTAGTGCTTCTCTAAAGAGCGTCATTTGCTACGTAGGGCTTTTTGGAGGCTCTGGCTCAGTGGTTAGCAATGTTGCCTTGCAGCAATGGGATTCTAGATTCAACTTTAACCAAGGACAATATCAGCATGCAATTTGTATCTTCTCCCCACATTTATAATTTTCCTTTGGGTACGCTGGATTCCTCCCACACTCCAAAAATATACCGATATATTAATTATCTAGTGCATCTAAAAGGACTTCATAGAGAAGGGATCTCTTTCACAGCCATTAGGAGCATTGTAGTGGCAGCAACAAGCCTCCTAACATTCAAGTATTGCAAAGAGCCCCATGGCAAATTTGTCCCCTGTTCATCCACAACTCTAACCTGCCCATACAGCCGGTCAGCCCACACAGCATCATGCTCCCATAGTGCCTACCCACACAGTAGCTGCTCCACACACAGTATAATACCCCCATAGTAAAATGCCCCATGGTGCCTCCCACATGGTATAATGCCCCCATAGCTGCCCCCAAACAGTATAATTCCCCATAGTGTCTCCCACACACACAATATAAGGCCTCCATAGCTGCTCCACACACAGTATAATACCCCCATAGTAAAATGCCCCATGGTGCCTCCCACACAGTATAATGCCCCCATAGTGTCTCCCACACAGTATAATGTGCCATAGTGACTCCCACACAGTATATTGCCCCATAGCTGCCCCCACACAGTATAATGCACGATTTGTGCCCCCACACAGTATAATGCCCCATTGTGCCTCCCACACATTATAATGCCCCCATAGCTGCCCCCACATTATAATGCTCCACTGTGACTTCCACAGTGTAGTGTGAATGCTCTGATCCACCATTGGATTCAACTGTATTTGCGTCCTGAGGATGCAGATGAGACTGGGACATACCACCGGCTGACTGGGACAGCGGGACACTGCCCGGAATCCGGGACTGTCCTGCTGGATATGGGATGGTTGGGAGGTATGGCAGCAATGATGCAAAAGATAGCATTGCACACAGGGGCGTAGCTAATGGCTTATGGGCCCCTACGCAAAAGTTCTTCTTCACCCCCTAACTTCTTCTCATGGCCGACGGCCCGCAGCTTTCAGCTGCATCGCTGGGTCTCCTAAGTGACCCAACGATGCAGCACCAGCAGCCAGGGGCGTCGCTAAGGTCTTAAAACGTCAGGGTAGACAGCATATCTATATCACTAAGACCCTATAGATATGGATAGGATTAGATACAGAGCCTCAGCAGGCTTTATCACATATGATATGCTCAGATATAGGGCCCAGCTTGCTGACATTGCGGCTACTGCGCTGGACCCAGGGAAGTTGCGTATAATAATTGCTTTGCTTTTTAATGTATTACAAAAAATTTTTGGTGTGTTTGTGTTATTTTTACTGGTTCGGTTGTTGGACTACTTTGGATACGAGGATTACTTAGATGATGGCTTTTTTTATTTTCAATAAAAAGGTTAATTGTGTGGGTTTTGCGGTGGGTACCGTGGTAATAATGGGGGTTAGTGTTAGCCTTTGCATCAGCTAAAGCTAAGCCCTGCATAGTAGTAATGGATGCTGTCCATCAGCCAGCGCCATTGCTAAGGCAGAAGTAATAAAGTTAAAATAACATACAAAGACATAGAAAAAATATTTTATTGAAATAACAAAAAAACACACAACCATTAACCATTTTATTGAAAATAAAAAAGCCATCATTGAAGTAGTCCTCGAATCCAATGTAGTCCAACAACCGAAACTGTAAAAAAAAAGCACAAACACAAAAAGGACCCAATTAGTAACACATGTGGTAGGCTTAGATACAGGGTCCATGTGTGATACTGTCTGTTGTACCCTGTATCTAGGCCTACCACATGGGAGGTTTAAATACAAGGCCCCAGTAGACAGTAATGTTATATAGTATAAGATTACTTTCTGCTGGGGCCCTGTATCTAAGCCTACCATGTGGTAAGCTTAGATACAGGGCCCATCAGACAGGATCACACATGGGCCATGTATCTAAGCCTACCATGTGGTAGGCTTAGATACAGGGCCCCAGCAGACAGTATGCTTATACAAATATGTGGTAGGCTTATATACTATGTGGTAGGCTTAGATACAGGGCCCATCAGACAGGATCACACATGGGCTATGTATCTAAGCCTACCATGTAGGCCAATGTGTGATCCTGTCTGCTGGGGCCCTGTATCTAAGCCTGCCAGAAGGTAGGCTTAGATACAGGTTCCAGCAGAAGTATCAAACCATGTGTGATCCTGTCTGATAGGCCCTGTATCTAAGCCTACCACATAGTAGGCTTAGATACAGGGCCCCAGCAGACAGTAATGTTATACTAACCCTCCTCTACGGCTCCGGACGCAGCAGAGGTCCTGACGCCATCCTGTGTTGTTACATTGTGTGCGGCGCACAGCATCGTGATGTCAAAGACATCGGGACCTCCACTACGCTGGGAACGAGGAGGGTTAGTATACTGTCACTATAGTAACAGGGGCACATGTAGTTTATTACATAGGCTCCAGTTACTATAGTAAATTTTAATAGACATGGTGCGGGGGGCCGCAACCGCTGCAACCCCTATAACTATGCCACTGATTACACGGCAGCAATATAAAATGGCTATCCATGTAATGAACAAAAGAGACGGGTCCACCAGAGGGAGGGTCAGGGTAACAGAGGTTGCCAGTATAGGATAGACTCAGCCATATATGGTTTTATTTAATTTGATGCTTTATTATAGTGTAAAAGCCCTGTCAGTGCTTCAGTGAGCCAGCCTAACCCTCCCTTAAGACTGACAACTTTCTCCATGTGAGCCTCAGCCTGTGTACAGGGAACACTGTCAATCAGCCTGTGTGGGCGGGAAAACTGGGCTCACCGGAAAGTGACTTTTAAGGACCATAATTTTAGTGCATTGTTTTATTTTATAATTTATTGTGTAATATGTTGTGATTTTCTGAATGCATAAGATTGATATCTAGGTATAGTCACTGTGTTTGTGTATTGAATAATAGTCTAAATAAGTAGCAAATGCAGTGGATATGGTTGGTATGGTGGCAAAATGGTAAGTACTTCACAGGGGCGTAGCTAGGGGGGGGGCAGGCGGGGCATGTGCCCCGGGCGCAACTAAGAGAGAAGGTAGGGGGACGCTGGGCCGGGCGCACAGGGCCGCACCTATCATGAGTCAGATTGAGCTGCTGGCTTCAGGTGGCAGCTTTCAGCATTGTGTGGGGGGCAGCAAACGGGAGGCCACCACACAGACGCTGTAAATATTAGACCAGTGTGCTAGAAACCTCTTTTGCTGCATCATGCAGGACTTGTTTCTCCACCCTGCAGTTTTCCCTCTTTGTGATACTTGAAAGTTGGGAGGTATGGAGGAATCCCCAATCAAAGCGTTGCCATATATGGACAGTGACATCAGGTGCACCTCTAGGAAGCCCCAATGACACTATGTACAGGGAGGGGGGGTGTAGCACTATTTAAAGGAGGGTGTGTGTGGCACTATCTACAAAGGGTGGGTGTGGCACTATCTACAAGGGGGGAGTGTTGCACTATATACAGGGGGGCTGCGTGGCATTATCTACAGGGGTGTGTATGGAGCTATCTATAAGGGACTGTATGTGGCACTATCTACAGGGGGCTGTATGTGGCACTATCTACAGGGGGGGTGGCACTATCTACAAGGGGGAGTGTTAACTATCTACAGGGGGGCTGCGTGGCACTATCTACAATGGGAGGTGTGTGGCACTATCTACAGGTGGTGTGTGGCACTATCTACAATGGGAGGTGTGTGGCACTATCTACAATGGGAGGTGTGTGGCACTACCTACAGGGGGGGGGGGCTGCCTGGCACTATCTGCAGGGGGGATATATGGCACTATCTACAGGGGGGTGTGTGGCACTATCTACAAGGGAAGGTGGCACTATCTACAGGGGGCTGTGTGACACTATCTATAAGTTCATTATTTCACCATATATATTCTCATTAGCTTCAGTTATACATTCTGTTTAGTCAGGCACTGACATCTTTATTTATTTTCTTTTAATTTATTGTTAAGTTAACTACTTTATATAACTATATCGCTTATAAAATGTACAAATGGTTTTATGCTCGTAAAAATTACATAATGTCATTGTTTGGTAGAGAAAGAAAACCTGGCGAGCGGAAGGTAATGTCGGGAAAGTGGTGGAGGGGGGGGGGGCAAACGGAATATTTGCCCCGGGTGGTGGAGAACCTAGCTACCCCTCTAGACTACTTCAGCTATAAAACACTTCATGGATTGGCTCAGTTATGGCCAGAATTCTATCAGCATGAAATGTGTATGTTGTATTGAAAAACATTGATAGGCTGAATTGTGTTACAATTATGTATACAATGCAGGAAAATTCAACAGTCATATACAGGATGAAACTTGAATAAAACTGTGTTGGTGCTTTATGAAATAATAATATTGTAAGGGCGACTTGTCACTATAAAAACCTATTGTGTTAAAATGTTCGTTTAAACTTCGCTGGAGACCTCTTTTTACAGATGGTTTATATGAACTAATCTCAAGCTTGTGTAGGCTCACTTGTAAACAATACTAACTAAAAAGAACAAGAAAAAAAAAAGATTTTTGTAATACAAAATATGAGATGTGCCATTATTTTGTCTCTAATGCATTATTTCATTTATGCCAGATTTTTAGCAGAGACTTATTACTCAGACCTTGGATGCTGTTTTCCATAATGTGTTTTATCATCAAGATGAAGGCAAATAGAGAGAAGGTCTCTGGCATAAACCTGGAATTACATTGTAAGAACATCTGTCTAAGTGTTTCGAGGATTGTGTATGAGTAAGTTCCGTGTAAACCTTTAAAACAATAGTCATAAAAAAAAACTACTCAGGCAATTATTTTACAACCGTCCTTCTGCTTTTGTCTTTATTATTCCTCGCAAACTTAAAAAATCTAATTGTTGGCAGCCAGTTCTCAGAGTTTCTAAGAATACTGGTAGAAGTAAGACCCAGACTTGTGATATAAAGGTGTTAGCATTACAAAACTATAAAGAATTTATTGGTTTAATCATCTGATTCCTACAATTTCGAGTGAAATAACCAACCGGATGGCACAATTTCACCTTTAGCACTCCCCTTTCCCATGACTTCGGTTAGGTTCGAGGTACTCAGCTAGGCCCAGGACCTAGACGCATCAAGCTAGTCCTATTTAATTCTCTGGATAACATTAGCTGATGGGGAAACGGACCAAAATTAAGAGGGACTGGAGATATGGTAGTTTTAGTCTATAGTTGGCGACAGATGTCAAGCATAGCGTCAGGATTTAAACTCAGAAACTCTTGTGTCCCAGGCAGTAGGTCTTCTCGTTGACCTATCTGTTGTCTAGTGTCTCCTGATTTTTGCTTCTTTCGATTCCTTGCCTTGATTGCCTGATTGCCAATCAGAAAGTGCAAAAGCCAGACTTTTATAGTAAGCCAAAAGGATGAGACCAAACTATTGAGATTCCTGCCAGTAGTCTAGTTCCTTTCTGGCATACTCTACAAACAGTTGCTGCTTATTTGCATACCCAACTTGGAATCTTTCCTAACCACGTCTGACACTACAACCTGTTGCCACTTATCTGTGAACCGTACTTTCATTGTTACTTGACTATTCTTACCTACATTGTTCTAACATGTCAGAGGCAGCTCAACTTGGAGACTTGCTGCGGATATGGGTACAGCCGCAATGCTTTCCAAGACCCCGAATGAGCTCTCGCTACCCCTTGAAAATTTGGAGGAGAGGGTGTAAATCTTGCGCCAGTCCAAATCTATATCCGCAGCATTATACAAATAGCAATAGGGACAATAGATGGATGTACCTTGATCTGCATACGAGGACTAAAGGCTGCAGCCCCCTTTAAATAGGCCGCCAGGACCGACGTAATTTATAAGCGCCAGTTACCTTGGTAACATGACACAGTCGGGCGTTGTAACGTCCGTGGTCGCTGACCACGAACTCCTATCCAGTCGACACCCTTCTCTCAAGAAATGTCTGCACATACGGCCATCCTGCTCCACAGTGACCACCAGGGTGCTCTCATGAGTTCAGTCCAGAATTAAGAAGTGCACGCATGTTGGTGATTGAGCTAATTGCTCCAGAGCACCCTGGGCTATAAGAAGGTCCCAGCCCCATCCTCCCACGCCTGAGCTTTGTTGTTGTATTCCAAGTCTGTCTTGCAAATGGTCCCCTAGTTTTTCCTGCTCCCAGTGTTCCCTGTTCCTGTATCCTGATATAATGCCGTGCTTAACTGTAGCCGTGCTGTGCTGTATACCACACCTGTCCTGCTTCTCCACGCCTGACGTCTACCTGCTGCCTAGTTCCTGCCATGCCAGCCTTGCTACTGTCCGAGCTGCCACAGGTACCCTATACAAACTATAGACTGACCTGCACCCTGTTGGCCAGCTGCCATACCGCCAAGGCGGTACGGCCCAGTGGATCCACGAACCCTACATGACAGTAAGCTCAGGCCATGGACCCTGCTGGTCCATCCAAGACAATGACGACGTCACAAGAGATGCGGGCGGATATGCTAGACCTCCGGTCTCGACAGGACCAACTCCTCCAGGCTTTGAACATTCTCGCACGTCGGCAGGAGGACTAGCTGTCGTTCCTCCTACTTCAACTCCTGGCAGTGTTGATCCTCAGACTACACCTCCTGGCAGTGTCGACCCGCATTTTTCTTTGCCACGTCCAGACCGCTATGATGGAGACGCAGGTACCTGTCGTGGATTTTTGAACCAGTGCCAGATCCACTTCAGCCTGTATACTAGGACATTTTCATCTGACGGCGCAAGGGTCGCTTTCATCATCTCTCTCCTCACTGGCAAGGCTCTTGCATGGGTGAACCTTATCTGGGAAAGACAAGGACCAGAGACCCGTGACTTCCAGGGCTTCCTCCGGACTTTTCGCATGGTGTTTGAGGAGCCTGGACGGGTCTCATCTGCAGCGGCTTCCTTGATTAACCTACGCCAAGGAGACACCTCCGTGAGTGAGTACGCCATCCAATTCCACATCCTGGTGGGAGAACTCTTATGGAACAATGAGGCCCAGGTAGCTGCATTCTGGCATGGACTGTCTCCTAAAATTAAGGACGAACTTGCCGCTTGAGACCAGCCATCTACACTGGATGACCTCATCCTTCTGTCCGCCCGGATTGATATGCGGGTCCGAGAACACCTCCAAGAGGTTCGTCGGGAGGGAGGCCTTCCTAGTCTGGTCCCTACTTCGCAGCAACCCCTGCTGTCCTCAGATGTCGATCCTCCTAAGGAGTCTGTGATGATGGACCAGTGTAAGCTATCCACCCCGTAGAGACAACGCAGACGCACTTCGGGACTCTGTATATATTGCGGCCTTAGTGGCCATCTTATGCTCCGGTGTCCCCAAAAATCCTAAAGCCTAGGGTTGCTAGGAGAGGCAACCTTGGGTAAGAAAGGACTTCTGTCTAGATTGTCCATACCAGTGACCATAGTGTCCAGCGAGGGAACGCATCAGGTCTCTGCGTATCTGGACTCTGGATCCGCTTCTAATTTCATCCGTAGAGACCTGGTGGATCTTCTTCAATTACACGCCACCCCCCTGGAGAGGCTGTTGACGGTTGCATCAGTGAATGGACTACCTCTGCCAGACCCAGTTATAGCTGTGACTAAGCCGCTGAGTCTCCAAGTGGGAGCTCTTCACTCCGAACTCCTGTCGTTACACAGTGAAGGAAATAAGTATTTGATCCCTTGCTGATTTTGTAAGTTTGCCCACTGTCAAAGACATGAACAGTCTAGAATTTTTAGGCTAGGTTAATTTTACCAGTGAGAGATAGTGTTAAGGATCTGCCAGGCACAGCTTCTGTATCCACGCCCATAGGTAATCAGTCTGCACCTGCTTCTATGTCTGTGAGACTGACTCCACCACTCAGGATGGCAGGCTTAGGAGTGGGAGAGCCTATCACAGCCTGGCCAGACGGAGCTAGCTCCCGCCCTCTGTCTATTTATACCTGCCTTTCCTGTTCCAACTTGCTTGTGATTCTTCTCTGTTGGTTTCCTGGCCCTGCTGCAACTCCTTGAACTACTTGTCCCTGCTTCGTATTGACCCTGGCTTACTGACTACTCTTCTGCTCTGCGTTTGGTACCTCGTACACTCCTGGTTTGACTCGGCTTGTTCACTACTCTCCTGCTCTGCGTTTGGCACCTCGTACTCTCCTGGTTTGACTCGGCTCGTTTACTACTCTTATTGCTCACGGTGTTGCCATGGGCAACTGCCCAGTTTCCCTTTGTTTTGTGTTTCCTTGTCTGGTTGTCTGTCGTGCACTTACTGAGTGTAGGGACCGTCGCCCAGTTGTACCCCGTCGCCTAGGGCGGGTCGTTGCAAGTAGGCAGGGACTGAGTGGCGGGTAGATTAGGGCTCACTTGTCTGTTTCCCTATCCCTGTCATTACAGATAGATTATATTTTTTTTAAAAAACAGAAAATCACATAGTCAAAATTATATATATTTATTTGCATTGTGCACAGAGAAATAAGCATTTGATCCCCTACCAACCATTAAGAGTTCAGCCTCCTCCAGACCAGTTACACGCTCCAAATCAACTTGGTGCCTGCATTAAAGACAGCTGTCTTAAATGGTCACCTGTATAAAAGACTCCTGTCCACAGACTCAATTAATCAGTCTGACTCTAACCTCTACAACATGGGCAAGACCAAAGAGCTTTCTAAGGATGTCAGGGACAAGATCATAGACCTGCACAAGGCTGGAATGGGCTACAAAACCATAAGTAAGACGCTAGGTGAGAAGGAGACAACTGTTGGTGCAATAGTAAGAAAATGGAAGACATACAAAATGACTGTCAATCGACATCGATCTGGGGCTCCATGCAAAATCTCACCTCGTGGGGTATCCTTGATCCTGAGGAAGGTGAGAGCTCAGCCGAAAACTACACGGGGGGAACTTGTTAATGATCTCAAGGCAGCTGGGACCACAGTCACCAAGAAAACCATTGGTAACACATTACGCCGTAATGGATTAAAATCCTGCAGTGCCCGCAAGGTCCCCCTGCTCAAGAAGGCACATGTACAGGCCCATCTGAAGTTTGCAAATGAACATCTGGATGATTCTGAGAGTGATTGGGAGAAGGTGCTTTGGTCAGATGAGACTAAAATTGAGGTCTTTGGCATTAACTCAACTCGCCGTGTTTGGAAGAAGAGAAATGCTGCCTATGACCCAAAGAACACCGTCCCCACTGTCAAGCATGGAGGTGGAAACATTATGTTTTGGGGGTGTTTCTCTGCTAAGGGCACAGGACTACTTCACCGCATCAATGGGAGAATGGATGTAGCCATGTACCGTCAAATCCTGAGTGACAACCTCCTTCCCTCCACCAGGACATTAAAAAGGGCTCGTGGCTGGGTCTTCCAGCATGACAATGACCCGAAACATACAGCCAAGGCAACAAAGGAGTGGCTCAAAAAGAAGCACATTAAGGTCATGGAGTGGCCTAGCCAGTCTCCAGACCTTAATCCCATCGAAAACTTATGGAAGGAGCTGAAGATCCGAGTTGCCAAGCGACAGCCTCGAAATCGTAATAATTTACAGATGATCTGCAAAGAGGAGTGGGCCAAAATTCCATCTAACATGTGTGCAAACCTCATCATCAACTACAAAAAAACGTCTGACTGCTGTGCTTGCCAACAAGGGTTTTGCCACCAAGTATTAAGTCTTGTTTGGGAAAGGGATCAAATACTTATTTCTCTGTGCACAATGCAAATAAATATATATAATTTTGACAATGTGATTTTATTTTTTTTTATTTTTATATAATCTATCTCTCACTGGTAAAATTAACCTAGCCTAAAAATTCTAGACTGTTCATGTCTTTAACAGTGGGCAAACTTACAAAATCAGCAAGGGATCAAATACTTATTTCCTTCACTGTATGTCCTATCCAAAGCCGTTAACCCTGTGTTGCTGGGCCTGCCTTGGCTCCAATTACATGGCCCAGTCCTGGACTGGAATTCTGGAGAGGTTCTCCAGTGGGGCCCTGAGTGTCAAAGCCGATGCCTGGTGCAGATTCGTTTGGCTTAGCCTTCGCTGCCTCGGTCATTGGCAGGATTGCCGGGTCATTATACTGCATTTTCGGACGTCTTCAGCAAGAGGGAGACGGAGACATTGCCTCAACACCGGCCGTATGACTGCCCTATCATGCTGACTCCTGGTGGATCCCTTCCCCATGGTAGGGTATATCCTCTCTCTTTGCCAGAGACTCTGGCCACCTATGTGAAAGAGAACTTGGAGAGGGGCTTCATACGGAAGTCTTCCTCCCCGGCAGGAGCCGGGTTTTTCTTCGTCAAAAATAAGGATGGTTCTCTTCGTCCTTGTATTGACTACCGAGGTATCAACCAGATCACTGTGAAACAAAAAAAATATCCATTGCCATTGATCTCAGAACTTTTTGATCGTATATGTGGTGCCAAGATTTTTTCTAAACTAGACCTGCATGGGGCTTACAACCTAGTCCGATTTCGCCAGGGTGATGAATGGAAGACTGTATTTAACACCCGTGATGGACACTATGAATATCTAGTAATGCCCTTCGGCCTGTGTAATGCTCCCACGGTCTTCCAGGAGTTTGTTAATGACATTTTCCGTGACCTCCTCTATGTTTGTGTAATAGTCTACCTTGATGATATCTTGATTTTTTCTCCAGATCCTATGACGCATCAGAGACATGTCCGTCAAGTTTTTCTGAGGTTAAGGGAGAATCGTCTGAAAGCTAAGTTGGAAAAGTGCGTGTTTGAGAAAGATGCTCTACCCTCAAGATCCCCAACTCCTTCTATGTTTCTCTCCTGAAGCCAGTGGTTCTGAACCACTTTACCAAGACTCCAAGCCCTGCGGTTGCTTCCAGCAGCCCTTCAGACACCTTCGAGGTTGAGGAAATCTTGGACATTAAAAAAGTAAGAGGAAGAACCTTTTATTTAATAGATTGGAAGGGGTTTGGTCCAGAAAAGAGGTCCTGGGAGCCAGAGGAGATTCTCAACCCTCCTACCCTCATTAAAAGGTTTCTCTCTTGTTCTGGTCTCAAGAGGAGGGGGCGTAAGAGGGCGGATACTGTAATGTCCGTGGTCGCTGACCACGAACTCCTTCCATCCAATCTACGCCCTTCTCTCAAGAGATGTCTGCACATACGGCCGTCCTCCTCCATAGTGACTACCAGGGTGCACTCACGAGCTCAGTCCAGGCTTAAGAAGCCAGAGCGCATGCATGTTGGTGATTGTGCTAATTGCCCCAGAGCACCCTGGGCTATAAGAAGGTCCCAGCCCCATCCTCCCACGCCTGAGCTTTGTTGTTGTATTCCAATTCTGTCTTGCAAATGGTCCCCTAGTTTTTCCTGCTCCCAGTGTTCCCTGTTCCTGTATCCTGTAACCTGTATCCTTATCTAGTGCCGTGCTTAGCTGTAGCCATGCTGTGCTGTATACCACGCCTGTCCGGCTTCTCCACGCCTGACGTCTACCTGCTGCCTAGTTCCTGCCAAGCCTGCATTGCTACAGTCCGAGCTGCCACAGGTACCCTATATAAACTATAGACTCTGACCTGCGCCCTGTTGGCCAGCTGCCATACCGCCAAGGCGGTACGGCCCAGTGGGTCCACGAACCCTACGTGACAAGCGAGTAGAGTTGCCTAGCAACTGGACGCGGCCAATGGCTGGAGCCACGGAACTCCGAGAGATGAGCTGCTGGAAACAGGCGAGGTGAATAAGCCCTCTTGCACACGACCGAGTGCCACTCGTGCTGTTTTTTACGGCATCCGAGTGGCACCCAATAGTTGTCACGGACCCATTCACTTTAGTGGTTGAATCAAGTCAAACTGCGTCGGACTCAGCAGCAAAAAACGTCAGAATCTTCCTCCTATTGTTTTAAATGGAAGGCGGAGGCATTTTTTTTCTGCTGCCTTTAGCTGCTCGCGGTAAAAAAAAAGCTTCATGTTCTTTCTTGCCATGTGTAAAGGGTTTGCCTTACAACTTAAACACCAGTTAGTTAGCTATCCCACCTCTGACTCCCTAGATCAGGCTATGGCTTTAGCGGTACGTCTTGACCGATGTCTCAGGGAACGACGACTTGAACGTTCTGGTGCCTTCACCTCTTGCCTCCCCTATGACGGCTCCAGAGGTTCCGCTGCTTCATTCTTCCACGGAAAACTCGGATGAACAGATGCAACTCGGGGCCTCCGTGTCTCCCCAACAATGTAGATATTTCCGCAGGAAGAATGGTCTCTGCTTCTACTGTGGGGATGGCAAGCATCAATTGAACTCCTGTCCCAGGCGCAAGAATAAGCAGCCGGAAAACTTCTGCGCCTAAGTGACCATCGGGGAGGTCGCTTGGGCACACAGGTATTTCCCGTTAACATGAAGCCTAATACAATCTTGCTTCACTTTCAGGTCTCTTTTGATGGAAGGTCTACCACCGGCAGTGCCTTCGTGGATTCAGGGTCCCGATGCTAATATACAACCTAAAAGCGAACCAAAAAGGGACATAACCCTTAAAGAAATAGTATACTAAATAATATACAAGAGTAAAAAATCTTTATTAAATATAATCAACAGTAACATAATGTGGAATAAAAAGGATACACCATACACGGAGATATATACAACAAGGTCAGATGCTCCATAGACCATAGACAAACAGAGTCAACCATCCAAGGATAACCAAGCCATGCTCAAGTAGCCCACAGAAAAAAGAGTAAACTGTGGGCATAAAGTAATCAGACCCGCATACAATGCAGTGCTGCCTCCCTAGTATACCAATATACCAAAATAGACTAAGAAAGTCCTAAGGAGATATAAAGGCTCAAGTGGCCAAAAGGATAAGGCTGAAAATAGCTAGACACAATGGGAAGATCATACCAGGACTAGAAGCCAGCACATACCCTGGGACATGGTGAGGAGCGATATTGGAGATCAACAACGGATGGATGGGTGAACGCCTCGACGCGCGTTTCGCCCTGTAGACCGGCTTCGTCAAGAGGCTACATTTAATAAAACTCTAAGGGTTTATATAGTAATGAAATTAAGTTAGACTCACCTGTGATGGATGCAAATCGGCGCTCGACACGCTCAACGGGTGACGCACACATCACAGGACGCGCCGCGCGTCAGATGACTCGGTGCCGCATGATGACAACATCACCATACCAACGCCAGACGCTAAGCGGCACTCCCGGATGCGGGCCCCACCACGCACGCGCGATCGAGCGTTTGTACACACACCGCAGGAAAGGCAACAGAGATGGCAGAGACACGACTGAAAAGATGAAGATAACAGAGGTGGGAACTACAGTGAAGTCAAGAGAGGTAGGAAATGATTTGCAAGAGCAATGATGAAGCAAACAAATATAAAATATAATATTATTAGCGGCGGCACATATATTAACCCCTTCCCTCTTTAGCCACTTTTGACCTTCCTGACAGAGCCTCATTTTTCAAATCTGACATGTTTCACTTTATGTGGTAATAACGTTGAAATGCTTTCACCTATCCGGGCGATTCTGAGATTGTTTTCTCGTGACACATTGGACTTTAAGATAGTGGTAAAATTTGGTCAATACATTCAGTATTTAATTGTGAAAAACACGAAAATATAGTGAAAAATTGCAAAAATTAGCATTTTTCTCAATTTAAATGTATCTGCTTGTAAGACAGGCAGTTATACCACACAAAATTGTTGCTAATTAACATCCCCCATATGTCTACTTTAGATTGGCATCGTTTTTTGAACATCCTTTTATTTTTCTATGACCTCACAAGGCTTAGAACTTTAGCAGCAATTTCTCACATTTTCAAGAAAATTTCAAAAGGCTATTTTTACAGAGGCCAGTTCAGTTGTGAAGTGGTTTTGAGGGCCTTATATATTAGAAACCCCCAAAAAGTCACCCCATTTTAAAAACTTCACCCCTCAAAGTATTCAAAACAGCATTTAGAAAATGTCTTAACCCTTTACACATTTCACAGTAATTAAAGCAATGTAGAGGTGAAATTTACAAATTTAATAATTTTTTGCAGAAATAAATTTTTAATACAATTTTTTTTATAACACAGAAGGTTTTACCAGAGAAATGCAACTCAATATTTGTTACCCAGTTTCTGCAGTTTTAGGAAATATCCCACATGTGGCCGTAGCTTGCTACTGGACTGAAGCACCTGCCTCAGAAACAAAGGAGCACCTAGTGGATTTTGGGGCCTTATTTTTGTTAGAATATATTTTAGGCGCCATGTCAGGTTTGAAGGGCTCTTGCGGTGCCAAAACAGTGAAAATCCCCCAAACTAGACACCTCAAGGAAATTATCTAGGGGTGTAGTGAGCATTTTGACCGCACAGGTTTTTTACAGAAATTATTGGAAGTAGGCCGTGAAAATTAAAATCAACATTTCTTCAAAGAACATGTAGGTTTAGCTAATTTATTCTCATTTCCACAAGGACTGAAGGAGAAAAAGCACCACAACATTTGTAAAACAATTTCTCCCGAGTAAAACAATACCCCACATGTGGTAATAAACGGCTGTTTGGACACACGGCAGGGCTTAGAAGGGAAAGAGCGCCATTTGGCTTTTGGAGTCCACATTTAGCAGGAATGGTTTGCGGAGGCCATGTCACATTTACGAAGCCCCTGACAAAACAGTGGAAACCCCCCACACAGGGCCGCCATCAGGGGGGGACTGGGGGTACTGCAGTGAGGGGCCCGGGCATAAATTTTAAAAAAAGGGGCCCGCACTCTGCCGCTGGAATGAATATACTCACGGCAGTGTGACTCTTACGATTTCATTTCGGTGAAAGGAACAGGTCCCATCACGAAGGAGGGGCCCGTTCATTACATCAGAATAAAATCGTAAGGGCCCGCTGGAGAGTGACATGTGCCTGCCCCTCCTCCTCCGCAACAGTGTGACAGCGTGTGGGGAGGAGACAAGGGGTGGAGACATCACAGCAGCGGGAGTTATGAGCTCAGCCTCGGAAGATACGTCCAGCAGCAGCAGCAGTCGTCGCCTTCTTCTTCAGACACAGTGAGTACTAAGTTATGTCTGTGTCCGGCTGCTGCTGCCCGGAGCCTCCTGAAAAGATCTCCTCCTGCCCCCATAGAAAGTAAATATCTTACCCCCCTCTGTATTATGTTAACACTGCAGCATAGGATTGTATCAGCTCTACGGCTCTTATCTCCCGTCCTGTGTAACATGTGCAATAAACCTGTCTTCTCCCTCTGTTTACACAGGACAGGAGAAAAGAGCCGTTGTAGAGCTGAGTGATACAATCCTATGCTGCAGTGTGAACCAATACAGACGTGCTTTCTATGGGGAGGGGGTAGAGTTAGATGATAATGGGGGCAGGGAGATGATAATGGGGGCAGGGAGATGATAATGGGGCAGGGAGATGATAATGGGGGCAGGGAGATGATAATGGGGGCAGGGAGATGATAATGGGGGCAGGGAGATGATAATGGGGGCAGGGAGATGATAATGGGGCAGGGAGATGATAATGGGGCAGGGAGATGATAATGAGGGCAGGGAGATGATAATGGGGGCAGGGAGATGATAATGGGGGCAGGGAGATGATAATGGGGACAGGGAGATGATAATGGGGGCAGGGAGATGATAATGGGGGCAGGGAGATGATAATGGGGGCAGGGAGATGATAATGGGGCAGGGAGATGATAATGGGGGCAGGGAGATGATAATGGGGGCAGGGAGATGATAATGGGGGCAGGGAGATGATAATGGGGGCAGGGAGATGATAATGGGGGCAGGGAGATGATAATGGGGGCAGGGAGATGATAATGGGGGCAGGGAGATGATAATGGGGGCAGGGAGATGATAATGAGGGCAGGGAGATGATAATGGGGCAGTGAGATGATAATGGGGGCAGGGAGATGATAATGGGGGCAGGGAGATGATAATGGGGCAGGGAGATGATAATGGGGGCAGGGAGATGATAATGGGGGCAGATAGATGATAATGGGGGCAGGGAGATGATAATGGGGGCAGGGAGATGATAATGGGGCAGGGAGATGATAATGGGGCAGATAGATGATAATGGGGGCAGGGAGATGATAATGGGGGCAGGGAGATGATAATGGGGGCAGGGAGATGATAATGGGGGCAGGGAGATGATAATGGGGCAGGGAGATGATAATGGGGCAGGGAGATGATAATGGGGGCAGATAGATGATAATGGGGGCAGGGAGATGATAATGGGGGCAGGGAGATGATAATGGGGGCAGATAGATGATAATGGGGGCAGGGAGATGATAATGGGGGCAGGGAGATGATAATGGGGGCAGGGAGATGATAATGGGGGCAGGGAGATGATAATGGAGCAGTGAGATGATAATGGGGCAGTGAGATGGCATTGGGTAGGGAGGGAAAGGATGCTAGAGTGGGAAGGAGATAATAATGGAGGGAGGATGGCACTTGAGTAGGGATGCACGATGCATTAAAACTTCGATACGGTTTCGATACCGTGCACCCCCAAACGGTTCGATACCGTTATTTCATGTATTTCGATACTAAGCTGTGCGGCCGCACAGCTCAATATTGTAATACATGAATGTATGAGAGCGGAGCTGCGGCTGTGTAACACAGTCACGGCCCTGCTCCGGAGTCCTGACATGTGCGCGCTGCCAGGATTATGTGATGCGGCCAGCGCTGCACTAATGAGCGGCGGGACTGAAAACAGAACATGGCGGGCGCACTACAAAACACCCCCACATGTTCTGTCTTCAGTGCCTGAACCGCCGCTCATTAGTGCAGCGCCGCCCGCATCACCTCGTGCTGACCGCGTGCGGGGCGGGGCAATGGTTGTATTACACAGCCGCAGTCCCACCCTATAAAGGCAGAGATCAAAGAAACCTCTCATCTCTGTCGCTATTGCCCTGAATGCTGCGATCAAAGCTGACTGCAGCATTCAGGGGAAAATAAGAAGGGGGGATGCCCCTTGGATCACGTCACAGGAATCCCTGTGACGCGATTGAGGGACATACCATATATGGGCAGACAGCCCAAGGTCCAATGAAGGACCCCAGGGCTGTCTTACCATATTTCCTGTTAGAGCATACTCAGGTCTGTCCTAACAACTGCCTGTGTACTATGCGTATATAGATATATACCAGTACATTAAAGTTTCAAAAAGAAAGTAAAAACATAAAGTAATGTTAAATTTAAAAAAAATAATACACATACACCTTTTTTACAAAACACATTAAAATAAGTCTCAATACATAAAATATACACATATTCAGTATTGGCGCGGCCGTAATAACCTGCACAACAATTTTTTTGCATCATTTATGATGTGTACGCTGTAAAAAATAAAATAAAAACTTCTTTCACTTATTAATGTGAGGCACGAGGTATTATGAATTTTGAACCTCCATGTGCCTCACATTAATAGTAATTAACCCCATCATGTACCTTACACATTAACCCTTTATAATTGAGGAACATGATGGGGTTAATTACTATTAATGTGAGGCACATGGAGGTTAAATTTACCATCACACCTCGCGCCTCACATAAGAAATGGAAGAACTGTTTTTTTTTTTTATTACTGTTGGCAAAGTATCGCTTTGTTATCGAAATCGCAATACTACACAAAGCATCGGTACCGAAGTCCAAATTCTGGTATCGTGACATCCCTCCACTGGAGGAGGCATTATACAATGGGGGGGGGGTAATAATTGGGTGAAAAGTGATGATATCTGAAGGGAGGGGAGAAATTATACATGGGGAGGGGTAGAGGAAGGAGAGGGTATACCTGGGTAGGGGGAGAAAGCTTATACCGGAGGCATAGTTAGCAACAGTCCTGAATTTGCAGGGACTGTCCTGAATCTAAAGAGGCAGTCCCGGCAAATTACTGTCCCAGACGTGTCTCAGCCACTGCCATATTCAATTGTATCTGCGTCCACAGGATGCAGATACAATTGAATACTATGGCAGAGCAGGAAAGTATCAGCTTCCTGCTCTGCCATTCACCCATCCAGGAGCGAAATCCCCGGCCAGAGAGTTGCCGACACTCTGGTCGGGGATTCCTCTCCTAGAGGTAGCCCCTGAGGTCACTGTCCATATATGGACAGTGAGGTCAGGGTCTCCTCCTGGACTGGAATCCCCTGTAGAGAGTGCCACACACTCCCCTGTAGTCAGCGCCGAACATACCCCCTGTAGATAGCGCCACACACACACTCCCCTGTAGATAGTGTCACACACTGCCCCCTGTAGATAGCACCACACAATCCCATGTAGATAGCGCCACACAATCCCATGTAGATAGCGCCACACCACCCTGTAGATAGCGCCACACACCCCCCCTGTAGATAGCGCCTCACCCACCCCTGCAGATAGCGCCACACACAGCCCCCT
Organism: Rhinoderma darwinii; assembly: GCF_050947455.1. NCBI lineage: Eukaryota > Metazoa > Chordata > Amphibia > Anura > Rhinodermatidae > Rhinoderma > Rhinoderma darwinii. The sequence continues at coordinate 517,788,151 of NC_134687.1, read as the reverse complement.
GTAGATAGCGCTACACACAGATAACGTGTGTGCAGCGTGTGAAGAGAATGCAAAAGCATCATCCAGACATGCCCGTGGCGGTGGGAGATCTTAGGGACTACATTTTGGTGAGTGACTCTGCTGTGTATAGGGCTTCAGTGCAATGATTTTTGTTTATATTGCCCTCCTACACCCTGACAGATTCTACATATACACACACACACACACACACACACACACACACATACACACACACTCACTTTCCCTTTTTGCCCCCCACAGAGCCGCTGTCTCTTGTCTCTTCCCTGTCACTCCACAGAGCCCCTGTGAGGTTGCGTCTCCCCCCTGGCTACCACTGCTACCTTCAGTTCTCCCAGCCCTGGCACTTAGTTTCTCCCCTTTGCCCTCCGACACCCACCTCCTGTCTCTGCCCTGCTCCTCCAAAGAGTTTTCTTTTTAATGTGCCCTACCTCCCGCCCCTTTACATTTCACCCCCCTCCTAATAACGAGGGGGGCGGGGGCCCAGACTCATTGGCAGAATGGGGCCCAGAAATTCCTGATGGCAGCCCTGCCCCCACAAGTGACCCCATTTTGGAGACTACACCCATTGAGGAAATTATCTAGGGGTATAGTGAGCGATTTGACCCCACAGTTTTTTTGCAGAAAATATTGGAAGTAGGCCCTGAAAATAATAATCAACATTTTTTCCCCAAAAATCTAGGTTTAGCTAATTTTTTCTCATTTCCAAGAGGACTGAAGGAGAGAAAGCACCACAAAATTTGTAAAGCAATTTCTCCCAAGTAAAACAATACCCCACATGTGGTAATAAACGGCTGTTTGGACACACGGCAGGGCTTAGAAGGGAAAGAGCACTATTTGGCTTTTTGAGATCACATTTAGCAGGAATGGTTTGGGGAGGCCAGGTCACATTTGCAAAGCCCCTGAGGGGACAAAACAATGAAAACGCGCAAAAAGGGACTCCATTTAGGAAACTACACCTCTTGAGGAATTCATCTAGGGGTGTAGTAAGCATTTTGACCCCACAGATGTTTCATAGAATTTATTAGAATTAGGCAGTGAAAATAAAAACAGTCCTTTTTCTTCAATAAGACGTAGCTTTAGCGCAAATTTTTTCATTTTCTCAACAAATAAAGGAAAAAAAGAACCCAAAATTTGTAAAGCAATTTCTCCCGAGTACGGCAATACCCCATATGTGGTCATAAACTGCTGTTTGGGCAAACGGCAGGGCTCAGAAGGAAAGGACCGCCATTTGGAGTGCAGATGTTGCTGGATTGGTTTCTGGGCGCCTGTGGGCCCAAAACAGTGGAAACCCCCCAGAAGTGACCCCATTTTGGAAACGACACCCCTCAATGCATTTACCAAGGGGTGTAGTAAGCATTTTAACCCTGCAGGTGTTTTGTAGAAATTAGTGTTCACTCGATGTTGCAGAGTGAAAATGGGATTTTCTTCCATAGATATGCCAATATGTGGTGCCCGGCTTGTGCCACCATAACAAGACAGCCCTCTAATTATTATGCGGTGTTTCCCGGTTTTAGAAACACCCTACATGTGGCCCTAATCTTTTGCCTGGACATATGACAGGGCTCAGGAATGAAGAGTACCATGCGGAGTGGAGGCCTAATTTGGCGATTTACAAAGTATTGGTTCACAACTGCAGAGGCTCAGATGTGAAATAATAAAAAGAAACCCCTGAGAAGTGACCCCATTATGGAAACTGCACCCCTCAAGGCATTTATTAAGAGGTGTAGTGAGCATTTTCACCCCACAGGTCTTTTCCATAAATGAATGCACTGCGGATGGTGCAAATTAAAAATGTATATTTTTCCCTAGATATGCCATTCAGTGGCAAATATGTCATGCCAACCTTATGCCACTGGAGAAACACACACCAAAAATTGTTAAAAGGGTTCTCCCGGGTATGACGATGCCATATATGTTGAAGGAAACTGCTGTTTGGGCACGCTGTAGGGTTCAGAGCCGAGGGAGCACCATTTGGCTTTTGGAGAGCGGATTTTGCTTGGTACTAAATTTGTTTGAGTATTGCTGGTGTTTTATAATGTGGGGGTACATGTAAGCGGGGCGGAGTATATAAGGGGCATAGTCAGGTGGTATGAAAAAAAAATAATAATCCATAGATGTGTGTTACGCTGTGAAGCAATCCTTTCCGCACAGGCCAGTGTCGCACTGATAAATGGTGTAATTTCTTATCCCCCTTTTGATCCACACTCTGCACCTTTGCAGTTTGGGGAATTTTGCTGTGAAGTGTTGTCCTGGTATAATACGGGCACCGTCGCTTCCAGCGGATATGTTTGGGCCCTCCCTTTCCTGGTTCCCTAATTTTAGGTCCTTGATAAATCGCCTCTTCAAACTGAAGAAATGTTCCCCTCGGGCACAACTGCACATTTCTATTTCCTGACTTATTGGAGCCATAACTAATTTTATTTTTCATAGACGTAGTGGTATGAGGGCTGGTTTGTTGCGGGATGAGCTGTAGTTATTATTGGTACCATTTTGGGGTACATGTGACTTTTTGATCACCTTTTATCCTATTTTTTGGGATGCCAGGTAAACAAAAAAATGCAATTCTGGCACAGCTTTTTTCGTTTTTTTTATACAGCGTTCACCATGCGTTATAAATTACATGTTAACTTTATTCTGCAGGTCCGTACGATTCTGGCGATACCTAATTTATAGAATTTTTTTATGTTTTACAACTTTTTTCACAATAAAATTACTTTTGTAAAAAGAATGTATTTTTTTTCTGTCGCCAAGTTGTGAGAACCATAACGTTTTAATTTTTTTGTCGACGGAGGTGTATGAGGGCTTATTTTTTGCAGGACGAGCTATAGTTTTTATAGGTACCATTTTTGGATACGTGCGACTTTTTGATCACTTTTTATTCTAATATTTGTAGGGCAAAGTGACTAAAAAACAGAAACTCTGGTAACGTTTTTTACGTTTTTTTTTACGCTGTTCACCGCGTGCAATAAATAATACAATATTTTGATACCTCAGGTCGTTACGGTCGTGGCGATACCAAATACATATGGTTTATTATTATTTTTCAATAATAAAGGACTTGATAAGAGTAAAAGGGGGATTGTGTTTTATTTGATTACTTGAAACTTTTATTGTTTTCAAACTTTTATTTTTTGCACTTTTTTTTACACTTTTTTATACTTTTTTTACACTTTTCTTTAAGTCCCACTAGGGGACTTGAAGGTCCAACGGTCAGATTATTTTTTTTCTAATACATTGCACTACCTATGTAGTGCAATGTATTAGATCTGTCAGTCATTCACTGACAGCAAGCCGATTAGGCTTCGCCTCCCGGCGGGGCCTAAATCGACTTCCATAATGGCAGAGCAGGAGACCATTGTGTCTCCTGTTGCCATAACAGCAGTCGCCAGTCCTGATTGCCTGTCAGGGCTGGCGATCTGCTAGTAACCGCTACGATGCAGCAATCGCTTTCGATTGCGGCATTGAAGGGGTTAATGGCAGGGATCGGAGCTAGCTCCGGTTCCTGCCATTACAGGTGGATGTCAGCTGTACAGTACAGCTGACTTCCACCGCTGATGACGCCGGATCAGCTCCTGACCCAGCGCCATCTTGCCGGCAGCTACGGAAGCCGATCAGGCTCCGCCGCCGGGCGGATCTTGACCGGCTTCGGTGCTAGGCAGACCGGGAGGCCAGTATTAGGCCTCCGGTTGCCATTGCAGCCACCGGAACCCCGGCAATTTCATTGCTGGGGCTCCGATGAGCTGCAAATACCTTAAGTGCAGCGATCGCGTTTGAGCGCTGCACTTAAGGGGTTAATGGCGGGGATCGACGCTAATTTCGGTCCCCGCCGTTACAGTCGGATGTCAGCTGTAAGATACAGCTGAGATCCGGTGATGATGGCACCGACTCAGTTTCTGAGCCGGTGCCAAACATTTGACGTACATGTACGGCATTTTGCGGGAAGTCAATGCTTTCCATGACGTACATGTACGGCAAATGTCGGGAAGGGGTTAAAAAAGTGCGATGAAAACAAAAAATAAATAAAGTTGAGAAAACAGAAAAAACGTGAACCGTAATTATTGATCAAACATTTAATAGTGATAAAATAAATATATAGTGAAATAGAAATAGATATATAAAAATTATTAAAATAATTATATAAATATTTTATATAAATACATAGTAAAGTGAAATAGTGATAAAAAGACACAATATATAATTATATAATATAACAACGACAAGCAAATATATACGCAAAAAGTAGGTGTACATATATACATAACATACAAAAAAGGATAAAGAAAATGTGAGACACTGAAAAAAATATTTTTGAAATAAAATTAAGCAGGGCCACCGAAATAAAATATAAAAATTATGAATTTGATAATTCTCATGAAAACTAATAAGCCTCAAACAAAAGCAAAAAATAAATAATATATAAAGCTAAATAAATAGAATAGAGATATGATATTGTATAATACAATATAGATATATAAGGCTCCGACATTAAAATGCCCAACAAATGAAAAAAATAAATACAAAATATACAATCACGAGCAGCAATATGAAGATCTTAATACATCGGAAAAGCTTGAATTCTAGACATCTTTATCTTCTCCACTCCTGGATTTAAATTGAGGCCATACAAAATCTTCTCCAATATACAGGAAAGTAGACCCACTCACTGGAATATACTGGAACATAAAAAATAAATATAAAAAACAAGAAAAAAAACTAGAAAAATAAAATTCACGCATAGTTGAAAATTACAAGAAGGGCCTGAAACTAGTGGCCTCATTTAAACCAAATTGTGCCACAGTATTGAGTAACGTGATTGTAATGACGGGGTAGGGAGATAGACAGGTGAGCCCTAATCTACCCGCCACTCAGTCCCTGCCTACTTGCAACGACCCGTCCTAGGCGACGGGGTACAACTGGGCGACGGTCCCTACGCTCAGTAAGTGCAAGACAGACAAACAGACAAGGGTACACAGAAGCTAGGGAAACGGAGCAGCTGCCCATGGAGAACCGTGAGCAACCAGAGAAGTGAACGAGCCGAGTCAAACCTGAAGTGAACGAGGTACAAAAACGCTGGGCAGGAGAGTGGTCAGAAAGCCAAGGTCTATAACAAGCAGAGGATGAGTAGTACAAGCAGTAGCAGCAAGGCCAGGAAACAAGCAGAGCAGAATCACAAGCAAAGGAGGAACAGGAAAGGTAGGTATAAATAGACAGTGGGCGGGAGCTAGCTCCGTCTGGCCAGGCTGTGATAGGCTCTCCCACTCCTAAGCCTGCCATCCTGAGTGGTGGAAGATGGAGTCAGTCTCACAGACATAGGAGCAGGTGCAGACTGATTGCCGATGGGAGTAGACATAGAAGCTGTGTCTGGAAAATCCTTTACAGTACCCCCCCCCCCTTTTATGAGGGGCCACCGGACCCTTTCTAGGTGGACCTGATTTATTGGGGAAACGAAGGTGGAACCTCCCTAGCAATACCCCAGCGTGAACATCCCGGGCGGGTACCCAAGTCCTCTCCTCAGGCCCGTATCCTCTCCAATGGACCAGGTACTGGAGGGAGCCTTGGACCATCCTGCTGGCCACAATCTTGGCCACCTCGAATCCAAACCCCTCAGGGGTGAGAACAGGGACCGGAGGATTCCTCGAGGGAGCCAAGGACAGGGAGCAGCATTTAAGGAGGGAGGAATGAAAGACGTTGTGCACTCGAAAAGACGGGGGCAACTCCAGTCGGAAGGAGACAGGGTTAAGGACTTCAATGACCTTGTACGGTCCTATAAACCGGGGAGCAAATTTCTTGGATAGGACTTTAAGGCGCAAATTTTTAGAAGATAGCCACACCAGATCCCCGACCACAAACAAGGGGTTAGCAGAACGTGTTCTATCTGCCTGAATCTTTTGTATGCTCTGGGACGCCTCTAGGTTCTTCTGAACCTGGGCCCAGACTGTGCACAGTTCCTGATGAACGACATCTACCTCGGGATTGTTGGAACTAGCACTTGAAATGGAGGAGAACTGTGGATTAAACACAAAATTACAGAAAAAGGGGGAGACCCCTGACGACTTACTGACCCGGTTATTAAGGGAAAATTCAGTGAGGGGAATGAATGAGACCCAATCAAGTTGACAGTCAGAGATAAAACACCTTAAATATTGTTCTAGAGACTGATTAGTCCTCTCCGTTTGGCCATTAGTTTCAGGATGGAAAGCCGAGGAGAAGGACAGATCAATCTCCAATTTTTTACAGAAGGCTCTCCAAAACAATTAAACAAATTGTACCCCTCTGTCAGAAACAATATTGACAGGAACCCCATGGAGATGCAGGATGTGTTTGACAAACAAGGTAGCTAACGTCTTAGCATTGGGTAGTTTCTTGAGGGGCACAAAGTGGCACATCTTACTGAAGCGGTCTACTACGACCCACACCACCGTCTTGCCTTGGGATGGAGGCAGATCGGTGATAAAATCCATGGAGATATGGGTCCAAGGTCTCTGGGGAATGGACAAAGAACATAGTAAGCCCACTAGTCGGGACCTGGGAGTCTTGGACCTAGCACAAACCTCACAAGCGGCGACGTAGGCCTTAACGTCTTTAAGCAACCCAGGCCACCAGTAGTTTCTGGCAATGAGGTGCTTGGTACGCAGGATGCCTGGATGGCCAGAGAGTGTAGAGTCATGATTTTCCCTGTGTACCCTGAGCCGGAATTGCAGGGGAACATACAGCTTGTTCTCAGGAAGGTTCCCGGGAGCTGAACCTTGATCAGCCGCAATTTCGGAGACTAAATCAGAATCAATAGAGGAAATGATTATACCTGGAGGCAAAATACAAGCAGGATCTTCCTCCGAAGGAGGGCTGGCCATGAAGCTATGCGACAGTGCGTCAGCCTTAATATTTTTAGACCCAGCCCTATAGGTAACCAAAAAGTTGAATCTGGTAGAAAATAACGCCCATCGAGCTTGTCTCGGGTTTAGCCTCCGGGCAGATTCTAAGAAAACCAGATTCTTGTGGTCGGTAAGGACCGTTACATGGTGCCTAGCCCCCTCCAGGAAGTGGTGCCACTCTTCAAATGCCCATTTAATGGCTAAGAGTTCGCGGTTGCCAATATCATAGTTACTCTCAGTGGGCGAAAACTTCCTGGAGAAGTAGGCACAGGGGCGGAGATGGGTGAGGGACCTGGTACCCTGGGACAAGACAGCACCCACTCCCACCTCGGAGGCGTCAAACTCCACGATGAATGGCTCCATTTGGTTGGCCTGAACCAGCACTGGGGCCGAGATAAAGCACTTCTTAAGGACCTCAAAAGCCTGGACAGCCTCAGGAGGCCAGTGGAGGAGATCAGCACCTTTGCGAGTGAGATCCGTAAGAGGCTTAGCGATGACCGAGAAGTTAGCAATAAATCTCCTGTAATAATTTGCGAATCCCAGGAAGCACTGTAACGCATTCAGGGAGGCAGGTTGGACCCATTCCGCCACAGCCTGGACCTTGGCGGGGTCCATGCGGAATTCATGAGGAGTGAGGATTTGACCCAAAAATTGTATCTCTTGCACCCCAACCACACATTTTTCGGTCTTAGCAAACAGTTTGTTTTCCCAAAGGGCCTGGAGCACCTTCCTGACATGCTCAATGTGGGAGGACCAGTCCTTGGAATGCACAAGTATGTCATCAAGGTACACTACAAGAAATACCCCCAGGTAGTCTCTTAAAATCTCATTTATGAAATTCTGGAAGACCGCGGGAGCATTACACAAGCCAAAGGGCATGACGAGGTATTCGAAGTGACCTTCGGGCATGTTAAACGCAGTCTTCCACTCATCCCCCTCTTTGATGCGGATAAGGTTATAAGCCCCCCGTAGATCAAACTTAGAGAACCATTGGGCCCCCTGAACCTGATTGAAGAGATCAGGAATCAAAGGAAGGGGGTACTGGTTCCTTACAGTGACCTTATTCAAGTTCCGGTAGTCGATGCACGGCCTAAGACCACCATCCTTCTTCCCTACGAAGAAGAAGCCAGCACCTACCAGAGAAGTAGAGGGGCGAATGTAACCCTTGGCCAGGCATTCCTGGATATGCTCTCTCATGGCTTCAAGTTCGGGACAAGAGAGATTTAATATCCTACCCTTAGGGAGCTTAGCTCCTGGTACCAAATCGATTGCGCAATCGTATTCTCTATGAGGAGGTAACACTTCGGAGGCCTCTTTAGAGAAAACATCAGCGAAGTCCTGAACAAACTCAGGTAGAGTGTTCACCTTCTCAGGGAGAGAAATAGAATTAACAGAAAAACATAACGTCAAGCATTCATTACCACATTTGGTAAACTCCCCAGTATTCCAGTCAAACGTGGGATTATGCAACTGCAACCAGGGAAGGCCTAAATAATAATCCCTGCATCACCAAATGCATGGAGCCAACAAGGAGTTAAAAAACAGGGGTTTGCTGTGTAAAATAACCATTAGCAAGTGGAGTGGAGTCGATACCCACTACCGGGACAGGTTTAGGCAAATCAATCAATGGCATAGCTAGAGACATTGCAAATTCCACAGACATAATATTAGCAGAAGACCCTGAATCCACGAAGGCACTGCCGGTAGCAGACCTACCACCAAAAGAGACCTGAAAGGGAAGTAAGATTTTATTAGGTTTCATCTTTACGGGAAATACCTGTGCGCCCAAGTGACCTCCCCAATGATCACTTAGGCGCGGAAGTTTTCCGGCTGCTTATTTTACGCCTAGGACAGTTGTTGACTTGATGCTTGTCATCCACACAGTAGAAGCAGAGATCATTCTTCCTGCGGAACTCTCTACGTTGTTGGGGGGACACGGAGGCCCCGAGTTGCATAGGTACATCCGAGTCTTCCGTGGAAGAACAAAGCAACGGAACCTCGGGAGGCATCATGGGGGAGTCAGAGGAGAAGGCACAAAAACGTTCAAGTCGTCGTTCCCTGAGACGTCGGTCAAGTCGTACCGCTAAAGCCATAACCTGATCTAGGGAGTCAGAAGAGGGATAGCTAACTAGCAGGTCTTTCAGGGTGTTCGACAGACCCAATCTAAACTGGCACCCCAAGGCAGGGTCATTCCACCGAGAAGCTACACACCACTTCCTAAAGTCAGAACAATACTCCTCTACAGGTCTCTTACCCTGACGTAAGGTCACCAGCTTACTCTCGGCAAAGGCAGTCTTGTCAGTCTGGTCATAAATGAGCCCGAGAGCAGAAAAGAAAAGATCAACGGAAAGTTCAGGGGCGTCAGGAGCCAAGGAGAAGGCCCATTCTTGGGGCCCGTCCTGGAGTCGGGACATAATTATACCCACCCGCTGGCTCTCAGAACCTGAGGAGAGGGGCTTTAAGCGAAAATAGAGCCTACAACTCTCCCGAAAGGAGAAAAAAGTCTTCCGGTCCCCTGAGAACCGGTCAGGCAACTTGAGGTGGGTTCAAGAGGTGAGGTGGGGGGCACTACCAGGGTAGCATCATGCAGGTTGTCCCTCTGAGCCAGGGCCTGGACCTGTAGGGAGAGGACCTGCATCTGCTGAGCCAGGGTCTCAAGGGGGTCCATAGATGTGTCAGGGACCAGGGTAGACTAGGTATATGGGCTTGTGATTATGTAATGACGGGGTAGGGAGACAGAGAGGTGAGCCCTAATCTACCCTCCACTCAGTCCCTGCCTACTTGCAACGACCCGTCCTAGGCGATGGGGTACAACTGGGCGACGGTCCCTACGCTCAGTAAGTGCAAGACAGACAAACAGACAAGGGTACACAGAAGCTAGGGAAACGGGGCAGCTGCCCACGGAGAACCGTGAGCAACCAGAGAAGTGAACGAGCCGAGTCAAACCTGGAGTGAACGAGGTACAAAAACGCTGAGCAGGAGAGTGGTCAGAAAGCCAAGGTCTATAACAAGCAGAGGATGAGTAGTACAAGCAGTAGCAGCAAGGCCAGGAAACAAGCAGAGCAGAATCACAAGCAAAGGAGGAACAGGAAAGGCAGGTATAAATAGACAGTGGGCGGGAGATAGCTCCGTCTGGCCAGGCTGTGATAGGCTCTCCCACTCCTAAGCCTGCCATCCTGAGTGGTGGAAGATGGAGTCAGTCTCACAGACATAGGAGCAGGTGCAGACTGATTGCCCATGGGCGTAGACACAGAAGCTGTGTCTGGCAAATCCTTTACAGTGATCCATTTCATTTCTTTTCTTAATAACGCCTCTAGACCTAGTCCTTCGGGTAGCCTCTGCACCTGCTAACATTAAGCCCCGCCTTAGTAATGGAGGTTGTCAGTCAGCCAGCGGCCATTACTAAGGCGGTAATAATAAAGTTTAAAAAAATACAAGCACATATAAAAAATATTTTATTGAAATAAAAAAACACAACCCCCATTAACTATTTTATGGAGAATAAAAAAACGCTGTCATTGAAGTAGTCGAACAACCGAACTTGTAAAAAAACACAAACACACAAAAATAATTAGTAACACATAAAGAAGCAAAATTATTATTCTTACCTTTCCTGGGTCCAGCGCTGGAACCGTAATGTCAGCGAGCTGGGCCCTATATCTAATCCAATCATGTGTGATACTGTCTGCTGAGCCACTGCATCTATTCCTATCATGTATGTTACTGTCTACTGAGCCAATGTATCTAATCCAATCATGTGTGATACTGTCTGCTGGGCCCTATATCTAATCCAATCATGTGTGATACTGGCTGCTGAGCCACTGCATCTATTCCTATCATGTATGTTACTGTCTACTGAGCCAATGTATCTAATCCAATCATGTGTGATACTGTCTGCTGGGCCCTATATCTAATCCAATCATGTGTGATACTGTCTGCTGGGCCCTATATCTAATCCGGTAATGTGTGATACTGTCTGGTGAGCTGTGTATCTAATCCCATCATGTGTGAAACTGTCTGCTGGGCTTTATATCTAATCCTATCATGTGTGATACTGTCTGCTGGGCCACTGTGTCTAATCCTATCATGTGTGATACTGTCAGCTGAGCCAATGTATCTAATCCTATCCATAGTTGATCGGGTCGTAGTGCTATAGATATGCTATGCTGTCTCCTATACACACAATTTTTTTTGGGGCGGACACATATGTATTGGGGCTATTTCCCCTGACATTTTAAGTCCTTAGTGACGCCCCTGGCTGCTAGTGCTGCATTGTTGGGTCACTTAGGAGACCCAGCGATGCTGCTGAAAGCTGCGGACCGTCGGCCATGAGAAGTTTGCAGGGAGGGCCTAATAAGAACTTTTTCATCGGGGCCCATGAGCCTTTAGCTACGCCCCTGGTGGGCAGCGTTGGTTGACTTATCTTTAGGGGACTATACAGGAAACAGTAACTACAGAGGACTATATAGGGAAGAGTAACTACAGGGTACTATATAGGGAAGAGTAACTACAGGGGACTATATAGGAAACAGTAACTACAGGGGACTATATAGGGAACAGTAACTACAGGGGACTATATAGGGAACAGTAACTACAGGGGACTATATAGGGAACAGTAACTACAGGGGACTATATAGGGAAAAGTAACTACAGGGGACTATATAGGGAACAGTAACTACAGGGGACTATATAGGGAACAGTAACTACAGGGGACTATATAGGGAAAAGTAACTACAGGGGACTATATAGGGCACAGTAACTATAGGGGACAATACATAGGTAACAGTAACTACAGGGGACTTTAGGGAACAGTAACTACAGGGGACTATATAGTGAACTAACTACAGGGAACTATATAGGGAACACTAACTACATGGGACTATATAGAGAACACTAACTACAGGGGACTATATAGGGGCCCTTATCTACAGGGACCGCCTTAGGGGGCCCTATCTATAGGGACCTCCACAGGGGGCTCTATCTAAAGGGAACGCCACAGGGGGCTCTATCTACAGGGAAGGCCACAAGGGGCTCTATCTACAGGGGGCACTATACAGGGAACGCTACAGTGAATGCCACAGGGTGCACTATCTGCAGGGAATGCTATAGTGGGCCTGTCTGCAGGGAACGTTACATGGGGCACCATCTACAGGGAACGCTGCTACCTACAGAAGGCTCTATGGGTAGCACTATCTACAGAGGGCTGTATGGGGAGAACTATCTATAGAGAGTTCTACTGGTGAGCACTATCTACAGAGGGCTCTATGAGGGGCACCATCTACAGGGGGCTCTATGAGGGGCACTATCTACAGGGGAAAATGTGTGTGGTGCATTACTTTACAGTTTGACACAATTTTATTCATGGGCACAGTGTATGGTACTATTATATTCAGGGGCACAGTGTATGGTACTATTATATTCAGGGGTACAATGTGTAGCACTATTATATTCGGGGACACAGTGTATGATACTATTATATTTAGGGGCATAGAATGTGGCACCATAAGAATTTGCTCTTCGTTTATAGGTGCAGAAATGTTGAAAAAGTGTGCTTCCGAAGACATCTGAATGAGCAAATGAACCCATTTCCGCAGAAATGGGTCATGGCCAGGAGGCATCATAGAGTTCTGGACCAGATGGAAAAGTAAAGAGAAAAAGAACGACTAGAATATGAGAAGTCGTCACCGGTGAATCACTAAATGTAAATGTTTATTCTAACTGTGACTGCTCAGTACTGTAGTCACTGTATGATCTGCAGCGAGATGATGTGTGTATCGTTCTTTTTCGTGAAACCGCAACTCCCTTACCATCGTTCTGGCTATACTGGGAGCTGTAGTTTTATTCCGTACAAACTTATATAGCAGGGGTTAAACTAAATTTGCAAATTATCTCTGTACTGAGCTGTGTTAGTACTGGTGCTGTATATGTTTGTACTGAGCTTGGTTCTGGAGTTATATTCATCATAACAACCAAGCTCAATACATATATACCGCACCAAACAGAAGCTCAGAACATATATACAACTCCAGAACCAAGCTCCGCATATAAATACAGCACCACAACAAAGCTTAGTACATATATACAGCATCAGAACCAAGCTCAGTACATATATACAACACCAGAACCAAATTAAGTACATATATACAACATGAGAACCAAACTCCGTACCTATATACAACATGAGAACCAAACTCAGTACCTATATACAACATGAGAACCAAACTCAGTACATATATACAACATGAGAACCAAACTCAGTACATACACTACCGTTCAAAAATTAAGGGTCACTTAGAAATTTCCTTATTTTTTAAAGAAAAGCACAGTTTTTTTCAATGAAGATAACATTAAATTAATCAAAAATACACTCTATACATTGTTAATGTGCTAAATGACTATTCTAGCTGCAAACATCTGGTTTTTAATGCAATATCTACATAGGTGTATAGAGGCCCATTTCCAGCAACCATCACTCCAGTGTTCTAAAGGTACATTGTGTTTGCTAACCGTGTTAGAAGGCTAATGAATGATTAGAAAACACTTGAAAACCCTTGTGCAATTATGTTAGCACCGCTGTAAACAGTTTTGCTGTTTAGAGGAGCTATAAAACGGACCTTCCTTTGAGCTAGTTGAGAATCTGTAGCATTACATTTGTGGGTTCGATTAAACTCTCAAAATGGCTAGAAAAAGAGAGCTTTCATGTGAAACTCGACTGTCTATTCTTGTTCTTAGAAATGAAGGCTATTCCATGCGAGAAATTGCCAAGAAACTGAAGATTTCCTACAACGGTGTGTACTACTCCCTTCAGAGGACAGCACAAACATGCTCTAACCAGAGTAGAAAGAGAAGTGGGAGGCCCCGCTGCACAACTGAGCAACAAGACAAGTACATTAGAGTCTCTAGTTTGAGAAATAGACGCCTCACAGGTCCTCAACTGGCAGCTTCATTAAATAGTACCCGCAAAACGCCAGTGTCAATGTCTACAGTGTAGAGGCGACTCCGGGATGCTGGCCTTCAGGGCAGAGTGGCAAAGAAAAAGCCATATCTGAGACTGGCTAATAAAAGGAAAAGATTAATATGGGCAAAAACACACAGACATTGGACAGAGGAAGATTGGAAAAAAGTGTTATGGACAGACGAATCAAAGTTTGAGGTGTTTGGATCACACAGAAGAACATTTGTGAGACGCAGAACAACTGAAAAGATGCTGGAAGAGTGCCTGACGCCATCTGTCAAGCATGGTGGAGGTAATGTGATGGTCTGGGGTTGCTTTGGTGCTGGTAAAGTGGGAGATTTGTACAAGGTAAAAGGGATTTTGAATAAGGAAGGCTATCACTCCATTTTGCAACGCCATGCTATACCCTGTGGACAGCGCTTGATTGGAGCCAATTTCATCCTACAACAGGACAATGACCCAAAACACACCTCCAAATTATGCAAGAACTATTTAGGGAAGAAGCAGGCAGCTGGTATTCTATCTGTAATGGAGTGGCCAGCGCAGTCACCAGATCTCAACCCCATAGAGCTGTTGTGGGAGCAGCTTGACCATATGGTACGCAAGAAGTGCCCATCAAGCCAATCCAACTTGTGGGAGGGCCTTCGGGAAGCATGGGATGAAATTTCTCCCGATTGGCATTCTAGCTGTTAATTTGCTGAGGCAAAGGTCTGCAATGCTGTAATTGCTGCAAATGGAGCATTCTTTGACGAAAGCAAAGCTTACATAGTTACATAGTTACATAGTTAGTACGGCTGAAAAAAGACACATGTCCATCAAGTTCAACCAAGGGAAGGGAAAAGGGAAGGAAAAATTTCTACACATAGGAGCTAATATTTTTTTGTTCTAGGAAATTATCTAACCCTTTTTTAAAGCCATCTACTGTCCCTGCTGCGACCAGCTCCTGCGGTAGGCTATTCCATAAATTCACAGTTCTCACTGTAAAGAAGCCTTGTCGCCTCTGCAGCTTGAACCTTTTTTTCTCCAGACGGAGGGAGTGCCCCCTTGTTTTTTGAGGGGGTTTTACAAGGAACAGGATTTCACCATATTTTTTGTATGTGCCATTAATATATTTATATAAGTTAATCATGTCCCCCCTTAGTCTTCTTTTTTCAAGGCTAAATAGGTTTAATTCTTTCAATCTTTCCTCATAACTTAAATTCTCCATGCCCCTTATTAGCTTCGTTGCTCTTCTTTGTATTTTTTCCAACTCCAGGGCATCCTTTCTATGAACTGGAGCCCAGAACTGAACTGCATATTCTAGATGAGGCCTCACTAATGCTTTGTAAAGTGGCATTATTACATCCCTGTCCCGCGAGTCCATGCCTCTTTTAATACACGACAATATCCTGCTGGCCTTTGAAGCAGCTGATTGACACTGCATGCTGTTATTGAGTTTATGATTTACAAGTACACCCAGATCCTTCTCAACAAGTGAATCCGCCAGTGTAGCGCCCCCTAGGACATATGATGCATGCAGGTTGTTGGTACCAAGATGCATAACTTTACATTTATCTACATTAAACTTCATTTGCCAAGTGGACGCCCAAACACTTAGTTTGTTTAAATCTGCCTGTAATTCATGAACATCTTCCATAGTCTGAACTATATTACATAGCTTGGTGTCATCTGCAAAAATAGGAGAAAATTATTATTTCAAATAAAAATCATTATTGCTAACCTTGTCAATGTCTTGACTATATTTTCTAGTCATTTTTCAACTCATTTGATAAATATAAGTGTGAGTTTTCATGGAAAACACAAAATTGTCTGGGTGACCGCAAACTTTTGAACAGTAGTGTATATACAACACCAGAACCAAACTCAGTACATATATACAGCATCAGAACCAAGCTCAGTACATATATACACACAACTCCAGAACCAAGCTCATACAAATATACAGCAACAGAACCAAACTCAGTGCATATATACAACCCCAGAACAAAGCTCAGTACATATAAACAACTCCAGAACCAAGCTCATACATATATACAGCACCAGAACCAAGCTCAATACAGGTATACAACACCAAAGCCAAGCTCAGTGTAATGTCCGTGGCTGCGGGCTGTCAGCTCCAACCTCCCCCTGACAACCGCAGCCACGAGTCGGCAAGCGCTGGCCCCAGCCTCCTCCTCAGGAGTAGCCAGCGCTCGGGTTCGCTCACCTCTGCCGGATCCCGTAAGGTGCGCGTGTGCGCTCGTGCCCACCCTTAAAGGGGCAGCGCGCGCACCGGACCTCATGGACGAGCTTTGACCCGTGAGTACCCTGGACTATAAGAGCGGTCCAGCCCCCTAGTTCTATGCCTGAGCGTTGTTGAGTTCCCTATAGTTTGTCTATGTGATGACCTCCTAAAGTGTTTCCTGTTCCAGTCCCTGTTCCAGTCCCTGTCCCTGTACCTATACTTGTTTCCAGTTCCTGTTCCTAGCAATCCATACCTTCCTGGTCTAGCACGGAGCTGTGCCTAAGTCGTGCTGCGCTACATCCACGTCTGACCTGCTTTACCTCGCCTGAGTCCCAGCCGAGCCTGCCCTGCTGCTGTCTGAGCTGCCACAGGTACCTATAGAACTATAGACATTCACCTGCTCCCTGTTGGCCAACTGCCTTAACACCAAGGTGGTATGGCCCAGTGGGTCCACAGACCCTTCGTGACAGTACGCTCAGGCCATGGACCCCGCTGGTCGAACCAAGACTATGACGACGTCACAGGAGATGCGAGCGGATATGCTGTACCTCCGGTCTCGACAGGACCAACTCCTCCAGGCGTTGAACATTCTTGCATGTCGGCAGGAGGCACAAGCTGCCGTTCCTCCTACTACACCTCCTGGCAATGTGGATCCTCAGACTACACCTCTTGGCAGTATTGTCCCACGTGTTTCTTTGACACTTCCTGACCGCTATGATGGAGAAGCAAGTACCTGTCGTGGTTTTCTTAATCAATGCCAGATCCGTTTCAGCCTGTATGCTAGGACTTTTTCGTCTGACGGTGCCAGGGTCGCTTTCATAATTTCTCTCCTCCCTGGCAAGGCTCTTGCATGGGCGAACCCTATCTGTGAGAGACAAGGACCAGAGACCCGTGACTTCCCTGTCTTCCTCCGGACTTTTCGCATGGTGTTTGAGGACGGGTCTCATCTGCAGCGGCCTCTTTGATTAACCTACGCCAAGGAGACTCCTCCGTGAGCGAGTACGCCATCCACTTCCGCACCCTGGCGGGAGAGCTCTTATGGAACTATGAGGCTCTGGTGGCTGCATTTTGGCATGGACTATCTTCCAGAATTAAAGACGAACTTGCTGCCTGGGATCTGGTGTCTACCCTGGATGACCTCATCCTTCTGTCTGCCCAGATTGATATACGGATCCGTGAACGCCTTCAAGAGGTTCAACGGGAGAGAGCCCTTCCTAGTCTGGTTCCTATTTTGCAGCAACCCCTGCTGTCCTCCGATGTCGATCTTCCTAAGAAGTCGGTAATAACGGAACAGTGTAAGTTATCTACTCAAGAGAGACAACGCAGACGCACATCTGGACTCTGTCTTTACTGTGGTCTCGATGGTCATCTTGTGCGCCTGTGCCCCCAAAAATCCCAAAACCTAGGGTTGCTTGAAAGTAACGACCTTGGGTAAAGATGAACTTCCGTCTAAATTGTCCATACCTGTGACCATAGTGTCCGGCGAAAAAACGCATCAGGACTCTGCGTATCTGGACTCTGGATCCGCTGCTAATTTCATCCACAGAGATCTGGTGGACCTTCTGCAATTGCCCACCACCCCTCTGGTGAGCCCGTTGACAGTTGCTTCAGTAAATGGACTACATCTGCCAGACCCAGTTATAGCCGTGACCAAGCCGCTGAGGCTCCAAGTAGGAGCCCTTCACTCGGAACTCCTGTTGTTCTATGTCCTGCCCAAAACTGTTAACCCTGTGTTGCTGGGCCTGCCTTGGCACCGACTGCATGCCCCAGTTCTGGACTGGAATTCTGGGGAGGTTCCCCAGTGGGGCCCTGAGTGGCAAGGTCGATGCCTTGTGCGGATTCGTTCGGCTCAGCCTTCGCTGCCTCGGTCATTGGTAGGATTGCCGGGTCATTATGCTGCCTTTTCGGACGTCTTCAGCAAGAGGGAGGCGGAGACATTGCCCCCGCATCGGGCATATGACTGCCCTATTGAACTGATCCCTGGTGCATCCCTTCCCCGTGGTAGGGTGTATCCTCTCACTTTGCCAGAGACTCTGTCCATGTACGCCTATGTGAAAGAGAACTTAGAAAGGGGCTTCATACGAAAGTCTTCCTCCTCGGCAGGAGCCGGGTTCTTCTTCGTCAAAAAGAGAGAAAGTTCTCTTCGTCCTTGCATCGACTACCGTGGTCTCAACCAGATCACCGTGAAGAATAAATATCCGTTGCCCCAGGAACTGACCTCCGAACCTAGTCCGGATTCGCCAGGGTGATGAATAGAAGACTGCATTTAACACCCGTGTGTGAAGGATTTGCCTGACACAGCTTCTGTGTCGACGCCCGTGGTTAATCAGCCTGCATCTGTTCCTAGGTCTGCTAGAGTGACTCGATCTGCTACCACTCAGGCTGGTAGGCTGAGGAGTGGGAGAGCCTATCGCAGCCTGGCCAGACGGTTCTAGCTCCCGCCCTTGGTCCACTTATACCTTCATTTGCTGCTTGTCCTTTGCCTGTGATTCTTCCATTTCCTGGCTCTGCTGTTCTTGCTGTTACTATTGACCTCGGCTTCATATTGACCCTGGCTTGACTGACTATTCTCCTGCTCTGCATTTGTTACCACGTACACTCCTGGTTTGGCTTGGCTCGTCCCACTTCCCTTTGCTTTTGTGTTTCCTTGTCTTGCTTGTCTGTCGTGCACATATTGAGCGTAGGGACCGTCGCCCAGTTGTACGCCGTCGTCTAGGACGGGCTGTGCAAGTAGGCAGGGACTGAGTGGCGGGTAGATTAGGGCTCACTTGTCTGTCTCCCTATCCTAACATTACATAATCACAGGCCCATTTACCTTTTCTACCCCGGTCCCTGACACACTATGGACCCCCTTGAGGCCCTGGCTCAACAAATGCAGGGTCTCTCCCTACAGGTCCAAGACTTGGCTCAGAGGTGCAATCTGCGTGATGCCACCCAGGTAGTGCCGTTCACCCCACCTCTTGAACCCCACCTCAAGTTGCCTGACCGGTTCTCAGGGGACCGGAAGACTTTTTTTCTCCTTTCGGGAAAGTTGTAGGCTCTATTTCTGTTTAAGGCCCAACTCCTCAGGTTCTGAGAGCAAGCAAGTGTGTATAATTATGTCCCGGCTCCAGGACGGCCCCCAGGAATGGGCCTTCTCCTTGGCCCCTGACACCCCTGAACTCTCTTCTATTGACCTTTTTTTTCGGCTCTCGGACTCATCTATGACGAGACTGACAAGACTGCCTTTGCCGAGAGTCAGCTGGTGACCTTACGTCAGGGTAAGAGACCCGTTGAGGAGTACTGTTCTGACTTTAGGAAGTGGTGTGTAGCTTCTCTGTGGAATGACCCTGCTCTGAGGTGCTAGTTTAGATTGGGTCTGTCGAACGCTCTGAATGACCTGTTAGTTAGTTATCCCTCTTCTGACTCTCTAGATCAGGTTATTGCTTTAGCGGTACATCTTGACGGACGTCTCAGGGAACGATGACTTGAACGTTTTTGTGCATTCTCCTCTGGCTCCCCTATGATGGCCCCCGAGGCTCCGTTGCTTCGTTCTTCCACGGAAAACTCGGATGAACCAATGCAACTCGGGGCCTCCATGACTCCCTAACAACGTAGAGAGTTCCGCAGGAAGAATGGTCTCTGCTTCTACTGTGGGGATGGCAAGCATCAAGTGAACGACTGTCCTAGACGTAAGAATAAGCAGCCGGAAAACTTCCGTGCCTAAGTGACCATCGGGGAGGTCGCTTGGGCGCACAGTTATTTCCCGTATACATGAAACCTAATAAGATCTTGCTTCCCTTTCAGGTCTCATTTTACGGTAGGTCTGCCACCGGCAGTGCCTTTGTGGATTCAGGGTCTTCTGTTAATATTATATCTGTGGAATTTGCTATGTTTCTAGCCATGCCATTGATTGATTTGCCTAAACCTGTCCCGGTAGTGGGTATCGACTCCACCCCACTTGCTAATGGTTATTTTACGCAGCATACCCCTGTTTTTGAACTCATTGTGGGTTCCATTCATTCGGAGCAGTGTTCGGTGTTGGTGATGCAGGGATTATCATCCAATTTGGTTTTAGGCCTTCCTTGGTTGCAGATACATAATCCCACGTTTAACTGGAATACCGGGGATCTTACACAATGGGGTAATGAATGCATGACGTCCTGTTTTTATATTAATTTGGTTTCTCTCGCTGAGGAGGTGAACACTCTACCTGAGTTTATTCAGGATTTCGCTGATGTTTTTTTAAAAAAAAGCTTCCGAAGAGTTACCTCCTCATAGAGAGTACGATTGCGCTATCGATTGGTACCAGGAGCTAAGCTCCCTAAAGGTAGGATATTTAATCTCTCTTGCCCCGAATTTGAAGCCATGGGAGAATATATCCAGGAAAGCCTGGCCAAGGGTTACATTCGTTCCTCTACTTCTCCGGTAGGTGCTGGCTTCTTCTTCGTAGGGAAGAAGGGTGGTGGTCTTAGGCCGTGCATCGATTACCGAAACTTGAATAAGGTCACTGTAAGGAACCAATATCCCCTTCCTCTGATTCCTGATCTCTTCAATCAGGTTCAGGGGGCCCAGTGGTTCTCTAAGTTTGATCTTCGGGGGGCTTACAACCTTATCCGAATCAGAGAAGGGGTTGAGTGGAAGACTGCGTTTCGAATACCTCGTCATGCCCTTTGGGTTGTGTAATGCTCCCGTGGTGTTCCAGAATTTCATAAATGAGATTTTAAGAGACTACCTGGGGGTATTTCTTGTAGTGTATCTTGATGATATACTTGTGTTTTCCAAGGACTGGTCCTCCCACATTGAGCATGTCAGGAAGGTGCTCCAGGCCCTTCGGAAAAACAAACTCTTTCCAAAAACCGAAAAGTGTGTTTTTGGGGTGCAGGAGATAGCATTTTTGGGTCAAATCGTCACTTCTAACGAATTCCGCATGGATCCTGCTAAGGTTCAATGCTGTGGCTCAATGGGTCCGACCTGCCTCCCTGAAAGCTTTACAGTGCTTTCTGGGGTTTGTTAATTATTATAGGAGATTTATTGCTAACTTCTCGGTCATCGCTAAGCCTCTTACGGACCTTACTCGCAAAGGTGCCGATCTCCTCCACTGGCCTCCGGAGGCGTTCCAGGCTCTTGAGTTCCTTAAGAGGGGCTTTATCTCTGTCCCAGTGCTGATTCAGCCTAACCAGATGCAGCCATTCATCGTGGAGGTTGACGCTTCCGAGGTGGGAGTGGGTGCTGTCTTGTCCCAGGGTACTAGGTCTCTCACCCATTTCCATCCCTGTGCCTACTTCTCCAGCAAGTTCTCCTCCACTGAGCGTAACTACGACGTTGGCAACCGTGAACTCTTAGCTATTAAATGGGCATTTGAAGGAGTGGCGCCACTTCCTGGAGGGGGCTAGGCACCAGGTAGCGGTCCTTACCGACCACAATAATCTGTTTTTTCTAGAATCTGTACGGAGGTTAAACCCGAGACAAGGTCGATGGGCGTTGTTTTTTTACTAGATTCAACTTTGTGGTCACCTATAGGGCTGGGTCTAAAAATATTAAAGCTGATGCGCTGTCGCGTAGCTTCATGGCCAGCCCTCCTCCTCCGGAGGATCCTGCTTGTGTTTTGCCCCCCTGGCATAATCATATCCTCTGTTGATTCTGACTTAGTCTCCGAAATTGCGGCTGATCAAGGTTCAGCTCCCGAGAACCTTCCTGAGAACAAGCTGTTTGTTCTCCTGCAATTCCGGCTAAGGGTACTCAGGGAGAATCATGACTCCGCACTATCTGGCTATCCAGGCATCCTGGGTACCAAGCACCTCATTTCTAAAACCTATTGGTGGCCTGGGTTGCTTAAAGACGTTAGGGCATACGTCGCCGCTTGTGAAATTTGTGCTAGGTCCAAGACTCCCAGGTCCCGACTAGTGGGCTTACTATGTTCTTTGCCCATTCCCCAGAGACCTTGGACCCATATGTGCATGGATTTTATCACCGATCTGCCTCCATCCCAAGGCAAGACGGTGGTGTGGGTCGTAGTAGACCACTTCAGTAAGATGTGCCACTTTGTGCCCCTCAAGAAAGTACCCAATGCCAAGACATTAGCTACCTTGTTTGTCAAACACATCCTGCGTCAATATTGTTTCTGACAGAGGGGTACAGTTTGTTTCATTGTTTTGGAGGGCTTTCTGTAAGAAGTTGGAGATTGATCTGTCCTTCTCCTCGGCCTTCCATCCTGAAAGTAATGGCCAAACTGAGAGGACTAATCAGTCTATAGAACAATATTTAAGATGTTTTATCTCTGACTGCCAAGATTATTGGGTCTCCTTCATTCCCCTTGCCGAATTTTCCCTCAATAACCGGGTCAGTAACTCGTCAGTGGTTTCCCCCTTTTTCTGTAATTTTGGATTTAATCCACGGTTCTCCTCTGTTTCACCTGGTGGTTCCAACAATCCTGACGTAGATGTCATTCATCGGGAACTGTACACAGTCTGGGCCCAGGTTCAGAAGAACCTTGAGGCGTCCCAGAGCATACAAAAGACTCAGGCAGATAAAAGACGTTCTGCTAACCCCTTGTTTGTGGTTGGGGATCGGGTGTGGCTGTCTTAAAAAAACTCTGCAACCTTAACCCCTTAAGGACGCAGCCTAGTTTGGGCCTTAAGGCTCAGAGCCCATTTTTCAAATCTGACATATTTCACTTTATGTGGTAATAACGTCGGAATGCTTAAACCTATCCAAGCGATTCTGAGATTGTTTTCTCGTGACACTTTGGGCTTCATGTTTGTGGTAAAATTTGGTCGATATATTCAGTCTTTATTTGTGAAAAATTGCAAAATTTAGAGAAAATTTGGAAAAAATAGCATTTTTCAGAATTTAAATGCATCTGCTTGAAAAACAGACGGTTATACCACCCAAAATAGTTACTAGTTCACATTTCCCATATGTCTACTTTAGATTGGCATCGTTTTTTGAACATTATTTTATTTTTCTTGAGCGTTACAAGGCTTAGAACGTAAACAGCAATTTCTCATATTTTTAAGAAAATTTCAAAAGCCTTTTTTTGAAGGTACCAGTTCAGTTCTGAAGTGGATTTGAGGGGCCTATGTATTAGAAACCCCCATAAAACACCCCATTTTAAAAACTAGACCCCTCAAAGTATTCAAAACAGCATCTAGAAAGTTTTTTAACCCTTCAGGCATTTCACAGGAATTAAAGCAAATTGGAGGTGAAATTTTCAAATTTCATTTTTTCTGCTGAATTTCAATTTTATTCAATTTTTTTCAGTAACAGAGAAGGTTTTACGAGAGAAATACTACTAAATATGTATTGTCCAGATTCTGCAGTTTTTAGAAATGTCCCACATGTGGCTCTAGTGCGCTCGTGGAATAAAACACAAGCCCTAGAAGCAAAGAAGCACCTAGTGCATTTTGAGGCCTCTTTTTTATTAGAATATATTTTAGGCAGCATGCCAGGTTTGAAGCGGTGTTGAGGTATCAAAGCAATGGAAACCCACCAGAAGTGAACCCATTTTGGAAACTACACCCTTCAAGGAATTCATTTATGGTTTTTGTTATCATTTTGACCGCACAGTTTTTTCACAGCATCTGTTTGAATTGGGCTGTGAAATGAAAAAAATGATATTTTTTCCAAAAAGATGTCTTTTTTGATCAAAATTTCTTATTTTTACAGGGAACAACATACCCCATTTTGTTGCCCAATTTGTCCTGAGTGCGGCAATACCCCATTTGTGGTGATAAACTGCCGTTTGGGCCCATGGGAGGGCTCAGAAGGAAAGGAGCGCTATGTGTTTGTTGGAGTCCAGATTTTGCTGGATTGGTTTTCGGTTGCCATGTCGCATTTGCAGAGCCCCAGAGGTATCAAAGCAATGGAAACCCACCAGAAGTGACCCCATTTTGGAAACTACACCCCTCAAGGAATTCATTTATGGTTTTTGTTATCATTTTTACCGCACAGTTTTTTCACAGCACCTATTTGAATTGGGCTGTGAAATGAAAAAAATGATATTTTTTCCAAAAAGATGTCATTTTTGATCAAAATTTCTTATTTTCACAGGGAACAACATACCCCATTTTGTTGCCCAATTTGTCCTGAGTGCGGCAATACCCCATTTGTGGTGATAAACTGCCGTTTGGGCCCATGGGAGGGCTCAGAAGGAAAGGAGCGCTATGTGTTTGTTGGAGTCCAGATTTTGCTGGATTGGTTTTCGGTTGCCATGTCGCATTTGCAGAGCCCCAGAGGTATCAAAGCAATGGAAACCCACCAGAAGTGACCCCATTTTGGAAACTACACCCCTCAAGGAATTCATTTATGGTTTTTGTTATCATTTTTACCGCACAGTTTTTTCACAGCACCTATTTGAATTGGGCTGTGAAATGAAAAAAATGATATTTTTTCCAAAAAGATGTCATTTTTGATCAAAATTTCTTATTTTCACAGGGAACAACATACCCCATTTTGTTGCCCAATTTGTCCTGAGTGCGGCAATACCCCATTTGTGGTGATAAACTGCCGTTTGGGCCCATGGGAGGGCTCAGAATGAAAGGACCACCATTTGGCCTACTGAAGCTTTTCTGGTGCTAAGTCATATATGCAGAAGCCCCTGAGGTACCAGTACAGTTGAAACCCCCGAGAAGTGACCCCATTTTAAAAACTACACCCCTTAAGGCATTCATCTAGAGGTGTAGTGAGCATTTTGACCCGACAGGTACTGTGTAAAAGATAATGCGCAGCAGATGGTGCAGTGTGAGATTTGCAATTTTATATATATATATGGCATGCCAGTGTCCGATATAGTGTGCCCAGCATGCGCCACCGGAGATATACACCCCTTAAATTGTAATGTGGGTTCTCCTGGGTACGGCAATACCCTACATGTGGCTGTTATCAGCTGCCTGGGCACATGGCAGGGCTTAGAAGGGAAGGACCACCATTTGGCCTACTGAAGCTTTTCTGGTGCTAAGTCATATATGCAGAAGCCCCTGAGGTACCAGTACAGTTGAAACCCCCGAGAAGTGACCCCATTTTAAAAACTACACCCCTTAAGGCATTCATCTAGAGGTGTAGTGAGCATTTTGACCCGACAGGTACTGTGTAAAAGATAATGCGCAGCAGATGGTGCAGTGTGAGATTTGCAATTTTATATATATATATGGCATGCCAGTGTCCGATATAGTGTGCCCAGCATGCGCCACCGGAGATATACACCCCTTAAATTGTAATTTGGGTTCTCCTGGGTACGGCAATACCCTACATGTGGCTGTTATCAGCTGCCTGGGCACATGGCAGGGCTTAGAAGGGAAGGACCACCATTTGGCCTACTGAAGCTTTTCTGGTGCTAAGTCATATATGCAGAAGCCCCTGAGGTACCAGTACAGTTGAAACCCCCGAGAAGTGACCCCATTTTAAAAACTACACCCCTTAAGGCATTCATCTAGAGGTGTAGTGAGCATTTTGACCCGACAGGTACTGTGTAAAAGATAATGCGCAGCAGATGGTGCAGTGTGAGATTTGCAATTTTATATATATATATGGCATGTCAGTGTCCGATATAGTGTGCCCAGCATGCGCCACCGGAGATATACACCCCTTAAATTGTAATGTGGGTTCTCCTGGGTACGGCAATACCCTACATGTGGCTGTTATCAGCTGCCTGGGCATACGGCAGGGCTCAGAAGGGAAAGATGAGGGGGATAAGCTGTGCAGAGTGCATCAGGGTAAATTAAAAATCAAGGGATGTATGATACATTTTAAAACAATCTTTTATACAGAGCCCTGGTTTTTCGGGACACGTGTCACATTGGTATATTGTGTTCTTCCTTATCCCCCTCTTATAGCAGACTCTGCACCTCTTTTGACTCTTTCCCTTTCCACCGGTTTGGGGAACTTCTCCTGGAAAGTGTTGCCCTGGTACGATGCGTGTGGCCTCGCTTCCAGAAGTACTGGGTGCCCCCCCTTCCTGGTCCCTAAAGATTAGATTTTTTATAACCACCTCTTGAAATTCCAGGAAAGTTCCCCTCTGGCCTGCACATCGATGTAGCACGTACGCATTGTACAATGCCATCTGTATGATGTGCACGGCCAGCTTCTTATACCACACCCGCGATTTGCGCATGGCGCTGTAGGGCTTCAGGACTTGATCTGACAAGTCCACCCCTCCCATGTACCTATTGTAGTCCAGGATGCAGTCTGGTTTGGGGGTCTCTGTACTGGTACCTCGTACTGGTACATGGGTGCTGGTGTGGCCATGTATTGTTGTCAATACAAGGACATCTCTCTTGTCCTTGTACTTGACACACAATAAGTTGCTGCTAGAATGTGCCCTGCTCTCACCCCTTCTGAGTGTTTGCCCAAGCAGTGTTTTAGGGAGGCCTCTCATATTTTTTCTAGCAGTGCCGCATGCCACAGTATTTCTGGAAGCGAGGCACTTGAAGAGTGGGACGCTGGTATAAAAATTATCCAGGTAGAGGTGGTAACCCTGGTCCAGCAGTGGGTGCACCAAATCCCACACAATTTTTCCATTAATTCCCAGTAAGGGGGGGCATTCTGGGGGCTGAATACTGCTGTCCTTCCCTTCATATATCCTGAATTTATATGTATACCCTGATGCACTCTCACACAGCTTATACATCTTCACGCCATACCTTGCCCTCTTATTCGGCAGGTACTGGCGGAATTGAAGCCTCCCTTTAAAATGTACCAGGGACTCATCTATAGAAATACACTTCTCGGGGGTGTATGCTTGGGCAAACCGGGCACTGAAATGGTCTAACAGGGGTCTCAGTTTGTACAAACGGTCAAAACTGGGGTCATCTCGGGGTGGGCACTGCTCATTATCCGTATAATGCAAGAAGCGAAGTATTGCCTCATAACGCATCCTGGACATGGCCATACGGTACATCGGGGTGTGGTATAGGATGTCCGTGCTCCAGTAGGTCCTAATGGACGGCTTTTTCAGAAGCCCCATGTTCAAATGAAGTCCCCAGAACTTGCCCAACTCTGCTGCATCTACAGGGGTCCACCTGTGGGACTGGGCATAAAACGATGTGGGGTTCTTTGTTATATACTGTTGGGCATATAAATTAGTCTGGGAGACCATTAGCTCTATAAATTCATCAGTGAAGAACTTCTTGAAAAAGTCCATCTCACTGAGCCCTGCCGTATTAAATTTGATCCCCGGGTTTCCCGTGTACTCGGGGATTTGGGGCTCATAAATATCTGGTGTGGGTATCCAAATTGGGTCACTTCGCTCGGGGGTTACAACTTCGGAGGGGTCACTTCGCTCGGGGGCTACAACTGCAGTGGTGGTCCTGGAGCGTCTCCTAGGGGGTTCCTCCTCCTCTTCATTACTGGATGAGGAGGTGGATAAATAGAACAGAGTCTCACCACCCGACGACTCTGTGTCGGAGGCAAGAAATGAATATGCCTCTTCGGCACTAAATGTCCGTTGGGACATGGTTGTTTGGAGCAATAGGCTGCTACCTAAACTAGCCAAAAAATTTGTTTTTATAGAACAAGTGGGCTTCCCTGACACTAAACCTAACTGGGGCGAGGGTACCTAACACTAAACCTAACTAGATTTTATTTGAACTTCCCTGAGACTAAACCTAACTACGGCGACTTTTCCCTGACACTAAATCTAACTAGATTATACCGAGCTTCCCTAACACTAAACCTAACTACGGTGACGGGTACCTGACACTAAACCTATCTAAATTATTCCAAGCTTCCCTGATGCTAAACCTAACTACGGTGATGGATCCCTAACGCTAGATCTACCTACGGTGACGGATTCCTGACGCTAAATTCCCTGACGCTATACCTAACTACGCTTTGGGATGGTTCCCTGACACTAACTAACCCTAATACTAAACTAACTAAAAGTTAAATTGTCAAAATTTTCTAAACTGCCCTTTTTTTATTTTTTTTTTTATTTTTTTTTTTTTTTTTGTTTTATATTGTTTTATAAAGAAAAAAAATAAAAAAAAAATCCCCAGGGACCAGAAATGTGGTCCTGAAGACTAACAAGTGGTCAGTGATAGGAGATCACTGACCAAAAATGTGGGGGGAACACAAGGACGAAGGGTACAGGTTCGGGTAGTTTGGGTAGTGGATTGGGGATGTGGGAAGCAGAAAAAAGTTTGTTTTTTAACTTTTTTTTCACTTTTTAGCACTCTTTATCGTCTCTCCTCTCTTTCACAACCGCTCCGAACGCCTCGCTAACTCCAACAGAGGCGTTCAGGGCGGTTGCGGCAGGATGTGAGGTCAGAAGAGGAAGTGAAGGGAGAGATCGCCGTTATTGGTCAGTTAGTCACTGACTGACCAATAGCGGCGATCGGCGAGGCGGGACCATCGTAACGGGTCCCGGCACATTGAGCTGTGATAGTCTGCTGTCGGAAACAGCAGCTGTCACAGCTCGTGAACGCGCGCCGCGCGAACGGCGCCGTGTTTACTCCATGACCTACTATTAGGTCACTGAGCGCGAACGCTATAGTTAGCATGACCTAATAGTAGGTCATGGAGCGTTAAGGGGTTAAAGTTCTGTTCAAAAAATTTGCTCCCCAGTATATAGGGCCGTACAAAGTCATTGAGGTCATTAACCCTGTCTCCTTCCGGCTGGAGTTACTACCATCTTTTCAAATACAGAACGTGTTCCATGCCTCCCTCCTGAAACGCTGCTCCCCGTCCTTGGCTACCTCAAGGAAACCTCCGGTCCCTGTTCTTACCCCTGAAGGTGTAGAATTCGAGGTGGACAAGATTGTGGACAGCAGGATAGTCCAAGGCTCCCTCCAGTACCTGGTCCATTGGAGAGGATACGGGCCTGAGGAGAGGACTTGGGTGCCCGCCCGGGATGTTCACGCCGGGTTATTACTCAGGAAGTTCCATCTTCGGTTCCCCAACAAGCCAGGCCCACCTAGGAAGGGTCCAGTGGCCCCTCATAAAAGGGGGGGTACTGTAAAGGATCTGCCAGACACAGCTTCTCTGTCGACGCCCGTGGTTAAACAGTCTGCACCTGCTCCTAAGTCTGATAGAGTGACTCGATCTGCTACCACTCAGGCTGGTAGGCTCAGGAGTGGGAGAACCTATCACAACCTGGCCAGATGGTTCTAGCTCCCGCCCTCGGTCTATTTATACCTTCATTTCCTGCTTGTCTCTGCCTGTGATTCTTTCCTGTTTCCTGGCTCTGCGGCTCCTGCTATCATTATTGACCTTGCTTCATTTTGACCCTGGCTTTACTGACTACGCTCCTGCTCTGCTCATAAAAGGGGGGGGGGTCCTGTGAAGGATTTGCCTGACACACCTTCTGTGTCGATGCCCGTGTTTAATCAGCCTGCATCTGTTTCTAGGTCTGCTAGAGTGACTCGATCTGCTGCCACTCAGGCTGGTAGGCTGAGGAGTGGGAGAGCCTATCGCAGCCTGGCGACGGTTCGAGCTCCCGCCCTTGGTCCACTTATACCTTCATTTGCTGCTTGTCCTTAGCCTGTGATTCTTCCGTTTCCTGGCTCTGCTGTTCCTGCTGTTACTATTGACCTCTGCTTCATATTGACCCTAGCTTGACTGACTATTCCCCTGCTCTGCATTTGTTACCACGTACACTCCTGGTTTGACTTGGCTCATCCACTACTCTGTTGCTCACGGTGTTGCCGTGGGCAACTGCCCCACTTCCCTTTGCTTTTGTGTTCCCTTGTCCTGTTTGTCGGTCGTGCATATATTGAGCGTAGGGACCATCGCCCAGTTGTACGCTGTCGCCTAGGACGGGCTGTGCAAGTAGGCAGGGACTGAGTGGCGGGTAGATTAGGGCTCACCTGTCTGTCTCCCTATCCTGACATTACACCGTGATGGACACTATGAGTATCTAGTAATGCCCTTCAGCCTGTGTAATGCCCCCGCGATCTTCCAGGAGTTTGTGAATGACATTTTCCGTGACCTCCTCTATGTTTGTGTTCTAGTCTACTTTGATGACATCTTGATTTTCTCCCCTGATCCAATGACGCACCAGAGACACGGTTAAGGGAGATTCGTCTGTACACCAAGTTCGAGAAGTGCATATTTGACAAGGATTCTCTACCCTTCCTGGGCTACATCGTCTCGAATCGAGGTCTCGAGATGGATCCTGAGAAGGTAAAGTCTGTCCTGGAGTGGCCACGCCCTCAGGGCTTGAGGGCCATACAGCGCTTTTTGGGATTTGCTAAGTTTTACAGGCAGTTTATTCCGAACTTCTCCTCACTGACTTCTCCCATCTCTAACCTTACTAAGAAGGGTATGAACGCCAAGGTGTGGACTCCCGAGGCAGAGTCCGCATTCAATAGCCTGAAGAGTGCCTTCACGTCAGCCTCTATCCTCCATCATGTGGATGTCTCTCTGCAGTTCTCGTTAGAGGTGGACGCGTCCTCTGTCGGTACTGGTACACTCCGGTTCCAGAGAGGTCCCAAGGGCAAGTAAAGGGTATGTGGATACTTTTCCAAGCTCTTTTCTTCCGCAGAACGCAATTACTCGATTGGGGATCGGGAGTTACTGGCCATCAAATTGGCTCTGGAGGAGTGGAGACATTTACTAGAGGGCGCAGCTCATCCGATCTTCATTTTTACGGACCACAAGAATCTGATCTGACCTGCTTTGAGACGACCCAACGGCTGAACCCTCGTCAGGCCAGGTGGTCACTGTTCTTTGCAAGATTCCAGTTTGAGCTTCAATATCGCCCGGCCGACAAGAATGTGAGGGCCGATGCCTTGTCCAGCTCTTTCGAGACAGAAGACATCATTGAGAGTCCACAGAACATTATCGATCCATCTTGCATTGTCTCGGTCAATCCCCTGCAAGTTGGGGACATTCCTCCAGGGAGGACTTTTGTGCGCCTGGCTGATCGTGGAAGAATCCTCCGCTGGGGTGACTCCTCTAGACTGGCAGGGCACGCGGGGTTATGTAAGACCCGGGATTTGATTGCTCATCATTTCTGGTGGCCCACTCTGCCCAAGGATATTGTGGACTTCGTTTCTTCCTGTGCTATATGTGCAACCAACAAGGCCACCCACTCCAGACCTGCTGGTCTGCTTCAGCCATTGCCTGTGCCCAATGCTCCCTAGCAGCATATAGCGATGGACTTTATCACGGACATGCCTCTCTCTGCTGGATGCAGTGCTGTCTGGGTGGTGGTGAACCGATTTTCGAAGATGGCCCACATCGTTCCTCTGACTGGTTTTCCTTCTGCTCCTCAGTTGGCCAAGTTATTTATCACACATCTTCCGCCTGCACGGCTTGCCGCAGCATATTGTGTCTGATCGGGGGGTTCAGTTCACCTCGAGGTTCTGGAGAGCCCTCTGCGGACTTCTTGGCGTGAAGTTGGACTTTTCTTCTGCCTACCATCCTCAGTCTAATGGTCAGGTTGAGAGGATCAACCAGATTTTGGAGAACTACCTACGCCACTTCATCTCCAAGCAGCATTCCCGTTGGTGGAGTTCTCCTACAATAATCACACCAGCGAGTCTACTAGGAATACACTGTTCTGCATTGTCTACGGCCTGCACCCACAAATTCCTCTCCCGGTGCCTGATACTTCCGAGGTACCTGCAGCTGACTCCTCGTTTAGAGACTTTTTGAAGATCTGGCATCATAGTCGATCCTCCATCCTAATGGCAGTGAAACCTGTGATCCTGAACCGCTATTCCAAGATTCCCAGCCCTGCAGTTGCCTCCAGCGGCCCCTCTGACATCTTTGAGGTCAAGGAGATCTTGGATACCAAGAGAGTTAGAGGAAAGACTAATTTGGTGGATTGGAGGGGGTTTGGTCCTGAAGAGAGGTCCTGGGAGCCAGAGGATAACCTCAATGCCCCTACATATCTGAAGAAGCTTCTCTCTCACTCTAGTCCCAAGAAGAGGGGGCGTAAGAGGGGGGATACTGTAATGTCCGTGGCCGCAGGCTGTCAGCTCCAACCTCCCCCTGACAGCCGCAGCCACGAGTCGGCAAGCGCTGGCCCCAGCCTCCTCCTCAGGAAACACCGGCGCTCGCGCCCACTCACCTGTGCCAGATCCCGTAGGGTACACGCGCACGCTAGGGCCCGCTCTTAAAAAGGGAGCGCGCACCGGACCTCATGGACGAACTTTGACCCGTGAGTACCCTGGACTATAAAAGGGGTCCAGCCCCTTTGTTCTATGCCTGATCGTTGTTGTGCTCCCTATAGTTTGTCTATGTGATGGCCTCCTAGTGTTTTTCCTGTTCCAGTCCCTGTCCCTGTCCCTATACTTGTTTCAATCAATCAATCAATCAATCAATCAATCAATCAATCAATCAATCAATTAATC
This sequence comes from Rhinoderma darwinii, assembly GCF_050947455.1. Classification (NCBI taxonomy): domain Eukaryota; kingdom Metazoa; phylum Chordata; class Amphibia; order Anura; family Rhinodermatidae; genus Rhinoderma; species Rhinoderma darwinii. The sequence goes on along the minus strand of NC_134687.1, from coordinate 517,755,805 downwards.
AATCAATCAATCAATCAATCAAGCACAGCGATACTGTGGTTATTAAACCAGGTATTGGTACTTTTCGCAGTTTGGACAGGTGCCAAGTACTGCTGGAAAATGAAATCAGCATCTCCATAAATCTTGTCAGCAGAGGGAAGCATTAAGTGTTGGAAAATTTCCTGGTAGACGGCTGCGTTGACTCTGGACTTGATATAACATAGTTGACCAACACTGTTGCTCAGTGGTCCAAAGTCTTGTTTTGAGATGAAAGTAAATTTTGCATTTCATTTGGAAATCAAGGTTCCAGAGTCTGGAGGAACAGTGGAGAGGTGTCATGTCATCTGCTGGTGTTGGTTCAAGTCCAGAGTCAATGCAGCCATCTACCTGGACATTTTCAAGCACTTTGTGCTTCACCCTGCTAACAGGCTTTATGGAGAAGCTGATTTAATTTTCCAGCAGGACTTGACACCTGCCCACACTGCCAAAAATACCAATACCTGGTTTAATAACCACAGTTTCACTGCGCTTGATTGGCCACCAAACTCACCTAACCTAAACCCCATAGGGAATCTATGGGGTATTGTCAAGAAGAAGATGAGACACCAGATCCAACAATGCAGATGAGCTGAAGGCCGCTATGAAAGCAACCTGGGCTTCCATAACACCTCAACAGTGCCACAGGCTGATCGCATCCATGCCAAGCTGCATTGATTCAGTAATTCAGGAAGAGTCGGAGCTCCGACCAAGTATTGGGTGGCGTATACTGTACATACTTTTCAGTAGGCCAACAATTCTGGATTTAAAAAAAAACATTTTTGAAATTGGGCTTATTTAATATTCTAATTTTCTGAGACACTAAATTTTGGGTTTTCATTAACTGTTAGCCACATTCATCAACATTAAAAGAAAAAAATGTTGGAAATAGATCACTCTGTGTGTAATGAATCTATATAATATATGCGTTTCACCTTTTGAATTGAATTACTGAAATAAATAAACTTTTTGTTGATATTCTAATTCATTGAGAAGTACTAGTATGTACTGAGCTTGGTTCTGGTGAAGTTTATATGTACTGAGCTTTGTTCTGGTGTTGTATATATGTACTGAGCTTTGTTCTGATGCTGTATATATGTACTGCACTTTGTTCTGGTGCTGTATATATGTACTGCGCTTTGTTCTGGTGCTGTATATATGTACTGAGCTTGTTTCTTGTCATGTTGGGTATGTGGACCCACTGGGCCGTACCGCCTTGACGGTATGGCAGCTGGCCAACAGGAAACAGTCTATAGTTCGTATAGGTGTACCTGTGGTAGCTCAGACAGTAGCAAGACAGGCTCGGCTGGGACATAGGCAGCAGGCAGACACCAGGCATGGTGAAATAGAACAGGCATGGTACTCAGTGTAGCACGACTCTAACTCAATACGGCACTTGACCAGGATAGCACGGAATACAGGTAGAAGGAACGGGAAACACTGGGAACTGGAAAACACTTTTTTGCAAAGACAGACTAGGGTAATGACAACAAAGCTCAGGCAAGGAAAGAAGGGGCTGGGCCCTTCTTATAGTCCAGAGTGCTCATGGGCTAATTTGGCCCTTAACTCAGGTGCGCACGCTGCCCCTTTAAGAGCGGGCACGAGCGTGCGCGCGCACCGTACGGGACCCGGCCGGAAGAAGCGGAAGTGAGCGCTTGCGTCTCCTGAGGAGGAGATGGGGGCCAGCGCTCACAGATCCATTGCTGCGGCCGTCAGGAAGTGAGTGAGCTTGATGGCCCGCGGCCATGGACATGACATTATCCTCCCTCTTACACCCCCTCCTCTTGGGACCAGAGCAAGAGAGAAACTACTTCAGGAAGGTAGGGGCATTGAGGTTCTCTTCTGGCTCCCAGGACCTTTCTTCAGGACCAAAACCCCTCCAATCCAGCAAATAAAAGGTTCTTCCACCCACTCTCTTGGTGTCCAGGATCTCCTTAACCTCAAAAGTATCTGATGAACAGCTGGGAGCCACTACAGGAGTGGAAGTCTTGGAGTAGCGGTTCAAGATCACAGGCTTCAGCAGGGAGACATGGAAGGAGTTCGGGATCTTGAGGGTAGGAGGCAGCCGAAGCTTGTAGGAGACAGGGTTGATCTGTCGCAAAAGCTCAAAGGGTCCGAGGAACCTGGGGGAAATCTTATACGATGGTACCCTCAGCCGGATATTCCTAAAGGACAGCCAGACCTTGGTGCCTGGAAGAAAATTGAGAGGCTCTCGTCTTCTTGTGTCTGCCTTCCTTTTCATGCGGTCGACCGCCAACAGAATAGATGATCGGGTCCGCTGCCAGATTTGTAGAAAGTCCCCGAATGTAGAGTCGGCTGCAGGCACCTCGGACTTTGTGGAAACAGCGAGAGGTATTCGTGGGTGTTGGCCATAGACAATGAAGAATGGGCTGGAGGCGGTGGACTCACTAGTGTGGTTGTTGTAGGAGAACTCAACCCAAGGAAGCAGCTGCACCCAGTCATCCTGCTGCCTGGAGATAAAGTGTCGTAGATAGTTCTCCATAATCTGATTAATTATCTCTACTTGACCATTGGACTGGGGATGGTAGGCTGAGGAAAAGTCAAACTTCACACCGAGGTGTCCGCAGAGGGCTCTCCAGAACTTTGAGGTTAACTGAACCGCCCGATCCGACACAACATGCAGAGGCAAGCCGTGCAGATGGAAGATGTGTTGGATGAAGAGATTGGCCAGTCGAGAAGCAGAAGGTAGGCAGGTCAGTGGAACAAAATGGAGAATCGGTCCAACACCACCCAGACCATACTGCATCTAGCAGAGGAAGGCAGATCTGTAACAAAGTCCATAGCAATATGTTGCCAGGGGGCATCGGGCACAGGCAGTGGCTGGAGCAAGCCAGCCGGTTTGGAGTGGGCAACTTTATTTGCTGCGCACACCGTGCAGGATGAGACAAAGTCTGTGATGTCTTTGGGCAGCGTGGGCCACCAGAACTGACGGGCAATCAGGTCTCGGGTCTTATGGGCACCCGCGTGACCTGCCAGTTTGGAACTGTGTCCCCAGCGAAGGATTCTTCTTCTGTCTGCTAGACGCACAAAAGTCCTCCCCGGGGGAATGTCTCTAACTTGCAGAGGGTTGACTGGGATGATGCAGGATGGATCGATGATATTCTGTGGAAACTTCATAGTGTCCTCTGTCTCGAACGACCTGGACAAGGCATCGGCCCTCATATTCTTGTCGGCCTGACGGTAGTGGAGCTCAAACTGGAACCGGGCAAAGAACAGCGACCACCTGGCCTGACGGGGATTCAGTCGTTGGGCCGTTTGGAGATAGATGAGGTTCTTGTGGTCCATGAATATCAATGTCACGACGCGGGGTGTGGACCCACTGGGCCGTACCGCGTAGCGGGGTAGCACCTGGCCAACAAGGTACAAAAAAAGTCTATAGTTCAGAACGGATACCTGAGGCAATGTAGACAGTAGCAGAAGCACGACTTGACTTTCACAGCAGGTAGCACCGTGGATGCAGCGGAAGGCACTACTTGTCTTTCTCAGTAGATATGATAGCACGGGATACAGGGTACAGGTAGCAGGAGCGGGTAACACTGGGAGACCATTTGCAAGACAAACTTAGGTATACAACAATGCTCAGGCGAGAAACAAGTGGGCAGAGCCCCTTTTTATAGTCCATCAGCCATTTGGGCTAATTATTGGTTGGTGACAGCTGGATGCGTACTGGCCCTTTAAGGCCATGCACGCGCGGGTGTGCGCGCCCTGTGGGAAACAGTCCGAGGACCCGGAAGTGAGTGCCGGCGTCTCCCTGGAGGGAGCTGACGCCGAGAAGACAGATGTCTGTGGCCGGGGCCTTCAGAGGGTCGAACGACGTCCCCCTGGCCATAGACGTTACAGTATCCCCCCTCTTGGGACCAGAGCGGGAGAGAAACTTCTTCACGAGGACAGGAGCACCGATGTTCTCCTCTGGCTCCCAAGACCTCTCCTCTGGACCAAATCCCCTCCAATCCACCAAATAAAACTTCCAGATGAACCGCCAGGAGGCACTGCAGAACTAGGAGTCCTGGAGTAGCGATTCAAGACCACGGGTTTCAAATTGACATGGAAGGAGTTAGGGATCTTGAGGGTAGGAGGCAGTCGAAGCTTGTATGACACAGGATTGATCTGTAGCAGAATCTCGAAGGGTCCAAGGAACCTGGGAGCAAACTTGCAAGATGGCACCCTCAGCCGGATATTCCTGGAAGACAGCCAGGCCTTTGTACCTGGAGGAAACTGTTGAGGTTCTGGTCTTCTAGTGTCTGCTTTTCTCTTCATGCGGTCCACCGACAGAAGAATAGAAGATCGTGTCTGCTGCCATATCTGCAGAAAGTCCCTGAAGGTAGAGTCGGCTGCAGGCACCTGGGACATAGTAGAGCCAGGCAGGGGTATTCGAGCATGTTGGCCATAGACTATGAAGGACGGACTGGAGGTGGTGGACTCACTGGTATGGTTATTATAAGAGAACTCTGCCCACAGGAGCAGCTGCAACCAGTCATCATGTCGTCTGGAGACAAAGTACCGCAGATAGTTCTCCAGAATTTGGTTAACCCTTTCGACTTGTCCATTGGACTGAGGATGATAAGCTGAGGAGAAGTCTAACTTCACACCGAGTAGGCCGCAGAGTGCTCTCCAGAACTTTGAGGTGAACTGGACCCCTCGATCCGAGACAATATGCAGGGGCAAGCCGTGCAGACGGAAGATGTGTTGTATAAAGAGATCGGCCAATCGAACAGCAGAAGGCAGGCCAGTCAGGGGAACAATATTAGACATCTTAGAAAAACGATCCACCACCACCCAGATCACACTGCAACCCGCAGAGCGCAGAGAGAGGCAGATCTGTGACAAAGTCCATAGCAATATGCCATCAACGGGCATCGAGCACAGGCAGTGGTTGGAGCAGACCGGCTGGTCTGGAGTGGGCAACTTTGTTTGCTGCACACACCGTACAGGAGGAGACAAAGTCCATGACATCTTTGGGCAGCGTCGGCCACCAGAACTGACGGGCAATTAGGTCTCAGGTCTTCCAGGCACCCGCGTGACCAGCCAGCTTGGAACTGTGACCCCAGCGAAGGATTCTTCCTCGGTCAGCCAGACATACAAAAGTTCTTCGGGAGGAATGTCTTTAACCTGCAGAGGGTTAACAGAGTAGATGCAGGAAGAATCGATAATATTCTGTGGGGACTCCACAGTGTCCTCGGTCTCAAATGACCTAGATAAGGCATTGGCTCTCACATGCTTATCGGCAGGTCGGTAGTGGAGTTCGAACCGGAACTGTAATGACGGGGTAGGGAGACAGACAGGTGAGCCCTAATCTACCCGCCACTCAGTCCCTGCCTACTTGCACGGCCTGTCCTAGGCGACGGCGTACAACTGGGCGACGGTCCCTACGCTCAATATGTGCACGACAGACAAACAGGCAAGGGTAAACAGTAGCTAAGGGAAATGGGGCAGTTGCCCACGGCAAGACCATGAGCCACAAGAGTAGTGAACGAGCCGAGTCAAACCAGGAGTGTACGAGGTACCAAACGCAGAGCAGGAGCGTAGTCAGTAAAGCCAGGGTCAAAATGAAGCAAGGTCAATAATGATAGCAGGAGCCGCAGAGCCAGGAAACAGGAAAGAATCAGAGGCAGAGACAAGCAGGAAATGAAGGTATAAATAGACCGAGGGCGGGAGCTAGAACCATCTGGCCAGGTTGTGATAGGTTCTCCCACTCCTGAGCCTACCAGCCTGAGTGGTAGCAGATCGAGTCACTCTATCAGACTTAGGAGCAGGTGCAGACTGCTTAACCACGGGCGTCGACACAGAAGCTGTGTCTGGCAGATCCTTTACAGTACCCCCCCCCCTTTTATGAGGGGCCACTGGACCCTTTCTAGGTGGACCTGGCTTATTGGGGAACCGAATATGGAACCTCCTGAGCAATACCCCAGCGTGAACATCCCGGGCGGGTACCCAAGTCCTCTCCTCAGGCCCGTATCCTCTCCAATGGACCATGTACTGGAGGGAGCCTTGGACCATCCTACTGTCCACAATCTTGGCCACCTCGAATTCTACACCTTCAGGGGTGAGAACAGGGACCGGAGGTTTCCTCGAGGTAGCCAAGGACGGTGAGCAGCGTTTCAGGAGGGAGGCATGAAACACGTTGTGTATTCGAAAAGACGGGGGTAACCTCAGTCGGAAGGAGACAGGGTTAAGGACCTCAATGACCTTGTATGGCCCTATATACCGGGGGAGCAAATTTTTGGGACGGGACTTTAAGGCACAAATTTTTTGAAGAGAGCCACACCAGATCCCCGACCACAAACATGGGGTTAGCAGAACGTCTTCTATCTGCCTGAGTCTTTTGCATGCTCTGGGATGCCTCTAGGTTCTTCTGAACCTGGGCCCAGACTGTGTACAGTTCCCGATGAACGGCATCTACCTCGGGATTGTTGGAACCACCAGGTGAAACGGAGGAGAACTGTGGATTAAACCCAAAATTACAGAAAAAGGGGGAGACCCCTGACGAGTTACTGACCCGGTTATTGAGGGAAAATTAGGCGAGGGCAATGAAGGAGACCCAATCATATTGACAGTCAGAGATAAAAGACCTTAAATATTGTTCTAGAGACTGATTAGTCCCCTCGGTTTGGCCATTAGTTTCAGGATGGAAGGCCGAGGAGAAGGACAGATCAATCTCCAACTTTTTACAGATAGCTCTCCAAAACAACGAAACAAATTATACCCCTCTGTCAGAAACAATATTGACAGGAACCCCATGGAGACGCAGGATGTGTTTTGCAAACAAGGTAGCTAACATCTTAGCATTGGGTAGTTTCTTGAGGGGCACAAAGTGGCACATCTTACTGAAGCGGTCTACTACAACCCACACCACCGACTTGCCTTGAGATGGAGGCAGATCGGTGAAAAAATCCATGGAGATATGGTTCTAAGGTCTCTGGGGAATGGGCAAAGAACATAGTAAGCCCGCTGGTCGGGACCTGGGAGTCTTGGACCTAGCACAAATTTCACAAGCGGCGACGTAGGCCTTAACGTCTTTAGGCAACCCAGGCCACCAATAGTTTCTAGCAATGAGGTGCTTGGTACCCAGGATGCCTGGGTGGCCAGATAGTGTAGAGTCATGACTTTCCCTGAGTACCCTTAGCCGGAATTGCAGGGGACCAAACAGCTTGTTCTCAGGAAGGTTCCCGGGAGCTGAACAATGATCAGCCGCAATTTCGGAGACTAAGTCAGAATCAACAGAGGATATGATTATACCTGGGGGCAAAACACAAGCAGGATCTCCCTCCGAAGGAGGGCTGGCCATGAAGCTACGTGACAGTGCATCAGCTTTAATATTTTTAGACCCAGCCCTATAGGTGACCACAAAGTTGAATCTAGTAAAAAACAACGCCCATCGAGCTTGTCTCGGGTTTAGCCTCCGGGCAGATTCTAGGAAAACCAGATTCTTGTGGTCGGTAAGGACAGTTACCTGGTGCCTAGCCCCCTCCAAGAAGTGGCGCCACTCTTCAAATGCCCATTTAATGGCTAAGAGTTTGCGGTTGCCCACGTCATAGTTACTCTCAGTGGGCGAGAACTTCCTGGAGAAGTAGGCACAGGGACGGAGATGGGTGAGGGACCTGGTACCCTGGGACAAGACAGCACCCACTCCCACCTCGGAGGCGTCAACATCCATGATAATTGGCTCCATTTGGTTAGGCTGAATCAGCACTGGGGTAGAGATAAAGCACTTCTTAAGGATCTCAAAAGCCTGGACCGCCTCCGGAGGCCAGTGAAGGAGATCAGCACCTTTGCGAGCAAGATCCGTAAGAGGCTTAGCGATGACCGAGAAGTAAGCAATAAATCTTCTGTAATAATTAGCAAACCCCAGGAAGCATTGTAACGCCTTCAGGGAGGCAGGTTGGACCCATTCAGCCACAGCCTGAACCTTGGCAGGGTCCGTGCGGAATTCATTAGGAGTAAGGATTTGACCCAAAAATGGTATCTCCTGCACCCCAAACACACATTTTTCGGATTTAGCAAAGAGTTTGTTTTCCCGAAGGGCCTGGAGCACCTTCCTGACATGCTCAATTTGGGAGGACCAGTCCTTGGAAAACACAAGTATGCAATCAAGATACACTACAAGAAATACCCCCAGATAGTCTCTTAAAATCTCATTTATGAAATTCTGGAAGACCGCGGGAGCATTACACAACCCAAAGGGAATGACGAGGTATTAGAAATGACCTTCGGGCGTGTTAAACGCAGTCTTCCACTCATCCCCTTCTCTGATTCGGATAAGGTTATAAGCCCCCCGAAGATCAAACTTAGAGAACCATTGGGCCTCCTGAACCTGATTGAAGAGATCAGGAATCAAAGGAAGAGGATACTGGTTCCTTACAGTGACCTTATTCAAGTTTCGTTAATCGATGCACGGCCTAAGACCACCATCCTTCTTCCCTACGAAGAAGAAGCCAGCAACTACCGGAGAAGTAGAGGGGCGAATGTAACCCTTGGCCAGGCTTTCTTGGATATATTCTCCTGGTACCAAATCGATTGCGCAATCGTATTTTCTATGAGGAGGTAACACTTCGGAGGCCTTTTTAGAAAAAACATCGGCGAAGTCCTGAACAAACTCAGGTAGAGTGTTTACCTCCTCAGGGAGAGAAATAAAATTAACAGAAAAACAGGACATCATGCATTCATTACCCCATTTGGTAAGATCCCCAGTATTCCAGTTCAACGTGGGATTATGCATCTGCAACCAGGGAAGGCCTAAAACCAAATCGGATGATAAACCCTGCATCACCAGTACAGAGCACTGCTCCAAATGAATGGAGCCAACAATGAGTTCAAAAACAGGGGTATGCTGCGTAAAATAACCATTAGCAAGTGGAGTGGAGTCGATACCCACTACCGGGACAGGTTTAGGCAAATCATACAATGGCATAGCTAGAGACATAGCAAATTCAACAGACGTAATATTAGCAGAAGACCCTGAATCCACGAAGGCACTGCCGGTGGCAGACTTACCCTCAAAAGAGACCTGAAAGGGAAGCAAGATCGTATTAGGTTTCATATTTACGGGAAATACCTGTGCGCCCAAGCGACCTCCCCGATGGTCACTTAGGCGCGGAAGTTTTCCGGTTGCTTATTTTTATGCCTTGGACAGTTGTTCACTTGATGCTTGTCATCCCCACAGTAGAAGCAGAGAACATTCTTCCTGCGGAGCTCTCTACGTTGTTGGGGAGACACAGAGGCCCCGAGTTGCATTGGTTCATCCGAGATTCCTGTGGAAGATCGAAGCAACGGAACCTCGGGAGCCATCATGGGGGAGCCAGAGGAGAAGGCACAAAAACGTTCAAGTCGTTGCTCCCTGAGACGTCGGTCAAGACGTCCTGCTAAAGCCATAACCTGATCTAGAGAGACAGAAGAGGGATAGCTAACTAATAGGTCTTTAAGGGAGTTCGACAGACCCAACCTAAACTGGCACCTCAAGGCAGGGTCATTCCACCGAGAAGCTACGCACCACTTCCTAAAGTCAGAACAGTACTCATCAACGGGTCTCTTACCCTGTCGTAAGGTCACCAGCTGACTCTCGGCAAAGGCAGTCTTGTCGTTCTCATCATAAATGAGCCCGAGAGCAGAAAAAAAAAGGTCAACAGAGGAAAGTTCAGGGGCGTCAGGAGCCAAGGAGAAGGCCCATTCTTGGGGCCGTCCTGGAGCCGGGACATAATTATACCCACTCGCTGGCTCTCAGAACCTGAGGAGTGGGGTCTTAATCGGAAATAGAGCCTACAACTCTCCCGAAAGGAGAAAAAAGTCTTCCCGTCCCCTGAGAACCGCTCAGGCATCTTGAGGTGGGGTTCAAGAGGTGAGGTGGAGGGCACTACCTGGTTAGCATCACGCTGATTGCACCTCTGAGCCAGGGCTTGGACCTGTAGTGAGAGACTCTGAATTTGCTGAGCATGGGTCTCAAGGGGGTCCATAGTTGTGTAGGAACCAGGGTAGAAAAGGTATATGGGCCTGTGATTACGTAATGTCGGGTGGGGGGGGGGAGTTCAAACCGGAACTGTAATGACGGGGTAGGGAGACAGACAGGTGAGCCCTAATCTACCCGCCACTCAGTCCCTGCCTATTTGTACGGCCCGTCCTAGGCGACGGCGTACAACTGGGCGACGGTCCCTACGCTCAACAAGTGTACGACAGACAAACAGACAAGGTTACACAGAAGCTAAGGGAAATGTTGCAGTTGCCCACGGCAACATTGTGAGCAACAAGAGTAGTGAACGAGCAGAGTCAAACCAGGAGTGTACGAGGTACCAAACACAGAGAAGGAGAGTAGTCAGTAAAGCCAGGGTCAATTTGAAGCAGAGGTCAATAGTACTAGCAGGAACAGAAGAGCCAGGAAACCAGGCAGAATCACAGGCAAAGGAAGAGCAGGAAATGAAGGTATAAATAGACAGAGGGCGGGAGCTAGCTCCGTCTGGCCAGGCTGTGATAGGTTCTCCCACTCCTCAGCCTACCAGCCTGAGTGGTAGCAGATCGAGTCACTAAATCAGACCTAGGAGCAGATGCAGGCTGATTAACCACGGGCGTCGACACAGAAGCTGTGTCTGGCAGATCCTTTACACCAAGATCTCCTTAAAGGGAATGTGTTGCCAGAAAAACATGTTTTGTTTTTTTTAATTAAACATTTAGTGTGTAGGTGATTAAACATTGTTCACATTTTTTTTATTTTTTTCACGAGTCAGGAAATATTATAAATTAATTCTAATTTATAATATTTCCCATTGCTGGTCACTAGATGGAGCTATTCCCAAAATTGCAGCATTGCAAAATTGGGTAAAAAGCCCTCGCTCTAGTGAGCTCTCAGCATCCCCCCCTCCTTTATCCTGGCTAGTGCCGGGATAAACGAGGGGTTTGAACGGTGTAACCTCCTACACTGTGTGTCGCCATTTTTTGAGCTAACACACAGTGTAGTAGGTTTACATACAGTAGTATAGAAAAACAAAGAAAAGGGAGGACCCCTAGTGGTTGGCAGGGATATATTAACAATGAAAAATAAAGTGCCTAGGCACAGAGTCCCAATTTCCCAACCACCATAGGAATGGTATCGGTTAAAATGTAACTTTTATTAATGTATCAAATGAAGACAAACAACAAACAAACAAGAGTTAAAATTGTTTACAAAGGACGGCCAATGTGTATCACAAAGGATAGAACAAATGTATGCAGCACATCGCTGTGCACTGTGTGAGAAACTGATTCGGCAGCTGCAGACTGCCGTAACAAGAATACAGTCCCACACTAGTAGAGGGAATCACTGGACCGTCGGTGAATATTAAAATGGCGATAGCCCCCCCGACATGTTTCGCTGCACAAGCAGCGTCCTCAGGGGATAATTCGGGGCTAAATTATCCCCTGAGGACGCTGCTTGTGCAGCGAAACATGTCGGGGGGGCTATCGCCATTTTAATATTCACCGACGGTCCAGTGATTCCCTCTACTAGTGTGGGACTGTATTCTTGTTACGGCAGTCTGCAGCTGCCGAATCAGTTTCTCACACAGTGCACAGCGATGTGCTGCATACATTTGTTCTATCCTTTGTGATACACATTGGCCGTCCTTTGTAAACAATTTTAACTCTTGTTTGTTTGTTGTTTGTCTTCATTTGATACATTAATAAAAGTTACATTTTAACCGATACCATTCCTATGGTGGTTGGGAAATTGGGACTCTGTGCCTAGGCACTTTATTTTTCATTGTACATACAGTAGTAAACACACACAAACACGAACATACATTGAAATCTCTTACCTGCTCCTGCCGCCGCGGCTCCCTCCGGCCCGTCCGCTCCGTCTGCTGCCGCTGGTCCAAGTGCACAAGTCCGGAAGCCGCGACCGGAAGTAGTAATATTACTGTCCGGCCGCGACTTCCGTTCCACAGGAAAATGGCGCCGTACGGCGCCAATTTCAAATTGGCATGTGTGGGAGCGGCGCATGCGCAGTTCCCACACAGACGCCGTACACAGAAGTGGATGGGACGGGACCCGTTCGCAGTCCCTATGGGACTGTGGCTGCCGTATTCCATGTCTGTATGTGTCGTTAATCGACACATACAGAAATGGAACAAAAAATGGCAGCCCCCATAGGGAAGAAAAAGTGTAAAAATAAGAAAAAGTAAAACACAAACACACAAATAAATATAAACGTTTTTAATAAAGCACTAACAACTTTAACATATTAAAAAATAATTTGTGATGACACTGTTCCTTTAACCTCGAAGGTGTCTGAAGGGCCGCAGGAGGCAACCGCAGGGCTAGGAGTCTTGGTAAAGCGGTTCAGAACCACTGGTCTCAGAAGAGAGACATGGAAGGAGTTTGGGATCCTGAGGGTAGGAGGCAGCCGAAGCTCGTAGGGGACAGGTTTGATCTGCTGCAGGATCTCGAAGGGTCAGAGGAACCTGGGAGCAAATTAGTACGACGGCACCCTCAGTCAAATATTCCTGGAGGACAGCCAGACCTTCATGCCAGGAAGAAACTGAGGAGGTTCTCTTCTCCTTGTTTCCGCCTTCCGTTTCATGTGGTCGACCACCAGCAGGATGGAGGATCAAGTCTGCTGCCAGATCTGCAGAAAGTCCCTAAAAGCCGTGTCAGCAGCTGGTACCTCGGACGTATCAGGCACCGGGAGAGGAATTCGTGGGGGTTGGCCATAGACAATGAAGAACGGTGTCTCCTGTGTGGACTCGCTAGTGTGATTATTGTAAGAGAATTCAGCCCACAGGAGCAACTGCACCCAGTCATCATGCTGCTTGGAGATGAAGTGGTGTAAGTAGTTTTCCAAGATCTGATTGATCCTCTCGACCTGACCATTGAACTGAGGATGGTAGGCCGTGGAAAAGTCCAACTTTACACCTAGGAGTCCGCAGAGGGCTTTCCAGAACTTCTAGGTGAACTGAACCCCCGATCAGACACAATATGCTGCGATAAGCCGTCAAGCGGAAGATGTGTTGGATGAACAGCTTGGCCAGTTGAGAAGCAGAAGCAAGACCGTGAACGAAGTGGGCCATCTTCGAAAATCGATCCACCACCACCTAGACAGTACTGCATACAGCAGAGTGTGGCAGGTCAGTGATAAAGTTCATAGCTATATGCTGCCAGGGAGCATCGGGCACAGGCAATGGCTGGAGCAGGCCAGCAGGTCTGGAGTGAGCAACCTTGTTAGCTGCACACACTGAGCAGGAAGAAACAAAGTCCATAATGCCCTTGTGCAGAGTGGGTCACCAGAAATGACAGGCAATCAGATCCCGGGTCTTACGGGTCCCCGCGTGACCTGCCAGTCTAGAGGAGTGTTCCCAGCGGAGGATTCTCCCTCAGTCAGCCAGGCGCACAGAAGTCCTCCCTGAAGGAATGTCACCAACTTGCAGGGGATTGACAGAGACAATGCAAGACGGATCAATAATGTTCTGTGGAATTTTCATGGTGTCTTCTGTCTCGAAAGAACTGGACAAGGCATCGGCCCTCACATTCTTGTCGGCCGGGCGATAATGGAGCTCAAACTGGAACCTAGTAAAGAACAGCGACCACCTGGCCTGACGAGGGTTCAGCCGTTATACCGTCTGAAGATAGGTGAGGTTCTTGTGAGCCATAAAAATCAGGATGGGATGAGCTGTGCCCTCTAGTAGATGTCTCCACTCCTCTAACTTGGCGTACAGACGATTCTCCCTTAACTGCAGCAAAACTTGACGAACATGTCTCTGATGAGTCATAGGATCTGGAGAAAAAATCAAGATGTCATCAAGATAGACCACACCGCAAACATAGAGGAGGTCACAGAAAATGTAATTAACGAACTCCTGGAAGTCACGGGTCTCTGGTCTTTGTCTCTCCCAGATAGGATTCGCCCATGCAAGGGCCTTGACAGTGAGAAGAGAAATGATGAAAGCGACCCTTGCGCCATCAGGCAAAAATGCCCTTGAATACAGGCTGAAGTGGATCTGGCAATGGTTCAAATATCCACGACAGGTACCTGCGTCTCCATCATAGCGGTCAGGAAGTGGCAAAGAAAAATGAGGATCAACACTGCCAGGAGGTGTAGTCTGAGGGTCAGTACTGCCAGGAGATTTACTAGGAGGAATGGCAGCTCGTGCTTCCTGCCGACATGCGAGAATGTTCAAGGCCTGGAGGAGTTGGTCCTGTCGAGACTGGAGGTATAGCATATCTGTCCGCATCCCTTGTGACGTCATCTTGGTCTTGGATCGACCAACGGGTTCCATGGCCTGAGTGTAATATCATGTAGGGTTCGTGGACCCACCAGGCCGTACCGCCTTGGCGGTATGGCAGCTGGCCAACAGGGCGCAGGTCACAGTCTATAGTTCATATAGGGTACCTGTGGCAGCTCGGACAGTAGCAAGGGGCTTGGCTGGGACTAGGCAGTGAGTTGACGGCAGGTGTGTAGTAGCAGGCAGGCGTGGAATACAGCACCGCAGGACTACAGCACATCACGGCACTTGACCAGGATAGCACGGGATACAGAATACAGGAAACACTGGGAACTGGAAAACACTGGGAGACCATTTGCTTAGACAAACTAGGATACGACAAACAAGGCATCGAAGCAAGGGGCCGGGCCCCTCTTTTAGTCCAGGGGACTCATGGGCTGACAAAACATTAAAGTCCGATGCGCGCTTTTGCTTTAAGAGCGGGCACGAGCGTGCACGCGCACCCTACGGGACCAGGCCCAGGTGATTGGAAGTGAGCGCTGGTGTCTCCTGAGGAGGAGACTGGGGCCAGTGCTCGCAGACCCATGGCTGCGGCCGTCAGGAGGAGAGTGAACCTGACGGCCCGCAGCCACGGACATGACACACACACACACTGTACACATACATATATATACTGCACACTACATATACACACACTGCACACATACACACTATACATACTACATACACACACACACACACACACACACACAAACACACACTGTATGTTACGTTGGGTGCGTGGACCCACTGGGCCGTACCGCCTTGACGGTATAGCAGCTGGCCGACAGGGTACAAGTCAAAGTCAATAATTCGAATAGGTGTACATGTGGTAACTTCAGAGAGTAGCGAAGAGGCTCGGATGGGACCTTGGCAGCAGGCAGACACCAGGCGTGGTGTAACCAGGAAGGCGAAGTACACAGCACAACACGATTCCAACTCTAAATGGCACTTGAACCAAGATAGCACGGGATACAGGATACAG
Source organism: Rhinoderma darwinii (assembly GCF_050947455.1). Classification (NCBI taxonomy): domain Eukaryota; kingdom Metazoa; phylum Chordata; class Amphibia; order Anura; family Rhinodermatidae; genus Rhinoderma; species Rhinoderma darwinii. Next base: position 517,740,565 of record NC_134687.1, on the reverse strand, counting down.
GTAGCAGGAACGGGAACACTGGGAACTGGGAAACACTAAAGGGACCATTTGCAGAGATGAACATAGCTAAATGACAACAATGCTCAAGCAATGCAGGAAGGGGCAGGGCCCTTCTTATAGTCCAGGGTGCTCATGGGCTAATTTGGTAACAAATTCAGGTGTGTGCGCTGGCCCTTTAAGACCGGGCACGAGCGTGCGCGCGCAGCCTACGGGACACAGCAGAGAGAAGCGGAAGTGAGCACTAGCGTCTCCTGAGGAAGAGATGCGGGCCAGCGCTCACAGATCCATGGCTGCGGCCGTCATGAGGTGAGTAATCCTGACGGCCCGCGGCTATGGGTGTTACACTGTACACATACTAAATATACAAACACTGCACCCATCCACACACACTGCACACATACATACACTACACATTACACATATACAAACACACTGCACAGATACTACATACATACATACACACACACACACACACACACACACACACACACACTGCACACATGCTACATATATACACACACACACACACACACACACACACACACACACACACACACACACACACAGTCTCCCCTCTAGCTTTATCCATCTTATCTCCTTCCTGTAGTCGGCTCCCCTCACTTCTTCATCAGGGGGTGGTGCCCCAGTGCTGGGGGAGAGGTGTACAGAGGGAGATTAGGAGCTGAAGGGGCTATCAAGGACTGGAGCACTGGGCTGTACAGGGCTTAGGAAATTTTTTTAGCAGCATTAGCTATACAGGTCAGTAGTGCAGACACAGTGAAGGAGCAGGGCGCTGCTGACCTGTACAGCTGCTGGGCAGTGAATTCGTTGCAGTGCAGGACGGTGGGCAGGGGTTTCACACATCAGCAGTACAAGCTGAAGCAACGGCTACTCAGCAGTCCTGCTCTGCCTAAATTCTCCTGTGCCACCTGTCAGGTCTGAGCCAAGCCGCCCTCTGCTGCTGTACTCCGTTCTCCTCCTCTCTGGCGAGCAGGAGGACCCTGCTAGCAGTACTCACCAGACATGGTGCGCGAGGGCTGGGAAGGCTCACAAGGTACTTCATGAGGTCATCACGCAGCCTACGTGTGACCCTGCACATACTTCTCCTTCCTCTAACCAATGCAACATGCACATGCGCAGCTCCTTGGACATAAAAAAAATAGAACCCTCGGACACATTCTTTTTATTTATTCCGGACAAAACGGACTGTTGTCCTCTAATTTCATGGACTGTCCGTGAATTAACGGACGGTTAGCAACCCTGTTCTGAAACAAAAGCAGGGGAAGGGAGCTAGCGCAGCGCCCCCTTCCACCTGCTGAAGTGATGCGCCCTGTGCAATGGCACAGGTCGCAAACCCCTAAGGCCGACCCTGGCAATCCTCCAGGGAGTGAACCGCATGAAAAAGCATGTCGATAAAAGGAGAAAAGTTCCTCCTCAGTTCTCTCCTGGAGTCAAGGTCTGGCTGTCCTCAAAAAACATTTGTCTCAAGATGCCCTCTCACAAATTCGTTCCCTGGTTCCTCTGTCCTTTCGAAGTTCTGCAACGGATTAACCCTATATCCTATAAACTTCGGTTGCCTCCTGCTCTCAAGATCCCCAACTCATTCCACGTGTCCCTCCTTAAGCCTGTAGTTCTGAACCGCTTCAGTAAAGCTCCTAGGTCTGCAGTTGCGTCCAGCGGTTCGTCTGATGTGTTCGAGGTGAAGGAGATCCTGGACTATAAGAGAGTAGGAGGAAGAACTTTCTATCTAGTGGACTGGCGAGATTTTGGTCTTGAGGATAGGTCCTGGGAGCCAGAAGAGAACCTCAATGCCCCTACACTCATAAGGAAGTTCCTCTTACGCTCCGGACCCAGGAAGAGGGGGCGTCAGGGGGGGGTACTGTAATGGCCTTGGTTGTGGTCCGCCGCCGTTCCTTACCTTTCGACGACCGCGATCACAAACAGTTGGCACCCCGCCAGCATCTCCCTCCTAGGAGACGCCAGCACTCGCAGCTGTCCGGCCCTGCTCTTGGCCTTAAAGGGCCAGTACACGCACATATTAAAGTTCCCAAATAACCCCTTTTCATCCTGGACTATAAGAAAGGCTCCGCCCTTCCATTCCTTGCTTGGGGGTTGTTGTAGTTTTCCCATGTTTGTATTGCAAATGGTCCCTTAGTGTTTTCCTGCTCCAAGTGTTCCCGTGCCCTGGCTCCTATATCCTGTGCTGTGTTTCGTTCCTGAACCTGTTTAGTATCGAGCCGTGCCTTGCCTCGCCTGCTGGAATACACCATGTCTGGTGTCATCTGCTCCTCCTGGTGCCGCCTACCACCATGTCTGGCACAACCCACCCCATCTGTGCCAGAGCCCTTGCCGCCGTCTGGACTATCCCAGCTAACCTTGTGCTACACTTCTTCCATAGACTTTGCATAGACTGTGAGTTGGGCCGCTAAGCGGCGCAGCCTAGTGGGTCCACATACCCCTAGATCGCGATGCACCTTTTGTGTCGCCATATCCTGAGAGCCTCAACTTGTTGAGGGACAATCTATAGTTTTCATTGGTACCATTTTGGGGTACATGCGACTTAATACATTTATTTGAAGGTGACAAAAAAACAGCAATTCTAGTATTGTTTATTCTGTGTTTTTTTTTTATATAGTTCACCAAGCACTATAAATTACATATTTACTTTATTCTGCAGGTCGATACGATTACTGTGATTCCAAATGTATATAGTTTTATGTTTTACATAGCACAATAAAATCACTTTTTTTATGTTTTTAAATAGTTTATTTTTTTGTGTTGCCATATTCTAAGAGCCATCATTTTTTTTATTTTTGAGCCAAGGTTGTGTAAGGGCTTGTTTTTTGCAGGATGAGCTGTAGTTTTTAATGGTACCATTTTGGGGTACACGTGAATTTTGAATCACTTTCTATTCCATTTTTTTTTAGACCAAAAACCAGCGATTATGTCGATGTTTTTCATTATTTATTTTACAACATTACAACGTGCGTGAAAAATAATGTTACAGTTTTAGACGCAACGATACCAAATATGTGTAGATTTTTTTTAAACGTTTTCAGTTTTTTCCTATATTAAATGACTTGAAACTTTTTTTATACAACATTTTTATTAACTTGTTTTTTGTCCCACTAGGGGATTTGAAGGCCTGAAGCCCTAATCGCTATTGTAATACACTGCACTATCTATGTAATGCAGTGTATTAGAGCTGTCATTTATACACTGACAGCAAGCCTATTAGGTCTTCCCTCTGGGCAGGGCCTAAAAGGCTTTGGTACTTGACAGCCAGGAGGCCATTGTTAGGCCTCCGGTTGCCATAGCAACCATTGGCACCCCTGCGTTCGAGTCGCGGGGGTGCCGATTGGCTACAAACCACCTAAATTCTGCGATCACAATTGACCGCAGCATTTAAGGGGCTTATCGGTTACAGCAGGTTGTCAGCTGTGATATAAAACTGACACCCGCTGGTGAAGGAACAGTCTTAGCTTCTGTCACGTCACATATAGCAACGTAACTGTATTTGAGTTGTTGCCAAGGGGTTATAAGGGAAACGAAATACCTTTTAAAAAAACTTTTGACATGTCAGACGTTTTGATCGGTGTGGGGTCCGAGCTCTGAGACCCTATTAATCTACAAAAAGAAGCAGCAGAAGCAGAGCACGGAGCCATATTTCTGTTGAGCCTGTAAGCCGATCAGAAATGAAGCGGTACAGTGCTCACCCGACCGCTTCGGCCACTTCGTTTTCGTGGACGGTGCTCAGTGCTCGGACCCCCACCAATTAAAACTTCTGGAAAAAGACAAAGGATTGGATCCAGCGATGAGACTGTTTGATTCTGTTAAAATATAGGAATCTTCTTCCAAGTTTTATTAGGCGAAGGATAAAACAAGTGCGGTGAAATATAGGTGAATTCCCAAATACACAATAGAGGGATAGTACAGCAATTGGAGCGGTGCCTACGCGTTTCTGACGCTGACTGCGTCCTTAGTCATGGCTGCTGTTATGATAACAGCAGCCATGACTAAGGACGCAGTCAGCGTCAGAAACGCGTAGGCACCGCTCCAATTGCTGTACTATCCCTCTATTGTGTATTTGGGAATAATAAAACTTGGAAGAAGATTCCTATATTTTAACAGAATCAAACAGTCTCATCGCTGGATCCAATACTTTGTCTTTTTCCTATGCTTACACGTGTGCCGACACGGGGATCCGTGCATGAGTGACTCTGCATATCTGCAAGAAAGGTGAGCTGGAGGAACCCTCCTATTTTTTCTAATTAAAACTTCTGTCAGGTCAAATGTTATTTATTTAAAAGTTTAGTTAGACTTTAAAGTGGTTTTCCACGACCAGACAACTGATGACCTATCCACAGGATAGGTCATCAGTATATGATCTGTGCGTGTCCGACACCCGGACCCCGCACCGATCAGCCGCTCCAGCTGCCTCCGGATGTTTTGAATGCTATGCAGTAGTCTGAGCCAGAAGCAGATGGCTCAGGTCACGGAACATCCAGTGCCCGAAGGCAGCCACAGCGGCTGATCAGTGCGGGGTCCAGGTGTCGGACCCCCACCGATCATATACCGATGACCCATCCCATGGATAGATCATCAGTTGTCCGGTCGTGGAAAAGTGCCTGCATGTAGAAAAATAATTCTCTAACAGCAAACAGCAAAAATTCTCACAGACCTAATACAGATGAGGGTTTACTACAATGTATCATCTAGGCAATATATGTTTAAACATCCGTGGCACGCATCTCAGTCAGGTTTGCTATAAGGTATCAAGTTAAGTAAGAGTTAGAAGTGTGGAATTTCAATACATTTTGAACAACTTATGTCAGGATAAATGTGCCCTAATATGAGAATTCAAGAAGGCTAATGAACAAGTAGTTCATAAGGTGCGACATCCATAACTGTAGCTGACAAGCAGAGATGAGCACCACAGATCAGACAGAGAGAGAAGCCCATCTGCAGGAGTTAAAGGGGTTGTCCACTACTGGGCAACTGATGACCTATCCCCCGGATAGGACATCATATCATCGGTGCAGGTCTGAAACCTGGACCCCACACCTATCAGCTGCCTCAGCTGCCTGCGGGCACTGGATGTCATTGCACAGTATGCAATGTACGGAACCGGAATCAGTTGGCTCCGTCCATTGCATAGCGGCCGTGCTGCCGAACTGCAGCTCTGCTTCTACTAACTTGAATAGGAGCAGAGTTGCAGTACTGCATCTCAGCCGCTATTCCATATCGGGAGCCAACTGCTTCCGGCATGGACGTCCGGTGCCCGGAGGCAGCTGGTCGGTGCAGGGCCCAGGTGTCAGAACCCCACAGATCATGTACTGATGACCTATACGGTCGTGGACAACCCCTTTAAGTGTAGGCTTGGCTTATGGAAGGGGGGGCTGTCTTGGGACATTGTGTCTGTCATGGAGAGCACTGTGGTTGGAATAGTGGGCGAGCTGTGACTGTCATGGGGATATGGTGTAAAAGCGAGGAGCAAAACATGCCTGGTTGGTAAATTCTACAGAGGTACGTCATAGCTGGAAGATGCATTCATTCTGATCTGGACTGGATGGAAAAGATGGGGAAAGTGAAGGATTACATTCACACAGAGTTTTTTAATGCGGAAACCGCATTGGAAAACTCTCCAAAAAACGGCCGAAAATGCCTCCCATTGATTTTAATGGGAGAAGGAGGCGTTTTTTCCTCGAGCGGAAAAACCGTCTCGCGGGGAAAAGAAGCAATATGCCCTATCTTTGAGCGTTTACGTCTCTGACCTCCCATTGACATCAATGGGAAGCAGAGAAAGCGTATTTTGCGAAGTTTTTGCCCACGGTGCTCAACGGCCACGGGGCGAAAAACGTGGCAAATGGCATGCAGGCAATTCGAAATCTGCCTCAAAATTCCAGACAGAATTTTGAGGCAGAATTTTCTGCCTATAAAAAACGCTGTGTGAACATACCCTAAGAAGTCAACTGTGAGTCTGTTCACACGGCTTAGCAAAATATGTCCGAAAATACGGAGCTGTTCTCAGGCGAAAAAGCTCCTGATTTTCAGACGTTTTTGTAGCAACTCGTGTTTTTCGCTGCGTATTTTACGGACGTTATTGGAGCTGTTTTTCAATGGAGTCAATGAAAAACGGCTGCAAAAATGTCCCAAGAAGTGAAATGCACCTCTTTTTCGCGTGCGTCTTTTTGACAGCAACGCGTAAAATAACACCTCGTGGGAACGGAACACCGTAAAACCCATTGCAAGCAATGGGCAGATGTTTGTAGGTGTATTAGGGGTGTTTTTTCAGGCGTAATTCCAGGCGTAAAACGCCTGAATTACATCTGAAACCAGTGCGTGTGAACATACCCTTAGGGTATGTTCACACGGCCTATTTTCGGCCGTTTTTCAGGCCGTAAACGCCCAAACAACGGCTGAAAAATCGGAAGCATAACGCCTCCAAATATCTGGCCATTGATTTCAATGGGAAAAACGGCATTCTGTTCCGACGGACCATTTTTTTACACGGCCGTTTTGAAAAACGGCCGCGTAAAAACACAGCCGCGAAAAAGAAGTGCAGGTCACTTCTTGGGGCGTTTTTGGAGCAGTTTTTCATAGACTCTATTGAAAACAGCTCAAAAAACAACCGTAAAAAAAGCTGCGAAAAATGCGAGTTGCTCAAAAAAAGTCTTAAAATTAGGAGCTGTTTTCCCTTGAAAATCGCTCCGTATTTTCTGACGTTTTTGACTCTATACGTACTTATGAAGGGGCAAATAATTGGGGGGGGGGGAAGTCGGGCTAAAGCTTAACACGTTTATGGTGAAAAAGATTGTCCTTTGTGTGGCACTAGTGTACCCCATCGCCATGAAAAGCCCCCACCCCGGTATACCAGACCCCCATTAGCAATGCCCCTGTGTGTCATTTAAGCTAAAAATCAAGTGAAGGCCTCTTGCACATGGCATCGTATTGCGGATCCATAATATATACCAATAGAAACCTGTACTTTTGTATTCCTCCGATTTCATACAGAGGTTTGTTTTCTGACACACAAAAAGGAAAATTGTGACATGTTTCAATGTATGCTATGTCTTGGGGAATATACAGTTCCATTCAGAGTCACAAATCAGGAGCACATGCAACCGCAGGGAGTTCCGTGGCACTTGCGCCCTGCGCGTTCATGATCTGTGATAGCGGCTGTTTCCGACAGCAGGCTATAACAGCTTAAAGAGGCTCTGTCACCACATTATAAGTGGCTTATCTCCTACATAAGGAATGGGTGCTATAATGTAGGTGACAGCAGTGCTTTTTATTTAGAAAAACAATCTATTTTTACCACGTTAGGAGCGATTTTAGCTTTATGCTAATTTGTTTCTTAATGCCCAAGTGGGCGTGTTTTTACTTTAGACCAAGTGGGCGTTGTACAGAGGAGTGTATGACGCTGACCAATCAGCGTCATGCACTTCTCTCCATTCATTTAGTCAGCGCATAGTGACACTGAGTTGTTCATTATGTGCGGTCTTATACTGACACATTAACATTACTGAAGTGTTTAGACAGTGAATAGACAATCATTCCAGCCAGGACGGGATGTCTATTAACAATTCCGGCACTTCGTTAACATTTCTGTGGTACTTACAGCAGAGCAAGCGTAATCTCGCGAGATCACGCTGTAATTGACAGGTTACAGCGAGATTACGCTTTGCTCTGCTGTAAGTACCACAGAAATGTTAACGAAGTGCCGGGATTGTGAATAGACATCCCGTCCTGGCTGGAAAAAATGTCTATTCACTGTCTAAACACTTCAGTAACATTAATATGTCAGTATAAGACAGCACATAGTGAATAATGCAGTGTCACTATGCGCTGACTAAATGAATGGAGAGAAGTGCATGACGCTGATTGGTCAGCGTCATGCACTCCTCTGTACAACACCAACTTGGTCTAAAGTAAAAACACGCCCATTTGGGCATTAAGAAACTAGTTAGCATAAAGCTAAAATCGCTCCTAACGTGGTAAAAATAGAGATTGTTTTTCTAAATAAAAAGCACTGCTGTCACCTACATTATAGCGCCAATCTCCTTATGTAGGAGATAGGGCACTTATAATGTGGTGACAGAGCCGCTTTAATGTGCCGGGAACAGTTGCTATGGTCCCGCCTCGGCGATCGCCGCTATTGGCTAGTCAGTGACTAACTGACCAATAGCGGTGATCGGTCTCTTCACTTCCTCTCCCTGACATCACATCCTGCTGCAACTGCCCTGAACGCCTCTGTTGGAGTTAGTGAGGTGTTCAGAGCAGTTGTAAGCAGAGAGACAGAAGAGAGAAGTGAAAAAAAAAGTTACAAAAAGCACTTTTTTTTTGCTTCCCACCTTCCCATCCACTACCCACTCCTGTGCCCTTCCTCCTTGAGTTCCCCCCACGTTTTTGGTCAGTGATCTCCTATCACTGACTACTTTTCAGTCTTCAGGACAAAATTTCTTGGTCCCTGGGGATTTTTTTTTATATATAAAATATGTAAAAAAAAATTATATATATATATATATATATATATATATATATATATATATATATATATAATGTATAAAAAATGTATAAAAAAAAAAAGATAACAATAAAAAAGTTAGTTTAGCTAATTTTGACAATTTAACTGGTTTGATTAGCATTAGCGTTAGTTAGTGTCTGGGAAGCGTCAAAAAGCGTAGTTAGGTATAGCGCCAGGGAATTTAGCGTCAGGAATCCGTCACCGTAGTTAGGTTTAGCGTTAGGGATCCATCACCGTAGTTAGGTTTATCGTCAGGGAAGTTTGGAATAATCTAGTTAGGTTTAGTGTCAGGGAAGCTCGGAATAATCTAGATAGGCTTAGTGTCAGGGAATCGTCGCCGAAATTAGGTTTAGCGTTAGAGAAGTTCACATAAAATTTAGTTAGGTGTAGTGTTAGGAACCCTCGGCCTAGTTAGTTTTAGTGTCAAACACGCTTTTGTACTAGTTGTGCTAGCCTATTGCTCCCAGTTAGGGAATTTTTTATTTTTTATTGCTGTATATACATTTTGTCTAAGCACAACAAACACGTCCCAACGGACATTTACTGTCGAAGAGTCGTATTCATTTCTGGCCTCCGACACAGCTTCGTCAGATGGTGAGACTCTGTTTTATTTGTCGACCTCCTCATCCAGTGATGAAGAGGAGGGACCAGTGGCGTAACTACCGCCGTAGCAGCAGTAGCGGCTGCTACGGGGCCCGTGGCATGAGGGGGCCCGTGTCGCCCGCCGGCACGGGCCCCCACCATGGCCGCAGGCTCCGCTAGCAGCCGTTATGGCTGCTACAGTGCGACGCCACTGAACAGTACGGCAGAGCAGGGAGGTATCTCCCCGCTCTGCCATTAAACAAAATACATGTATCCCCTATCCACAGGATATCCACAGGACAGGGGATACATGTGTGATCGCTGGCAGCGATAGGGAGAACAGGGGACTGAAAGTCCCCTGACGTTCTCCATCACAAACCTCGGACTTCCGGGGTCTGTGTCGGCAGCTCCGGAGAAATGAATGGAGCGCCGGTCCCGCTTGTGCGCATGCGTGACCAGCGCTCCTTTCATTTTGAGTGAGCTGCGCAGACGCCAGAAGTCAGAGGTTAGTCATGGAGAACTTCAGGGGACTTTCACTCCTTATCGCTGCCAGCGATACATGTCTTTTATTAGGACACACTGTAGGTCGCATTTTTTTGGGAGGGGGGACGCTGTATGGCGTTCCCTACATGGGGGGGATGCTGTATGGCGTTCCCTACAGGGGGGGACGCTGTATGGCGTTCCCTACAGGGGGGACTGTATGGCGTTCCCTACAGGGGGGCTGTATGGCGTTCCCTACAGACCCCCCCTGTAGGTAACGCCATACAGACTCCCTGTAGGTAACGCCATACAGTCCCCCCTGTAGATAACGCCAGACAGCCCCCTCTGTAGGGAACGCCATACAGCCCCCCCGTAGATAACGCCATACAGTCCCCCCTCTAGATAACGCCATACAGCCTCCTCTGTAGATAGCGGCATACAGTCCCCCATGTAGATATCTACAGGGGGACTGTATGGCGCTATCTACAGGGGCGGGCTGTATGGCGCTATCTACAGGGGGGCTGTATGGCATTATCTACAGGGGGACTGTATGGCGCTAACGCCATACAGCCCCCTGTAGATAGCGCCATACAGCCCGCCCCTGAAGATAGCGCCATACAGCCCGCCCCTGTAGGGAACGCCATACAGTCCCCCCCTGTAGGGAACGCAATACACCCCCCCTGTAGGGAACGCCATACAGCCCCCCCGTAGATAATGCCATACAGCCCCCTCTGTAGATAATGCCATACAGCCCCCTCTGTAGATAGCGCCATACAGCCCCCTCTGTAGATATCTACAAAGGGGGCTATATGGCGTTATCTACAGGGGGGCTGTATGGCGTTATCAAAAGGGGGGGTTTGTAAAAAAGGCACTATCTACAAGGGGGGGGGGGGTTGTGTGACACCCAGGGGAGGGGGGGCCCCAGTCAAAAGTTTGCTATGGGGCCCAGTCTTTACTAGTTACGCCCCTGGGAGGGACCCCCTATGAGACGCCCAGCCCCCCCACCATAGTTGAAATCCCTGAGAGAAGTGACCCCGCAACAAGTGATACCCCCGAGCGAAGTGACCCCATTTGGACGCCCACACCAGACAATCATAAACCCCAAATCCCTGAGTATACAGACAGCTCAGGGATCAAATTTAACACGGCAGGGCTCAGTGAGATGGACATTTTTCAAGTTCTTTTTCACTGATGAGTTTATAGAGCTTATGGTGTCCCAGACAAATTTATATGCCCAACAGTATATAACAACGAACCCCACATCATTTTATGCCTAATCCCACTGGTGGACTCCTGTAGACGCAGCAGAGTTGGGCAAGTTCTGGGGACTGCTCTTGAACATGGGGCTTCTGAAAAAGCCATCCATTAGGACCTACTGGAGCACAGACATCTTATACCACACCCCGATGTACCGCATGGCCATGTCCAGGATGCTTTATGAGGCAATACTTTGCTTCCTAAATGATGCCGATAATGAGCAGTGCCCACCCCGAGATGACCCCAGTTTTGACCGTTTATATATACGGAGACCCCTGAGACCATTTCAGTGCCCGGTTTGCCTAAGCATGCACCCCCGATAAGTGTATTTCTGTTGATGAGTCCTTGATACATTTTAAAGTGAGGCTTCAATTCCGCCAGTACCTGCCGAGTAAGAGGGCAAGGTATGGCGTGAATGTGTATAAGCTGTGCGAGAGTGATATATGAAGGGAAGGACAGCAGTATTCAGCCCCCAGAATGCCCCCCCCCCTTACTGGGAATTAACGCCAAAATTGTGTGGAATTTGGTGCACCCACTCCTGGATCAGGGCTATCACTTCTACCTGGATAATTTTTATACCAGCATCCCACTCTTCAAGTGCCTCGCTTCCAGAAATACTGTGGCATGCGGCACTGCTAGAAAAAAATCTGAGAGGCCTCCCTAAAACACTGCTTGGGCAAACACTCAGAAGGGGTGAGAGCAAGGCACATTCTTTGTATTTTGTGATATCCAAAAATAAAAAAGAGACTTACAAAAAAAAAGAGACAGATGAAAGATATAGGAACAAATTACAAAACTTCGCCATTCTGTGACCGTACATTCCATAACACATTAGCATTAACACCTGAAAAAGAAATTACATTTCTCATAATTTTAATATGTTAATATTCACAATAGAATGGTGCAAAATTTTTGAAGATTTCTGCCTCTGATAACCTGTAAGAATGAACTAGGAAACTATATACATAAGTCCCCTTCGGTGTAAAGCGTACTTAAAGCGGCTCTGTCACCAGATTTTGCAACCCCTATCTGCTATTGCAGCAGATCGGCGCTGGAATGTAGATAAGAGTAACGTTTTTATTTTTAAAAAACGAGCATTTTTGGCCAAGTTATGACCATTTTTGTATTTATGCAAATGAGGCTTGCTAAAGTCCAACTGGGCGTGTTTAAAGTAAAAGTCCAACTGGACGTGTATTATGTGTGTTACATCTGGGCGTGTTTACTACTTTTACTAGCTGGGCGTTCTGTCGAGAAGTATCATCCACTTCTCTTCAGAACGCCCAGCTTCTGGCAGTGCAGACACAGCGTGTTCACTCACTTCCTGCCCCAGGTCCTGCATCGTGTCGGACGAGCGAGGACACATCGGCACCAGAGGCTACAGTTGATTCTGCAGCAGCATCGGCGTTTGCAGGTAAGTTGATGTAGCTACTTACCTGCAAACGCTGATGCTGCTGCAGAATCAACTGTAGCCTCTGGTGCCGATGTGGCTGACACGATGCAGGACCTGGGGCAGGAAGTGAGTGACGTCACAGCGTGATCTCTCGAGAACACGCTGTGTGTCTGCACTGCCAGAAGCTGGGTGTTAACGAACAGAAGTGGATGATGCTGATTCGTCAGCATCATACACTCCCATTCCTAACGCCCAGCTAGTAAAAGAAGTAAAAACGCGCCGATGTACACACATAATACACGCCCAGTTGTACTTTTACTGTATACACGCCCAGTTGTACTTTTGCAAGCCTCATTTGCATAAATACAAAAATGGTCATAACTTGGCCAAAAATGCTCGTTTTTTAAAAATAAAAACGTTACTGTAATCTACATTGCAGCGCCTATCTGCTGCAATAGCAGATAGGGGTTGCAAAATCTGGTGACAGAGCCTCTTTAAAGATCTGAGTAAATGAAATATGTCTACACAGTAGTTGTATAACAAACAAAAAAAAAATTTAAATTGACGTTAAGCTTAATCAGGTGGTGAAAATCCTATATAAAGGGTTATGTAAACGAATAGAGGCATTAAGTTGATGTCTATCACAATAATAGAAGAAGGGCACATTCTAGCAGCAACATATTGTATGTCAAGTACAAGAGAGATGTCCTTGTATTGACAACAATACATGGCCACACCAGTACCCATGTACCTGTACGAGGTACCATTACAGAGACCCCCAAACCAGACTGCATCCTGGACTACAATAGGTACATGGGAGGGGTGGACTTGTCAGATCAAGTCCTGAAGCCCTACAGCGCCATTCGGAAATCGAGGGTGTGGTATAAGAAGCTGGCCGTGCACATCATACAGATGGCATTGTACAATGCGTACATGCTACGTCGATGTGCAGGCCAGAGGGGAACTTTCCTGGAATTTCAAGAGGTGGTTATCAAGAACCTAATTTTTAGGGACCAGGAAGGGGGGGCACGCAGTACTTCTGGAAGCCAGGCCACACACATAGTGCCAGGGAAATACTTTCCAGGAGAAGTTCCCCAAACTGGTGGGAAAGGTAAGAGTCCAAAGACATGCAGAGTCTGCTATAAGAGGGGGAAAAGAACGGACACAACACATCAATGTGACACGTGTCCCGAAAAACCAGGGCTCTGTATAAAAGTTTGTTTTAAAATTTAACATACATCCCTTGATTTTTAATTTACCCTGATGCACTCCGCACAGCTTATCCCCCTCATCTTTCCCTTCTGAGCCCTGCCGTGTGCCCAGGCAGCAGATAACAGCCACATGTAGGGTATTGCCATACCCGGGAGAACCCACATTACAATTTATGGGGTGTATGTCTGTGAGTGGTGGGCCGATGGTCATTTTACTGTGAGTGGTGGGCCGATGGTCATTTTACTGTGAGTGGTGGGCCGATGGTCATTTTACTGTGAGTGGGGGGCTGATGGTCTTCAAGTGGTTTCCGTCTCTGACCTCCAATTGAAATTAATAGGAGGCAGAAAATACCTGCGGCGCTCGTTTGGAGCTTTTTTTGCCTGCGTCTTTTGCATTCGCTTCAACATCTTAAGAAAAAACACAAGAAAAAAGTGCTGTCAGTTGCTGAAGGAATTTTGAGGCAGATTTTTTTTGCCTTACAAAAAACGTGTGTGAACATACCCTACGAGTGTAGTGCTTGTTCTTAGCCATTTTCTGTCTTTCTCGAAAGTGCTGCCTCGAGTCGGAAAAGGTTGGGAAACTCTGTACTAGGCTACAGGATCCCGTCATGAAGCAGCTCAGTTCGTCATGGGAATGGGGCCTAGGTGAGTACAATTTTTGTTTTTGTTTGGGCGCACTGTCTACAAGGGGGGAGGTGGGGGACTGTATGGCAGTTTCTACAAGGGGGAGGTGGGGGGGCTGTATGGCATGATCTACAAAAAGGAGGTCGGGATTATGGCACTGTCTACAGGGAGGCTATATGGCAAAATCTACGTGGGGGCCACTAAGCGGACATTCTACTGTGTAGGGGTACTACAGATGGCAAAATACTGTGGGCACAATTAGAGGACAAAATACTGTGTCCTTGAAGGGGTTGTAATATATTATTAAATATTATTATTATACTGTATGAGGGCACTAAAGGGGCATTATAATTTTTTTATGGGGTATTTTATTTTAATGATGGGGTGGGGCGCCGAAAGATCATTTCGCACAGGGCACCATCTATCCTAGGGCCAGCCCTGCTCAGGGGTTCTGCATACATGACTTCGCACCAGTAAAGCTCCAGTAGGCTAAATGGTGGTTTTTCCCTTCGGAGTCCTCCCATGGGCCCAAACGGCAGTTTGTCACCACAAATGGGGTATTGCCGTACTCAGCTGAAATTGGGCAACAAAATTGAACATTTTGTTCCCTGTGAAAATAAGACATTTTGGTCAAAAATTACATCTTATTGAAACAAATTTAATTTTTTTAATTTCACAGCCCAATTCAAATACCTGCTGTGAAAAAACTGTGGGGTCAAAATGGTAACAACAACCATAAATTCCTTGAGGGGTGTAGTTTCCAAAAATGGGGTCACTTCTTGTGGGTTTCTATTGTTCTGATACCTCTGGGGCTCTGCAAATGCGACATGGCACCCGAAAACCAATCCAGCAAAATATGATCTCCAAATAACACAAAGCACTCCTTCCCTTCTGAGGCCTCCCATGGGCCCAAACGGAAGTTTATCACTATAAATGGGGTATTGCCGCACTCAGGAGAAATTGGGCAACAAAATGGGGCATTTTGTCCCCTGTGAAAATAAGAAATTTTGGTCAAAAATGACATCTTATTGAAACAAATGTAATTTTTTTTTATTTCACAGCCCAATTCAAATACGTGCTGTGAAAAAACTGTGGGGTCAAAATGGTAACAACAACCATAAATAAATTCCTTGAGGGATGTAGTTTCCAAAATGGGGGATTCCTACTGTTTTGGCACCTCAAAACCTCTTCAAACCTGGCATGCTACCTAAAATATATTCTAATAAGAAAAAGACGGCTCAAAATGCACTAGGTGCTTCTTTGCTTCTGGGGCTTGTATTTTAGTCCACAAGCACACTAGAGCCACATGTGGGACATTTCTAAAAATTTACCAAATCTGGACAATACATATTTGGTAGTGTTTCTCTGGTAAAACCTTCTGTGTTACAGAAATAAATGGAATAAAATTGAATTTCTGCAAGAAAAATTAAATTTGCAAATTTCACCTCCACTTTAATTCCTGTGAAATGTCGAAAAGGTTAAAAAAAACTTTCTAAATGCTGTTTTGAATACTTTGAGGGGTGTAGGTTTAAAATGGGTTGTTCTAATACATATACCCCTCAAAGCCACTTCAGAACTGAACAGGTACCTAAAAAAAAATAAATCTTAAAAATATGAGAAATTGCTGTTTATGTTTTAAGCATTGTAAAGTCCAAGAAAATAAAAGAATGTTCAAAACCTGATGCCAATCTAAAGTAGACATATGGGAAATGTTAATTAGTAACTATTTTGTGTGGTATAACCATCTGCCTTACAAACAGATGCATTTAAAATTCAGAAAAGTGCTATTTTTTTCAAATTTTCTCAAAATTTTGCCATTTTTCACAAACAAACACTGAATATAAAATCGACCAAATTTTACCACTAACATAAATCCCAAACTCTTATGAGAAAACACTCTCAGAATCGCTTGGATAGGTTTAAGCATTCCGAAGTTATTACCACATAAAGTGAAATATGTCAGATTTGAAAAATAGGCTCTGAGCCTTAAAGGGAACCTGTCATCAGCATTTCACCTATTAAACCATCAATACCTGGTGGTAGTGGGTGAAAAATCATTTTTATATAACCTATAATTGTCTTCTTAGTCGGCTCTGTAGCTTTAGTATTCAGTTTTTTAGTGTTCCCACACCGTATGCTAATGAGCAGAAAAAGAGTCAAATCTTCGTTTGAAAAGAGTCAAGTCTTCGTTTGAAAAAAAGAGTCATGTCTTCATTCCTCAAGTCTTTCCGAGTTTACCCCGCCTCCTTACTATTGATTGACAGCTCCTCGCCACACAAAATCCTGAGCTTGCGCATTGATGTCCTATTCTGGTATGTGCGTACAACGGGACACCGGATTATTACGATAAAAGGCGCGAAATGCTTGCAGACCGTTATTTAAAGAGGCTCTGTCACCAGATTTTGCAACCCCTATCTGCTATTGCAGCAGATAGGCGCTGCAATGTAGATTACAGTAACGTTTTTATTTTTAAAAAACGAGCATTTTTGGCCAAGTTATGACCATTTTTGTAGTTATGCAAATGAGGCTTGCTAAAGTCCAAGTGGGTGTGTTTAAAAGTAAAAGTCCAAGTGGGCGTGTATTAGGTGCGTACATCGGGGCGTTTTTAATACTTTTACTAGCTGGGAGCTCTGATGAGAAGTATCATCCACTTCTCTTCAGAACGCCCAGCTTATGGCAGTGCAGACACAGCGTGTTCTCGAGAGATCACGCTGTGACGTCACTCACAGGTCCTGCATCGTGTCAGACGAGCGAGGACACCGGCACCAGAGGCTTCAGTTGATTCTGCAGCAGCATCGGCGTTAGCAGGTAAGTCGATGTAGCTACTTACCTGCAAACGCTGATGCTGCTGCAGAATCAACTGTAGCCTCTGGTGCCGGTGTCCTCGCTCGTCTGACACGATGCAGGACCTGTGAGTGACGACACAGCGTGATCTCTCGAGAACACGGCTGTGTCTGCACTGCCAGAAGCTGGGCGTTCTGAAGAGAAGTGGATGATACTTCTCATCAGAACGCCCAGCTAGTGAAAGTATTAAAAACGCCCCGATGTACGCAAATAATACACGCCCACTTGGACTTTTACTTTTAAACACACCCACTTGGACTTTTGCAAGCCTCATTTGCATAACTACAAAAATGGTCATAACTTGGCCAAAAATGCTAGTTTTTAAAAAATAAAAACGTTACTGTAATCTACATTGCAGCGCCTATCTGCTGCAATAGCAGATAGGGGTTGCAAAATCTGGTGACAGAGCCTCTTTAAAGTCGAAGGAGGAGTTTAGCAGAGGGGATAACGACAATGAACTTTTGATAGCAGCGGCCAGTGAAGGATAAGTAAAGTTCAATAGGTGAAATGCTGGTGACAGGTTCCCTTTAAGGCCCAAACTAGGCTGCATCCTTAAAGAGGCTCTGTCACCAGATTTTGCAACCCCTATCTGCTATTGCAGCAGATAGGCGCTGCAATGTAGATTACAGTAACGTTTTTATTTTTAAAAAACGAGCATTTTTGGCCAAGTTATGACCATTTTCGTATTTATGCAAATGAGGCTTGCAAAAGTACAACTGGGCGTGTTGAAAAGTAAAAGTACAACTGGGCGTGTATTATGTGCGTACATCGGGGCGTGTTTACTACTTTTACTAGCTGGGCGCTCTGATGAGAAGTGTCATCCACTTCTCTTCAGAACGCCCAGCTTCTGGCAGTGCAGCACTGTGACGTCACTCACAGGTCCTGCATCGTGTCGGCACCAGAGGCTACAGATGATTCTGCAGCAGCATCGGCGTTTGCAGGTAAGTCGATGTAGCTACTTACCTGCAAATGCTGATGCTGCTGCAGAATCAACTGTAGCCTCTGGTGCCGACACGATGCAGGACCTGTGAGTGACGTCACAGTGCTGCACTGCCAGAAGCTGGGCGTTGTGAAGAGAAGTGGATGATACTTCTATACACAACGCCCAGCTAGTAATAGTAGTAAACACGCCCCGATGTACGCACATAATACACGCCCAGTTGTACTTTTACTTTTCAACACGCCCAGTTGTACTTTTGCAAGCCTCATTTGCATAAATACGAAAATGGTCATAACTTGGCCAAAAATGCTCGTTTTTTAAAAATAAAAACGTTACTGTAATCTACATTGCAGCGCCTATCTGCTGCCATAGCAGATAGGGGCTGCAAAATCTGGTGACAGAGCCTCTTTAAGGTGTTAAAGCAGTTCTCTGGGACATTTACATTGACGGCTTGTCAACATGTAATTTCCAAGAGATCGAAGTCTGATCAGAAGCCATACTGAAATATTTTAGATGTCCAGGGAGTAGTGTCAGCTTACTTATCATGGAGGGATTACTGGAAACAGAAGTGTGCCTGTCAGTAGCAGGGAAAAATTTGATATCAATGTCTGTTCTAATTTCAATATACTGTGTATAGTATGGTACTATTTAGCAATTGTATAAATTACCTATATTTCAACTGTTGCGAGACACTGTTTTTAAAAGCAGCTCTCTAGAGAGTTGTGCACAAGTTGCAGATTATTAATATTAATTGCACGACAGTGGCATGAAACTCATAAAAATTTGAAGGTACCTACATGCAACTCTATTACTATGGACTGCAATTGTCGTGGCACAAAAAGTATGTATGGCTCCCAAAGCTTCAGCACAATGCATATGGTAGCTAAGAGTTCCCTCTAGTGGCGAATTTATAAAGCTAACATTGTATTCAACTTTTAGGCTAACTGATCAGCTGTTTTAGGGGGCCACAGCGCCCCGGCGAGCACAGGGTACGCTCCATGGTTTACATAGCTCCGTACAGCACAGTTCCATTTTTTAATTACGGGCTCTTCCTGGTAATACAATTCACTACAGCTTCGTCCCATTCAAGATTCCACTTCATGGCAGGGCCGATTCTAGATTTTCTGCTGCCTGAGGCGAAAATTTAAATGGCGCTCCACAGATATTGATTGACATCCCCCTGGCTGTTCTACATCACTAGCAACCTCCTCCAGCTCTTACGGATGGGCCACTTGTACTGGCATGCGCGGTGCAGCCGGGCAGAGTACACCTCGCTGCACGGTGCGTGCCCATGTAGTATAAGGCAATGACGCATCCAAGAAAGTTGGAGGAGACTGGTAGTGATGTACAACAACCAGGGGGATGTCAATCAAGCATGGAAAGTTGGGTTTGAAGTCAGGACTGTGTGACTCTTCAGGATAGCGGCACTCTCCCCTTTAATGAGTAATTAGCATATAGTGTGCGCCGTTTTAAAAGTTGATTTTATAGATTTTGCTGCATCTGAAACAAACCATACAGGGGAATTTTGGAAATGTTGTCAGGTCTTGTATTACTGCATGGTGGCAGTTCAAGGGGTTAAAACTAGCTGACAGGTTTCCATTAAATATACAATGAATTGAAAACAATTCCATCTGTCTTGCAATTTTGTTATTATAAATATATTCTACATAATTACAGCATCAGAAACAAGCTCTGACATATACGGCTTCAGAAGCAAGCTCAATACATATATACAACACCAGAACCAAGCTCAGTACATATATACATCACCAGAACAAAGCTCAGTATATATATATATATATATATATATATATATATATATATATACACACAACACCAGCACAAATACAGCTCAATTTAGTGCAACCCCAGTCGTATAGGTTTGTACGGCGTAAAAAACTACAGCTCCCAGCAGGGCCCGAACAATGGTAAGTATATGCTAGGAGTTGCTGTTTCAGGAAAAAAAACAAAAACATACTACCTGCATACAGTGACTACAGTACTGATTAGAGGCAGAATAAACATTTACATTAAGTGACTCACCGGTGACGTCTTTTCAGATTCTAGTTCTTTTTCTCTTTTCTTCTCCATCCGGTCCAGACATCTATAACGACTCTTCCCGGCCACAGCCCATTTCTGTAGTTTGCTGTGCAGATGTCTTCAGCTTTTCACTTTTCAAACATTTCTGCACCTATAAACGAAGATAAAATTCTCATGGTGCCACACACTACACCCCTAAATATAATAGTTTCATACACTGCACCTCTAATTATAATAGTACCATAAACTGCGTCCCGGATTATAATAGCACCATACACTGTGTCACACACACACACACTGCTCCCTGTGGCTAGTGCCCCCATAGAGCCCCCTCTGGATAGCGTCCCACATGTTGCCCCCCCTGTAGATCATGCCACACACACTTTTAAGTGGAAAAAGCCCCAAAACTTTACATACTCACCTTGATCCCATTCCCGTTCCGTCCTGTGTGAATGCAGGCCTGCTCTCTTCTGAGCAGGTCTGCTGGGGCTGAATAACGGCGCTGATTGGCAGGGCAGAATGACTTGCCCCGCCAGTCAGCGCCTTTCAACGGAAGCAGTGCGATGACATCATCACGCCGCTAGCATCGTTGAAAGTTGCTGATTAGCGGGGCAAGTCATTCTGCCCTGCCAAATCAGCGTCATTGTAAGGCGCTGAATTGTCAGGCACAGAACTTGCCCGGCCACTCAGCGCTTATTCATGTAACTGTATCTGCGTCCCATAGACGCAGGTACAATTATAGTGTAGGAGGGGGCGTTTCTGAATCGGAGTCCAATTTATCTTCATCATAACTCTCCCCATTATTAAAGCAAGAGAAGTTAGAACCCCAAGAAAGAGGTACTAGGTTTGTTTCTATTGTTTTTGAAAGGGCATTAATGGAATTGCAGATTTCTGAAACTATCAAAGTTTTCATACCCTTTACCAGGGAAGGTTCCGCCATTACTTTGTGCAATCAGCGCAGAGGGGGGGGCAGCAAATTCTATGCAGAGGTTACCCTAGGTTGGGCTTTGACTCAGGACTCCAGTTATCCCCTTTTTTTGGGGGGGTTATTGGTGTTTTAGAATGGGGTTGCTTTGTTAAAAATGTTTCACTACAAACAACGCCTCCCAAAAGAAATCTTGTACAAAAAAAAAATAACTAAAAAAAAAAAAAAAACACATGAAATTAATGGCATTTTTTGGGGAAGTTGAGAAAAACCACCACAAAAAAGCGTGTGTGACGAAAGCCTAAAAAATTTGTCTCACGACAATTTAAGGCAGCACCTAAATCCAATCTGCTGCACAAAAGGGGACCGATAGTGGTGGGTAAAGAGGAAAAGGAAGTTGCAGGTCTTAAAGGCTATGTAAACCTTTGAAAGGGATTTTTTTATTTTTAATATAAAGGTCAGTGTGATTGGTGCAAATTTATAATTAGTTTTTACAAAAAAATATTTTTACTTTTTGAGAAACAGCTGCTCTGTATACAGAGCAGCTGTATAGTTTGCTAAACCCTGTTTCCATCAGGTCTGTGGGTCTGACCGATTCAGGTCTTAGCAAAGATACACCGCTGTGTATGCAGAATACAGAGCAGCTGTATCTCAAAAAGTAAAAATAATTTTTAATACAAACTAATTATAAAGTTGCACCAATCACAATGACCTTTTTATAAAAATAAAAAAAATCCCTTTCAAAAGGTTTACATAGCCTTTAAGGGTGGAGTGCTAAACATGATGTAAGTAAGGATCCCATCTGCGAGAGAGTATGATGTATAATGAGACTGAGCCATAGCGGACATGTCAACACCAGTTTTCAGTGGTGATAAATGTAGAGTGTGGGAAAACATCTTTAACCCCTTCCTGCATATGACTTCACGCAAATGGGCGTACAGTTATGCCCAGAGGATGAAGCATTAAACAGCCAATATTTTATACAATATTATACAGCCAATATCCTGCTGCAATGGGGAAGATCGCAATTATCTCAAATCAATAGCGACCACGGCATCTAAGTGGTTGACACAAAAGGGAGGGGGCTCCCTCTGAACCCCATAGGCACCTCGCAATCGTGGGTGCCGATGCTTGCTATGGAAACCAGGAAGCCTAACAATGACCTCCTGGTCGGCCATGTATGGAAGCCTATAAGCTCCTGCCAAAGTCTATCGGTCAGTTGAAAAATGACCGTTACAATACACTGCACTACATAAGTAGTGTAGTGTAGTGTATTGTACAGGGGATAAGAAGATCAAGCCTTTAAGAAAGTGAGAAAACATTTTTTTATTTTTCTAAAACCCTCTAAGTAATAAAAAAACAATAAATCGCCCTGTTTCTCTGACCTTTATAATTGGAAATTAAAAAAAAATAAAAGCTATACATAATAGATAATCGCTGCGTTCGTATTGGCCTGAACTATAAAAATATATTAAATTTATCCCGCACGGTGAACGTAAAAAAATAAAAACAAAACAATGCCAGGATTTCCTTCTTTTTTTTTTTCAATTCTGTTTTTATTTATTTATCAAAGGTGATTGACAGAGAAATAGAACATTTCACGACTCGGTGATATACAGTTGTGACATAGGAGTACAAATGAAAATTATACAGAAATAGAGAATTCAAAGAAAAAGAGTGAACCGGAAAGGGGAAGGGAAGAGGAAGAAGGGTATAGAAGGGGGACTTATCCTCAGCATCCACCCCATAAGCAGACGTCTCTTAGGAGGAATATGTAAATTCAGTTACACACTATTGGGACAGTAGAGCGAAATACTCCGAAGAATTCTCAAAGCTTACCCAGGTTGACCACACTCACAAACTGATCATGAGTGTCCCGCAAGGAAGCCGTAAACTCCTCCATACGTTTCACTTCCTGGATCTTCTGAAACCAAGGGCGCACCGTGGGGGGCTCGACCTGTTTCCACATAGCCGGCATGCAAGCACGTGCCGTGTTGATCAGATGTTGTACTATTGACTTCTTGTATGTGGAGATTGGGAGAATTAACTTTTTTGGTCACCTGGTCTCCCAAAAAAAAAATGGAATAGAAAAACAAAAATAAAAATAAATAAAAAATGGCACCAATAAAAGGACTACAGTTTGCCACGCAAAAAAAACAAGCCCTCAGACCGCTCCATCGACAAAAAAAAAAAAGTTATGACTCTCAGAATCTAGTGACACCAAAACTTTATTTTGAAAAAGCCAAAACAATTTTATTGTGTAAAAGTAGTAAAACAACATAAAAATGGTACACACACGCACACACGCGCACACACGCAGGGCCGCCATCAGGGGGGTATTAGGGGTACTACTGTAGGGGGCCCGGCCAAACTTAATTGAAAGGGGGGCCCAGCAACTGCCGCGACTTGCCTTTGGTAGAAAAAAACAGGCCCCTGCAATGGGGCCTGTTCTTTTCACCAAAACAATGTCGTGAGCTGCGGGCCCCCCTCTCGTAAAACACCGACGTGAGCTGCGGGCCCCCCTCTCGTAAAACACCGTCCGCTTGCGCGCGCTGGACCGCAAACTCGCACGCGCTGGACCGCCCGCGCGCGAACGACCGGGCGTGCCGGCGCGCAACCTGCTCGTGCCCGCACCAAAAGAACATCCCCGGCGCACAGACTACTTACCTGCTGGCCCGCCTCCGCCTCCTCCTCCTCCTTCCTCAAGAGCTTAGCTACGTAAGGAGAGGGGGAGGAGTCCAGTTGTTGCGCGGCGGCAGGAGTTCGTCGATCAATTTTCTGGAGCCTGGAGGTGAAGGACGACATCTGGACCGAAGACATCGCCTGACGAGGACTGGAGTGGGAGCAGCTCTTCTGACACAGTGAGTAAAATGTCTCAAAGTGCTGATTATGTATGGCCCTGTTCACACAGAGTATTTTGCAGGCAGAAAAAAAATCTGCCTCAAAATTCCTTAAAGAATTTTGAGGCAGATTTTGACCACACTATCTTGCCGCGTTTCTTTGCTGCGTTTTTTGCCCGTGGCGATTGAGGACAGCAGACAAAAAACGCAGCGATAAATGCATTTTCTGCCTCCCATTGATTTCGATGGGAGGTCAGAGGCGGAACCGCGGCAAGAAAGGACGTGCTGCTTTTTCTTTTTTCCGCGACTGGCTCCCATTGATTTCAGATTAAATCAATGGGAGGCGGTTTTGGAAGTTTTTTGGTGCTGATTCTGACGCAGTGTCCGAGTCAATATCAAGGCCCAAAAACTCTGTGAACTGGGCCTTATTGTTAGGGCTTATTCAGACGAACGTGTAATACATCCGTGCAACTTGTGTGATTTTCACGCGCCTCGCACGGACCTATGTTAATCTATGGAGCCGTGCAGACTGTCCGTGAGTTTCATGCAGCGTGTGTCCGCTGCGTAAAACTACACCGCTTATCCGCCTCGGTAGCCGCAGGGAATTCCACCAGCAAAACCGCACCAAATAGTGGCGCAGGTTTCGTGACGCATGTCAGCTGTGGGAATCCTGCAGGGGAAAAAAAAAGTTTAGACTTGCCCTGGCCGTAGTTTAGGTGACGCGTCTCTCTCTTCTGAACGTAGCCCCGCCTCCTGGGATGACGCTGTAGACCATGTGACCGCTGCAGCAGTCACATGGGATGAAACGTCATGACAGGAGGCCGAGCTGCACTAAGAATAGAGGATCGCGTCACCAGGACTACGGCCGGGGCAAGTCTAAACTTTTTTATAAATTTTAAAAAGTGCCTTTTTTTTTTCTGATGTGTGATTTTTGCGGCAGAACCGCAGGATTTCCGCAACAGAGGAGCAGCGATTCCACAGAATAAATTGAAATGCTGCGGCTTAAAAAGCCACACTGCAGGTCCATTTTTTTTGCAGCGTGTGAATGAGATTTGTTTAAATCTCATCCACTCGGCTGCGACTGTAATACGCTGCGGATTTCCACAATAAAATGTGTTGCATAAAATCCGCAGTGTTCATGCCTAGTGTGTTCCTACCCTAAGGCCAGATTTACACGAGCGTGTGCTTTTTGCGCGCGCAAAAACGTGGCGTTTTGCGCATGCAAAAGGTCCATAACAGCTCCGTGTGTCAGCAGCGTATGATGCGCGGCTGAGTGATTTTCGCGCAGCCGCCATCATTATGACACTCTGTTTGTAGCACGTGGTGCTTTTCTGTTTTCATTCATAGTTTATACTGCTGCGGAAGTGCTGGGCGTGATTTTCACGCACCCATTGACTTCAATGGGTGCGTGATGCTCGAACAATGCTCAAATATCGGACATGTCGTGAGTTTTACGCAGCGGACACACGCTGCGTGAAACTCACGGACAGTGTGCACGGCCCCATAGAGTAACATAGGTCCGTGCGAGGCGTGTGAAAATCACGCACGTTGCACGGATGTATTACACGATCGTCTGAATAAGCCCTAACAATAAGGCCCAGTTCACAGAGTTTTTGGGCCTTGATATTGACTCGGACACTGCGTCAGAATCAGCACCAAACAACTTCCAAAATCGCCTCCCATTGATTTAATCTGAAATCAATGGGAGCCAGTCGCGGAAAAAAGAAAAAGCAGCACGTCCTTTTTTGCTGCGGTTCTGCCTCTGGCCTCCCATCGAAATCAATGGGAGGCAGAAAATGCATTTTTCCCTGCGTTTTTTGTCTGCTGTCCTCAATCGCCGCGGGCAAAAAACGCGGCAAGATAGTGTGGGCAGGTCAAAATCTGCCTCAAAATTCGGTGCGCGGTTCGAGGCGGTCGCGGGTGCGCATGCGTGGGAGTTTGCGGGTGCGCGCGATCAGTCGCACGGGGGTGGTGTTTGACGGCCCTCATGCTACCCAGGGCCGCCATCAGGGGGGGTATTATGGGTACTGATGAGAGGCCCGGCCAAACCTAATTGAAAGGGGGGCCCGCAGCTCACGACATTCTTTTGATGAAAAAAACGGGCCCCATTGCAGAGGCCTGTTTTTTTTCTACCAAAGGCAAGTCGCGGCAGTTTGCCGGGCCCCCGTTTCAATTAGGTTTGGCCGGGCCTCTCACATCAGTACCCCTAATACCCCCCCTGATGGCGGCCCTGGGTACCATGATATAGTGCTGGACGGAGTACCGTTAACAGGCAGTGCCACGGTAGGGGGGCCCAGAAAATTTAGCTGTAGGGGGCCCTGAAATTCCTGATGGCGGCCCTGCACACACGCACACACACTACCACTTACAGTGAAGGAAATAAGTATTTGATCCCTTGCTGATTTTGTAAGTTTGCCCACTGTCAAAGACATGAACAGTCTAGAATTTTTAGGCTAGGTTAATTTTACCAGTGAGAGATAGATTATATAAAATAAAAAAAAGAAAATCACATTGTCAAAATTATATATATTTATTTGCATTGTGCACAGAGAAATAAGTATTTGATCCCTTTGGCAAACAAGACTTAATACTTGGTGGCAAAACCCTTGTCGGCAAGCACAGCAGTCAGACGTTTTTTGTAGTTGATGATGAGGTTTGCACACATGTTAGATGGAATTTTGGCCCACTCCTCTTTGCAGATCTTTGAAGATACAAGTGTTTATAAGTTGTTGACCACTGACCCCAAAATGGATTTTAGTAAAAGGATAATCTCTCTAGTTAATCAGGCTTATGATGATGGACTCATTGATCTTGCCCTTAAAAATTTTCTTATCATTGAACATCCGAAAAAAACCCTTATCTATACTTATTGCCCAAGATACATAAATGTTTGGTTAAAGAGGCTCTGTCACCACATTATAAGTGCCATATCTCCTACATAAGGAGATCGGCGCTATAATGTAGGTGACAGCAGTGCTTTTTATTTATCAAAACGATCTGTTTTCACCACTTTATTAGCGATTTTAGATTTATGCTAATGAGTTACTTTATGCCCAAGTGGGCGTGTTTTTACTTTAGACCAAGTGGGCGTTGTACAGAGGAGTGTATGACGCTGACCAATCAGCGTCATCCACTCCTCTCCATTCATTTAGTCAGCGCATAGGGATCCTTTTAGATCACTATGTGCTGTCTTATACCAACACATTAACAATACTGAAGTGTTTAGACAGTGAATAGACATTCCACGGGATGTCTATTCACAATCCCTGCACTTCGTTACGGTTTCTGTGGTAGTTACAGCAGAGCAAGCGTAATACCAAATATGCGTAACTTTTTTACTTTATTTTGTTTTTTTTAATAGTAAAGTAGTTTGGAAGGGGAAAAAGTGGGTTTTTAATTTTTTTTAATTTTTCTTTAACTTTATTAAACTTTTTTTCTACTTTTTTACTAGTCCCACAAGGGGACTTTAACCCCTTCAGGACACAGCCTGTTTTGGCCTTCAGGACGCAGCCAATTTTTTCAAATCTGACATGTTTCACTTTATGTGGTAATAACTTCGGAATGCTTTTACCTATCCAAGCGATTCTGAGACTGTTTTCTCGTGACACATTGGACTTTATGCTACTGGCAAAATTTGCTCGATACATTCAGTTTTTAATTTTGAAAAAGTTGCAAATATTAGCATTTTTCTAAATTTATATGTATCTGCCTGTAAGACAGATAGTAATACCACACAAAATTGTTACTAATTATCACCCATATGTCTACTTTAGATTGGCATTGTTTTTTGAACATCCTTTTATTTTTCTATGACATCACAAGGCTTAGAACTTTAGCAGCAATTTCTCACATTTTCAAGTAAAAAATAGTGTAGTACCGTGTTAGCCAGAGACAATATGAAATGTTAAATACTTTTGTGTCATAAAAGACAAAAGTATAATAGGTATGATACCTTTATTGGCTAACCATAAAAGTTCTATATGCAAGCTTTCAGAGCACAGAGGCCCCTTCTTCAGGCACTTTACAAATGAATGACTTAGAAAAAAGCACAACATTTAGATGTTATACAAAGACAATTAGTACATGAAGTGATATATCATTAAGATAAGCCGGGGCAATAAAACTGAGGTTATAGGGGTGATGACTTAGGAGTTAAGGCATCTGGAGTCAGTCTGATGGGGGACGTGACGTGTGTCCATGTAGTGGCTCATAAATCCTGGTGTTAGATTGAGGCCTTGTGTCAATGACTGGAATTTTATCATCATCTTGAATTCCCAAATTTTTCTTTCTCTGTTGTTTTTAAAATGACCCTTCAGAATGAGTACCTTTAAATCTGCCAAACTGTGATCAGGTCCAGAGAAATGTTTTCCCACGGGTGTATCCACCTCCTGTTTTATTGTATGTCTGTGAAGATTCATCCTGGTTTGTAGTTTTTGTATTGTTTCTCCAATGTAGATTCCTTTATTGATGCACCTTGTACACAGGATCATGTAAACTAGATTGGAGGATGTACAGGAGAACGTGCCAGTGATTTTATAGTCCTGCTGCGTGTTTGGTATCTGGATGGTGTTAGATGACAAGATGTTGGTACAGGTCTTGCATTTTCTACTGTTGCAAGGAAAAGTGCCA
Source organism: Rhinoderma darwinii (assembly GCF_050947455.1). NCBI lineage: Eukaryota > Metazoa > Chordata > Amphibia > Anura > Rhinodermatidae > Rhinoderma > Rhinoderma darwinii. The sequence goes on along the minus strand of NC_134687.1, from coordinate 517,712,276 downwards.
GTCTCTGATGGTGGTGAGAGGGCACTTCTGACCAGGAGATTCCTTAGGTTTGGTGGCTGTTTGTAGGCAAGGAGTGGTAAATCTGGGAATATTTCCTTCAGTTTATTGTCTTTGTTAAATACAGGTTGGAGATCAGCAGCAATTTTCCTCAAGATGTTCATTTGGGGGTTGTATATGACCACTAGGGGAACCCTGCTGTTGTCTTCCAAGCATTATAGATGATCAGATCTACGGAGCAACAAGAATTCCAAGGAGCAATCTTCTGGAGTACAAAAAGAAGGAAGACAACAGCAGGGTTCCCCTAGTGGTCATATACAACCCCCAAATGAACATCCTGAGGAAAATTGCTGCTGATCTCCATCATGTGTGAAACTCTGCATGAATATACAGACAAGCAGTAGAAGACTGACTAAGAGCTGAGCATTTCATTGAATTCAGTCTTCTACTACTTGTCTGTATGTTCATTACCCTGCACATAAACCAATCACGTTCTCCGAATATTCACAGCGTAACCAATCTGAAAGTTTACAGTGTTTGGGAATAAGTGACTGGGGCAGAAGAGGATGGAGGCGCAGCCTTATATAGTGGATCGAGCGGGTTCCCCAGCAGCATTTAAAAAAAACAGGATCCTGACCTGTCCACAGAGTTTAAGGCAGCACAGAGTATTTCAGGAGATGAGCGTGCGGATCTTGTGCGGGGTGGTGACTTGCCAATCATGTGAAGGTGTTATTGAGGTCAGGAGTGGAGGAGAGGTAACAGACTGAGAGATACGTAATGGTAAGAGCAGAGTTCACAGCAGCACAGAATATTTCAGGAGAGGAGCGTGCAGATGTTGAGGAGTGTATGACGCTGACTGGTCACTGATTGGTCAGCGTCATACACATAAACACGCCCAGTTAAAAACACAATACACGCCCAGTTGGACATAACGAAAAAAAAAAACGCCCAGTTGTCCATTTCAAAGCTCTTTTGAATATATATAAAATAGCTCATAACTTGGCCAAAAATGAACGTTTAAAAAAAACCAAAACGTTACTGTTATCTACATTGCAGCGCCGATCACATGCAATAGGAGATAGGGATTTGAGAATCTGGTGACAGAGCCTCTTTAATGTTAGCAGGTGCAGAGGCTAACACTAACCCCCATTATTACCCCGGTACCCACCGCCACCAGGGGTACTGGGAAGAGCCGGGTACGAACCAGTACCCGAGCATCTGCAGTGACGGCCAGACACCGGGGCGGCCGCAGGCTGGTAGTATTAGGCTGGGGAAGGCCAAAAACAGTGGCCCCTACCACCCTGGTAATGCTGCCTGCTGCTGCTGTGTTGTATCTGGCTAGTTATGAAAATTAGGAGGGACCCCACATCGTTCTTTCCAATTATTTTGTATTTTTTATTTTTTTTAAATGACGTGGGGTCCCCCCAATTTTTCATAACCAGCCAGATACAATAAAGCAGCAGCAGCCTAGCATTACCAGGGTGGGAAGGGCCACTGTATAAGGCCTTCCACAGCCTGCGGCCACCCCATTGCCCGACCATCACTACAGATGGTCAGGTACTGGATCGTACCCGGCTCTTCCCAGCACCCCTGGTGGCGGTGGGTACCGGGGTAATAAAGAGGGTTAGTGTTCGCCTCTGCACTGGCTAACACTAAGCCCCGCCTTAGCAATGGATGCTGTCAATCAGCCGGCGGCCATTACTAAGTCGGTAGTAATAAAATTTAATAAAAAACACAAAGACATAGAAAAAATATTTTATTGAAATAAAAATAAACCACACAACCCTCATTAACCATTTTATTGATAATAAAAAAAGCCGTCATCGAAGTAGTCCTGGAATCTAAAATCTTGTGTAAGAAAACACACAAAAAACGATTAGTAACACGTGTTAGGCTTAGATACAGGGCCCATGTGTGATACTGTCTGTGGGACCCTGTATCTAAGCCTACCACAAGGTAGGCTTATATACAGGGTCAGGCAGACAGTAATCTTATACAGTAATACAGGGCCCATCAGACAGGATCACACATGGGCCATGTATCTAAGCCTACCATGTGATTGGCTTAGATACAAGGCCCAGCAGACAGCATCACACAATCTGTGATCCTGTCTCATGGGCCCTCTAAGCCTGCTACATCGTAGGCTTAACCCCTTCCCGACATCCGCCGTATATATACGGCGCTGTCGGGAGGTGCTTCCCGCAAAGCGCCGTATATATACGGCGCAGTGATGGTGCGGGCTCAGGAGCAGAGCCGGCACCATCACCGCGGGGTGACAGCTGTATTATACAGCTGGCACCCTCCTGTAACTGCCAGGACCGGAGCTATTCTCCGATCCGGCAGATTAACCCCTCAGATGCTGCGCTCAATAAAGCGCAGCATCTGATAGGTTTTCACCTGCGGCGTGTCCTCATAGGCTTGCTGTCAGTGAATAACTGACAGCGCTAATACACTGCACTACGTATGTAGTGCAGTGTATTAGAGTAGCGATCGGGGCATCAGGCCCTCATGTCCCCTAGTGGGACAAGTAAAAAAAGTAAAAAAAAGTTAATAAAAATGTGGTAAAACAATAAAAACACACACATTTCAAATAAAAATAAAGCTAAACTGACTTTTTTCCCATAGTAAGTCTTTTATTATGGGAAAAACCGTAAAAAACAAAAAAACTATACATAATTGGTATCGCCGCGTCCGTAACGACCCAAACTACAAAACTATTATGTAATTTATCCTGCACGGTGAACGCGGTAAAAAAAACCCATGAAAAACAGTGCCAGAATCTTTGTTTTTAGGTCACGTCTCCTTCCAAAAAATGCTATAAAAAGTGATCAAAAAGTCACATTTACTCCAAAATAGTACTAATAAAAAATGACAATCCGTCCCGCAAAAAATAATCCCTGACACCGTTTCGTGCACGCAAAAATAAAAAAGTTCTGGGTCTTAGAATATGGCGAGACAGAAAACAAATGATTTTACAAAAAAAGTGATTTTATTGTGCAAAAGCCGCAATACATAAAAAAAACTATATAAATTTGGTATCGCCGCGTACGTAACGACCCAAACTACAAAACAATTATGTAATTTATCCCGCATGGTGAACGCCGTAAAAAAAAAACATGAAAAACAACGCCAGAATCTTTGTTTTTAGGTCACATCTCCTTCCAAAAAATGCTATAAAAAGTGATCAAAAAGTCACATTTACTCCAAAATAGTACTAATAAAAAACGACAATCCGTCCCGCAAAAAATAATCCCTGACACCGCTTTGTGCACGCAAAAATAATAAAGTTATGGGTCTTAGAATGTCGACACAGAAAACAAATGATTTTATAAAAAAAGTGATTTTATTGTGCAAAAGCTGCAATACATAAAAAAAACTATATAAATTTGGTATCGCCGTAATCGTATCGACCCGCAGAATAAAGCGAACATGTAATTTAGGGCGCACTGTGGATGCCGATAAAAAAAACAATAAAAAACTATTCCAGAATTGCTTGTTTTTGGTAATTTCCTTTACCAAAAAATGAAATAAAAAGTGATCAAAAAGTCGTATGTGTTCTAAAATGGTACCAATAAAATCTACAGCCCGTCTCGCAAAAAACAAGCCCGCACATCGCTCAATCAACTGAAAAATAAAAAAGTTATGGCACTAGTAATGCGGTGATGAAAAACATCTCAATGCGCAGGCCGGAGGGGAACATTCCTTCAGTTTCAGGGCCCCAGGATTTAGGAACTAGGAAAGGGAAGGGACATCCGCTGGAAGCGAGGGTGCCCATATTATACCAGTGCAAAACTTTGCCAGTAATATTTCCCAAACTACGAAGGAGAAAAAGTCCCCAAAAGGTGCAGTGTAAAGAGTGTTACAAAAGGGGGATAAGAAAGAAAACCGTTTATCAGTGTGACGCCGGCCTGTGCATAACGGATCGCTTCACAGCGTAACACACATCTATGGAGAATTGTATTATTTACCCCATTATTATACCCTCTTATTATGCCCTGATGTACTCCGCACAGATTACATATACCCCTGATATACTCCGCACAGATTACATATGCCACCACATTATAAACTGAAATACCAGCAATACCCCAAACAGAACTATTACCAAGCAAAATCCATGCTCAAAATGGCGGTCTTTCCCTTCTTAGCCCTACAGTGTGCCCAAACAGCAATTTATGGCCACAAGTAAGGCATTACCATACCCGGGAGAACCCGCTTAACAATTTATGGGGTAAGATTCTCTAGGGACACAACATCTTGTGCGGTAAATGGGCAGATCAGTGGAGAAATTGCAATTTTCACTTTGCACAATCCACTGCGTATTCATTTCTGAAAAACACCTGTGGAGTCTAAATTCTCACTACACCCCTTGATAAATGCCTTTAGGGGTGTAGTTTCTAAAACGGGGTCACTTTTGTTTGGTACATCAGTGGTTTTGCAAATGCAACATGGCGTCCGCAAACCATTCCAGCAAAATCTACGCTCCAAAAGATAAATACCGCTCCTTTTCTTCTGAATGCTCCCATATACGTAAACAGCCGATTATAACCACATATGGGGCGTTACTGTACTCGGGAGAAATTACTTTACAAATGTTGGGGTGCTTTTTCTTCTCTATTCCTTGCAAAAATGAAAAATGTGTATCTAAAACGACATCTTGTTTGAAAAAAAAAATAATTTTTTATTTTCATGGCTTAATTCTAATTAATTCAGCAAAAAACCTTTGGGATCAAAATTTTCACTATACCCCTAGATGATTCCTCAGTTGGTGCAGTTTCCCAAATGGAGTCACTTTTGGGGTGTTTCCACTGTACTAGTACTACAGGGGCTCAGCAAATATGACATGACACCCAGAAACCATTCCAAAATCCAAATGGTGCTCCTTCCATTCTGAGCCCTACCGTGTGTCCAAACAGATGTTTGTGACCACATGTGGGGTATTGTTTTACTCAGGAGAAGTTGCTTTACAAATGTTGCGGTGCTTTTTCTCCTTCAGTCCTTGTGGAAATGAATAAAAAATACCTAAACCTACATTTTCTTTGAAAAAAATGTAGATTTTCATTTTTACGGCCTACTTACAATAAGTTCTGTAAAAAAACTGGCTGGTCAAAATGCTTGCTACACCCCTAGATAATTTCCTCATGGGGTGTAGTTTCCAAAATGGGGTCACTTGTTGGGGGTTTCCACTGTTTTGTCCCCTCAGGAGCTTTGCAAATGCGACATGGCCTCCGCAAACCATTCCTGCTAAATTTGAGTTCCAAAAGCCAAATGGCGCTCTTTCCCTTCTCAGCCTCGCTGTGTGTCCAAACAGCCGTTTATTACCACATGTGGGGTATTGTTTTACTCGGGAGAAATTTCTTTACAAATTTTATGGTGCTTTTTCTCCTTTAGTCCTTGTGGAAATGAAAAAAAATTAGCTAAACCTACATTTTATTTGAAAAAATTTAGATTTTCATTTTCACAGCCTACTTGCAATAATTTCTTCAAAAAACCTGTGGGGTCAAAATGCTCACTATACCCCTAGATAATTTCCTCAAGGGGTATAGTTTCCAAAATGGGGTCACTAGTTGGGGGTTTCCACTGTTTTGTCCCCTCAGGGGCTTTGCAAATGTGACATGGCCTCCGCAAACCATTCCTGCTAAATTTGAGCTCCAAGAGCCAAATGGCGCTCTTTCCCTTCTAAGCCCTGCCGTGTGTCCAAACAGCCGTTTATTAAAACATGTGGGGTATTGTTTTACTCGGGAGAAATTGCTCTACAAATGTTGTTGTGCTTTTTCTACTTTAGTTCTCTTGGAAATGAAAAAAAATTAGCTGAACCTACATTTTATTTGAAAAAATGTAGATTTTCATTTTCATGACCTAGTTCCAAAAATGTTTGCAAAAAAACTGGCCGGTCAAAATGCTTGCTACACCCCTAGATAAATTCCTCGAGGGGTATAGTTTCCAAAATGGGGTCACTTATTAGGGGTTTCCACTGTTTTGTCACCTCAGGGGCTTTGCAAATGCGACATGGCCTCCGCAAACCATTCCTGCTAAATTTGAGCTCCAAGAGCCAAATGGCGCACTTTCCATTCTAAGCCCTGCCGTGTGTCCAAACAATCGTTTATTACCACATGTGGGGTACTGTTTTACTCGGGAGAAATTGCTCTACAAATGTTGTGGTGCTTTTTCTACTTTAGTTCTTTTGGAAATGAAAAAAAATTAGCTAAACCTACATTTTATTTGAAAAAATGTAGATTTTCATTTTCATGGCCTAGTTCCAAAAATTTTTGCAAAAAAACTGGCCGGTCAAAATGCTTGCTACACCCCTAGATAAATTCCTCGAGGGGTGTAGTTTCCAAAATGGAGTCACTTTTGGGGGGTTTCCACTGTTTTAGTTCCACTAGACCTGTTCAAAGCGGATATGGTGCCTAAAATATATTCTAATAAAAAGGAGGCCCAAAATCCACTAGGTGTTCCTTTGCTTCGGAGGCCGGTGCTTCAGTCCATTAGCGCACTAGGGCCATATGTGGGATATTTCCTAAAACTGCAGAAGCTGGGCAATAAATATTGAGTTGCATTTCTTGGGTAAAACATTCCGTGGTACAAAAAAAATGGATTCAAAATGAATTTCTGGAAAAAAATAATGAACTTTGTAAATTTCACCTCTACTTTGCCTTAATTCCTGCGCAACGTCTAAAGGGTTAAGAAACTTTCTAAATGCTGTTTTGAATACTTTGATGGGTGCAGTTTTTAAAATGGGGTGACTTATTGGGGGTTTCTAATATCTAAGGACCTTAAAGCCACTTCACAACTAAACTGGCCCGTGTAAAAATAGCATTTTGAAATTTTCTTGAAAATGTGAGAAATTGCTGCTAAAGTTCTAAGCCTTGTAACGTCCTAGAAAAATAAAATGATGATCAAAATACGATGCCAATATAAAGTAGACATATGGGGGATGTTAGTTAGCAACATTTTTGTGTGGTATAACTGCCTGTCTTACAAGCAGATACATTTAAATTGAGAAAAATGCTAATTTTTGCAATTTTTCGCTAAATTTTGGTGTTTTTCACAATTAAATACTGAACGTATCGGGCAAATTTTGCCAGTAACATAAAGTCCAATGTGTCACGAGAAAACAATCTCAGAATCGCTTGGATAGGTAAAAGCATTCCGGAGTTATTACCACATAAAGTGAAACATGTCAGATTTGAAAAATGAGGCTCTGTCAGGAAGGTCAAAAGTGGCCAAAGAGGGAAGGGGTTAAAGGACTTGTCCAGTCCCTAAACATTGATGGCCTATCCTCAGGATAGGCCATCAATAGCTGATGTGTCGTTGTCCATCTCCCGGGACCCGCCAATCAGCAGTTTTGAAGGGGCCGCAGCACTCGTACGAGAGCTGCTTCCCCTTCATTTCCCTTACTCGCTCACACTGTGAATCGCCGACACCGATTCACAATGTGACCGGAATGAAGTGACCGGAATGAAGGGGAAGCAGCTCTCGTACGAACACTGCGGCCCCTTCAAAACAGCTGATTGGCCGGCTCCCGGGAGACGGACCCCCGCCAATCAGCTTCAGCAGACAGGGATATTAATCTTACTCTCCTCTTCAGCCGCGGAGGAAGCTCTGTCCTAACTCTATCCAGGATCACGATGTTGTGTGCGGTGAATAGCGCTGTGACGTAATGCGCTGCGCACAGCGCTTGACGTCAGGACCTCCAGTGCGCTCCGGAACCAGGAAGGTAAGTACTGTCAGTTACTATAGTAACAGGGGCCCGCGGCCCAAGAGTTACTATAGTAACTTTTTATTGATGTTGTGCGGGGGGCTGCGGGCCCCCCTGGCTTCGGGGCCCGGTCGCAATTGCGACCGCTGCGACCCCTACAGCTACGCCACTGCCTATTATATTGCAACATACACTACGCACAATACTGCTACACAGTCTACACACACAATACCAGTATATACACTATATACTCTACACATCAGTTTTCCCACTATTTACACAAAAGCACAGCAAAAACAGTTTCTAAATTATTGCTGCAAAACTACAATGTGTGAATGACCTTACAGTATCATATACACACACACACGAGAATCATATATATCCACATACACACAGATTATATATACATACATACATATATATATATATATATATATATATATATATATATATATATATATATATATATAACACACACAATTACACACTCATACACACACTTACCTTCTATGTAGGATCTCTAATGCAGACAGTCTCATATATAGACGAGAATCATATATATATATATATATATATATATATATATATATATGCACAAACACAAACAAACATTTACACACTCATACACACACTTACCTTCTATGTGGGATCTCTCATGCAGTCTCTTGAAGCAGCAGAGGCATCCCAGGACAGCAGATATAACCAGCTGCAGAAGTAGCTGGTCTGTTAGACAAATAGGGGGACACAGCACACTAGAGGAGGGGGGCAGAGGAGAGGGGGGGGGGGATACAGGGGACACAGCACACGAGAGGAGGGGGGCAGAGGAGAGGGGGGGATACAGGGGGCAGAGGAGAGGGGGGGATACAGGGGGCAGAGGAGACACAGAAGAGTGACACAGGGGAGGACTAGACACGGAGCTTCCTCTGTGCAGACGCTGAGGCTGTGAACTCTCCCCTCCCCCTCTTCTCTGCACCGACTGCTTCAGACGACAGGGAGAGAGAGGGAGAGGAAGTAGTTTGTTTGCACAGCAGTCTCACCTCATTCGTTTGGTCACTTGTTTGAGGAGACGACCGCTCCTCCTGCAGACTTGCTCCTCTCTCGTGGCGCGTGCTTCATATAGCGTCAGAGAGTAGCAGGAGTGTGGGCACGTCTGCTAAGTAAAATAATCCCCCTCCCCGGTCCAGTCCGTCTCTGGATCAAAATGCCGCCCCCCACTTTCAGCTGGGCTGCGCCGCCTGAGGCTGTCGGCTCACATTGCCTCATGGTAGATGCGGCACTGGGTACCAGTACAGTGGAAACTCCCAAAAGTGACTCGATTCACAAAACTACACCCCTTGAGGAATTCATCTAGGGGTGTAGTAAGCATTTTGACCCCACAGGTGTTTCATAGATTTTATTAGAATTGGGCAGTGAAAATAAAAAAAATCTTTTTTCTTCAATAAGACGTAGATTTAGCTGAAAATTTTTCATTTTCTAAACAAATAAATGAAAAAAAGCACCCCAACACTTGTAAAGCAACTTCTCCTGTGTACGGCAATACCATATATTTGGTCATAAACTGCTGTTTGGGCACAGAGTAGGGCTCAGAAGGGAAGGAGCACCATTTGGCTTTTGGAGTGCAGATTTTGATGGATTGGTTTCTGGGCGCTATGTCGCATTTGCAAAGTCCCTGTAGGACCAAAACAGTGGATCCCCCCAGAAGTGACCCAATTTTGGAAACTACACCCCTCAAAGTATTCACCTAGGGGTGTAGTGAGCATATTAAGCCCACAGGTGAATGGCAGAAATTGGTGTGCACTCGATGTTACAGAGTGAAAATTGGATTTTTCCATAGATATGCCAATATGTGGTGCCCAGCTTGTGCCACCATAACAAGACCACTCTCTAATTATTATGCTGTGTTTCCCGGTTTTAGAAACACCCTACGTGTGGCCCTAATCTGTTGCCTGGACATTCGACCAGGCTCAGGAGTGAAAGTGTACCATGTAAAATGAAGGCCTAATTTGGCAATTTACAAAGTATTGGATCACAATTGCAGAGGCTCTGATGTGAAATAATAAAAGAAACTGCTGAGAAGTGACCCCATTTTGAAAACTGCACCCCTCAAGGCATTTATTAAGGGGTGTAGTGAGCATTTTCACCCCACAGGCCTTTTCTATGAATGATTGCGCTGCGAAAGGTGCAAAGTAAAAATTTCAATTTTTCCCTAGATATGCCATTTTAGTGGGAAATATGTAGTTCCCAGCTTATGCCACTGGAGACACACACCCCAAAAATTGTTAAAAGGGTTCTCCCGGGTACGGCGATGCCATTTATGTGGAAGTAAACTGCTTTTGGGCACACTGTAGGGTTCAGGGGGGAGGGAGCGCCATTTGGCTTTTGGAGCATGGATTTTGCTTGGTAGTTTTGTTTGGAGTCTTACTAGTGTTTCCGTTTATAATGTGGGGGTACATGTGAGCCGGGCGGAGTATATAAGGGGCATAGTCAGATGGTATAATAATGTGGTAAAAAAAAAAAAAATAATCCATAGATATTTGTTACGCTGTGACACAATCCTTTCTGCACAGGCCATTGTCGCACTGATATATGGCGTCCTTTATTTTTTTTTATAAATTCTTTTATTTATCAATTTCTACAAACAAACATATCACGTTAAATGCCAAAAGAATATGCAACCATATAGTACTTCGGCACGCAGGCCGTCATATGTGGTCATCCTGTATGGTAGATGTACAAACAGAGTATAGTCAAGCAATAATTGGGGCTAATCCCCTGCATCCTGAACCTGCAGACATGCATTAAGGCCAACAGCGAAACATAACTTAGAAGGAAGTATGAAAAAGGAAAGGAGAAAAGAGGAACGACAGAGGAGGGAAAGGAATTGACGAGTTCCGTTGTTAAGTGTCATGTAGAAAGTGCAAATCAAGAGGCTACGATGTTCCTGAATTCCAAAGATGATTGAAACCTGACCCAATGATACCAAGTCTTGATGAACTTGGCGTGAGTACCTCTCATGGATGCCATGAGATCCTCCATCCTCATGATCTCCTGTATCTTATCGAACCACATGCTGAGCGACGGCGCACAAGATTGTCTCCACAGCGCTGGTATGCAGGCCCTGGCAGCATTGACCAGGTGGCGGACCACAGAGTGACAATATGAGAACAACGGGACCTCGCACAGGTGGAGCAAGAAGAAGGCCGGTGTGCACGGGAGAGCGGGAAGTCCGTGAATTGGGAGGTGATACGCCACACTAGTGACCAAAAGGCAGTCAGCCTCGGGCACTCCCAAAAGACATGTAGTATCGTTCCCACCTGGTCACCACATCTCCAACACAGTGGTGAGACCGCCGGAATCATAGCAAGTAATCTGGAAGGCACCCTATACCAGCGCGTTAACATTTTAAAACCCGCTTCCTGATACCTGCTGGCCATGGACGATTTAGGTGTCGTTGTGTATATCCTATCTATTTGTTCCGCCGAGAGCGTGATTCCCAAGTCCCTTTCCCACCGTAGCAAATATGTGGGTGTGGAGAGGGTAGATGGGGAGATCAGTAGGGAGTATAGTCTGGATAGTGTGTGACGCATCGAGCCAGTGCCCACGCAGAGGAGTTCAAACTGAGTTTTGACCCGAGCATGTTCCGCAGGGTTAGGCAAGGACACCAGGAAGTGTCTCAGCTGAATGACCTGCCAGGGAGTGAGGGGGGGAGGGTCTGTCAAAGACATCAATTTCGGGCCAGTCATCCATGACTCCCCGTGCAGGTAATGAGAAGCGGGGCCCCTACCTGCCTGCAACCAGCTCCTAAATGGACCCCCCTCCCGCCCTGGAGGGAACGCCAGGCTGCCCAGGACTGTAAACATGGGGGACGGAGAAGGGGAGATCTCTGTCCGAGGGAAGACCTTCGACGCAACTGCCAGTGAGGGCCCTATCGTAGGGTGTGTCCTTGCTGGCAGAGGGTTATCCCTGCCCAGCCAAGGCAGGGCCTGCAAGGGGACAGCCATAGAAGACTGTTCCATCGACACCCATTGTTTTACCTCCGTGTGGCAGAACCAATCCAAGATGCGCGCCAAGTGCGAGGCCTGATGGTAGGAGACAAAGTCAGGGAGCCCCACGCCCCCTTCACTCTTAGAGCGAAAAAGCGTGGAGCGGTCTATACGGGCCGGTTTCCCCACCCAAATGAAGCGGTGGAGTAAGGACAACAGAGCTCGGGAGAAAGTGCGGGGAATGTGGATCGGTAGGGCTTGGAAGAAGTACAGTATCCGTGGGAGAATGTTCATTTTGAAGATTGCACATCTGCCGAACCATGTGAAGGTACCCTTCATCCAGGAATCCAAATTGCTCTTTACACTCTGAAGGAGAGGAGGATAGTTAACTGCATAAAGGCGAGAGAGATCCCTGGAGAGCTGGACCCCCAAGTATTGAAGCAAGTCTCTGGCCCACTTAAAGGGAGAAGGACCCTGACAGGTCATCCTCTAGGGACTGTGGCAGCGATATGTTGAGAGCCTTGGACATCTGATAGTTAATTTTGAAATTTGACAGTTTCGAGTATCTACTCATCTCCGCCATGAGGTTGGGCAAGGAGATCCTGGGCGCAGTGAGGAAGAACAGAAGGTCGTCCGCATACGCAGCCACTTTATGGGATCTTCCACCCACTGATACACCCGCTATGTCTGGGTTTGAGCGAACTCAACAAAGGAAGGGCTCCAGGCACAAAATAAAAATCAAGGGCGACAGGGGGCATCCCATTGGAGATAGAGAGCGGAGAAGATAAGGTACCGTTAACCTTAACCCTGGCAGAAGGAGATGAGTAGAGGCTCGAAATCCATTGCATCATGTGGGAACCCAGCCCGATGTGCCGCATTAAGTCCCAGTCTACCCTGTCAAAGGCCTTCTCCGCGTCCGTGGACAGCAGTAGCGTGGGCAGAGACGAGGCAGCCGCGTGATAAATCAGGTTAATTGCCCTAGTGGTGTTATCCCTAGCTTCCCTAAGGGGCATGAAGCCCACCTGGTCATAGTGGATCACACTGTGAAGAAGGGGTGTGAGCCTATGGGCCAAGATCCTTGCGAACAGCTTGAGGTCTACATTAAGCAGTGAAATGGGGCGGTAGTTTTGGCAGCTGGTGGGGTCTTTTCCTTCTTTGGGTATAACCGTAATGTATGCCCGCAGGGCATCCTGAGGGAGAGAGCACCCGTCTGTGAGAGATTTATAGGCCTGCAGGAAATGAGACGTGAGAAGATCTAAACAGACCTTGTAGTACTGAATAGGGAGCCCATCCAGGCCCGGCGCCTTCCCCACCAGAGAATCCTGCAGGGCCCAGGACCACTCCTCTGGCGAAATCGGCTCTTCCAGAGCCGCTAGAGCTTCCTGCGGGATACTTTTCATCCCCGAGGAGCGGAGAAATGCCTCCATCTGCTCCCGTCTAGTTCCCCCATCTGCGGTAGGAGAGGTCCGCGGGAGATTGTAGAGTGAGTGGTAGTACGCCCGGAAGGCTTCCGAGATGTCCTGGGGGTGGTGCAAACCCCCAGCTCCAGGGACCTGTACCTCGGGGACATAGGTACGTGACCTAGTTTTCCGCAATGCCCGTGCCAAAGTCCTACCTGGTTTGTTACTGAATTCGTAGAAATGTCGTCTATACTTTACTAGGGAGGCCCTAGCCTTAGCAAAACAAAGGGAACGGACCTGGACACGCAACTGCCCCAACTCTGCCCCCACCACCCGGTCCAAGGAAGCCTTGTGGGACTGCTCGAGGAGGTGTATACGAGATAACAGTTCACTCAAGTGAGCCGTCCGCTCCCTTTTAAGTTTAGATCCGATCCGGATGAAGGAACCCCGGATCACGCACTTATGTGCCTCCCAAACACTAAGCGGACTTACATCTAAGTATACATTCGTAGCAAAATACTCCCCTAGGTCCCTGTGTATTTCTGAAATTCCCGTCGGGTCCTGCAGGAGCGAATCATTTAACCGCCACTGCCAGGAGCGAGGGTGGGCTGCAGGGAGACAGAGAGAGAGTGTAATGAGGGCGTGGTCCGAGAAGGTTATGTTATCTATTGAGACTGAGGAGAGGTTGGAGAGATGGGAGTGGCGCAGGAAGAAGTAGTCTAGTCTGGTGTATGTGTTGTGGGGGGCCGAAAAGAAGGTGTAGTCTCTTGTCGTCGGGTGCATAAGCCGCCACGCATCTATCAATTGGTATTTATGTAACAACCGACGCACCCGGTGGTGTGCCGACCTGGGTAACGACGAGTGTCCGTGTGAGGAGTCTATAGTCGGGTCCAATGTAAGGTTCAGGTCCCCCCCTAGCATGAGAGTGTCTTCCAAAAAACCATCCAACTCCGTCAAGACCCCCTCAAAAAAGGCGACCTGACCGGTGTTAGGGAGATAGCATGTGGCAAATGTGAACAGTGTGTTAGCCAATCTACCCTTCACGAAGATATACCGTCCCGCTCCATCTGTGTGCTCCCACGGAAGAGAATGAGAGATCAAGATAGAGACCCCCTTGGTCTAGGAGTCTGGTGAGGTACTGTGATACCCCTCAGTGTAGTGAGAGTCCGTCAACCGTGGAATGCTGTCCGCCCGGAAGTGAGTTTCCTGGAGGAACGCCACATGCGCTTTCTTTTTCCATAGAAGATGGAGGATCTCTTCTCTGGAACGTTCAGGCCCTGTGCATTCAGGGAAACATCCGTAATGTTAGACATGTGGAGCCACAGAAGGAAAACAAAAAGGGGGAGAAAGGCGGGGAAAGAGACGGTTACCCCCGTAAAGAGGGGGAAGGGCCAAGAAAAGGGACACTAACAGCGGAGTACAAAACCCCTAAACAATACTTTGCGTGTTATGTCGGACCCGGGAGAAAACACCCCCTGAACATGGCGTCCTTTCTTATCCTCCTTTTGGTCCACACGCGGCATCTTTGCAGTTTGAGGAATTTTGCTGGGAAGTGTTGTCCTGATATAATACGGGCACCCTCGCTTCCAGCAGATATGTTTGGGCCCTCCCCTTCCTGGTTCCCTAATTTTAGGGGCCTTGATAATTTGCCACTTGAAACAGAAGAAATGTTCCCCTCGGGCCCGCGCTACTGCATATTTTTCTTTCCTGACATATTGGAGCCTTAAAAGGTAATGTGTCGCTAGAAAAAAATATTTTTTTTTTTTAGTTAAACAGTTAGTGTATAAATGATTAAACATTGTTCTAATTTTTTTAATTTCTTTCACGAGTCAGGAAATATTATAAATTAGATTCTAATTTATAACATTTCCCAGTGCTGGTCACTAGATGGAACAATTCCCAAAATTGCAGCATTGGCATGTGGTAAAGCAACCACATTGCTTTATGCTGCAAAATTTGAGAATACACACTCGCTCTAGTGAGCTCACAGAATCCCCCCTCCCTTATCCTGGCTAGTGCCAGGAGAAAGGAGGGGATTGGACGGTCAAACCTCCTACACTCTGTGTCGCCATTTTTTGAGCTAACAAACAGTGTAGTAGGTTTACATACAGTAGTAATCACACACTAAAACACGAACATACACAGAAATAACTTACCTGCTCCTGCCGCCGCCGCTCCCTCCGGTCCGTCTGCTCCAAGTGCTTGCTTCAGTCCGGAAGCCGCGACCGGAAGTAGTAATCTTACTGTCCGGCCGCGGCTTCCGGTCCACAAGAAAATGGCGCCGGACGTCGCTCGGCCGAAGACCTTCAATTTGGACTGAGTGGGAGCGGCGCATGCGCCGTTCCCACACAGATGGCGTACAGCATAGTGGATGGAACGGGTCCCGTTCGCATTCACTATGGGGCTGTATGTGCCGTATTCCATGTCTGTCTGTGTCGTTAATTGACACATACAGAGATGGAAAAAAAAATGGCAGCCCCCATAGACAAGAAAAAGTAAAAAAATAAAAAAAAGTAAAACACACAAATAAATAAAACATTTTTTAATAAAACACTAAAAGCAAATTTATATCAAAAAAATTTTTTTCACTCGTCCTTTAACCAATTTTATTTTTCCATAGACGTAGTGGTATGAGGGCTGTTTTTTTTTGGCGGGACGAGCTGTAGTTTTTATTGGTACCATTTTGGGGTACATACGACTTTTTGATCACTTCTTATCCTTTTTTTTTGGGAGGCAAGGTGACCAAAAAACAGCAATTCTGGCATATGTTTTTAGTTATTTTTATACAGCGTTCACCCCACGTTATAAATTACAGATTACCTTTATTCTGCGGGTCAGTCCGATTCCAGTGATACCTAATTTATAGGACTTTATGAATTACAACTTTTTGCACAATAAAATAACTTTTGTAAAGAGAATAGATTTTTTTCTGTCGCCAAGTTGTGAGAGCCATAACGGTTTTAATTTTTTAGTCGACGGAGCTGTATGAGGGCTTGTTTTTAGCGAGACGAGTTATAGTTTTTATAGGTTCCATTTTTGGGTAGTACATGCGACTTTTTGATCACTTTTCATTTAAATTTTTAGAAGACAAAGTGACCAAAAAATAGCAATTATGTCAGTATTTTTTAATTTTTTTTTTACGGCGTTCACTGTGTGGAATAAATAACATAATATTTTTATAGTTCAGGTCGTTACAGTCACAGCGATACCAAATATGTATGACTATTATTTTTTTCAATAATAAATGACTTATAAAAGGGAAAAAGGGCGATTTGTGTTTTATTTTATTATTTGAAACTTTTATTGTATTTTTTACAACTTTTATTTTTACTTTTTTTACACTTTAGTTTTACACTATTCTTTAGTCCCACTAGAGGACTTGATGGTCCAACTGTTTGTTTGATGTTCTAATACATTGCACTACCTATGTAGTGCAATGTATTAGAACTGTCAGTTGTTCACTGACAGCAAGCCGATCAGGCTCCACCTCCGGACGGGGCCTAATCGGCTTCCGTAATGGCAGATAGGAAGCCATCGTTAGGCCTCCTGTTGCCATGGTAGCAGTCGCAAGCCTTGCAATCGCATGGCAGGCTGACGATTTCATAAAACCCGCTTTGATGGAGCGATTGCATTGAATCGCTGCATTGAAGGGGTTAATGGCAGAAATCGGAGCTGGCTCCGGTTCCTGCCTTTACAGTGGGATGTCCGATGTAACATACAGCGGACACCCACTGCTGATGACGGTGGCTCAGCTTTTGAGCCGGAAGCTGAGCCGGCGCCATCTTGCCGATGGTACCGGAAGCCTCCTGGGCCCCACCGACGACGGGGCATAGGAGGATTCCGTTACTGGCAGACCGGGAGGTAAGTATTAGGCCTCCGATCGCCTTTGCAGTCACCGGCAACCCAGCGATCACGTTGCTGGGGTGCCGGTGGCTATAAACTCCTCACATGCTGCGATCTTTATTGAACGTAGCATGTGAGGGGTTAATCGGTCGGATCGGAGGCTAGCTACGGTCCTGGCCTATACCTCAGAGTACCAGCTGTAACATACAGCTGTCACCCGGCGGTGATGTCGCTGGCTCAGCTCCTGAGCCAGCTCCATCTCTTTCACGTACAGTTACGTGGAATTGCGGGAAAACACCAGTTCCCATCACGTAACTGTATGTGAAATTGCGGGAAGGGGTTAATATGCGATCATCCGATCACTATTATAATACACTGCAATACTTTTGTATTGCAGTGTTTTACGGCCTGTCCGTTTAAAACGGACAGGCATCTGCTAGGACATGCCTCCAGCATGACCTAGCAGGCATTCACTACAGGAAGACCTGGGGGCCTTTATTAGGCCCCCGGCTGCCATAGGAGACACAGACACTCGGCGATCTGATCGCTGGTGGGATGAGAGGGAGCGCTCTCCCTCTCTCCAAAACAACTCAGTTGCAGCGCACGCTATTGAGCACCGCATCGGAGGGGTTAAACGGGTGAGATCGATACTTATATCGATCTCACACGTTCGAGCAGGGATGCCCCCAGCCTTCAGCTACCTCTGGCAGCTGAGAGCAGGGAGATTTGACAGCTCACTGTTACATAGTTACATAGTTTGTACGGTTGAAAAAAAAAAAACACATGTCCATCAAGTTCAACCAAGGGATGGGAAAGGAGAAGTAAAAAAATTTCTACATATAGGAGCTAATATTTTTTGGTTCTAGGAAATTATCGAAGCCTTTTTTAAAGCCATCTACTGTCCCTGCTGTGACCAGCTCCTGCGGTAGTCTATTCCATAAATTCACCGTTCTCACAGTAAAGAAGGCTTGTCGCCTCTGCAGGTTGAACCTTTCTTTTTCCAGACGGAGGGAGTGCCCCCTTATTTTGAGGGAATTTTACATGGAACAGGATTTCACCATATTTTTTGTATGTGCCATTCATATATTTATATAAGTTAACCCCTTAAGGACGCAGCCTAGTTTTGGCCTTAAGGCTCAGAGCCCATTTTTCAAATCTGACATATTTCACTTTATGTGGTAATAACGTCGGAATGCTTAAACCTATCCAAGCGATTCTGAGACTGTTTTCTCTTGACACATTGGGCTTCATGTTCGTGGTAAAATTTGGTCGATATATTCAGTGTTTATTGGTGAAAAATTGCAAAATGCAGAGAAAAGTTAGAAAAAATAGAATTTTTCAGAATTTAAATGCATCTGCTTGTAAAACAGACAATTATACCACCCAAAATAGTTACTAGGTCACATTTCCCATATGTCTACTTTAGGTTGGCATAGTTTTTTGAACATTCTTTTATTTTTCTTGGACATTACAAGGCTTAGAACATAAACAGCAATTTCTCATATTTTTAAGAAAATTTCAAAAGCCTTTTTTTTAAGGTACCTGTTCAGTTCTGAAGTGGGTTTGAGGGGCCTATGTATTATACACCCCCATAAAACACCCCATTTTAAAAACTAGACATCTCAAAGTATTCAAAAGAGCATTTAGAAAGTTTTTTAACCCTTCAGGCATTGCACAGGAACTAAAGCAAAGTGGAGGTGAAATGTGCAAATTTCATTTTTCTTGCTGAATTTCAAATTTATAAAAAAAAAATTCTGTAACACAGAAGGTTTTACCAGAGAAATACTACTAAATATGTATTGTCCAGATTCTGCAGTTTTTAGAAATGTCCCACATGTCTCTAGTGTGCTCGTGGACTAGAACACAAGCCCTAGAAGCAAAGAAGCACCTAGTGCATTTTGAGGCCTCTTTTTTATTAGAATATATTTTAGGCAGCATGCCAGGTTTGAAGAGGTGTTGAGGTGCCAAAACAGTAGGAATCCCCCAATAGTGACCCCATTTTGGAAACTGCACCCCTCAAGGAATTCATTTATGGTTGTTGTTACCATTTTGACCACACAGTTTTTTCACAGCACCTATTTGAATTGGGCTGTGAAATTAAAAAAATGTCATTTTTTCCAATAAGATGTCATTTGTGATCAAAATTTCTTATTTTCACAGGGAACAAAATACCCCATTTTGTTGCCCAATTTGTCCTTAGTGCGGCAATACCCCATTTGTGGTGATAAACAGCCGTTTGGGCCCATGGGAGGGCTCAGAAGGAAAGGAGCGCTATGTGTTTGTTGGAGTGCAGATTTTGCTGGTTTGGTCTTCGGGTGCCATGTCGCATTTGCAGAGCCCCAGAGGTATCAAAGCAATGGAAACCCACCAGAAGTGACCCCATTTTGGAAACTACACCCCTCAAGGAATTCATTTATGGGTGTTGTGACCATTTTGATTCCATAGTTTTTTCACAGAACTTATTTGAATTGGGCTGGGAATTAAAACAAAATTCAATTTTTCCAATAATATGTAGTTTTGGCTGAAAATTTCTTTTTTTCACAAGAAATCAAATACCCCATTATGTTGCGCAATTTGTCCTGAGTGCAGCAATACCCCACTTGTGGTGATAAACTGCCGTTTGGACCCATGGGAGGGCTCAGAACGAAAGAACCACCATTTGGCCTACTGGGGATTTTCTGGTGCTAAGTCATGTATGCAGAAGCCCCTGAGGTACCAGTACAGCTGAAACCCGCAAGAAGTGACCCCATTTTAAAAACTACACCCTTAAGGCATTCATCTAGAGGTGTAGTGAGCATTTTGACCGGAGATATACACCCCATAAACTGTAATGTGGGTTCTCCTCGGTATGGCAATACCCTACATGTGGCTGTTATCAGCTGCCTGGGCACACAGCAGGGCCCAGAGGGGAAAAACGAGGGGGGATAAGTTGTGCGGAGTACATCAGGGTAAGTAAAATTGTGGTAAAATATATATCAAGGGATGTATGATAAATTTTAAAACACGCTTTCATACAGAGCTCTGGTTTTTCGGGACACGTGTCACATTGATATATTGTGTCCTCCCTTATCCCCCTCTTATAGCAGACTTTGCACCTCTTTTGACTTTTTCCCTTCTTGCCAGTTTGGGGAACTTCTCCTGGAAAGTGTTGCCCTTCTACGATGCGTGTGTCCTCGCTTCCAGAAGTTCTGGGTGCTCCCCCCCTTCTTGGTCCCTAAAGATTAGGTTCTTGATAATTACCTCTTGAAATTCCAGAAAAGTTCCCCTCTGGCATGTACATCGACGTAGCACGTACACATTGTACAAAACCATCGGTATGATGTGCACGGCCAGCTTCTTATACCACACTGCATGGCGCTGTAGGGCTTCAGGACTTGATCTGACAAGTCCACCCCTCCCATGTACATATTGTAGTCCAGGATGCAGTCTGGTTTGGGGGTCTCTGTACTGGTACCTCGTACAGGTACATGGGTACTGGTGGGACATCTCTCTTGTCCTTGTACTTGACACACAATATGTTGCTGCTGGATTGTGCCCTGCTCTCACCCCTTCTGATTGTTTGCCCAAGCAGAGTCTTAGGGAGGCCTGTCAGATTTCTTCTAGCAGTGCCGCATGCCGCAGGACTTCTGGGAGCGAGGCAGTTGAAGAGTGGGACTCTGGTATAAAAATTATCCAGGTAGAGGTGGTAACCCTGGTCCAGCAGTGGGTGCATCAAATCCCACACAATTTTTGCATTAACTCCCAGTAAGGGGGGGCATTCTGGGGGCTGAATACTGCTGTCCTTCCCTTCATATATCCTAAATCTGTAGGTATACCCTGATGCACTCTCGCACAGCTTATACATCTTCACGCCATACCTTGCCCTCTTACTCGGCAGGTACTGGCGGAATTGAAGCCTCCCTTTAAAATCTACCAAGGACTCATCAATAGAAATACACTTCTTGGGGGTGTATGCTTGGGAAAACCGGGCACTGAAACGGTCTAATAGGGGTCTCCTTTTATACAAACGGTCAAAACGGGCCATCTCGGGGTGGGCACTGCACATTATCAGTACAATGTAAGAAGCGAAGTATTGCCTAATTTATTTATTTTTTTAGGTTCTAGTTCTGTTCTGAAGTTGCTTTGAGGGACCCATATATTAGAAACCCCTATCAAACGCCCCATTTTAGAAACTAGACCCCTCAAAGTATTCACAACAGCATTTAGAAAGTTTATGAATCCTTTAGGTGTTTCACGGGAATTTAGAGCAAAGTAGAGGCAAAATTTTTTTGTCCAAAAATCCTATTTATACCATTTTTTTTATAACAAAAGTTTTTATCAGAGAAACGCAACTTAATACTTATTACCCAGATTCTGCAGTTTTGAGAAATATCCCACATGTGGCCCTAGTGCGGTAATAGACTGAAGCACCGGCCTCCGAAGCAAAGGAGCACCTAGTGGATTTGGAGCCCTCCTTTTTTATTAGGCACCATGTCCGGTTTGAAGAGGTCTTGTGGTGCCAAAACAGTGGAAAACCCCCAAAAGTGACCCCATTTTGGAAACTAGACCCCTTGAGGAATTTATTGCAGTTTTCATGGGGGTGCATGTGACTTTTTGATCAGTTTTTATTCTATTTTTAAGTGGCGTGGTGACTAAAAAACAGCAATCCTACTATTGTTTTTTTATTCTATTTTTTTTACAGCGTTCACCGTGCGCTATAAATGACATATTCACTTTATTCTGCGGGGCGATACGATTAAAGCGATACCAGATGTTTACAGTTTTTTTATGGTCAAGAATTGTAATCTGCACACCTTGATTGTGTTCAAAATAATATCTTTATTTGTTTCCCAGGATAAATGCCAGAGGCTATACGTGCAACGTCAACGTTTCGGTCGTGAGACCTTCGTCGGGCACTGAGCCGTACTCGGGACTCGATCTGTATGTATAATATGTAGTAGCGCTGCTATCAATTGAATGTGGCGGTTTACCGCTCTTATCGGCGCACATATATATCCAGTTTTTTTTTATGTCTTATGGCGTTTGCACAATAAAATACTTTTTGTAAAACATCATATACTTTTTGTGTTACCTTATTCTAAGAGCCAGAACTTTTTTATTTTTCCATCAAGAAAGCCGTGCGAAGACTTATTTTTAGCGTAACGAAGTGTAGTTTCGATCAGCACCATTTTTAGGTACATGCGACTTTTTGATCTCTTTCTATGCCATTTTTTGGGATGTGAAGTGACCAAACAATTGTGACTCTGGTACGGTTTATTATTATTTTCTTTTACGGCGTTCACCGCGCGGGATAAATAATTTTGTAGTCAGGCCGTTACGGACGCGGCGATAACAATTATGTATAGTTTATTTATTTGTTTATATATTTTTATTAATAATAAAGGACTGATAAGGGAAAAGGGGGGATTTTTACTTTTATTACTTTTAAAACTTTTATTTCTTATTTTTACGCATCTTTTTTTAACTTTATTACTTTCTCCCACTAGTGTACTTGAGGGCAGGAGGCGCTGATCGCTATTCTAATACACTGCACTACATGCGTAGTGCAGTGTATTAGAGCTGTCAGCTACTCACTGACAGCAAGCATAGTGGGTCCTGACTTTGTCAGGACCCACTAGGCTTTCGTCGATGGCATAGCCGGACGCCATTCTTTGGTGTCCGGTTGCCACAGTTACAATCGCCGGGCGCTATCGTGTAGCAGGCCGGCGATTGTAGCTTAACCCCTGCTGTAGGAGCTGCGGCAGCTGCTGTACGAGACAAGAGCTGTCACAGCTCCTGTATGTGTCGGGAGGACGGCCAAAATGGCCGTTACTCCCGGGACGTAATATTCCGTCGCTGAGCGCAAACGTATTGGTTAGCGCGACGGAATATTACGTCGCTGAGCGCGAAGGGGTTAATCATGTCCCCTCTTAGTTGTCTTTTTTCAAGGCTAAATAGGTTTAGTTCTTTTAATCTTTCCTCATAACTTAGATTCTCCATGCCCCTTATTAGCTTCGTTGCTCTTCTTTGTATTTTTTCCAACTCCAGGGCATCTTTTCTATGAACTGGAGCCCAGAACTGAACTGCATATTCTAGATGAGGCCTCACTAATGCTTTGTAAAGTGGTAATATTATATCCCTGTCCCGCGAGTCCATGCCTCTTTTAATACATGACAATATCTTGCTGGCCTTTGAAGCAGCTGATTGACATTGCATGCTGTTATTTAGTTTATGATTTACAAGTACACCCAGATCCTTCTCAACAAGTGACTCCCCGAGTGTAGCGCCCCCTAGGACATATGATGCCTGCAGGTTGTTCGTACCCAGGTGCATAACTTTACATTTATCTACATTAAACTTCATCTGCCAAGTGGATGCCCAAACACTCAGTTTGTTTAAATCCGCTTGCAATTCACGAAGATCTTCCATAGTCTGAACTATATTACATAGCTTGGTGTCATCTGCAAAAATAGAAATAGTGCTATTAATCCCATCCTCTATATCATTAATAAATAAGTTGAATAATAGTGGTCCCAGCACGGAACCCTGGGGTACACCACTTATAACCGGGGACCATTCAGAGTAGGAATCATTGACCACAACTCTCTGGATACAGTCCTTGAGCCAATTCTCAATCCAATTCCAAACTATACTTTCTAAACCTATAGTCCTTAATTTACCCATTAAACGTCTATGGGGGACTGTGTCAAATGCCTTTGCAAAGTCCAAAAACACTATATCCACAGCGGCCCCTCTGTCTAGGCTTCTGCTCACCTCTTCATAAAAACAAATCAGGTTGGTTTGACAGCTTCTGTCCTTAGTAAAACCGTGCTGGCTGTCACTTAATTCTGTGTATAGTCCCTCAGTAGCCCCTCAAACACTTTCCCCACAATGGATGTTAAGCTTACTGGTCTATAATTACCTGGCGAAGACCTAGAGCCCTTTTTGAAAATAGGCACCACATTTGCCCTGCGCCAGTCCCTTGGCACCATACCAGTCACGAGAGAATCTCTAAATATTATGAAGAGGGGGACAGAAATAACTGAACTAAGCTCCTTAAGAACGCTAGGGTGTAACCCATCAGCTGCTCTTTCTTCTGTTGTATATACAGAGCGGAAGAACCCATTTAGTAACTCTGCCTTCTCTTGATCCCCTGTGACCAACTCCCCATTACCACTATCTAGGTGTCCTACATGTTCAGACCTTGGCTTTTTTGCATTTATATGCTTGAAGAATTTTTGGGGATTTGTTTTACTATCCTTGGCCATCTGCCTTTCATTTTGAAGTTTTGCTGATTTTATTACCTTTTTACAGATTTTATTAAGCTCTTTATATTTTACAAAGGCTACAGCTGTACCCTCAGATTTGTATTTTTCAAATGCCCTTTTTTTGTCATGTATTGCCCTTTTTACAGAAGGTGTAAGCCATGTGGGGTTTAATTTTAGTCGTTTATATTTGTTACCTATAGGAATACATTTTGCAGTATAATTACCCAAAGTAGATTTGAAAATCTCCCATTTATCATTTGTACCATTATTTGACATTAGTTCTTCCCAGTCTATATCCTGAATTGCAGCCCTCATCTTGGGGAAATTGGCCTTCTTAAAATTAAGTGTTTTTGCCCTGCCAGCCTGTGTTTGTTTTTTACAGTATAGGTAAAATATAACTATATTGTGATCACTGTTACCGAGGTTTTCACGAACATTGACATTCCCAACAAGCTCTGTATTATTAGAAATGACCAGATCCAACAGAGCTTCACCTCTAGTCGGGTCTTCCACAAACTGGCCCATAAAATTTTCCTGCAACAGGTTGAGGAAATGTCTCCCCTTTGCAGTTGAAGCCGAACTATGACACCAATTAATATCCCGGTAATTAAAACCTCCCATTATCACTACAGTACCAGCCTGCGCAGCCCGCTCTGTTTATATAGCTTACCTTCCATCTCCTCAGTTATATTGGGGGGTCTATAGATTACACCAAAAGTAATTTTTTCAGTGTTTACCTCCCTTTGTAATTCCACCCACAAGGTTTCAACCTCCTCACAAGCTTCACCCTCTAATGTCTCATTCACACTCGCCTTCATATCGCTTCTCACATACAGACATACGCCACCACCTTTCCTATTTGTCCTGTCTTTCCGAAAAATTGTAAAACCCTGTCGATTTACAGCCCAGTCATGAGAAGAGTCTAGCCCTGTTTCAGCAACACCAACTATATCTATATGTTCGTCCAGCAGCAAGGCCTACAGCTCCCCCATTTTGCTTGCTAGACTTCTGGCATTTGTGAACATACACTTTAACTTAACTTTAAATGTTTCACTTTCAGTATCAGAAATGTGATTTGACATTATTTGTTTTTTTTTATTTTCACTGCTGTTTTGTAACGAAAGGATCTCCTTATCTTGTTGCCTAGTCCTCTCCCCACCGTCTGTTTCTCCCCCCACCAATATAGTCTGACCCCTCGCTAACCTAACTACCCCTTTATTTTCTACATTGGCCTCCCTCCTCAGCCCTAGTTCAAACACTCCGCCACCCCAGCTAGAATTCTCTCCCCCAACACAACGGACCCCCTTCCATTTAGGTGCAAATCATCTACAGAATACAGTTTGTACTCCAATGAAAAGTCAGCCCAATGCTCTAGGAACCCAAAGCCTTCTCCTCTACACCAAGACTTCAGCCATGCATTTAACTCCCTGAGCTCCCGCTGTCTTTCCTGTGATGTGCATGGCACAGGCAGTATTCCCGAGAATACAGCCTTGGAGGTCCTTCCCTTCAGCTTGTAGCCTAGTTCTTTAAAATTATTTTTAAGGCTCCTCCACCTACCATTTATTCTGTCGTTGGTACCCACATGGACCACAACTGCTGGATCATCACTAGCCCCTCCCAGCAATTTGCCCCCCCCCCGTTCCACCACATGCCGAACCCTGGCACCAGGGAGACAGCAAACCAATCGGTTGAGGCGGTCTTGGCGACAAATTATTCTATCCGTCTTCCGGATTATAGAATCCCCTACAACTATCAATTGTCTTGGCTTACCTGCACTACCATCCCGCCGACTACTAGCTGGGCTGTTCTCCCGGCTGTTAGGGAGATCAGTATCCACTAGGGCTGCCATTTCTGAGA
This sequence comes from Rhinoderma darwinii, assembly GCF_050947455.1. Classification (NCBI taxonomy): domain Eukaryota; kingdom Metazoa; phylum Chordata; class Amphibia; order Anura; family Rhinodermatidae; genus Rhinoderma; species Rhinoderma darwinii. The sequence continues at coordinate 517,686,247 of NC_134687.1, read as the reverse complement.
CCCAACTTGGCAATTTTGCTAGGAATATTGTCACGATGCGAGGTGTGAACCCACTGGGCCGTACCGCGTAGCGGGATGGCAGCTGGCCAAACTGGTAAGTACACAGTTCGATAGTTCAGCGAGAGTACCTGAGGCAATCATAGGCAGTGGTGAGGCGTGCACGTCCAGGACCAGGAGGCGGGAAGTCGTCCGGTGAGGCGTAGCAGGTCAGCGTAGGCTGTAGCACAGCACGGCAATAGCACTAGGTAGCATGGAAACAGGATACGGGATACAGGAGCAAGGTACACTGGGAGGCTGGAAGACACTGGGAGACCATAAGCAAGACGAACAATGGAAAACTAACAAGAGCTCTGGCAAAGGGCAAGAGGGCAGAGCCCTTTTTATAGCCCAGGGCATCCTGGGCCCGATTGCAGATTTACTGCAAAAACGCGTGCACTGGCCCTTTAAGGCCGTGCGCGGGCGGGCAAGGCTCGCCGGAGACACTGAGAATCCGGAAGTGAGTGCCGGCGCCTGACTGGGGGACGACGCTGCAGGGAGGTAAGCTGTCCATGGCCGTCGAGGTTAACGACCGAACGACGGGCCGTGGCCATAGACGTTACAAATATCAGATACAGGATTGGCCTTCCTTTTCTTTGACCCCTTTCTACTGCCCCTAACTACATTAACCCAGCTACTTACCTGATCCTGCTCACCCATGTCTTCACCCTCCAGTTCTAACCCACTAACTGCGTGCTCCGTGAGCAGCATGCTCCGCTCAAGATTGTTTTGTTTATTTATTCTGATGCAGCGCCGTAAAAAGGCTTATGCATCAGAATAAAGCCCATTAGTGGCTGCCGTGAAAAGGCGTATTGGCGGTCACTAACGGGTTAAATCATACCTTCCAACTTTTGAATTCGGAAAAGAGGGACATTTTAAGCCACGCCCCTGACCTCACACAATATCACACATAAAAACAACTCATCACGGCCGGATCCTTCTGCAAATAACACGCACACATTGTCACTGCGGCTCTCTAGACTGTCTGGATATCACAGATATTATATTTCAGATTATATCATCTTTGTGTTACTTTTCCTAATTTGGGTATAATATTTGCTCATCACGGCGGAAGCTGTTGCAGGACAAACCAAAAGGCTGAGAACAATGAAAGTCAAGAGGGAGACCCTGTGGTGGATGACTTTTCAATTGACAGGTAGCAGAGTTACATGATGGGGATTTTTTTTAGTTGTGTAACTCTGCTACCGGTCACTGGAAAAATCATCCACCAGAGCCCCCCTGTAGATTGCTCCACACACAGCACCCCTGTACATAGCTCCACACACAGCCCCCTGTACATAGCACCAGACACAGCCCCCCTGTACATAGCACCACACACAGCCCCCCTGTGGATTGCTCCACCCACAGCCCCCCTGTACATAGCGCCAGACAAAGCCCCCTGTACATAGCTACACACACAGCCCCCTGTAGATAGTGCCACACACAGCCCCCTGTAGATAGCTCCACACACAGCCCCACTGTAGATAGCTCCACACACAGCCCCACTGTAGATAGCTCCAGATACAGCCCCACTGTAGATAGTGCCAGATACAGCCCCCGTGTACATAGCGTCAGATAGTCCCCTGTAGATAGCGCCAGACACAGCCCCCTGTACATAGCGCCAGACACAGCCCCCCTGTATATAGTGCCACACACAGCCCCTTGTAGGTTGCACCCATCCCCCCCTTCCAGGAGAAGTCACTGACTTCAATGTCCATATATGGACAGTGTAGTCACTGACTTCTCCTGGAGAGGAATCCCTGGCAACAGGGTCGGGGATTCCGCTTCAGAAGTGAGTGACGTCACTGTGTCCATATATGGACAGTGTGGTCACTCACTACTTCTGTAGTGGAATCCCCGGCCACAGGGTCGGGGATTCCGTTTCAGAAGTGACGTCGCTGTGTCCATATATGGACAGTGCAGTCACTCACTTCTTCTGTAGCGGAATCACCAATCCCCGGCCGGGGATTGGGGATTCCGACTCCTACAGGGAGCAAAAATAGACCCTCCTCCTCCTCCTCAAATGCACTCTGCACTGTGAGGAGGAGGAGGAGGAGGAGGAGGAGGAGAGAGAGCGCGAGCGACGGAAGACACGGGCGTCACTCACCGTCAGAAGAAGGCAGGAGTCTTGCAGCGGTGTTCTCACTGGTGTCGATGACGGCGCGGGAGTGAACCAGTCCAGTCACCGGACCGGTGAGGTCAGGTGACAGGTCAAGTGACTGGACTGGTTCACTCACGGGCCGGCATCGATCCCAGTGAGAACACCGCCGCAAGATTCCTGCCTTCTTCGGATCGCTGCTGCAGTCAGCAGCAATCAGCTGCTCTGATGCAGCGCCCAGCGGGACATTTACAGACCGCCCGGGATGGCGGTGAGAAACCGGGACTGTCCCGCCGGATCCGTGACGGTCGGGAGGTATGGGTTAAATTAGGTAAATTCTTGGGGGTTTTAACTGTCCTGGTACATCAGCTCAATGCATCAGCTACGGACAGTGTCAGGGCGGCTTGTGCTGTGTGATCTCTTTTGCAAGATCACACAGTCTCGTCATCACGGTCTGACAAGAGCTGGAGAGAGACAGAGCGTGCGCGCACGCATTGTTCCGTAGCGGCAGAGCTAATTCACATTCTTCTCTTCTGTTCCGTGGCGGTGGTGTCTGAGCTGTGCGTGCGTGCGCATGCTCTCCTCCTCTCTCCAGCTCGTCAGACAGTGATGACAAGACTGTGTAACCACGTGAGAGCTCACACAGCACAAGCTGCTCTGACACTGTACGTAGCTGCTTGGACAGTTTCAGAGCGCGCGCGCGCTAAGTATCACGACCCCCTGCCCTTTCCATGAAAAGATACACCCTACTGACAATACAGGGGTAATTTACGTATCGGGCAGCAAATCTAACGACACCGATACCTCAAAGACGGAAGAGGCTAGACCGGTAGTTCAAAGTGCCCCAGGGTCTGTGCAGAAGTGCCTATAACATGGTGCACTCAGCTGCACATGTATGGGCTAGTGAAATGCTCTCTTTAAAAGGAATAACAGGATGAGAATGAATATATATATTTTTTTGCACCACTCAAGTAAAAGTACCTCACACCTTTACTATATACAGTATTTACAAAAAAGGATCCGTCCGGATCTCAATCTCATAATCTCCATAATTAAGGGGGATTATCAATTATATATTTATTTTGTAACATCCGCGGTTGCGTACCACAAACTCTTCTCGTCCTGCCGACGCCTTTCTCTCCAGAGATGCCAGCACATGTGGCCGTCCTGTCCCGCAGTGATCACTAGAGTGTGCGTGCGAGCGCAGTTCAGCCTTAAATAGCCAGAGCGCACACGTGTGAGATTGAGCGGATTGCTCCCAGATCACCATGGACTATAAGGGTATGTTCACATGCAAACTCAAAAACGTCTGAAAATACGGAGCTGTTTTCAGGGGAAAACAGCTCCTGATTTTCAGACGTTTTTTTAAGCCACTCGCGTTTTTCACAGCGTTTTTTACGGCCGTTTTTGGAGCGGTTTTCAATAGAGTCTATGAAAAACTGCTCCAAAAACGTCCTAAGAAGTGACCTGCACTTCTTTTTCACAGCCGTTTTTTTACGTGGCCGTTTTTCAATACGGCCGCGAAAAGAAATGGCCCGTCCGAACAGAATGCCACTTTTCCCATTGAAATTAATGAGCAGATATTTGGAGGCGTTCTCCTGATACCTACCCGTGTCAGTCTTTGGTCCCTTGAGTGTTCTCCAGTTCCCAGTGTTCCTGTTCCTGCTACCTGTATCCTGTGCTTCCGTGTTCCTGTGCTGTACAGAGTTGGAGTCGTGTTGTGTCGCCTGCTACACCCGCTGTGTTTCACTGCACCTGCTGTCTGCCTGCTGCAAGAGTTCGATCCGAGCCTAAACCATCGCTACAGTCTGAATTGCCACAGGTACCTTTATCCGAACTGTAGACATTGACTTTGGACCCTGTTTGGCCAGCTGCTATACCACTACGTCCACAAACCCACAGATTGTGACAGTACGTTCAGGCCATGGACCCTGCTGGTCAATCCAAGACTATGACGACGTCATTAGGGATGCGGGCGGATATGCTAGACCTCCGGGCTCGACAGGACCAACTCCTCCAGTCATTGAACATTATTTCACTTTGGTTGGATATGCAAGCTGCTGTTCCTCCTCCTACACCTCGTGGCAGTACGGACCCTCCTCCTACACCTCCTGGCAGAAGACCTGCAGGGTATATTTGAACCAGTGCCAGATCCACTTCAGTCTGTAAGCAAGAGCATTTTCCACCGACTGTGCAAGGGTTGCTTTTATAGTCTCTCCTCACTGGCTGGGGCCTAGCATGGGCGAACCCCATCTGGGAACGACAAGGACAAGAGACCCGTGATTCCCAGGGCTTCCGACGGATATTTCGCATGGTATTTGAGGAACATGGAAGTGTCTCGTCGGCAGCCGCCTCCTTGCTGAACCTTCGCCAGGGAGACACTGCCACGGGTGAGTACGCCATTCACTTCCGCACCCTAGCGGAAGAGTTGTTATGGAACAACGAGGCCTTGGTGGCAACATTTTGGCAGGGACTGTCCCCCGAGATTAAGGATGAGCTTGCCGCCCGAGATTTGCCACCTACCCTGGACGATCTCATTCTTCTGGCTGCCCGGATTGACATAAGGATCTGAGAACGGTTCCAAGAGGCTTGTCGGGAGGACTCATTCTGAGCTCATCTCGTTTTTTGTCCTGTCCAAGGCCGTCAACCCTGTGCTGCTGGGCCTGCCCTGGCTCCGACAACATGCCCCAGTTCTGGACTGGAATTCTGGAGAGGTTCTCCAGTGGGGTTCCGAGTGCCTCAACCGCTGCCTGGGTCAGATCCATCCGGCCCAGTCTCCTCAGTCTCAGTCATTGGCAGGATTGCCTTCCCACTACTCACAGTTTGCAGATGTTTTTAGCAAGAGGGAGGCGGAGACGCTGTCTCCACACCGGGCGTATGACTGCCCTATTGATCTGGTTCCTGACGCATCCCTTCCCCATGGAAGGGTATACCCTCTCTCTTTGCCGGATACTCAGTCTATGTCCGCCTATATTAAGGAGAATTTGGAGAGGGGTTTCATATGGAAATCCTCCTCTCCGGCCAGGGCTTACAACCTAATCCGGATTCGCCAGGGTGACTAATGGAAGATGGCATTTAACACTCGAGACTGGCATTACGAATACCTGGTAATGCCCTTCGGTCTGTGTAACGCTCCCGCGATCTTCCAAGAGTTCGTCAAGGACATCTTCCGAGATCTGCTCTACGTCTGTGTTGTGGTTTATCTCAATGACATTCTGATTTTTTTTCCCCCAGATCCAGTGACTCATCAGAGACATGTCCGTCAAGTTTTGCTGCGATTAAGGGAGAATCACCTGTATGCCAAGCTGGAGAAGTGCGTGTCCTGCATCATCTCGGTCAATCCTCTGCAAGTTAAAGACATCCCTCTGGGGAGGACTTTTGTGCGTCTGGCAGACAGGAGAAGAATCCTCCGCTGGGAAAACTGCTCTAAACTGGCAGGTCACGCGGGTGTCCGTAAGACCAGAGACCTGATTGCCCGTCAGTTCTGGTGGCCCACGCTGCCCAAAGACATCATGGACTTTGTCTCCTGCTGCACGGTGTGCGCAGCAAACAAAGTTGCTCACTCCAAACTGACTGGCCTGCTCCAGCCGCTGCCTGTGCCCAATGCTCCCTGGCAGCATATTGCAATGGACTTAGTCACGGATCTGCCTCCCTCGGCTGGATGCAGTACGGTCTGGGAGGTGGTGGACGGATTCTCAAAGACGGCTCACTTTGTTCCACTGACCGGCCTACCTTCTGCTTATCGACTGGCTAACCTCTTCATCCAACGCATCTTCCGCCTGTACGGCTTACCTCTGCATGTCGTGTCTGATCAGGGGGGGGGTTCAGTTCACCTCAAAGTTCTGGAGGGCTCTCTGTTAACTCCTCAATATAAAGTTGGAGTGCAACGGCCAAGTTGAGAGGATCAATCAGATCATGGAGAACTACTTACAACAGTTCATCTCCAGGCAGCATGATGACTGGGTGCAGCTTCTCCCTTGGGCCGAGTTCTCCTATAACAACCCCACAAGTGAGTCCACTGCTTCTACACCGTTCCTTATTGATTAAGGGTCAACATCCACGAATTCCTCTCCCTGTGTCTGCTTCGTCCCAGGTGCGTGCAGCGGACTCTGCATTCCAGGACTTTCTACGGATCTGGCAGCAAACCCACTCCACTATTCTACTGGCGGTCGATCGCAAGAAGCGAAAGGCAGATACGAGGAGGAGAGAGCCGCCGAAGTTTCTTCCAGGTACCAAGGTCTGGCTGTCCTCAAGAAATATCCGGCTGAGGGTGCTGTCATGCAAATTCGCTCCCAGATTCCTCAGACCCTTTGAGATCCTGCAGCCCGGTCTCTCATAAGCTTCGGCTGCTCGTTACCCTCCGGATCCCTAACTCCTTTCACCGGTCTCTTCTGAAACCGATGGTCCTGAACCGCTACTCTAAGACTCTTAGCCCTGCAGTTTCTCCCAGCGGTTCAGCCGAGATATTTGAGGTTAAGGAGATCCTAGACACCAAAAAAGTAAGAGGAAGAACCATTTATTCAGTAGATTGGAGGGGGTTTGGTCCAGAGGAGAGGTCCTGGGAGCCAGAAGAGAATGTTAATGCTCCAACCCTCATTAAGAAGTTTCTCTCTTTCTGGTCTCAAGAAGAGGGGGGATACTGCAACGTCCGCGGCCGCTGACCACAAACTCTTCTCGTCCTGCCGACGCCTTTCTCTCCAGAGATGCCAGCACATGCGGCCGTCCTGTCCCACAGTAACCACTAGGGTGCGCGCACGAGTTCAGTACAGCCTTAAAGAGCCAGAGCACACACACCTGTGAGATTGAGCTCATTGCTCCCAGATCACCCTGGACTATAAGGGCCCTGCCCCTTCTTTCATTGCCTGAGCGTTGTTTTGTACCTACCCGTGTCATTTTTTGCAAATGTTCCCTTGAGCGTTCTCCAGTTCCCAGTGTTCCCGTTCCTACTACCTGTATCCCGTGTTCCTGAGCGGTACAGAGTTGGAGTCGTGTCGCCTGCTACACCCGCTGTGTTTCACCGCACCTGCTGTCTGCCTGCTGCCAGAGTTCCATTTGAGCCTAAACCATCGCTACAGTCTGAATTGCCACACGTACCCTTATCCGAAGTATAGATATGGACTTTATACCCTGTTTGGCCAGCTGCTATGGCGGTACAGCCCAGTGACTCCACGTACACACTGATCGTGAGATATATATATATATATATATATATATATATATATATAAAAATAAAATGCTTTCATAGGCTCATGAAAAAAGATTACCAGTAATCAATCTTTTACCATTTCACCCATGACAGCACCCCTGCGGATGTACAATAGAATAGAAGTCAAGTATTTAAGATGGGACTACGGCTTGTAGGACTTTACTACCAAAGGTTAGGTCAGAGGCTCTATGCAGCTGTAAGCATTAAGGCTTAAAGAGAACCTTTCACCTGCCCATACATATGCAGCTAAGTGCAGCATATAATAGGCAGGGCTGCACAATCCCTGGGGCACTTTACATTCTTTTCCTACCCTCTACCGATATTTAGATATTGGTGCCGATATATTTGGCGCCCGATATTTAGATAACCCCCTGAACAGTCAATGGGGCATGTAATTGGCAAGGGGGCGTGTAACATCGCTGTGGCACTGTCTGATTGGAGGAGGGTAGGAAAAAAATGTAAAGTGCCCCAGGATTTGTTCAGCCCTGCCTATTACATGCTGGACATGTATAGGCAGGTGAAAGGTTCTCTTTAACCCCTTCGTGACATTTGTCGTAAGTATACGTCATGGAAAACCAGTGCTTCCCACAAAATGACGAATACTTATGACAAATGGATGGCACCGGCTAAGAAGCGGAGTCAGTCAGTGCCATCATCCCAGGATGTCAGCCGTATCTTACAGCTGACACCCTGCTGTTATGGCAGAGACCAAAGTTAACTTCGATCCCCGCCATTAACCCCTTAAATGCAGTGGGTTGTTTTTTTTTACTATTTTCAAACTTTAGGCCTAAAAATCCCAAAATAGCAAAAAGGAGGAGGTATATAAAAATAATAAAAAAAAAAAAAAAAAAAAAAAAAGGAGAAACCTGCATTGTCTATGGAAAAAAACATCACAAAAATCACGTTGCTAGCCCAACAAATAAAAAAAAGTTATAGCCGTTTAATGAACACATGCTAAAAATGGCTAAACTGTGTCTGGTCCTGAAGGCGCAAAATAGCCTGGTCCTGAATCAGATAAATTAAGAAAAATGCAAATTTTTGCCATTTTTCACTAAATTTGTGTTTTTCACAATTAAATACTAAATGTACCGAGCAAATTCCAACAGTAACAAAGTCCAATGTGTCACGAGAAAACAATCCCAGAATCACTTGGATAGGTAAAAGGATTCCGAAGTTATTACCACATAAATTGAAACACGTCAGACTTGAAAAATGAGGCTCTGTCAGGAAGGTCAAACGTTGGCCAAAGCGGGAAGGTGTTAAGGAAGGTGTGAGGGGATCTCCATGTAGCAGCCCTGCATATCTGATTTGGGGATGCCTCTGCTTCCTCAGCCTAGGAAGTAAATACAGCCTTAGTGAAGTGAGCTCCAAGGAACTCTGGAGTCTGGATCTTTTGATTAACATAAGCTAAAATGTATGGCTTGTTTAATCCATCTAGCTATTGTAGCTCTACTGGCTGCCAAACCCTTATTAGTACCCTGGAATTTAAGTGAACTTTAGGTACTGAACCAGGCATCTTCTTACATCCAGGCAGTTAAACTATTGTGCCTTAGGAGTTAGGGGAATAACAGGAGGAGGGGAGTACAATCTCTTGATGTTGATGGAATGGAGATACTACTTTGGGAAGGAAACCTGGTAAAGTCTTCATGATCACTAACAGCAGAGTATATGGAGGAAAAGCACAGAGAGCTTGTATATCACTCACTCTACGGGCCGAAGTAATAGCTAATTGAAACATCATCGCGAGTGTCAGCATCTTAAGGGTCATGGGTTCAACAGGTGAAGTTATCATAGCCGTGAGAACAGTGTTTAAATCCCACTGAAGACCTAATCTAGGGTTTGACAAAAGGAAAGTGATTCCACAGCACTGGACCACCAAAGGGGTGCACGCCTCTACAGGACCTGGTCCACGGTCTTCAATATCGGGCAAACAAGAATGGACAAGGAGGCAGCATTTCCAAAATAACAGCCTTTCAATTTTTTTGGGTTCCTAAATTCCATCGGTGAGGACAATAAGTTTACGATGGAATCTTCGACCCAAAGTTGAAATGGATACCCTTATCTATAGGTTGGGTGATATGGTATAGATCACTAACTAGCTTAAGGCCACTTACCGCAATAGCTTATTGTGATACTATAGTCAACACCCTCGGCAGATGGTGGAATCACTGCCCTTCAGCCAAATGCTATGGGTTAAACGGATAGTAGCAGAACCCCAACACCTTACACCACGCCTTGATGCGTTCCACCGGACTCAATAGCCGGTTTCGACGCCATTTTGGAGCATGCGCAGTGGAGACGCGCGAACACTACACACTGGTTATATGGAGAGATCGTAAACAGTAAGTTTATAGATCTAAATTAATCTATAATTGGCCCCTGCTGGTTTTATGAGTAATCCTATTATGTACTGATTATCCATTTTTCACGGTGTATGTTCACTTTGCTTTTGATATTTCGATATCCATATATGTCTGTTTGAAGATTCATTATTGCACCATGTTTATAATGTCTGGAATACACTATTATAATCACAGTTTTATACATTTAATGAGAATTGTACAGTCAATTGTTATATTGCTAACTGATGTACGCACTTCCTATATATACTTGGCACCATTTTGAGTTTGTTATGGCTTGAGAAAGGTTCCTGTTGAACCGAAACGTTGCTGTTTTTTCTGAGGTGAATAAATCCACTTTGCTTTTCATCTGACTTGAAGTCCTGGTGCCGTCTCTGTGTTCTATGCTTTTTTCTATTTAAAAAAAAAAGGGGGAATTGATTCATCCCCGGGTGACGAGCACATGGCCTGATTTTCTGCTATTGTGGAGTGCTGTGTTCATCTATTTGCAGGACTGTATATATATATATATATATATATATATATACACATACATACACACACACACACTACCGTTCAAAAGTTTAGGGTCACTTAGAAATTTCCTTATTTTTGAAAGAAAAGCACAGTTTTTTTCAATGAAGATAACATTTAATTAATAAGAAATATACTCTATACATTGTTAATGTGCTAAATGACTATTCTAGCTGCAAACGTCTGGTTTTTCATGCAATATCTACATAGGTGTATAGAGGCCCATTTCCAGCAACAATCACTCCAGTGTTCTAATGGTACATTGTGTTTGCTAATTGTGTTAGAAGGCTAATGGATGATTAGAAAACACTTGAAAACCCTTGTGCAATTATGTTAGCACCGCTGTAAACAGTTTTGCTTTTTAGAGTAGCTATAAAACTGACCTTTCTTTGAGCTAGTTGAGAATCTGGAGCATTACATTTGTGGGTTCGATTAAACTCTCAAAATGGCTAGAAAAAGAGCTTTCATGTGAAACTCGACAGTCTATTCTTGTTCTTAGAAATGAAGGCTATTCCATGTGAGAAATTGCCAAGAAACTGAAGATTTCCTACAACGGTGTGTACTACTCCCTTCACAGGACAGCACACATAGGCACTAACCAGAGTAGAAAGAGAAGTGGGAGGCCCCGCTGCACAACTGAGCAACAAAACAAGTACATTAGTCTCTAGTTTGAGAAATAGACGCCTCACAGGTCTTCAACTGGCAGCTTCATTAAGTAGTACCCGCAAAACGCCAGTGTCAACGTCTACAGTGAAGAGGCGACTCTGGGATGCTGGCCTTCAGGGCAGAGTGGCAAAGAAAAAGCCATATCTGAGACTGGCTAATAAAAGGAAAAGATTAATATGGGCAAAAGCACACAGACATTGGACAGAGGAAGATTGGAAAAAAGTGTTATGGACAGACGAATCGAAGTTTGAGGTGTTTGGATCACACAGAAGAACATTTGTGAGACGCAGAACAACTGAAAAGATGCTGGAAGAGTGCCTGACGCCATCTGTCAAGCATGGTGGAGGTAATGTGATGGTCTGGGGTTGCTTTGGTGCTGGTAACGTGGGAGATTTGTACAAGGTAAAAGGGATTTTGAATAAGGAAGGCTATCACTCCATTTTGCAACGCCATGCCATATCCTGTGGACAGCGCTTGATTGGAGCCAATTTCATCCTACAACAGGACAATGACCCAAAGCACACCTCCAAATTATGCAAGAACTATTTAGGGAAGAAGCAGGCAGCTGGTATTCTATCTGTAATGGAGTGGCCAGCGCAGTCACCAGATCTCAACCCCATAGAGCTGTTGTGGGAGCAGCTTGACCGTATGGTACGCAAGAAGTGCCCATCAAGCCAATCCAACTTGTGGGAGGGGTTTCTGGAAGCATGGGGTGAAATTTCTCCCGATTACCTCAGCAAATTAACAGCTAGAATGCCAAAGGTCTGCAATGCTGTAATTGCTGCAAATGGAGCATTCTTTGACGAAAGCAACGTTTGAAGGAGAAAATTATTATTTCAAATAAAAAATCATTATTTCTAACCTTGTCAATGTCTTGACTATATTTTCTAGTCATTTTGCAACTCATTTGATAAATATAAGTGAGTTTTCATGGAAAACACAAAATTGTCTGGGTGATCCCAAACTTTTGAACGGGGTGTGTGTGTGTGTGTGTGTGTGTGTGTGTGTGTGTGTGTATATATGTATGTATGTATGTATTGTAGCAGTGCAGCTACTGGACAGTGCAGAACCTCCGGTTGTAAGCTACCAGGGAACATGTACAGCAGAGAGGGTTTTCTCTGCTGTTGCTTGGTTGGAACGCCTGGAATAGGGCCTGGTTTGCTGAAGGAGTGTGAAGAAGGGCGGGCTTCCACTCCATACAGACAGTCCATGTCTTGGGCTGTCTGATGAGCCTAGGTAGGCTTCACCTGAGGTGGCTCTTTAATTGAGGTGTGTGCTATTCACACAGGGCTCTCAGTCTGGGGAAGACAGGTATGCTAGCCTGTGAGAGTCACCAACGTGTAAGGTGCAAACTGCCTATGTTTTGAGGTGCTGGGCACAAGGCTCAGTGTCTCGTAGTGAGGGACACTGAATGTGTTAGAGGCTGGACGGCCTGGGGTTTATTTTGTATAGTTTATGTTGTAACACTGCTTGCTGTGGTGAAGACAATAAAGCTAGCTGTGGGGACCACTTAGCACACAGGATCGCCATCTCCAGGGTGAGATGGCTGGCACACATATAAAGTTCACTCCAACTCATTGAATAGAAGCTTAAACCAGCCGCAGCTAACTTTATTGTCTTCACCACAGCAAGCAGTATTACAATAAAAAAAACATACAAAATAAACCCTAGGCTGTCCAGCCTCTAACACATTGTGTCCCTCACTACGAGACACTGAGCCTGGTGCCCAGCACCTCAAAACATAGGCAGTTTGTACCTTACATGTTGGTGACTCACAGGCTAGCATGCCTGTCTTCCCCAGACTGAGAGCCCTGTTTGAACAGCACACACCTCAATTAAAGAGCCACCTCAGGTGAAACCTACCTAGGCTCATCAGACAGTCCAAGACATGGCCTGTCTGTATGGAGTGGAAGCCCGCCATTCTCCTTCACAGTCCTTCAGCAAACCAGGCCCTATTTCGGGCTTTACACCCAAGCAACAGCAGAGAAATCCCTCGATGCTGTACATGGTTGCTTAAAACCTGACAGTTTCTGCACTGTCCAGTAGCTGCACTGCTACAATATATATAGTGTATATATGGGGGTGTGTGTGTAATATATATATATATATATATATATATATATATATATATATTTCTGCAGAAACTAGCAGAAATTCTGCTGCAGAAAAAAAAGCACCATTTCCTGCGTTTTTTACTGGAGAAAACGGTGTGTATTTTGCTGCGTTTTTCACAATGTGATGGGGACGTCTCCTCTGAAAAACACAGCAATTCAGTCCACTATCCGCAGCAGGAATTGAGATGATGCGGCACGAAAAATTCGCACAGCGGGACAAAATTTCTGGTCGAAAATTTTACGCAGTGTCTGGATGGGATTTGTTAAATCTCACTCACTTTGCTGCTACTGTATTCTGCGTATTTCCCGGGCAGAAAATTTGCAGCAATTCCATTAAGTGTGGACAAGCCCTAAAACCGTAGCAGCAGAGTAGATTAGATGTGAATAATTCTCATCACACGCTGCGTAAGTGAGAAGCGGAAAAGAAAGCTCTGATATTGACCCGAGGTGCGTTTTTTTTAATTTCGCAGCATGTTAATTGTATTTGCGTAAATACTGCTTATTTGTTTTTCGGGTTTTCCCCATTTAATTCAATGGGAGGTAAAACCCACAACAGATAGCAGATGTTATGTAAAAACGCAATTTATAAAAAATAAAAATCTTATACTTGCCCAGAATTCTGTTTCTTCGTCCAGGCCGGCCTCCTGGGATGAAGTTTCATCCCATGTGACCACTGCAGCCAATCACAGGCTGCAGCAGTCATATGGGATAAAATGTCATCCCAGGGCTGCAGTGTAGTGACGCTGTATAGAACTATATACAAGGGGGGAGTGGTGTGTGGCACTATCTATAAGGAAGGGAGCGCTGTGTGGCACTATCTATAGGGGGGCTGTGTGTGTGTGGCGCTATCTACAGGAGGGTGTGTGTGGTGATATGTACAGGGGGATGTGTGTGTGTGTGTGTGTGTGTGTCACTATCTACAGGGGGATGTGTGTGTGTGTGTGGCGCTATCTACATGGGGGGTTGGCGCTATCTGCAGGGGGCACTGTGTATGTGGTGCTTTACTTTACAGTGTGTGACACAATTATAGTCAGGGGCGCAGTGCATGGTGATATTATATTTAGGGGCTGCAGAAATGAGTCATGGCCGGGAGAGGTCTTCATGAGCGCTGGATCGGATGGAGAAGGAGAGGAAAAAAAACTACTAGCATCTAAGACGTTGTCACCTGTGAGTCACTAGATATATAGAGAATCTGTCACCTCTCCTGACATGTTTATTATAGGAAATCCTTGTATTTCACAAAGTCTTTCTGCAGTCCAGGACTGATAGACAATTCCCCTTGTGAGGAGGACGTGTCCCTGCACAGTGTGATCCTGTCCGTATGTAGGGTCACAGCCCTTTGACAAGGGGAATCATAACACTAATTTTTTAATGCTTGCCCAAAAAGGTAGTCTTAAAAATAGTTGCGGCACGGCAGCGGTGCGGAAGTGGGGCACCAAGTTTGGGTAACAGCCCAGGGCCCATGGTCTACTTAATCTGCCACTGTATATCCGTTCACACAGAACAGATTCATTACATCGCCTACAATATTATGCGTTTGCTTCTAGCAAGTAGGATAATATTTGGAGAGAAATTTGTTTACACTATTCCATTGTTACCAGTTAATAAAAAAGTGTTTGGGTATTTATACATTAGGATAAGATTATATCTCCACGTTATGAATTTTGCATCTATCTGGATGTACACATCAGACTGTATGCATCACCTGTTGACTTATGGTCACATAACCTAGTGGTGGGTATTGTCATTTTTCCGATCGTTCCCCTCCCTTTATTTCCTTGGTCCTGTGGTTTCTTAGTGTAATACGGACCTTCTAGTCGATTCCCTTGATCGTCGCTTTGCAGCCAATCAGGGATAACCAGTTGTTTATATTTTGATTATCCCCTTGCCATCTTCTAAGATGGCCGCCTCGACAGTTAGTGACTTACTGCGCATGCGCGGGAAGTACACAGCGTAATCTCGCTGGATTTCGCGATGTACTGATTCATTAGACAGGTCTCTATTCACATGTGAGACATGCATAGTTGTGATACAGGGACGCCGAATGTAATGTTCGATCAGCTCAAATTCCCCCGACAGCTGCATCCACGAGTCGGCAGAAAGGTCCTGTTGGACTGAAACGTTGCATGGGTGATTAAAGGCTGTTATAATTTTGGAAGTGCTGCCTCCTTGTCCATTCTTGCTAGCCTTCTCTAGGATTAAACCCTAGATTAGGCAGTCAGGAGTCTCCTGACCCAGGGGTGTTCAGCCAACCTAAAGTCAAAAAAGGAACTCCAAGCAGGGATCTGGACCTTTAAGGTGTTTGGCTTGAAGTTTTTATTCAGTCCAGTCTGGAGAAAACCTAAAATTAAAATGGATATCTGGTTTAGCTAGAGGACCCACAAATTTAGTAAAATGTTCTCCAGACTCTCAAGTTACCTCTGATATATATTGGCTTCCTGCTGGCTAGCAGAGAACAAAATGACACTCTGAGAACCCTCTTTTCCTAAGCATTATCCTTTCAGTGTTTCCAATCTGTCAGATGGGACAGGAGATCTGGTATGGTTGGTAGAATCCAAGGTTGTTTGGAGGACATTCTCCTCAACCATGTGAAATCAGGGTCTCTTCACCCAGAAGGCTCCATCACTGGACAAACGCGTCTGCTGCTGTTGGGTAGTCTGTGGGATGTAGGAAAAAAAAAAAAAATCTAAATCCCTGGAAGCAAACAGGTCTATTGAGGGAAAACCCCATTTGTCTTCTGAAAAATCTCTGAATTTAGTGACCACTCTGAATGGAGTAACCTCTTTCTGTTCAACCCCTTTCCCGCTGCAGCCACTTTTGACTTTCCTGATAGAGCCTCATTTTTCAAATCGGACATGTGTCACTTTATGTAAATAACTTTGGATTGATTTTACCTATCCAAGCGATTTGGAAACTGCTTTCTCATGACACTGTAAAGGATCTGCCAGACACAGCTTCTGTGTCGACGCCCGTGGTTAGTCAGTCTGCACTGGCTCCTAAGTCTGATCGAGTGACCCCTCCTTCTACCAATCAGGCTGGGAGGCTGAGGATTGGGAGAGCCTATCACAGCCTGGCCAGCCGGAGCTAGCTCCCGCCCTCTGTCTATTTATACCTTCACTTCCTGCTCCTCCGTTGCCTGTGATTCTGTCTGTTTCCTGGCTCTGCTGCTGCTGCTTGTACTTTTGTCCTCTGCTCCATATAGACCCTGGCTTACTGACTACTCTCCTGCTCTGTGTTTGGTACCTCGTACACTCCTGTTTTGACTCGGCTCGTTCACTACTCTCCTGCTCTGCATTTGGTACCTCGTACACTCCTGGTTTGACTCGGCTCGTTCACTACTCTTGTTGCTCACGGTGTTGCCGTGGGCAACTGCCCCGTTCCCCTTGCATCTGTGTACCCTTGTCTGTCGTGCACATAGTGAGCGTAGGGACCGTCGCCCAGTTGTACGCCGTCGCCTAGGACGGGCCGTTGCAAGTAGGTAGGGACTGAGTGGCGGGTAGATTAGGGCTCACCTGTGTCTCTCTACCCCGGCATTACAGACACAAAATAGTTGCTTATTAACATTTCCCATATGTCTACTTTATGTTGCCATCGTTTTTTTGAACATCCTTTTATTTTTCTAGGACGTTACAAGGCTTAGAACTTTAGCAGAAATGTCTCAAATTTAAGAAAATTTCAAAAGGCTATTTTTACAGGGAACAGTTCAGTTGTGAAGTAGCTTTGATAGACTCATACAATACAAATCCCCATAAATCCCATTTTAAAAACTGCATCCTTCAAAGGATTCAAAACAGCATTTAGAAAGTTTCTTAACCCTTTAGGCATTTCACAATATGGCCCGATTGCGCTAATGGACGGAAGCACTGGCCTCAGAAGCAATGGTGCACCTAGAGGAAGTTGGAGCCTTCTTTTTATTAGATTATATATTAGGAAAAATGTCAGGTTTGAAAAGGTCTTGTGATGCCAAACCAAAGGAAACATTTTTTTTTTTAATATAAAGACCACCCCATTTTAGAAACTACACCCCACAAGGAATTAATCTAGGGGTGTAGTGAGCATTTTGACCCCACAGGTGTTGTTCGAATTTGGACGTGAAAACGGAAAGAAATTTCCAATAAGCTGTTGTTTTAGCTAAAAAAAAAAAAGACAACCAAACAACAACTTCCACAAGGAATAAAGTAGAAAGCACCCCCCACCATTTGTAAAGCAACTTCTCCAGAGTATGGAAATACCTAATGTGTGGTGATAAACTGCTGTTTGGGCACATGGCAGGGCTCAGTAGGGAAGGAGCGCCATTTGGAGCGCAGATTTAGCTGGATTGGTTTCTCTACACTTTTGCAAAGCCCCTAAGGTACGAGTACAGTGGAAACTCCCCAAAAGGGACTCAATTTAGGAAACTACACCCATTGAGGAATTAATCTAGGGGTGTAACAAGCATTTTGATCCCACAGGCGTTTTACCAGAAATTAGTGTACACTCGATGTTGGGGTAAAAATGCCAATTTATCCTAAATATACCAATATGTGATGCCCAGCTTGTGCCACCATGAAAAGACAGCGGTTTAATTATTATGCTGTGTTTCACGGTTTTAGAAACACCCTACATGTGGCCCTAATCTTTTGCCTGGACATTCGAACAGGCTCAGGAGTGAAAGCGTATTAATTTGGCGACTTACACAGTATTGGTTCACAATTGCAGTGCTCTGATGTGAAATAATAAAAGAAAACTCTGAGGAGTGACCACATTTTTGGAAACTACACCCTTCAAGGCATTTATTAAGGGGTGTAGTGAGCATTTTCACCCCACAGGTCTTTCCACAATAAATGCGCTGTGAATGTTACAAAGTAAAAACTGCAATTTTTCCCTAGATATGCTATTTCAGTGGCAAATATGTCATGCCCAGCTTGTGCCACTGGAGAGACACCCCAATAATTGTTAAAAGGGATCTACCGGGTATGGCAATGCTATATATGTGTAAGTAAACTACTGTATGGGCACAGTGTAGAGCTCAGAAAGGAGGCAAAGCCATCTGGATATTGAAGCGCAGAATTTGCTTGGTAGTAGTATTGTTTGGAGTATTACTAGTATTTCAGTTTATAGTGTGTGGGCATATGTAAGTTGGGCAGATACCAAATATGTATGGTTTATATATATTTTTTTAAAGGAGGACTTGATAAGAGGGAAAAAGGGTGATTGTGTTTTATTTTATTACTTGAAACTTATTTTATTACAACTTTTTTCATCTCACTACAGGGCTTGAAGGTCTAACGATCTGATTTATGTTCTAACACATTGCACTGCTTATGTAGTGCAATGTATTAGAACGGTCAGTCGTTCACTGACAGCAAGCAGATTAGGCTCTGCCTTTGGGCTGGGCCTAACCTGCTACCGTAATTCCAGACCAGTAGGCTGTTAGGCCTTTTGTTGCCATAGCAGCCATCAGCACCCTTACGATCGCATGCGCGGCCGATTTGGCTACAAACTACTAAAAAGCAGTCGCTGCGTCTAAGGGAACAGAGTTTGCTCCGGTCCTTACCGTTACAGCAGGGTGTCAGCTGTAACATACAGCTGACACCCGCCAGCTTCTGAGCTCGCGCCATCTTCCGGTCAGTGCCGGAAACATTTTAGGCCCCGCCTAGACTTCCGTACTAGGCAAACCGGGAGGCCAGTGTTAGGCCTCCGGTTGCCATTGCAGCCATCGACACCGGTGATATTGTCGCTGGGGTGGCCATTGGCTACAAACACTTTAAATGCAGGGGTCTCTTTTAAAAGCTGCATTTAAGGGCTTAATGGCGGGGATCGGAGCACACTTCGCTCCCCGCCATTACAGCACGGTGTCAGCTGTAACATACAGCGGACAGCCGGGAATGACGGCACGGACTCAGCTTCCGAGCCCGTGTCGTCAATTTGTAGGAAGCACTGGCTTTCCATGACGTATCCATACGACAAATGTCAGGAAGGGGTTAAGAAGTCTGCCACCTTGTTGTCCCTTCCTTTTAGATGGACAGCTGAGAGGGGGAATAAATGTAGTTCTGCCAGTGAATATATCGGAGGATAAATTAAAATCAGTGGGATCGATCTGGTCCCTGATGGTTTATATACGCAACTGCTATCGTATTGTCGGAGTAGATCTTTCAAATCCGACCCGAAATTGTTAGTATGAAGTTTTTCAAAACCGGAAAAACTGCTACTAGCTCCTTGAAGTTGGAAGACTTTTGAGAGGTCTGGCGTTCCCACTGACCCTGGATAAAAGAGGAGTCGCAGTGAGCTCCCCAACCCCAAGGACTTGCATCCGTGGTTATATTGACTGTAGGAGTTTTTCTCCTGAAAGATGTCGTATGCCCCAAATAAAGTTCCGAGACCCTGTCAATCAGAGGTTGGATCCTCCCTTGTGGAAGGAAGGACGTCTGCCTGGAGGAGTCTAGAAGAGGGAATCAGATTTGACTTTAAATTGAAGTTTCACCCCAAACTTAATAGGATAGTTCGCTCTATCTGAAGTGTCAGAGTCTGAGCGGATTCTGCTATTATTAAGAAATCGTCCAGATAAGGAATCAGGAGGATGTCCCTCGTCCTGACGTAGGATATCGTCTCCGCAATCAACTTGGTGAAGACCCTTGGGGCTTGTGAAATGCCAAAGGAAAGGCCTCTGTACTGAAGGTGGAATAAGGAGTTGTCGAGGGTCACTGCGACCAGTAGATATTTTTGGTGAAACTTGCCTATTGGGAAATAATATGCATCTCCAGATCTAAAGATGGCATCACAAAGTCCTTGAAACGAAGATTTATAGTTGATGGAATACACTCTATGTGAAAGTTTTTGTAGACTAGGTACGTATTTAGTTTTTTTAGATTTAGGCTGGGTTCACACGAGCGTGGCGTTTTTGCGCACACAAAACCGCTGCGTTTTGCGTGCGCGAAAAACAACTTACCAGCTCCGTGTGGCAGCAGCATATGATGCGTGGCTGCGTGGTTTTCGCGCAGCCGCCATCATTATGACACTCCATTTGGATGTTTGTAAACAGAAAAGCACGTGGTGCTTTTCAGTTTACATTCATCGTTTTGATAGCTGTTGCGCGAATCACGCAGTTCGCACGGAAGTGCTTCCGTGCAGCATGCATGGTTTTCACGCACCCATTGACTTCAATGGGTGCGTGATTCTAGCAAAACGGCGAAAGAACGGACATGTCGTGACTTTTTTTCAGCGGACTCACGCGGAGTAAAAATCACGCACATGTCCACACGGCCCCATAGACTAATATAGGTCCGTGCGACGCGCGTGAAAATCACGTGCGTTGCACGGACGTAATTACCGTTCGTCTGAATGAAGCCTTATGATGACTCTGTATTTCCCTTCTGGTTTCTTTACTAGAAATAGACGGGAATAAAAGAGAACGGGACCGGAATCAGAACCCCTTTTTTTTTTTAGAAGTGAAAAAATTTCTGACTCTACGGCTATATCTCTTTTTCTAGATGTCTAAAGTTTTGCAGCAAGGAACATGTCTGGGGGAAAGGACTTTAACTCTAGAACATATACCGTTCTTATAATGCCCATGATCCACAGTTTCACAGAGATCTCTTCCCAATTTTGGTAAAACAGGGATAGTCGACCCCCTACCGTGGTTCTTCTGGCGTCATTGTTGGTGATCCTTGTTTTTTGGGTCATTCTGAGGACTGAAAAGGAAGCCCTTGTTCTTCTTCGGAAACTTTGAGAACTTGAAATCCTGTCCCCTTGGATTAGGTTTTTCATTGAACCTTCTGGGACGAAGTGATTCAATTTGTTTCCCTTGAGTAGGCATCCCCTTTTTTTCTCTCAGAGGCCTTTTCTAATAAATCATCTAGCAAGGACCCAAACAAAAAATCCCCAGAACAGGGAATGGAGCACAGCCTCCTGTCAAGTCTATGTGGACCCACTAAACCGCTCCGCCGTAGCAGAGTAGAAGCTGGCCAAAACAGTCAATAATAGTTTTTAGGGCAAGAGCACCTGAATAGAAGATTAGGCAGACACTTGGCGTGGCAGACCCTTGGCACAGATGACGCTCTCGACTCAGACACTAGACTTCGCACTGGAACAAGCACAATTACTGGTTATGGGAACACAGGATACAACGAAGGTACCATTTGCAATAACGACCATGGGCAGCCAACGCTCAGGCAAAGAGGAAGAGGGCAGAGCCCTTTTTATAATTCAGGGTGTGTTGGGACTGGGAACATATTACAGGTGCGTGTGCTGGCCCTTTAAGGCCGGGGACGGGCGCACGCACCTTAAGAAATACTATAGAGCAGTGCAGCTGCATGTGCTGAACGTCTCCGAAGAGAGAGACGCTGGCAGGAGTTCATAGGTCTGCAGTTGACAGCGACCAATACACCTCCCTTTTGAGCCTACGTCCCCCTTTTAAGTCTTTAAAATTCAGCTAGGAGGGCTATCTAGTTAAAGGACTGCTGATCTAGCGGAGGGGCAGAATCTACCGAGGCGTCAGTCAAAAAAATCTGCTTCCTTCGGCCCCATGCACACTTAAAAATGCTCCGTAATACGGTCCGCAAGTACAAACCAATTCAATTCTATTGGCCGCAGACACCTTTCCGCATCGCTACAGACGGGTGTCTGTGCCGTGAATTATGGAGCATGTCCATTCTTTCTTATTTTGTAAATGTGGGCGGCCGTCAGCATGGGGCCTTAGAACTTTGAGAGGGGAGAGAATCTGCTCTCTGGAAGTTTTATCCCTGAACTAAACTTTAAAGATCTCGCCACACAAGTGGCTGCAAGATCTGGCTTGAAAGCCCCCGTAGAAGCTTCCCAAGTTCTTTTTAGATAGTAATCCACCTTCCTATCCATAGGGTCAGAGAGGGAACCAAGATCCTCAAAAGCTAAAGCATTTTCCCTTGACATTTTTGCAATTGGAGCGTCAAGTCTAGGGGTACTATTTCAATCTCCACAGACCTTCTCCTTAAAAGAATATTTCCTTTCTATTAGGGTTTTTCAACTCCCTTTTAATGAGACTTGGTACATTTTTATTGATAGGAAAAGTGCTTTGCTTTCTAGACCCTAAACACTCAAACATTATCTCCTGGACAGAACAGGGTTCTTTGGGGTCTTCAATATTTATTGTTGCTCCTACATTTTTTTTTAGGAGCTGATCCACATCTTTAGCGAAAAATATATATTTTTTTACTTTCCACCCCAGTAAGAGGAATCATCTGAAGAGCTCAGCTCTCCTTCTAATGGAAAATTATCTTCACCAGAAGAATCTGATAAATTTATCCGACTGGAAGAGGTAGATGGTTGAGCTCTCATTTTCCTTAGGCCCTTTAGGGAATTCCTGACTTCGGCCCTTACGATATCTTTTATGCTATATGCCAGGCTTGTAGATTCTTCAGTGAGAATTTTATCTTCACAGTTCTGACAGTCTCTTTTATTGTAGGAAGCTGCTAATTTCTTATTACTGAACAGCACATTTTTTTTTATTGCGGGTTTCATCCAATTTTTTCCTGGGGCCCTCTCTGGTCTAAACATAGTGTACAAGAAAGGGCACAGTATTAGCAAAAAGGTTCCTCGTCTTACCCTTTGTAAGTCCTGCCGCCTTCTCAAGTACCAGACTGGAAGATCTTGTGGCATCCGAGCGGTGAGCGTGTCCTGCTGCTGTTTCTGGCATCATGGAAGAAAGTAGCGGAGGAAGTAGCTACATGTTCTTTAGGCCCTAAATAGGCCATGGATTGGCTGGGGAGGCCCTCTAGCTCTGACACTGTAAGCATCTCCTCTCCCCTACTTCATGGGATGTAGAGAACGTCACCCCGCCAGAAGTGACGTCCTGCAGCAACTGTAAGTTGTCCCAGAGTGTGCTTGAAGCTGCCGAATGCCAGGTCATGCGTTCCAGCTCCACCCAGGGAACTGAGCATGACCCAGGGAGAATCGCTCTCCCTCGTGAGATCGAAAACCACCTCCAAGGAGGGAAGTGGTGGACTGGGGAGGAGGCAGAACCACCCCCAGACTTAAGGTTGCTCCTGAGGAGTCTTAGACCTTCAGAGCACCCCTAGGGAGAACTGGTAGGACCCTGCAAGGGGATCTGCAACCCGGAGAGAAGTGTCTTCTAACAGGACAATCCCATTTGGGAGACAGGAAAACGGACTGGGTATGTGGAGAGGTGTGTCCCTTTTTATATCATCAGGCTTCCTGTCCAGCGAATGGGATGTCTCGCCTGGGGTGCAGTCATAGGTGAAAAGGTAAAAACTTTATTTTTCACTTTCATGGCCCATTACTAATAAAATCTCTAAAACACCTGAGGGGTCAAAATGCTCACTACATCCCTAATTTAATTCTTTGAGGGGTATAGTCTCCAAAATGGATCACACCTGGGGAATTTCTCCTGTACTGGGGCTTCAGGGAGTGCAAATGCGACATGGCGCCTAGAACAAATTAATCACAATCTGTGCTGCAAAAGACAAATGGCGCTCCTTCCCTTCTAAACCCAGCCATGTGCCCGAACAATTTATGACCACATGGTCAGGAGAAAATGCTCTATAAACATTAGTGTGCTTTTTATCCTACAGTCCTTGTAAATGTGAAAAATTTGGGCTAAAACTACATATTATTGGCAAAAAAAATAAATATGATTTTCCTTTTTTATAGTCCAATCCTTATAAATTCGCTGAAACACCTGTGGGGTCAAAATGCTCACCACACCACAGATAGATTCCTTAAGGAGTGTAGTTTCCTAAACGGGGTCACTTTTTGGCACCTTACTGGTACCTCAGGGGCTTTGCAAAGGCGACATGTCATCAGAAAACCATTCCAGCAATATCTGCGCTATCCAAAAGCTTCAGAGCGCTACCATGTGCCCAAACTGTAGTTTATGATCACATAATATTGCCATGCTCATGAGAAATTGCCTAACAATTTTTGGGTGCTTTTTCTCCTGAATTCCTTGTAAAAAGATTTTTTTTTTAACAAAGACTACATATTGGAAACAAATATATTCTAAAAAATTCTATGAAAAACCTGTTTGGTTACAATGTTCCCTACACCCCTAGATACTTTCAATGAGGGGTGTAGTTTACAAAATGGGGTATTTTTTGGGGTGCATCTGTTTTGGCACTTCAAGGCCTTTTCAAACATGAAATGGTGCCTGGAAAACATCCTAATAAAAAGGAGGCCCCACAATCCACTAGGTGTTCCTTCATTTCTGACTCCTGCATGAGTCCAGTAGCACACTAGGGCCACATGTAGGATATATTTGAAAACTGCAGAATCTGTGTAAGAAATATTTAGTTGTGTTTTTCTGTAAAGACCTGCTGTGTTACTGAAATAAATGGATGCTTTAATTCCTGTGAAACACCTAAAGGGTTAACAAAATTCCTAAATGCTATTTTGAATACGTTGAGGGGTGCAGTTTTTAAAATGGGGGATTGCTAATAAATAGACCCCTCAAAGCCACTTCAAAACGAAAGTGGTGCCTAAAAAAACTTGTTTCGCTAATTTTGTTTATATTTGAAAAACTGCTAGTAAACTTATAAGCCTTCTAACATCCTGAAAAAGAAAAAAAAATATACCTACATAAAGACATGTGTGGCACCATTATCCAGTTTAGGACACTAAGGTCAGGGCTCCACAATGGTTTTAAGCACTGTGATTATCGCATTTTGTAATAGCAATAGATTGTAGTGCGATATCGCGCATTATTGCCGTTAGTGTTAACTTATATGGGACACATAAAATTGCACGTGTACATGTTACATATGCCCGCAATTCTGAAATCTTAAAAAATCTGTCATTTTTGGCAATAATACATGATCGCAGAATGAGACGTTGCGGCATGTAAAATCACCATAAACACCTGGCCTTTCACTCACAGCCAAATCCCTCACTGTAACCATTAGATAGTTGGAAAGGGGCCCACATATCGAAAGCCCCTCCACAGCACAAATCCCCTTTATATAGCATGTTAACGACTACAAAGCCAATGCCCTGTACAAGAAGTTAAAACCCCACATTGCTAGTCCTCTATATATCACACTAAGCCCCATGCAATACTAGTCTTCCACGTAACAGTAACCTCCCCACAATACTAGTCCTCAATGTAACACAGTAACCCACACACAATACTAGTCCTCCATGTAACACAGTAACCTCCCCACAATACTAGTCTTCCACGTAACAGTAACCTCCCCACAATACTAGTCCTCCATGTAACACAGTAACCTCCCCACAATACTAGTCTTCCACGTAACAGTAACCTCCCCACAATACTAGTCCTCCATGTAACACAGTAAGCTCCCCACAATACTAGTCCTCAATGTAACACGGTAACCTCCCCACAATACTAGTCCTCAATGTAACACAGTAACCCACACATAATACTAGTCCTCAATGTAACAGTAACCCACACACAATACTAGTCCTCAATGTAACACAGTAACCTCCCCACAATACTAGTCCTCAATGTAACACAGTAACCTCCACACAATACTAGTCCTCAATGTAACACAGTAACCTCCCCACAATACTAGTCCTCAATGTAACACAGTAACCTCCCCACAATACTAGTCCTCCATGTAACCCCCACACAATACTAGTCCTCCATGTAACACAGTAACCCCCACACAATACTAGTCCTCCATGTAACACAGTAACCTCCCCACAATACTAGTCCTCCATGTAACACAGTAACCCCCACACAATACTAGTCCTCCATGTAACACAGTAACCCCCACACAATACTAGTCCTCCATGTAACAGTAACCTCCCCACAATACTAGTCCTCCATGTAACACCGTAACCCCCGCACAATACTAGTCCACAATGTAACACAGTAACCCCCACACAATACTAGTCCACAATGTAACACAGTAACCCCCACACAATACTAGTCCTCCATGTAACACAGTAACCCCCACACAATACTAGTCCTCCATGTAACACAGTAACCCCCACACAATACTAGTCCTCCATGTAACACAGTAACCTCCCCACAATACTAGTCCTCCATGTAACACAGTAACCCCCACACAATACTAGTCCACAATGTAACACAGTAACCTCCCCACAATACTAGTCCTCCATGTAACACAGTAACCTCTCCACAATACTAGTCCACCATGTAACACAGTAACCCCCACACAATACTAGTCCTCCATGTAACACAGTAACCTCCCCACAATACTAGTCCTCCATGTAACACAGTAACCTCTCCACAATACTAGCCCTCAATGTAACACAGTAACCCACGCACAATACTAGTCCTCCATGTAACACAGTAACCCCCACACAATACTAGTCCTCCATGTAACACAGTAACCTCCCCACAATACTAGTCCTCCATGTAACACAGTAACCTCCCCACAATACTAGTCCTCCATGTAACACAGTAACCTCTCCACAATACTAGCCCTCAATGTAACACAGTAACCCACGCACAATACTAGTCCTCCATGTAACACAGTAACCTCCCCACAATACTAGTCCTCAATGTAACATAGTAACCCCCACACAATACTAGTCCTCCATGTAACACAGTAACCCCCACACAATACTAGTCCTCCATGTAACACAGTAACCCCCACACAATACTAGTCCTCCATGTAACACAGTAACCTCCCCACAATACTAGTCCTCCATGCAACACAGTAACCTCCCCACAATACTAGTCCTCCATGTAACACAGTAACCTCCGCACAATACTAGTCCTCCATGTAACACAGTAACCTCTCCACAATACTAGCCCTCAATGTAACACAGTAACCCACGCACAATACTAGTCCTCCATGTAACACAGTAACCTCCACAATACTAGTCCTCAATGTAACACAGTAACCTCCGCACAATACTAGTCCTCCATGTAACACAGTAACCTCTCCACAATACTAGCCCTCAATGTAACACAGTAACCCACGCACAATACTAGTCCTCCATGTAACACAGTAACCTCCACAATACTAGTCCTCCATGTAACACAGTAACTTCCCCACACAATACTAGTCCTCCATGTAACACAGTAACTTCCCCACACAATACTAGTCCTCCATGTAACACAGTAACTTCCCCACACAATACTAGTCCTCCATGTAACACAGTAACCCCCACACAATACTAGTCCTCCATGTAACACAGTAACCCCCACACAATACTAGTCCTCCATGTAACTCAGTAACCCGAAAAACTCTGGTGTTATCCCACATACAACACTCAATCCACAAAACGCTGCTAATATTTCCACAAAATATACATTACTCCCCCCACCGTGTTCTTCCACCCATACAACACATTAACCACCACTCAGAGAAGCGAGAAAAAAAAAAAAGATTGATCCACTCCGAACACCATATTATCCACCATATTGATACTCCTATCTATACTCCTAGTCCCGATCCCTCCCTTTCCCAGCCTAGCTCAGATACAGCCGCGAACTTCAGGTCGCTTAGTATGCTGTGCCACGTGACTTTGCGAGTCACGTGATGTCCCGACGTCAGACGGTCTTTACTGAGAAGAGAAACTAGCTGCTGCACCAGAGGTGAGCGTGGGGTGGCCTTTTTATGGTAGGCGGACTCTGATAAAGGGGCATCTGGGGCTGGTGTTATATTTTTGGTAATATATATATATGTGGGTAACTTATGAGGGTATTTGTGACGAGCACACCCTGTTTTTCTTGTATTTGTGACAGACGCACACTGTTCTGTTGTTATGAGACTGGCAGGCTGTTGTGTGGGTATTTGTGAGTGGCATACACAGTTGTGTGGGTATTTGTGAGTGGCATACACTGTTATGTGGGTATTTGTGACTGGCACACACTGTTGTGTGGGTATTTGTGACTGGCACACACTGTTGTGTGGGTATTTGTGACTCGCACACACTGTTGTGTGGGTATTTGTGACTGGCACACACTGTTGTGTGGGTATTTGTGACTCGCACACACTGTTGTGTGGGTATTTGTGACTGGCACACACTGTTGTGTGGGTATTTGTGACTGGCACACACTGTTGTGTGGGTATTTGTGACTCGCACACACTGTTGTGTGGGTATTTGTGACTGCCACACACTGTTGTGTGGGTATTTGTGACTGGCACACACTGTTGTGTGGGTATTTGTGACTCGCACACACTGTTGTGTGGGTATTTGTGACTGCCACACACTGTTGTGTTTGTATTTTTGACTGGTACAAATTTTGGTGCAGTTTCCTGGCCAGAATGTCCGTTGCGGAAAACAGCACGTAGAAAAAAAATCTATACTTCCTCGTAGCCATGGCAACGCATCCCTCTGATTTCCTGCAGCCCGGCCTATTGGGGTGACGTTTCATCCCATGTGACTGCTGCAGCCTGTGATTTGCTGCAGCAGTCACATGGGATGAAACGTCATCCCTGGAGGACGGGCTGGACGCAGGAGCAGAGAGATCTAGGTAAGACCTTTCTTTTTTCTTAGTTGCGATTTTTGCAGCGGAACCACAGCTTTTCTGCCGCAAAAACATCTGCTATTTGTTGCAGATTTTACCTCCCCATTAAATTCAATGGGGAAAACCTGCAACAGAAAAGCAGCGATTCCACAACATAAATTGACATGCTGCGGATTAAAAAAAACCGCACTGCAAGTCAATTTATGAACATCTTTTCAGCTTTTTTTTACGCAGCCTGTGGATAAGATTTGTTCAAATCTCATCCACTCTGCTGCTACTGTATTAGGCCCCATGCACACTACCGTGCCCGCAAGCACGGCTCGCGATTGCGGGCACGGCCGGCCACCGACTGCCACCCGCATTTTCAGGCCGTGCTCCCATACAAAGTATGGGAGCACGGCATGCAAAAGAACGGACATGTTCCATAATTTTCTGAACATTTCTACGGCACAGACACCCATCCGTAGCGCTACGGAAAGGTGTCCGCGTTCAATGAAAGTGAATGGGTCCATTTTTGCGGACTGCAATTGCGGTCCCCAAAAACTGAGGTTTTTTACGGTCGTGTGCATGGGGCCAAAGATGGAAAAATGTCTTGCTTCACGTTTTCCCTATCTTCTGTTTCACCTAATGCTGAAAGTGCCCCTGAAATGTTTTCAGAAATGCTGTCAACTATGGTTCAATGAAGATCTGTATTATTAATCATGTTATCTTCAATTATTGCACATGACTGTGTGGCATATGATTTGTATCAGCCAGGGTTCCAGGTGACACGTTATCGAATTTGGCTCCTCCCCCTGGGATCACCGGGGAAGTCCCGGCTCTGGGAAGATGTATGTGAGGAGTGCAGTTGGAGACAGAAGTGATCATCAGGAAGTGAGCGGTGAGCTAGAAGCATCCGTAGGGTGGTCATTATCACCAGCAAAGAGTGAGCTGTGTGACCCGTCCATATGATAATATAACTAGGAGTTCCTATGTATTTTGCCTGTTCTAACACCAGTATCATTCCTTCCTATATTTAGAAATCAAAAGAAGGTACAATGCCCCCTTTCAATTTGCAGCACACAATAAATGCTATATTGTAAAATTTTTGACAGTTTTTTTCATTTTTTTACTGCCAATAAAATTCCTAACAGTAAGGCCCTGTTCACACGGAGTTTTTTGACGAGTTTTTTGGGGCAGAAACCACACCAAAAAACTCCTCAAAAACCACCCGAAAATGCCTCCCATTGATTTCAATGGGAGGCAGACGAGTTTTTTTACCACGAGTAAAAAAAACTCGTCGTGGTAAAAAGAAGCAACATGACCCATCTTGAGGCGGTTTCCTCCTCCAAAACCCCATTTCAATGAGTCAGAAAGAGGAAAAAAACCCCTCAACGAGTGTTTTGACGAGTTTTTGTCAAACCACTGTGCAAAAACCTACTGGAGCAGTTTTTGCAGGAGGAATTTTCCTCCTGCAAAAAGCTCAGTGTGAACACAATAAGGCCCCATGCACA
Source organism: Rhinoderma darwinii (assembly GCF_050947455.1). Classification (NCBI taxonomy): domain Eukaryota; kingdom Metazoa; phylum Chordata; class Amphibia; order Anura; family Rhinodermatidae; genus Rhinoderma; species Rhinoderma darwinii. The sequence continues at coordinate 517,656,385 of NC_134687.1, read as the reverse complement.
CGACAGCAAAAAACCTCCGTTTTTAAACGGAGCCATTCACTTTCATTGAACACTGACACCTTTCCGTAGCACTACGGAAGGGTGTCAGTGCCGTGGAAATGTTCCTGGAATTATGGAACATGTCCGTTCTTTCGCATTTTGCGGTCCGTGCTCCCATACTTTGTATGGGAGCACGGCCCGAAAATGCTGCTGTCAGTCAGCGGCCGGCCGTGCCCGCAATCGCGGGCCCTGATTGCGGGCACGGTCGTGTGCATGGGGCCTAAGAGCTTATTCAGACGAATGTATAATACGTCCGTGCTACGCGCTTGATTTTCACGCGCCTCGCATGGACCTATGTTAGTCAATGGGGCCGTTCAGACAGTCCGTGAGTTTCACGCAGCGTAGGTCCGCTGCGTAAAACTCACGACATGTCCTATATTTGCCTGTTTTTCGCGCATCACGCACCCATTGAAGTCAGTGTGTGCGTGAAAACCGCGCACGGCACACGGACGCACTTCCGTGTGCCGCACGTGATGCGCGCTACACAGGGCCGCAATCAGGAATTTCTGGGCCCCATACAGCCAAGATGTCTGGGGCCCCCCTCCATTACCGGGGGTGGGCAACGGAAATTGTGGCACTCACGTGGGTATTTTCGTGCGGCAAATCTGCAGTGTAATACAGGACCAGCAAAGTAAATGAGATCAAGAAATCTCATCTACATGTCGCATTTTCTGCACAAAAACTGACCTGCGGTGCGTATTTGAAAATATGCTACATGTCACTTTATCTTGCGTTTCCGCTTGCGAATTGTTTCTGACTAGTTTAAAAAAAATAAATAAATCTGCAGCATAAAACCTGCACCTATTTCCGCATCAAAAAGTAAAAACCGCACCTAAAAATGTATACAAAAACGCACTATTAGGTGCAGATTTTACCTGCGGTTTTGATACGGATTTTGTGCACCAAATTCCTCAATGTGTGCGTTACAGAATTTGCTGGGGATTTACCGCAAATTAACCCTTTACATTGTAAAGGATGAAATACGTCACAATTCTGCAACATTAGGTTATGTTCACACAGCTTATTTTCTGCCGTTTTTCTGGCCGTAATCGTCTGATATATCAGAACAGAACACCTCCAAACATCTGCCCATTGATTTCAATGAGAAAAAAACGGCTGCGTAAAAAAACGGCCGCGAAAAAGAAGTGCAGGTCATTTCTTCAGACGTTTCTGGAGCCGTTTTTCATTGACTCTATAGAAAAACAGCTCCAAATACGGCCGTAAAAAACACAGCGAAAAAAAACGAGTTTGCTTAAAAAACTTCTGAAAATCAGGAGCGGTTTTCGCTTGAATATCTCCGTATTTTCAGACTGTTTTTGCGAATTGTGTGAACATAGCCTAATAGGCATGCAGCTTATTTAACCCCTTCCCTTCTCAGCCATTTTTTGGATTTTAACTTTTGTTTTTTCCTCTCCACATTCCAAAAGCTATCATTTTTTTTTACTTGAGGGCTTGTTTTTTGCGGTACAAGTTGTAGTTTTTCATGGCACCATTTATTGTGCCGCATAATGTACTGGGAAGCTGAAAAAAAATTATTTGTGGGGTGAAATGCTGCACGTGCATGAGGTTTTGACAAACCCCATTCACATGAGTTAGGGCTTATTCAGACTAACGTGTTAATCGTCCGTGTGAAGGACGTTTTTTTTAATGGCCGTCACATGGCTGCATGTATTTCTATGGGGTTATTCACATGGTCGTTGTTCTAACAGACCGTGTGAAGGGCCTGTAAAAAAAATAGGACATGTCCTATTTTTGTGCGTTTTCACGGATCCCTCAATAGACTCAAGTCTGTGAAAACGGGTCCCGAACGGCTGCAAATCGGCCGTTCTTCACGTCTGATTTCACACACGTTGGTCTGAATATCGCCTTAGGCCTTATTCACACGAACGTGCCCGTTTTGCACGCGCAAAAACGCTGCGTTTTGCGCAAGCAAAAGTTTGGTGTGTCAGCAGCATATGGTGCGTGGCTGCGTGATTTTCACGCAGCCGGCATCATTAGGACACTCTGTTTTGATGTTACAACACAGTAAAGAAGGAGGGGCTTTTAGGTTTCCCTTCTCTTCTTTACCAGCTGTAGCGCGAATCACGCGTGTCACCTGGAAGTGCTTCCGTGTGCCGTGCGCGATTTGCACGCACCCAATGACTTCAATGGGTGTGTGCTGCGCGAAACACGGGCAAGTATAGGACATGTCGTGAGTTTTACACAGCGCACATACGCGGCGTGAAATTCACTGACAGTCTGAACGGCCCCATTCACTAACATAAGTCCGTGCGATGCCCGTGAAAATCACGCTAGTAGCACGGACGTATAACACGTTTGTGTGAATAAGGCCTTATATTGTAATTTGTAGTGAATTTTCAGTGCGCAATCCGCACCAAAAATAGGAGGCAAGTAAGTGGCCTTATTCAGACGTCCATGTTCGGTTTGTGAAATACGGAGCGTGTATCGGCCATATTTCCCGGACCGACCACAGTTCAGGGAGCCGGGTTTCTAGCATCACAGTCATCTATGATCATAGTCCCTCCCGTGGGAATACTGTCCCTCGATCCCGTACTGAAAGCATCATTACCGTATGGGACAGTATTCCCGCGGAGAGGCAGGGACTCCCAGCAACACTGATAACTATGATGCTAGGAGTCCGGCTCCATGAATTGTGGTCAGCCTGGGAAATACGGCCGATACACGCTCCGTATGTCACGGACCGAACGCGGCCGTCTGAATAAGGCCTTAGTCTAGTTACACAGTGCGGTGAAATCCCATTTTTTTGCCACAATTTTTGCAAAATCGCGGCAAAAACGTGATTTGACCGCACTGTGAGAATATAGCCTAACAGCACTTTTCATGTCTTGTATCCTTTTTTTATGCAATTTTCGTAATTGTGGCACAAATCACGCGGATTTGCTGCGATTTTTATATAATCGCGGCAAAAATGCGCCATTTTTGCCGCGGTTACGAAAATCATGGCAAAAAAAACGCTAGGAAAACGAAAAAAAAAACATTTTAATCAACTTTATACATACTACAAACGGGGTCAGGGGGATGGGAAGCAGGATGGGTAGGGTAAAATACTCACCAGCCTGCAGGTCCATTCGGCAGTGTAGAGGAGCTGGGGGGCGGGATCTCCACACGGAGCTTCAGCACATGCTGCATCTTCCCCGTCCAGTGAAGCTACAACAGGTATGCAGGGGGTGCCGCGGGCGTTGTTAGGGGGGTGCCGCGGGCGTTGTTAGGGGGGTGCCACGGGCGTTGCTAGGGGCGGGGCGCGAGCGTTGCGAGGGGGGGCCCGTGAGCGTTGCGGTGGGGGGGGCAAAAGTCCGAGGGGGGGGGGGTGACGGCAGCCCGGCGGGCCCCTTTTCTTCATCCATGTGGCCGGGCCCCTGACGGGAGTACCAGTAATACCCCCCTGATGGCGGCCCTGGCCCTACAGTAGTCAAAACTATGAATGAAAACAGAAAAGCACCACATGCTTTTCTGTTTACAAACATAAAAACAGAGTGTCATAATGATGGAGGCTGCGCGAAAATCACGCAGCCACGCATCATATGCTGCTGACACACGGAGCTTTTATGGGCCTTTTGCGCGCGCAAAACGCAAACACTCGTGTGAATCTGGCCTAAGCCCCAGACGTCACCATAACAGCGAGTCTGTCACAGATGCCCCCTTAACAATGTGGTCATCAGAGTTGCCATCCTAACAACAGTAACCAATTGCCCACCTTCAGTTTTAGGAAAATAAAATTGATACCAACTATAAGGGTCAGTTCACACAGAAACTGCACCGGAATCTGCGCCATAAAATTGGCCGAATTTGCCTCGCATTGATTTCAATGGGAGGCAGAGGCATTTGTTTTCCGTGGTGGCTTTTGGCCGGTTGGAAAAAAAAAAAAGCAGCATGCTCTTTCTTTGAGTGGTTTCCGCCTCTGACCTCCCATCGAAATCAATGTGACGCAGAAAAAAACCTGTGGCGCTTGTTTCTGAGCGTTTTTTGCAGGGTTTATTGCCCGCGCTGGCAGTTAAAAATCTGCCTCAAAATTCCTGAAGGAATTCTGAGGCAGAATTTTTCTGCCTGCAAAAAACTCTGTGAACTATTCCTAATGGATATGCTAGATTCATATGTGAAAAATAAACCAGTTTGATATACAGCTTGTAAGAAAAATGTTAAAATCTGTACCATAGAATTTTTTATATAATTGGATGGCCTGTAGTTTTGACACTTGTACTGCTGTGTCGTAACATGCAGGTATTCTTCAAAAAAGTGCATTCATAACAGTGAATGGAAGGTGAGAGTAAGGCTTTATTCAGACGAACGGGAATTACGTCCGTGCAACGCGCGTGATTTGCACGCGCGTTGCACGGACCTATATTAGTCTATGGGGCCGTGCAGACATGTCCGTGATTTTTACTCAGCGTGAGTCCGCTGAAAAAAAGTCACGACATGTCCGTTCTTTGGGCGTTTTGCGCGAATCACGCACCCATTGAAGTCAATGGGTGCGTGAAAACCACGCATGTGGCACGGAAGCACTTCCGTGCGAACAGCGTGATTCGCGCAACAGCTGTCAAACTCTGAATTTAAACAGAAAAGCACCACGTGCTTTTCTGTTTACAAACATCCAAATGGAGTGCCATAATGAAGGCGGCTGCGAGAAAATCACGCAGCCGCGCTTCATAAGCTGATGCCACACGGAGATGTTAAGTGGCTTGTGCGCAAAAACGCCACGCTCGTGTGAATCCAGCCTAAAGAATATTACTGTGACAGCGATAGACATTTAACCCCTTAGTGACCACCAATACGCCTTTTCACGTGATTCACTAATGGGCTTTAGGCTAGGCTGACGCCTTTTCACGTCAGCCTAGTCTAAGTCCTGCACGGGTCTCCCGTGCAGGCAGGAGCCGGGGCTCTGCTGTCTGATGACAGCTGAGCTCCTGCTCCAATGCCCGCGATCGAAGTTTAACCCGTTAAATGCCGCCGTCAATAGCGACCGCGGCATTTAACTTTGTTTACAGAGGGAGTGCGCTTCCTCTGTCACCCATCGGCGGCCCGCGAATGAAATCGCGGGTTTCCGATGGGGTGTCATGGCAGCCGGGGGCTTGATAAAAGCCCCCAGGTCTGCCCTGGACATATTCCTGTTAGGACGAGCCGGAGGCACGTCCTAACAGATTGCCTGTCAGATTTACACTGACAGGCAATAATGCTCTGGTATACGAAGTATACCAGAGCATTATAGCAGCGATCGGAATATCGCACAGTAAAGTCCCCTAGTGGGACTAATAAAATCAGTCATCAAAGTGAAATAAAGATTATTAATAAAAAGTACAGTAAAAAAATAAATCCATTTTTTTCCATAAAAAGTGGTTTTATTTAGTAAAAGTGTAAAAAAAAAAAAAAGTACACATATGTGGTATCGCCGCGACCGTAATGACTCCATTAATAAAGTTAATAGGTAATTTAAACCGCAAAGTGAACACCGTAAAAAAAACCACAAAAAACCATGGCGAAATTGTAATTTTTTTCCATTGCCGCCCAAAAAAGTCATAATAAAAATGAATCAATAAGTCCCATGCACCCCAAAACAGTACCATTCAAAACTACGTCTTGTCCCGCAGAAAACAAGCCCAAAAAATCACTACATTGATGGAAAAATAAAAAAATTACGGCTCTTGGAAAGCGACGATGCAAAAGCAAATAATTTTAGTTCAAAAGTGTTTTTATTGTGCAAAAGTCGTAAAACACAAAAAAAACTCCACATATGTGGTATCGCCGTAATCGTACCGACCCAGAGAATAAAGATAACATGTTATTTACGTCGCATAGTGAACGGCGTCAATTTAAAAACGCATAGAACAATGGCGGAATTTCAGGTTTTTTTTATAATCCCCCCCCAAAAAGGTTAATAAAAGTTAATAGAAAAATTATATGTACCCAAAAATGGTGCCATTAAAAAGCACAACTAATCCCGCAAAAAACAAGTCCTCATACAGCTATGTAGACGAAAAAATAAAAACGTTATAGCTCTTTGAATGCGACTAGAAAAACGAATAAAATAGCTTGGTCATTAGGGCCTAAAATGGGCTGGTCACTAAGGGGTTAAAGGCTATGTAAACTTTTGAAAACTTTTTTTTATAAATAAAACACTGTATCTTGGTGTTTTAAGCAACTTTGTAATTGTTTTTTTATTAAAAATATTTTTTAACTTTTTTGAGATACTGCTTCTAGGTATTTTGCATACATACTCACTGTATCCTGCGCTGGAACCCGAATCCGTCAGGTCAGCGGGACTAAAAAAAAAATGTTTTAATAAAAAATAATTACAGAGTTGCTTTAAGGATTTCCGACAGACGCTTGTATTCAAAGGGCCTGTTCACATCAGCGTTAGGTTCCGTTGTACTTTTGCAAGCCTCATTTGCATAAATACAAAAATGGTCATAACTTGGCCAAAAATGCTCGTTTTTTTTAAAATAAAAACGTTACTGTAATCTACATTGCAGCGCCTATCTGCTGCAATAGCAGATAGGGGTTGCAAAATCTGGTGACAGAGCCTCTTTAATGTTTAATGTAAAAAATGTGTGTGTATCTTTTTTAATTTAACATTACTTTGTCTTTACTTTATTTTTAAACTTGAATGTACTGGCATATATCTACATACTGATAGTACACAGGCAGTTGTTAGGACATACCTAAGTATGCCCTAACAACAGGAAATATGGTAGGACAGCCCTGGGGTCCTTCAATGGACCCTGGGCTGTCTGGCCATAGTTGGTATGTCCATCAATTGCGTCACAGGAATTCCTTTGGTCAGCTTTGATCGCAGCATTCAGGGGAATAGCGGCGGAGATGAGAGGATTCTCTGATCTCCGCCGTTATAGAGCGGGGCTGCAGCTGTGTAATACAGCCATTGCCCGCTCCTGACAAGTGCACGCGCCGTCAGCATGAGGTGATGCGGCTGGCGCTGCACTAATGAGCGGCGGTGCAGGCACTGACGACAGAACATGGGGGTGTTTTGCAGCGCGCCCGCCATGTTCTGTCTTCCGTGCCGCAGCTCATTAGTGCAGCGCTGCCCGCATCACCTCATGCTGACGGCGCGCACATGTCAGGACTCCGGAGCGGGACAATGGCTGTATTACACAGCCGCAGCCACGCTCTCATACATTCATGTGTTACTATACTAAGCTGTGCGGCCTGTTTGGGGGTGCAAGGTATCGAAACAGTATCGACGTTTCGATGCATCGTGCATCCCTAGTCAGAAGTTTGTAAAACGTTTAGCTACGCTTTAGAATCTGTCATGGAGGTACAAGCTACGGGAATCCTCTAGCTTGTACCTCTGACTCAGAATTTCCTTCTCTTTATTACTTTTACTAAGAATACAAACTTCTGTCTGGAGCTTTATGTTACGGATATTTCTGCATGGTTTGTACAAATAATGGCACAATTGCAAAGGTGTTGTTGCAAAAGTGCAGCCAAGAAAATGATGGCACCCTAACAACTTTTCTGTAATTTGCATAAATCGTACAAAAGTGTCTGGAGCTTGAAGCTCTGGACCAAAGCTTGTATGCTTCCTAGTCATGTGGTTACAATCTGCATGGTTACTGCAGTTTGTACCAGTGTGACAGATTCTCTGCATGGTTACTGCAGCTTCTACCAGTGTGACAGATTCTCTGCATGGTTACTGCAGCTTGTACCAGTGTGACAGATTCTCTGCAGGGTTACTGCAGCTTCTACCAGTGTGACAGATTCTCTGCATGGTTACTGCAGCTTGTACCAGTGTGACAGATTCTCTGCAGGGTTACTGCAGTTTGTACCAGTGTGACAGATTCTCTGCAGGGTTACTGCAGCTTCTACCAGTGTGACAGATTCTCTGCATGGTTACTGCAGCTTGTACCAGTGTGACAGATTCTCTGCAGGGTTACTGCAGCTTGTACCAGTGTGACAGATTCTCTGCATGGTTACTGCAGCTTCTACCAGTGTGACAGATTCTCTGCAGGGTTACTGCAGCTTGTACCAGTGTGACAGATTCTCTGCAGGGTTACTGCAGCTTGTACCAGTGTGACAGATTATCTGCAGGGTTACTGCAGCTTGTACCAGTGTGACAGATTCTCTGCAGGGTTACTGCAGCTTCTACCAGTGTGACAGATTCTCTGCATGGTTACTGCAGCTTGTACGAGTGTGACAGATTCTCTGCATGGTTACTGCAGCTTGTACCAGTGTGACAGATTCTCTGCATGGTTACTGCAGCTTGTACCACTGTGACAGATTCTCTGCAGGGTTACTGCAGCTTGTACCAGTGTGACAGATTCTCTGCAGGGTTACTGCAGCTTGTACCAGTGTGACAGATTCTCTGCAGGGTTACGGCAGCTTCTACCAGTGTGACAGATTCTCTGCAGGGTTACTGCAGCTTGTACCAGTGTGACAGATTCTCTGCATGGTTACTGCAGCTTGTACCAGTGTGACAGATTCTCTGCATGGTTACTGCAGCTTGTACCACTGTGACAGATTCTCTGCAGGGTTACTGCAGCTTGTACCAGTGTGACAGATTCTCTGCAGGGTTACTGCAGCTTGTACCAGCGTGACAGATTCTCTGCAGGGTTACTGCAGCTTGTACCAGCGTGACAGATTCTCTGCAGGGTTACTGCAGCTTGTACCAGTGTGACAGATTCTCTGCATGGTTACTGCAGCTTCTACCAGTGTGACAGATTCTCTGCAGGGTTACTGCAGCTTGTACCAGTGTGACAGATTCTCTGCAGGGTTACTGCAGCTTGTACCAGTGTGACAGATTCTCTGCAGGGTTACTGCAGCTTGTACCAGTGTGACAGATTCTCTGCAGGGTTACTGCAGCTTGTACCAGTGTGACAGATTCTCTGCAGGGTTACTGCAGCTTGTACCAGTGTGACAGATTCTCTGCAGGGTTACTGCAGCTTGTACCAGTGTGACAGATTCTCTGCAGGGTTACTGCAGCTTGTACCAGTGTGACAGATTCTCTGCAGGGTTACTGCAGCTTCTACCAGTGTGACAGATTCTCTGCAGGGTTACTGCAGCTTGTACCAGTGTGACAGATTCTCTGCATGGTTACTGCAGCTTGTACCAGTGTGTCAGATTCTCTGCATGGTCACTGCAGATTGTACCACTGTGACAGATTCTCTGCAGGGTTACTGCAGCTTGTACCAGTGTGACAGATTCTCTGCAGGGTTACTGCAGCTTGTACCAGTGTGACAGATTCTCTGCAGGGTTACTGCAGCTTGTACCAGCGTGACAGATTCTCTGCAGGGTTACTGCAGCTTGTACCAGTGTGACAGATTCTCTGCAGGGTTACTGCAGCTTGTACCAGTGTGACAGATTCTCTGCATGGTTACTGCAGCTTCTACCAGTGTGACAGATTCTCTGCAGGGTTACTGCAGCTTGTACCAGTGTGACAGATTCTCTGCATGGTTACTGCAGCTTGTACGAGTGTGACAGATTCTCTGCATGGTTACTGCAGCTTGTACCAGTGTGACAGATTCTCTGCATGGTTACTGCAGCTTGTACCACTGTGACAGATTCTCTGCAGGGTTACTGCAGCTTGTACCAGTGTGACAGATTCTCTGCATGGTTACTGCAGCTTCTACCAGTGTGACAGATTCTCTGCAGGGTTACTGCAGCTTGTACCAGTGTGACAGATTCTCTGCAGGGTTACTGCAGCTTGTACCAGTGTGTCAGATTCTCTGCATGGTCACTGCAGATTGTACCACTGTGACAGATTCTCTGCAGGGTTACTGCAGCTTGTACCAGTGTGACAGATTCTCTGCAGGGTTACTGCAGCTTGTACCAGTGTGACAGATTCTCTGCAGGGTTACTGCAGCTTGTACCAGTGTGACAGATTCTGTGCAGGGTTACTGCAGCTTGTACCAGTGTAACAGATTCTGTGCAGGGTTACTGCAGCTTGTACCAGTGTGACAGATTCTGTGCAGGGTTACTGCAGCTTGTACCAGTGTGACAGATTCTCTGCAGGGTTACTGCAGCTTGTACCACTGTGACAGATTCTCTGCATGGTTACTGCAAATCAGCGTCATACACTTCTCATCGTTCCCACCCAGCTTGCTTCACTGCAGACACACAGCGTGACGTCACCCACAGGTCCTTCAACCTTGGCGTCGGACAGAGAAGATACATGGGCTCCAGCCGTCCGAGAGGGTAATATGCTAGTCTCTAGGGAGTTTAATATGCTTACCTGCACACGTTGATGCTTCTGCAGATTCAACTGTACTCTCTCGGACGTCTGGAGCCGATGTGTCTTCTCTCGTCCGACGCCAAGGTTGAAGGACCTGTGGGTGACCTCATTGTTCCCACCCAGCTTCTTTCACTGCAGACACACAGCGTGACGTTACCCACGGGTCCTTCAACCTTGGCGTCGGAAGAGAGAAGACACATCGGCTCCAGGCGTCCGAGAGAGTACAGTTGAATCTGCAGCAGCATCACCGTGTGCAGGTAAGCATAGTAAACTCCCTAGAGGCGAGCATATTACCCTCTCGGACGGCTGGAGCCCATGTATCTTCTCTGTCCGACGCCAAGGTTGAAGGACCTGTGGGTGACGTCACGATGTGTGTCTGCAGTGAAAGAAGCTGGGTGGGAACGATGAGAAGTGTATGACGCTGATTTGTCAGCGTCATACACTTCTATTCACAACGCCCAGTTGGTAAAAACACAATACACGCCCAGTTGGTAAAAACACAATACACGCCCAGTTGGTAAAACGAGAAAACACGCCCAGTTGTCCATTGAAAAGCTCATTTGCATAAATATTAAATTGCTCATAACTTGGGCAAAAATGATCGTTTTTAAAAAAAAAACAAAAAACTTTGCTGTTATCTACATTGCAGCGCCCATCACATTCAATAGGAGATAGGGATTTTATAATCTGGTGACAGAGCCTCTTTAAAGTGACATCTGGAAGGGAAAATCCAAAGCGAATACTTTTAAAGCAGTATTACTTGTGAATAAAGCTTATTCAGGGGATGTGGTGGGTAAGACCTGGTGTATTTGAATAGACATACTTTACTACTTTGTACTCTGGAATTACTACTTGTGTATTTATGATTTAGTTTGCACTATTGTTATTATCTGATTGATATGTATGATACCAGCAAGATTATCTGTACATACTGAACTCCTTATTTACATTTGACTTAAAAAAAAAAAAAAAAAAAAAAGTTGATCTAAATTCTTAAAAATAAAATCTTTGTCTAGATTATTTTGGCCTTTTATGCACTCATTCATTGTTTATTTACATTTTCTGCAACTTTCTATAATACCTTGTGTTTTAATTCTTCATAGTTTTTTTTTTTCCAACATTGAATTTTTATTAATGTTTTCAGGTAATACAAAAATAGTAAATACGGCAATATATCTCCAATCAGGTTATCAGTGACGAAATGTATACATAACACACATGTTATTCACAATGAACAATTCTTGTCACGTTATTTACATTGAGACATAAAACCCGGGCAGTTGCAGTGCATATCAGTTAATTACTCATAGAAAAGAAAAATATAATAAAGCAAATAAAACAAGAAAAAACAAAAAAACTAAGAGCATTAAAACATAAATAAAAAACACATGGCGCCTACACTGCGCCGAAAGAACCTCCATGGGGGAGAGAAAAAGGCATCAAGGTAGCATGTATCGCGTATTTATGGTCAGACAGTCACCTTTGAGAGTCAATCCGTTGGGTGTCTTTAACCCGTTTCCCATTCGGGGGAAATACGACGTGGAGATGCTCTTGAGGGAACGGCCGCCGTGTTGGTGATCGGGATATTCCATTGTCGCAGCAGCGATACGGCGTCAGAAGGGGAAGATATCACATGAGTGGATCCGTTCTTATTGACGATCAACTTGACCGGGAATCCCCATTTATACTTGAAATTGTTCTCCCTGAGAGTGACTGTGATTGGTTGGAATTGCTTGCGAAGCATCAGCGTAGAAGCAGATAAATCCGGAAAAATCGAGACTTGAGTGTAGGGTTCAGGAAGTTTCCCCAATCTTCTGGACTCTTGAAGGATACGATCTTTAGTTTGGTAAAAATGTACTCTCGTTAATACATCCCTTGGAGAATCGGTAGGAGCAGAGCGAGATTTAGGGATCCTGTGCGTTCTATCTAGAGTCAGGTCTAGAGGAGCGAGCGTAGGTGACAAAGCTTTAAACATGTCCTGTAGATAATTCTGCAAGTCCCCAGGGGAGACGGTCTCTGGGACCCCCCGTACCTTCAGGTTGTTTCGTCTGGATCTGTCTTCCTGATCCATTAGTTTGGACTTCAGCCATACCACTTCATCTTTAAGGGCAGAGTGAGCATCTATAAGCGTATTATGGGTTGCAGCGTAATCTCCCATTTTGCGTTCAATGTGGTCAGTGCGGCACCCCAGCTCATCCACCGACGTTTGAATCTGTGACATCATTTTATGTAATGTCTCCGATATTGAGCTCTGTAACGACTGTATTAACCCCTTCATAATAGCAGTAGTAAGGGGAGCATCATCTGGGATAGCCGTCACTTCAGGGACAGTAGTAGCTGTAAGGCCGCCCACGTGGGCCGTTAATGGAGAGGGGGAATGTGCTTTCTCATGTACCGGGCTCATGCTGTTAGGCGGGGAGGGTGCTGAGCGAGTCGCCCCCCGTTTGGCAGGGTTACCCACATCGTCTGAGCTTCCCTGGGGAATTATGTCCCTCTCTGCAGACTGACCTGAACTGGCCGTTGATGAGGCACAGGGACGCGCTTCCTCCCTCTCAGGAGGCGATCCGGTGCCATCTTGGGTGTGGTCCGTCACTGGGAAGTAGTCCGGGAGCTTTTTCAGCTCTACCTTCGCTCCCCTTCTCTTAGTCATGTTGCTCCCTGGTGCTAGGAAGGTTAAGGAGTGGAACCCTCGTGATTCCGCTTCTTTACAAGGCGAACTGTCGCTGTGAGCCGCTTGTTAGCTACAAGTTGTGCAGGAGGACTTGTCTCACACCGCCATCTCAGTCAGCGGCAAGCTCCGCCCCCCAATTCTTCATCGTTTTTAACCCCTTTAGGACGCAGCCTGTTTTGGCCTTGTGGCACAGACGATTTTTTCAAATCTGACGTGTCACTTTATGTGGTAATAACTCCAGAATTTTTTTACCTATCCAAGCGATTCTGAGATTGTTTTCTCGTGACATATTGTACTTTATGATAGTGGAAAAATTTGGTCGATAAATTCAATATTTATTAGTGAAAAACACCAACATTTTTAGAAAATTTGCAAAAATCGGCATTTTTCTAAATTTAAATGTATCTGCTTGTAAAACAGATAGTAATACCACACAAAATAGTCACTATTTACCATTTCCCATATGTTTACTTTATATTTGCATCATTTTTTGAACATCCTTTTATTTTTCTAGGACGTTAAATGGCTTAGAACTTTAGCAGCAATTTCTCACATTTTCAAGAAAATTTCAAAAGGCTATTTTTACAGGGGCCAGTTCAGTTCTGAAGTGGTTTTGAGGGCCTTATATATTAGAATCCCCCAATAAATCACCCCATTTTAAAAACTGCACCCCTCAAAGTATTCAAAACAGCATTCAGAAAGTATTTTAACCCTTTAGGCGTTTCACAGGAAATAAAGCAAAGTAGAGGGGAAATATACAAATTTCTCTTTTTTTTGCCAAAATTAATTTGTAATAAAAAAAATTGTGTAACACAGAAGGTTTTACCAGAGAAATACAACACAATATGTATTGCCCAGGTCCTGCAGTTTTTAGGAATATCCCACATGTGGCCCTAGTGCCCTAATTAACCGAAACACCGGCCTCAGAAGCAAAGGAGCACCTAGTGGATTTTGGGGCCTGCTTATTTTTAGATTATATTTTAGGCACCATGTCGGGTTTGAAGAGGTCAGTGGAAACTCCCCAAAAGTGACCCTATTTTGGAAACTAGACCCCTCCAAGGAATTTATCTAGGTGTATAGTTAGCACTTTGACGCCACAGGTATTTTGCTATATTTATTGGAGTTAGGCCTCATGCACACGACCGTATTTTTTCCCACCCGTAAATACTGGCGTAAATACGGGTCCGGTGTCACACGTATTCGACCCGTTTTGCACCAGTATTTACGAACCCGTGCCCGTAAATATGGGTCCGGTGTCACCCGTATTCCACCCGTATTTACGGGCACGTTTTTGGCGGCAAAATAGCACTGCACTAATCGGCAGCCCCTTCTCTCTATCAGTGCAGGATAGAGAGAAGGGACAGCCCTTTCTGTAATAAAAGTTAAAGAAATTCATACTTACCCGGCCGTTGTCTTGGTGACGCGTCCCTCTCTTCACATCCAGCCCGACATCTCTGGATGACGCGGCAGTCCATGTGACCGCTGCAGCCTGTGATTGACCTGTGATTGGCTGCAGCGGTCACATGGCCTGAAACGTCATCCAGGACGTCGGGCCGGATGTCGAGAGGGACGCGTCACCAAGACAACGGGCGGGAGACCGGACTGGAGGAAGCAGGAAGTTCTCAGTAAGTATGAACGTCTTATTTTTATTATTGACAGGTTTATTCTGATCGGTAGTCACTGTCCAGGGTGCTGAAAGAGTTACTGCCGATCAGTTAACTCTTTCAGCTCCCTGGACAGTGACTATTTACTGACGTCGCTTAGCAACGCTGCCGTAATGACGGGTGCACACATGTAGCCACCCGTCATTACGAGAGCTCCATAGACTTCTATGGACTGTCTGTGCCGTTATTATGGCCTGAAATAGGACATGTTCTATCTTTTTCAACGGCACGGGCACCTTCCCGTGAGAAAACGGGAAGGCACCCGTCGCCAATAGAAGTCTATGAGCCCGTTATTACGGGTCGTAATTACGACCCGTAATAACGGGAGTTTTTACGGTCGTGTGCATGAGGCCTTAGTCTGTGAAAATGAATATCTACTTTTTTTCTGAAATAACATAGAAATTTGGAATATTTACAAGGAATAAAGAAGAAAATGCACCCCAACATTCTTCTCCCGATTACGGAAATACCCCATATGTGGTAATAAACTGCTGTTTGGACCCACGGCAGTGCTCAGAAGGGAGGGAGTGCCATTTGGATTTTGGAGCGCAGATTTTGCTGGATTGGTTTTTAGTGCCATGTTGCGATTGCAACGCCCTGAAGGGAACAAAATAGAGGAAACACCCCAAAAGTGACCCCATTTGGGAAACTACACCCCTCAAGGAATTTTTCTAGGGGTATAGTAAGCATTTATACCACACATGTCCTTTTCAGAATTTAGTAGAATTAGGCAGTGAAAATAAATATAAACATTTTTGTCCACTAAAATGTTGAATTTTTTCATTTTCACAAGGGATAAAGGAGAAAAAGTCGCCCTAAATGTATAACGCAATCTCTCCCGAGTATGACAATACCCCACATGTAATAATTATTATTTTTTTAATAGAAATTAATTAACCTTTGCAGGACTGATCCTTTTTTGCTTTTCCATTTTAGTTTTTCACTCTTCGCCTTCCAAATGCCATAACTTTTTTATTTTTCCATGAATTGAGCGGTGTGCGGGCTTATTTTTGGCAGGACGAGCTGTAGTTTTTATTGGTACCTTTTTTTGGTACATGCAACTTTTTGATCACTTTTTATTACATTTTATTTAGGTGGCCAAAAACAGTGATTTTGTCGTTTTTTAAATTCTTTATTTCTTATGGCGTTCATAATGCGCTATGACAATTTTACTTTATTCTGTGGGTCCATACGATTATGGCGATACCATATGTTTATAGTTTTTTTATGTTTTGCAGCGTTTGCACAATAAAATCACTTCTTTATAAAATTATTTATTTTCTGTGTCACCATATTCTGAGAGCCGTAACGTTTTCATTTTTCAGTCAAAAAAGCTGTGTAAGGGCTTGTTTTTTGTGGGACGGGTTGTAGTTTTTATTGGTACTATTTTCGGGTACATGCGACTTTTTGATCACTTTTTATTCTATATTTTGGGAGGGGTGGTGACCAAAAAAAGAGTAATTCTGGCATTGTTTTTAGTTTGTTTTTTTTGCAGCGTTCACCGTGCGGTAAAAATAACCTTATAGTTTTATAGATTTGGTCGTTACAAACGCGGTGATACCAAATATGTGTACTGTTTTTTAACGGTTTCATTTTTTCCCTATAATAAGAGACTTATAGGAAAACAAAATCTTTTATTTTTACACTTTTTTAAAACCTTTTTATAAACTTTTTTTGAAAAAATTTTTCTTTACTTTTTGCACTTTCTTTTTTTACCTGCAGCTCTGATCGCTGCTAGAATACATTACATTTCCTAGGTAGTGTAACGTATTCCAAATGTCAGTGTGACGTCACAGTCACTCTGACAGTTAGTTTACGAGGACCAGCAGAGGCTGATCCTCATAGGCTTCCATACATGGCAGATCCGGGGGCTG
The DNA here is from genome assembly GCF_050947455.1 of Rhinoderma darwinii. NCBI lineage: Eukaryota > Metazoa > Chordata > Amphibia > Anura > Rhinodermatidae > Rhinoderma > Rhinoderma darwinii. Next base: position 517,639,939 of record NC_134687.1, on the reverse strand, counting down.
TTGTCTGGCCCCCAGGTGCCATCACAAGCATCAGCAGCCCCCACAATTGCATGGGGGCTGCTGATGTGCTACAAACCCCCTATTTGCGGAGAACGCAATCGAGCCCCGCATGTAACAGGTTAATTGCCGAAATCAGCGGACGTCCCATTTCCCGATGCACACTGTTGCCGACACTGTCATAGACACTGTCATTGACAGTGTGCATCGCGAACGGCAGTGGCGTCCTGTTACTCTGACAGGAAGTCTATCAGGAGGCTGATCCTGATAGGCTTCCGTACATGGCAGACACGGAGGCCATTACTTGGCCTCCGATCGCCATGCTAGCCATCTGCAAACCTCACGATTACATTGTGAGGTCTGCCGTTGCGCTAGAAACCCCTGAATGCGGTGATTGCAATCGATCACAGCAATCAAGGGGTTAGTTGCCGAAATCAGCAGAAATAAGCCGCTGATGGACATACAGTGGAGTGTCAGCTGTCAGGGACAGCTGGCCTCCCGGTTCCCGATGCACACTGTCGCCGACAGTGTGCACCGGGAACCACTCAGTAACTGTACGTCCCTGTGCGCTAAGACACTGGCCACATGGACGTACAGTTGCGTCGTGGTGCGCCTAGGGGTTAAGGTCTTTGCTTACTGTCATTGAATAGAATGCAGCACTGATCATATTCCGCTCACACATAAGCATGGATCATTAAGAGAACTCCAATACACTTAACAAACCCTGCACTGGTAGCTCCAGGTTTTTAGCTTCTATATGTCAAAAACAAGCCAAGATCTCAAAAACTGTGAGGCAGTGATTCTAAAATGATGCTGAGGTTACTGAAATTTTTATTATAATGTTCCTCCTGGAAGAAAAGAGAAAATGGGGGTTTAATATAATGGCTAAACAATTTATATATTCTTGATCAATTGTGGGTTGTAAATTATTTAGGAACATCTACTTGATTTTCTAATACATTTGTTTTTGTTTTTTTGTGCAGTAAAAATGTCACGTCCTAGCAGTATGTCAGAAAGTCCTATCACAACTATGAAACCAGGCACTTCCAAATCTGGAAGAGCAAAGGGCCTGAAGGACATTCGTATAGATGAAGAGGTGAAGATAGCCGTTAATATTGCGCTGGAGAGATTTCGTTATAGTGACGAAAAAGGTATATACTCTGGTCTATTATTTCTGTCAAATAAAATATCTAATACATTTTATTATAGGACAACTTTATTGTACAGTGAAAAAAATATTCATGTATGTAGTTTACATGGCTAACTCCTCCGCTTTTCTTTGCACTTGTTTTGAAAAATCTTTTGTTTTCTAGATATTGAGCCTCTTCTCATACAGGGAGCAATTCAGGTATATATATTAGAGAGTTGTTGTTCATGCAATGCCCTAAAAATATACACTTAAAGTGTACGTTCACCAAAGTTGAATCTCGGAGACTCACTCATGTGGACGACGTCTAGGTTCAGAAGGTGGGGTCGATAGGTAGAGTACTACTCCCATCCTCGAGGAAGTTCTTTCTATCAACCGGATTGTGCTTCTGCTTTTTCCCAGGCTGTTCATTCTCTACTCCTACAATGGGTTATGATCCCAGTTCCGCAGGCAGAAATTTTTCAGGGTTTCTACTTTAATCACATAGCAGTACCGAAAAAGGACGGATCAGTCCGTCCAATCCTGGATCTGAAGAGGTTGAACTGCTTAGTTCGGAGGTTTCGCATGGAATCCCTGCTGTCGGTGGTCGCATCAGTGCAACAAGGAGCGTTCCTCTCGTCCATCGAAATTTGCGATGTACACCTCCACATCACAAGACCTACCAGTGTTTCCATTGTTTCTCGATCAGTTCTCAGCGTTTCCAATTTGTCGTCCTCCCCTTCGGGCTCACCACGAGTCTTGACCAAGGTCCAAGAAACTCATGGCGCTGCTCCGCGCCATGGGTGTCGCTTTCATCCCTTACCTGGACAACCTCTTGTTGAAGGCTCCCTCCAAGACTATCTTCACAGTCTCCACATCAATCTGGACAAGTTAGAAAGGTTCAACTGGATCATCAAGGAGGAGAAATCATCCCTGGCCCCATTTGGAGAGCATGGAGTTTCTGGAAATGAACTTCAACACTGGTTGTAAAGGATCTGCCAGACACAGCTTCTGTGTCGACGCCCGTGGGTAATCAGTCTGCACCTGCTCCTAAGTCTGAGAGAGTGACATGATCTCCTACCAGTCAGGCTGGGAGGCTGAGGAGTAGGAGAGCCTATCACAGCCTGGCCAGACGGAGCTAGCTCCCGCCCTCTGTCTATATATACACCTGCATTTCCTGCTCCTCCTTTGCCTGTGATTCTTTTCTGTTTCCTGGCTCTGCTGCTCCTGCTATGATTATTGACCTTACTTCATTTTTTACTCTGGCTTTACTGACTACGCTCCTGCTCTGCGATTTGTACCTCGTGCACTCCTGGTTTGACTCGGCTCGTTCACTACTCTTGTTGCTCACTTTGTTGCCGTGGGCAACTGTCCCATTTCCCTTAGCTTCTGTGTACCCTTGTCTGTTTGTCTGTCGTGCACTTATTGAGTGTAGGGACCGTCGCCCAGTTGTACGCCGTCGCCTAGGACGTTGCAAATAGGCAGGGACTGAGTGGCGGGTAGATTAGGGCTCACCTGTCTGTCTCCCTACCCCGTCATTTCACTGGTTCTGCAAGGGTCTATCTCTCAGAGGACAAGATCAAGGCTCTTTAGGCAGAAGCGGCCCTCCTCTGCCGGAACACTCCCTCTTCCATCTGCTTCTGCATGTGGGTGATGGGCAGGATGGTGTCGACCTTCAAAGTAGTTTCATATGCGCAATTCCACTCCAGGCAAGTCTCAGACCTCCCTGGACAAGCTCATTCTCCTGCTCTCTTGGATACGTGTTGGGCTAGAATAAGGGAGACCTCGCCAGCTATCACACTGGAATGGTCCTTTATTTTCCTCCATTAGCTTGTAATGTCAACAGATGCTAGTCTTTCTGGATGAGGTGCGTTTTTTTACCTCCACACGGTCCAAGGCACTTAGTCATCGTCGGAGTCATCTTCTGATATCTCCATAGCGTTTGCCTATCTGAACCACTACGGTGGCACCAGAAGTGGATTTGGGAGACCTCTCGGATTCTTCTATGAGCGGAGTGTCATGTGCCTGCGCAATCAGCGCGTCACATATAACGAGTGGACAACTGGGCCTCAGATTTCCTAAGTTAGAAAACACTGGATCCTGGAGAGTGCTACCTTTACCCAGACATATTCTATTACCTTTGCGAGAAGTGGGGCACCCCAGACATCGTTCTTTTTACATCTCGTCTCAACCACAGGGTTCCAACCTACATGTCCAGTGTGAGGGATGCCAAGGACATTGCGGTCGACGCCCTGGTCACTACGTGGGACTAGTTCTCCCTCCTGTATTTCCACAGTTCCTCTCCTGCCCAGGGTGCTCGAGATTCAAGAGGGAACGCGTTCTTGCAATCCTGGCTGGCGTCGGACTGTCCTTGTCATTCGTGGTATGCCGACCTAGGCAACCTGCTTGCGGATGCACCCTGGCCTTTTCCAACTTGACCCAACCTCCTTTCCCAAGGTCTGCTATTCCATCATGCTTTACATGAGATGCGTTTAACGGCGTGGCTTTTAAAGTCTATGTTCTGAGGGCCCAGGGTGACTCGGAGCCAGTCACCCAGGCCATGTTCGAGGCCAGGAAACTTCAGTCAGCCAAGGTGTACCACTGTGCGTGGAAGCTTATTTCTCTTGGTGTGAACAGCATAGTTTCCATCTGATGGTATAAGCCACACCTAGGTTCCTGTCCTATAGATTCTGCACTAACCATACTTTTTCAGTGGGTTTTCCTGCAAGGGGGAGCTCATACGATCCCTCTATTCCGGTATTCCACTGAGCCTTGGAATCACAATTTGGTTCTGGGAGCTTTTCCGGAAACTCCTTTTTGAACCAAAAAAATTATAGAGATCATCCAATAGTGACCCCACTAAGCATAGATGGATACGATATGGTGCCGTCCCAGATAAATTACAAAAAAAAATTATGGAAAAAACAAACAAACTGAATACTGGGACATTCCTAGCAAACACTGGTGTAGAAACTTCATATATCAATTTATTTTGCGAGATGTATAAATACCAATTCCCCAGGCTATTGCCTAATGAAACTAATGCACTACATTTAATAAAATACACCACCTGGCCAGGTCATTACATCACGAGAAAGGTAATTTTATATATATATATATATATATATATATATATATATATATACACATACATACATGCACCAAATAGAGAAGTATTATCATCTAGTAAAAATTATTGTGGACCTTTGCAGAGTCAAATGTGCTTATATAAATCAGACCCACGGTTCTGTCTAGTATGACGGGGTTATTGCACAAAATATACATCTTTGTTTCCCCCAGCAAATAACCAAAAAGCCTCTAGGTAGGTATATAACCTCCAAATTGAAAAATACAGGACTATTGGTAATAAATCATCCAACCAACGGTTGTTTAGTGTTTTGTAAAGGATATTTGTATAAATGTCCTCCAGACAATTAATATTGCATATTAATTGTCTGGAGGATATTTATACAAATATCCTTTTTGGTCCGATTTTATATAAGCACATTTGACTCCGCAGGGGTCCACAATAATTTTTACTAGATACTAATGCTTCTTTATTTGGTATATGTATGTATAGAATTTACTTTGTGATGTATTGACCTGACCAGGTGGTGTATTTTATTAAATGTAATGTATTCGTTCTATTAGGCAATAGCCTTGGGAAATGCTATTTACACTTCTCACAAAATAAATTAACATATGACTTGTTTTTGTACCCCAGTGTGTACTGGATATGTCCCAGTATGTAGTTTTGTTTTTTTCCCCAAAAATGTTTTACTTCTTTTGAACCCTTGCCTTCCTGGCGGCTGTCACTTCTGTTAGATGGAACTGGCTTTCCTGTCCTACAAGTCCCTCTTTTTGGTAATTCGTAGGGATAAGGTGGATTTCCGGCCTATCCCATACTTCCTCCGAAGGTCGTCTCGGCCTTCCATGTCAATGAAGGGATTGTCCTCGCTTCTTTCTGCCCTTTCCCATGGGCTTTGCATTACCTTGATGTGGTGAGAGCAGTCCATGTCTATTTGGCTGCAACAAAGTTGTTTTGACGCGGACTTCTTTTTTTATTGCTCCTCATGGGCTACACAAGGGATTGGCAGCATACAAGGCCACCCTTTTGCTTTGAATCGATCTGTGATTTTTAGAAGCCTATTGGTCCAAGTGTAAAGTCCCTCCCCTTTGGGTCACTGCCCTTTTACTAGGGCTGTTGGTTCCTCCTGGGGGGTCATTTTACCAGATCCATTTTTTAGCGTATTCTGATGCCAGAGTGTCTGGGTGTCGAGGTGCTGCAGGCAGCTGTGTGTTAGACAGGTCATATCGCTGTACTTTTTTCCATAATTTCCTCCCACCCTCTGTGACTGCTTTAGGGCGTTCCATAATTCTGTGTCCCCCCCAATGATATAAACGTGCTAAGCGCTACCAGAAGCGCTGTGCCCATGGCAGCTACAATTTTAACCACTCTGACCAGGGACTCTGGCCCTGAGGAAGCTCGTGACGTCCCTGTCAACATATGGACAGTGACCTCAAGAGCTTTGCAATGCCGGAGTCCCCAGCCAGAGCCTGGAGAAGCCCCTGACTTAACTGTCCATATACAGATGGGCTCAAACAATTTGATCAAAATGTGCGCTAAGAACCTCACTTTTGTAAGTAAATGTAGCAGTAATGGATTTTTATTTATTGTTAATTGGCTGGTATAATCATGGGGTTGACTGGCTAGTGTTACCCACTATTACTACCACCTTTATACTAGGGTCACTAGGTTTATGCCTAGCTCCCCAACCTTTTTCATTGTATTAACGCTAACTATCTGCTTTGCCACTAAGTGTGCGTGTACGCAGTTTCACGACACAATAGTATAAAAAAAAGCAATATTTATTAATATAAATGACACTTCGATATTAAACACAGAACACAGTAAATATATTCACGGTATAGTATCCGTATACGCCAATACACATAGCAAGTTAATATGCATTGAGTACACTGACACTACACGTGGCTCAGTATTATTAACTACTATACAGCACCCACTTATCTAAACAAATTCACGATATAGTATCCGTACATCTCAATACACATAACTTAAAGAGGCTCTGTCACCACATTATAAGTGCCCTATCTCCTACATAATGTGATCGGCGGTATAATGTAGGTGACAGCAGTGCTTTTTATTTAGAAAAACGATCTATTTTTACCACGAAACGGAGCGATTTTAGCTTTATGCTAATTACTTTCTTAATGCCCAAGTGGGCGTTGTACAGAGGAGTGTATGACGCTGACCAGCCTCATACACTTCTCTCCATTCATTTAGTCAGCGCATAGTGACACTGCGTTGTTCGCTATGTGCTGTCTTATACTGACACATAATGTTACTGAAGTGTTTAGACAGTGAATAGACATTCCTTCCAGCCAGGGCGGGATGTCTATTCTACTTACAGCAGAGCAAAGCGTAATCTCGCTGTAACCTGTCATTTACAGTGTGATCTCGCGAGATTACGCTTGCTCTGCTGTAAGTACCACAGAAACGTTAACGAAGTGCCGGGATTGTGAACAGTCCTGGCTGGAAGAAATGTCTATTCACTGTCTAAACACTTCAGTAACGTTAATATGTCCGTATAAGACAGCACATGGTGAACAACGCAGTGTCACTATGCGCTGACTAAATGAATGGGGAGAAGTGCATGACGCTGATTGGTCACTGATTGGTCAGCGTCATACACTACTATGTACAACGCCCACTTGGTCTAAAGTAAAAACACGCCTAATAACGTGGTAAAAATAGATCGTTTTTCTAAATAAAGAGCACTGGTGTCATCTACATTATAGCGCCCATCTCCTTATGTAGGAGATAGGGCACTTATAACGTGGTGACAGAGCCTCTTTAATTGTTAGGAAAAAACCAACACCTGTTCCCTTAAGGTCGTTATGACAACCTGTCTAGCTTCTGGGCGGTTATTTTTTTGCTTTGAGCCAATCGCTCTTCTCTGTCTTTCTGCCAATCTGCTTTGGGCTTGTATTTATACCTGTCTCTTCCCACCTGTTTTTGCTTGTGAATCTTCCTGTTTCCTAGTTCCTGATCAAGCTCCTGACTGCTCTTGCATTTCTGATTTCTGGACCTTGTGTATACTGACCTCGGCTTGTCTCTTGTTAACCCTCTGCCTACCGATTCTGATCATCCGCTCCTGACTGGTTTTGACTGTGGCTTGTCTGATTACCTCTTCTCCGTTTCTGGACTTTGTTAACCTACTGGCTGTCTGGTTTCCAGCTCAGGTTTGCCTGCATTGCACCTCTTTTCCAAAACTACACTCTGTTAAGACAACCTGGGTTCTAAGCAGCAAAGTCCATCTCACCTTGCGGTCATCTTAGAGTCTGTCGACCGGAGTGGTTACGGATTAGAGGTTGCGGGTTTACGTGCACGCTCTCTCCCAGCAGACTCCAGCAGCCTTAATGAGGCTCAGTCACCAGTTTATAACTGCCCTATCTTCTACCTAATCTAATAGGCGGTTTAATGTAGATAAGTAATGTGGTTTTTTTGTTGTTGTTTTTTTTACAAATTTATGAGCATTTTAAGTGTTATGCAAATTTGTTCTTCGTGCCCAAGTGGGCGTTTTGTTACTTTTCACCAAATAGGCGTAGTAAAGAGAAGTGTATGACGCTGACCAATCCGCATCATGCACTTCTCTTCATTCATGTCCATCTGTACTCACAGCACAGCGTGATCTCGCGAGATCACGCTGTGCTGTCACTTACTCCCACATTAACTTTACTGGTGAATGAAAAGACATGGCCTCCAGCCAGGAGGTAATGTCTTTTAATTCTCCTGACACACCGGTAAAGTTAAAGTGGGAGTAAGTGACAGCACAGCGTGATCTCGTGGGATCACGCTGTGCTGTCACTCCCACAGTAACTTTACCGAAGTGTCGGGAGAATGAAAAGACATGGTCTCCCTGGCTGCAGGCCATGTCTTTTCATTCTCCTGACACTCCAGTAAAGTTAATGTGTGAGTAAGTGACCGCACAGCGTGATCTCGCGAGATCACGCTGTGCTGTGAGTACAGATGGACATGAATGAAGAGAAGTCATACACTTCTCTTTACTACGCCTCTTTGGTGAAAAGTAAGAAAACGCCCATTTGGGCACTAAGAACAAATTTGCATAGCACTTAAAATGCTCAGAACTTTGTAAAAAATAAACGTTTTAAAAAAAACAAAAACAAAAAAACAACGCATTACTTATTTACATTAAAACGCCTATTAGATTAAGTAGAAGATAGGGCAGTTCTAAACTGGTGACAGAGCCTCTTTAAGGTATCGCTCCACTTGCATTGACATAATATTAATATGTACTAAGTATACTAATCCTACACGTAGCACAGTACTAGTACAATATATAAAAATACTATACTAACACCCACCCACCAACAACCTAAACATACATGTAAGTTATAATGCACTCACTCACGCTTGCTTCTGTGACCCACTCCCACCTGACTCTTAACTGTCCCTGTTACTAGTGAGTTACATACCAGGGGAACGTTGTAGACTAAGGAAGGAAAAGGGTTACCAGGAGAAGTAGGGGCTAGATATATGGGGAGAAGGGTAGGATCATTGTATAGAGGGAGAGAAAGCACATGGGGAGGGGGAGGATACTTAGCAGTGCATGGGGTTCTTCCTTGGTTGGTGAGGCAGAAACAAGGTGTTTGTTGGTATGGGGTGAGGCAGGAAGCAAGAGCGAGAAGTGTAGGACTCTGGCCCATCTTATACCCTCTCGTGCACTTCTGTATTACATCACATACTCATGCAAAGGGGGGGGGGGGGGGGTAGCAACAACTAAAGTTGTTGGACTGTATGGCTATGTACACACAGAGTTTTTTTGCAGGCGGAATTTCTGCTTCAAAATTCCGTTTGGAAGTTTGAGGCAGAATTTCCTCTCCCTGCACGCCGACTTTTGCTGCGTTTTTCGCCCGCGGCCATTGAGCGCCGCGGGCATAAAACGCTGCGAAATACGCTTTCTCTGCCTCCCATTGAAGTCGATGGGAGGTCAGAGGCGTAATCGCCTGAAGAGAGGGCATGTTGCTTCTTTTTCCCGCGAGGCGGTTTTACAGCTCGCGGGAAAAAGATGCCTCCGCCTCCCATTGAAATCAATGGGAGGCATTTTCGGGCTGTTTTTGACAAGTTTTTTTTGGCACGGTTTCCGCGTCAAAAAACTCAGTGTGAACATAGCCTATGGCTCCAGCTCCCCCTCCCGCTGAGTGTAAAAGGCAAGAGAAACAAAGGAAATCTCTTGCCCCTCCCAGATTGTAAACAGGACAATGAGTCGGCTGGAGCCAACTCTCATCATATGCGTGAATACAAGCCTATGTCTGATGGGACAAATATACACATATATATATATATATATATATATATATATATATATAATATAATTCCCAAAATATGAGGCAGCACTCCAATGATGGTGAAAAAGCAAGATTTATTCACCACTTGCGACGTTTCAGCCCTACTCCATGGGGCCTTTCTCAAGCTATACAATCAGTGAGCAGTGCACATATAAATACACAGGTTCCAATAATGCATAGTTAATTAGTAAAGTGTAGAATCATACAATATATTAGTGTTAATGTTTTTAACAAACCCAACTTATGTCAGTGCAGTTTATACGTATACAGATATTACATTCTTTCAGCCGATATTCATGAATATCTTGCCTCTACTATATATATGTATATATGTTTAATAAAGTGACAAGTGCCAATAAATATAGTGCAAGTGTTTAAAATTACATTAATTATCTGAATTATACAAGTGCTGCCTCGTATTTTGGGAATGATTGCTGGAGATTTGGGACACTAGTCACGTGTCCAAAAGAGGATCTTGCACCCTACTTCTGCCATTCTTTAACTGTGCTGCTCTTTTACCAAATTTATATTTAGTGTATTTCACGCATTAATGGTTACGTTAAATATTGCTACATTTGTATGGACAGTGACGTCAGGAGCTTTGCGATGCCGGAGACCCTGTTTAGAGCACTCTGTCCCGAGGACTCCAGACACCACCCGCATGATGGGCCAATTTTCCCTGCGACCGCAGGAACTGTAAAGCAGCCGTATTCCACGGCTGCTATCTCTAACCAGGGAAACTACATCACCGGAGCTTCCCTTGGATTGCCCAGTGACGTAGCTTACCTGGGCAGGGATAGCAACATGGGACTATGGCTGCTTGAAAGCAGCCGGGGACACTGACTGTAAAGGTCTTGTAGAGTAAACAAAAGATTGGCACTTGAATATTCAATAATAGATTTACGTTTCATTTATTCTGTTAGACAATCCACAGATTTACATGACGTATTGGCCAACGCACAATCTTTTTCAAACATTTGGATTGCGTATCTTAGATCAGGCAAATCTTGCACTCCGTCCGTCTCTAGTGACAGAGAGAGCGCCTCCGAATGTTTGAAAGAGGTTGTGTATTGACCGAAATGTCACGTAAATCTGTGCATTGTCTAACAGAATAAATACAACCTGAATCTATTATTGCATGTTTGAGTCTTTTGTTTACTCTATGAATACGGGGTTGAATCCTATCCGAGCACTATCAGTCCAAGTGCCATGTCTCCATTTTAAAGGTCTTGTAGTCACGGGGAATATGGCTGGCGTGAAGGCAAAGCAGACTCTGCTGCGTTGGGAAGCTCCAGCGATAACTGTCCATGTACAGTTACCTTACGGGAGCTTCCCAATGTATATGTTTTACAGAGGCCTGTGATGTACAGTGGCATCTGTCCCCATAGGCCCCAATGTTAAAAAGTGTACACCGCACGGTATACTTTTATTTTGCGGAATGGAAAAGCATAGTCTACTACCCTATTCCATACATCAAAAAAAATTATTATACTGAGGCCACTTTTTGGGCTAATGGATCCCTAAAGATCCCTGCAGCTGTCGCATACCATGGACAGATTTCTATCCACTGGAAGTTAGCAATCAATGACTATTAATTGACTGCAAGCAGAGATCTTTAAAACCGTGAAGAATTGATACAGAAAGTAAATAGTATAAAACCAGCGAATCCCTTTAATACCCAAAGCACAGAGTCCATCATGAGCAGTGGAGGACCAGGTGCATTAACTGCATGGTTCTTGAGATAAGTCTAGACCTAATGATGAGTTAAACACACCTTGTTGTTAGTAGCAACTGTTTTAGTATATACTACATTGCATAAACAAAATCTTTTGTATTTATTTTTTTTTGTTTAAGAGATGGAATTCCCTTCTTCTCTGACCAGCACTGAGAGAGCTTTTATCCATCGCTATGCCCAGTCACTTGGACTAATAACTAAGAGCAGAGGGTAGGTTACTGTGTTTACTTTACACATTCATTTCAAGAAAATGTTTTAAAGCCCACAGCATCCAAATGTAAATACTCAATATCACAGTATTATTCAATATTCAGTGGTGATGTGACAATTTCTTGGGAAAGCTGTTTCACTTCACTGATGACACAAAAGCAAAGGGAATAGAACTCCTAGGCTTCCAGGCTCTGTGTCATCATCACCGTCATGCTAAAGGATAAACTTGAGGATAGTTGCACCCACTGGACGCCTTCTGAAGTGAAAATTGGTGCTAGAAATAGGTTTTCTACATTCGTACCTCCCTCCTGGGGCCCTCTCATACGTTTAGAATAACATTGTGTAAAGTATTCTGAAAAGCTGCAATGATATTTTGGACAGTCCATTCTGTAGAGAAATAGCACCCTCTAGTTCACCTTTGCTAGGACACTAATAATGCGCTAATATGTTGCTTTTCAGCGCAGAATCGTCAGTAATACTGAAAATTCTTTTAAAATCTGCAGCACTTTCATTATTCTGCACGGATATTATGCTAATTGCGTGAATGCGGTATAAAATACTCTATTCACATGCATTGCTGACTTAATGTTAGCAGCTTTTGTCAGTATTTAGGTGCAGAATCCAGATCTGAATCTTGACCGAATCCTGACCGTGTGAACATGGCCTAATATAGTGTACCCCAAACAGTGGCTCGGGAGCCATATCTGGCTCCTCGGCTGTTAGCAGCTGCAGAAATTGTGCACTAGTGACATCAGGGAGGTCCTTGCATTACTGGAACTTGGTACTAGGGTCAAAATTACTGGCAGGTAACACAAGAGTAATTTCCATATCAATCAGTTACATCTTTATTAGGATTTAGCATTTTACTATTTTGTGGGGCTCAACATCATCTGCCTTAATATAATGGGAGTCTGTCCTGGCAACAGGCTTATTCTTTTGATGCCAATTTTTTATATTTCTTTTTATGTAATGTTTTAATTTTGGTGTACAAAGCACTTTTCTGATATACTTTTAGTACAGATTTTGCTTTGTTTATGTCCTTCAGTTTCTATGATCAATTGATCAAATCTAAAAGATTTGATCAGTATTAGGCCAGCTCATTGACAGATTTGGCTGACAGCTGCTTCTATGTACAGTGGACGCAGGGATGAAACAAAGCAACATTTTTAAATTAAAGTATATTAGAAAAGAGTTTAGTATCCTAAAATACATACATTACACAAAAGAAAACACACCAAAGGCTTCCATAGTCTTTAAGCGTTAAAATATATATATTTTTTTTAATGTAGCAAGTATGTTGATCTGTAAAAAGGGTGTAGTAGTGAAAAAAATGATATTGTTGCAGATCTAATTTTAATATGGTTTGTTTTCAGAAAAGGGGCTCATAGATCTTTAACAATAAGGAAGAAAGATGACTCTGAAGCCTGCAGAGCACATATGTCATGCTACCTGACACAGAACACAAAGCGTGCCATGAGAAACCTATTCCAGCAGTTTCCTGTGACCAGTAGGGAAATGACTGAACTGCTCCCTAAGACAGAGAGGGGCAACGTGTTTGCAGTAGTAGCTGGTGAGTGTTTTAATTGTGAAAAGAGTCATTCTCTTTAGAAGCTAGCGCTGTGGTAGGGGGCTGCTCTCTTGCAACCCCTCCACTGTGCGCTATTCTGAGAGGCAGAACAGGGTGTGTCATCCTTTTAATAGTATAGAACCCTTTTTATTATTATTATTATTATTATTTAAAATACATTATTCTCAACCACATTTATTTTTTCATGTGTATTTTAATATTTGATATTGCTCTGCCCCCTAGTGTGGAATAAAAAACAAATGTCTTTTGTTTTCTAAAGAATTTATATATATTTTTTAATTAACTGTAAAATATTTTTGTCAGAGCATACATGTACAGTATAGCCATTATCATAAAATTATTTGTATGTCATGTAATTGTTATAGTCATAAATTTTATCTAGTTTAAGGTCTGCCAATTTTGCCAGCCGGTCTACCAAAAAGAGTACTATGGCGCTGTTTCTTCACTAATTGTTTGTTATATAAGCAAGAGTTAGATGGTTGCCCTGCTAAATTATAAAATTTGCACCAATCAAGGGGATGGCATGACCTTGCAAAAAAGAGTGATAACACTTCTGGTTAATTTTCCTTGCGCTCTGTGTAAATCTCCACCAGCACTAAGGCATCCCAATACCACATTTTTATTGCAATGCTTGACCTACATTTTTTTTTCTCCTGAATCATTTAATTCTATTTATACAAATTATGGAGATAAAAGGTCTGGAATAGATTCCAAGTGTTGAACTTGCTTTTTGTAGCAGTTTGTGGGACTTTAAAATATGTGGCCCAAAGAGATGTCCATGCATTTGAAAGAGGCCATCATTAGGCTGAAAAAAAACAAAATAAATCTATCATAGAGAAAACAGAAACTTTAGGAGTGGCCAAATGAACAATTTGGTACATTATTTAAAAAAAAAGAAGAAATACACTGGCGAGTTCACAACACATAAGACCTGGGAGACCACGGAAGACAACTATAGTGAACTAGCTTTTATACCTGGCGTTGCTCGGGAGGTTGACTTACGGTATAGATACAGTAAAAGCTCACTATTTAAATACCCAATTATGTGTTGTAAGGCCCCACGCAAACGACAGTAGAATTAGTCCGTAATTATGGACCCATTCACTTCTATTGCCCATGGACACCTTCCTGTATATTTACAGGAAGGTGTCCGTGCCGTAGAAAGGCTCCGCAAAAGATGGGACATGTCCTGTTTTTGCTTTTTACAGACCGTGCTTCCATACTTTATATGGGAGCACGACCCGCATAATAATTAGAGAGTATTAAAAGTTAACTTACCTGCTTCTTCCTCCAGTCCGGTTTCCCGGTGTGACGTTTCATCCCATGTGACCGCTGCAGCCAATCACAGGCTGCAGCGGTCACATGGACTGCCGCATCATCCAGGGAGGTCGGACTGGATGTCAAGAGGGACGCGTCACCAAGAAAACGGTACGTATGAACTTCTTTTACTTTCAATCGCTGCGGAAACTCTGCCCGAAAGGGCTGCCCCTTCTCTATTCCTGCACTGATAGAGAGAAGGGGCTGCCAATTAGTGCAGAGAAAACGGGTCCGTAACTACGGGTGGAATACTGGTGACACCGGACCCAATGTTATTGGATGCACCATTAAATATCCTAAACACTAATACACATGATCAAAAAAAATTTATTCCCTTTAGAAAATAAAAGTCCTAAGCCAGTGCTCCTAGACTAAGTTACGAAGTGGTGGATGAGGGGCGGGGACTTCTGATTCATGCCCATTTGGCATAATTTTTCCTCGCTCCTCATCTTTACCATTAGTCCCTCCATCGCTCATTGCTTCTCCATGCATTTCAGTCCCTCAATTATACGAGACAACTGTCCTGCCTCTGTGTAAACCCGCTGTCGCCAACATCGCAGTGCTGCTGTGTTAGGCAATTCAGCAAGGAATGATGTACGTTGCAGCCAATTATGGGCTGCCACGTCATCAATAGGGGGCGAAGCCTGTCAGTGCAATCCCCTGATTTTAAACCAATTAAAAATCGGGCTTCAAACAAACAAACTTTCGAAAATATATATAAGATGATTGCAGATTATTTTTTTTTTTGGCAAGTCAAAAATCTAGCCAAGTCCAGAACACATTTGAGGTTGTCGGTGTATAGTAGATCAAAGTCAGTCAGGAGAGGCTTTCATGAATGTAAATACCGAAAGTTTATCTCAATATACAAACCACTGGTAAAACGGAAAAACAGCCCAGATTATACGTTGCTAAGGAACATCTAAGAAAATCTCCCAGTTCTGGAACAAGATTTTTTGGACTGATAAAATGAAGATTAACTTGTACCAGAAAGATTGGAAGAGATCAGTATGGAGAAGAAAATAAAGGGCCCATGAGCCGAAGCATATAACCTCATCTGTCAATCATGATAGAGGCAGTGTTATGGCAGGGGCATGTATGGCTGCCGATGGAACTGGGTCACTGAAGTTTATTGATGAAGTGACTGCGGATAGAAGTAGCAGGAGGAATTTCTAAACTGTACATCTATACTTTTGGATCAGATTCAGTCAAATGCTTCAAAACTGATAGGGTGAGGCTTCACAGTCCAAATGTATGATGACCTACAACATCCCACAAAAGCAACCCAGGAGCTTCCTAAGGCAAAGAGATGGAATGTTCTTTAATGGCCGAGTCCGTCAACGGACCTAAACCTGATCGAGCATCTTTTTTTTACACTTACTAAAGACAAAACTGAAGGCAGAATGACCCACAAACCAGCAGCAATTGAAGGTGGCTGCAGTAGGAGATGGCAATACATCCTAAGGAAGGAAACTCCACATTTGGTGATGTCCATATGTTCTATACTTTAGGCAGTCATTGACTGCGAAGGATTTTCATCCAAGTACTAAAAAGAATCCTTCGATTTTTAATTGTTAGCTTGTCCAATTACTTTTGACTCTGGGAAAATGGCGAGATTTTTTTTTAACCTAAACCCCTTGAATTAAAACTGAAAGCCTA
The DNA here is from genome assembly GCF_050947455.1 of Rhinoderma darwinii. Classification (NCBI taxonomy): domain Eukaryota; kingdom Metazoa; phylum Chordata; class Amphibia; order Anura; family Rhinodermatidae; genus Rhinoderma; species Rhinoderma darwinii. Next base: position 517,623,916 of record NC_134687.1, on the reverse strand, counting down.
TAGTTGACATCCTGATTGCATTGTTTTAAATCCAATGTGGTGGTTTAGAGACTAAATTTTGAAAATTGTGTCATTGTCCAAATACTTCTGGGCCCGACTATATAGATATATATATATATATATATATGTATATGTTATGGTAAAGAAATCCTTCTGCAGTCAAAATGGATCAACAGCACTAATATACAGGAGTCCAGGGTCGTGTAGACCACACAATCGGACCAGATAATGGCAATGTTTAGAAAAAAAAAGTAGTTAAAGGCAAGAGGGAGAAAAACTCCCAAATGCATTTAGTCTATTGGGAGCCTTAGTCCATCGGCGGCATGACGGTACTGATGTCCTAAAAGCAAAAAAAATATTCACCTGCATAGTGGTCTATGGCGTTGACTCACCCACTCATTAGCTTCTTGAGGTGTATTACAGAACACTGTCTTGTCTCCAGCCACAGTGTGTTGGTGGACTGGGTAAGCCATCAAACATGGAATGTTCAGATCACGGAGTCTGCGCTTTACTGCTATGACGGTACAGTGCCTTGTGAAAACATTCACTCGCTTACTGTTTTTCCTGTTTTGTTGCTTTACAACCTGAAGTGAAACTGGATTTTAATTTTGATTTTATGTAATGGACCTGACAAAATAGTCCAAATTGTTACAGTTAAATCTCAGTGGTGTTTTTGGAACCTTCCACCAAAGGTTATTTTTGAATAGTGATACTCTACTTAGAATTATAGACAAATTACTGGAGTAGAAATAGAGTTTGATAAAATATAACAAATTGTTACAGTGAAATAAAAATTTTTTAAAGTTGTTAGTTCATGTGTATTTATCCCCTTTCCTATTTAAAGGATTTTAACCCCTTCCCGCTTTTGGGCGTGACTGTACGTCCAAATTCAATGTGCGTTCCCGCAATAGGGCGTACAGTCACGCCCTGTAGAGAAAGCCGGCACAGGAGCTGTGCGCGCTTAATCGTCAGCGGCTGTCAGCTGTCATACACAGCTGACATCCCGCTGCGATGGCAGTTACCGCCGAACGCAGACTTTTAACCCCTTCAATGCAGCTGTCAATGGTGTCTGCCGCATTGAAGTGGTTGACAAAGGGAGGGAGCTCCCTCTGTACTGCCCCCGCGATGGATCGCGGGTGCCGATGGTTGCTATGGCAACCAGGAAGCCGTTGCTAGGCTTCCTAGTTGCCCAGGTATGGTAGCCTATTAGGTCCTGCCCGAGGCATGACGTAATAGGCTAACTGTCAAATGAAGAATGACAGTTACAATACACTGCACTACATAAGTAGTGCAGTGTATTGTACCGGGATCAGAAGACCAGATCTTCAAGTCCCCAGGTAAGTGTAAAAGAAAAATGTTAAAGAAAAATAAATAAATAAAAGTTTTAACTAATAAAAACAACAATCGCCCTGTTTCCCTGATGAAGGCCTTTTATTATTAGAAAAAAAATGAAAACATGAAAAAAAACTATACATAATAGTTATCGCCGCGTTCGGAACGGCCTGATCTATAAAAATATCACATTATTTTAGCCGCACGGTGAATACCGTAAAAATTTTTTTAATAAAAAAACAATGACAGCATTTTTTTTTTGGTCAACTTGTCTAAAAAAAATGTAATAAAAAGTGATCAAAAAGTTGCAAGTAACGCTAAATGGTACCAATAGAAACTACAGTTTGTCACGCATAAAACAAGCCCTCCCGCAGCGTTAACTAAAAAAGTTATGGCTGTCAGAAAATTGCGACACTAAAACATGATTTTTTTTTAGAAAAGAATATTTTTATTGTGGGAACATAGTGAAACGTAAAAAAAACTATATAAATTTGGTGTCGCTGTAATCGTATCGACCCGCAGAATAAAGTTAATATGTTGTTTATACTGCACGGTGAACACTGTAAAAAATAAAAAAAACGTGCTAGAATTGCTGTTTTTTGGTTTCCTCATCTCCCAAAAAATGGAATAAATATTGATTAAAAAAAAATCGCATGTACCCCAAAATGGAACCAATAAAAATTACAGCTCGTAATTTAAAAAATAAAATAATTTTAAAAAAAAAGTGTTTTTACTGTGTAAAAGTAGTAAAACATACAAAAACTATACAAATTTGGTATCGTTGCAATCGTAACAACCCGCTGAATAAAGTTGTTGTGTTGTTTATATCACACGGTAAACGGCGTAGATTTAAGACGCGAAAAAGAGTGGCGAAATTTCAGGTTTTTTTCTATTACCCCCCCAAATAAAAGTTAATAAAAGTTAATCAATAAATAATATGTCCCCCAAAATGGTGCTATTGAAAAGTACAACTTGTCCCGCAAAAAACAAGACCTTATACAGCTATGTCGACGCAAAAATAAAAACGTTATAGCTCTTGGAATGCGACGATGGAAAAACTTAAAAAATGGCCTGGTCATTAAGGTCCAAAATAGGCTGGTCATTAAGGGGTTAAAGGGCCAGCACGCGCACCTGAAAAGTATGTTTGATTAGCCCATGGTCACCCTGGACTATAAGAAGAACCCTACCCCTTCCTTCAATGTCTGAGCCTTGTTGTGTTTACCTGTGTTAGTCTTTGCAAATGGTCCCTTAGTGTTTTCCAGTTCCCAGTGTTCCCGTACCTGCTTCCTGTATCCTGTGCTACCTTATTTCTGTGCCATAGAGAGTTGGAGTCGTGTTGTGCCGTATACTACGCCTGCTGTGTTACACCGCGCCTGGTGTCTGCCTGCAGTCAAGGTCCCATCTGAGCCTAACTATCGCTACTATCTGAATTACCACAGGTACCCTTATTCGAACTATAGACATTGACTTGGTATCCTGTTGGCTAGCTGCTATCCCGCTACTGCGGTACGGCCCAGTGGGTCCACACACCCATCGTGACACAGGCCTCATTTGCAAAGTAGTACATAGTGGATTTTGGGCGTCCTTTTTATTAGAATATATTTTAGGCACCATGTCCGGTTTGAAGGGCTCTTGCGATGCCAAAACAGTGGAAATATTTTACTGCTTGTCTAAACGTTTAAAAATTGTTTTATTAATGGTATTCTAAAAGAGGGCACTAATGCCAAAGATTCTGAGTACAAGCATAGGCAGCACAGATCATAGGTCCTAATTGGAGTGTCTGGCATATGATGGTTCAAGATAAACTAAACTTCATAAACCAATGCAAGACTGCACCGGAGTAGTGAACTAAACTACTAATCTGTTTGCCCGGGCGATACACAAGTATTACCTTTATTGGAATGTCTTAGGCTAAATTAGTATCAATTCATATCACAACGGCACTCCAGAAGGAACTTGAAGCATATATATCAATGGTCTGATTTGCCAAAGATGTGCAATATTATTACCCTACGTTTATGCACCCCTGCAAATTCAGGGGAGCGTCCTCAGGGGTATAAATCGCTAGGAATATCTATTTCTGCCGGTCAGCACATGTGGTGCTGTGTATTTTTGTGCTTAGCCCCACCTCCACAAGACTCGTCATCGGAGCTTTAACCAACCGGTGCATCACACTGATGCCCACCAGCTGGAGAGGCCCCATAGTAACGTGGCGTCCTGTAGGAATGATGCATGAAGCATCATACAGTAACCAGGGGAACTTCAGGCGGCTACATGATACACAGCTGACTGTGCGAGACAAATAGAAGTAAGTGCAAATGGAATATGCCGATGGAGCAGCATAGTGAACTGATTACGATTAGGACAAATAGGAGTTAGGCTGCTTCCATGTTAGACACATAATCCCATAGGTATGTAGAGTCAGATCGAACTAGATGCAACAAGTAAATAGTTCGATCGAGCCTGATGCATAAGGCAACAAATAGTAACCATTTTTAATCCCCTTTTTTTGTAACACAGGAAGTCTTACCAGAGAAACGCAACTCAATATTTATTGCCCAGGTCCTGCAGTTTTAGTAAATATCCCACTTGTGGCTCTAGTGTGGTAATAGACTGAAGCACCGCCTTCAGAACAAAGGAGCACCTAGTGGATTTTGGGCCTCCTTTTTATCAGAATATATTTTAGGCACCATGTCAGGTTTGAAGGGCTCTTGCGGTGCCAAAACAGTGGAAATCCCCCAAAAGTGACCCCATTTGGGAAACTATACCCCTCAAGGAAATTATCTGGGGGTATAGTGAGCATTTTGACCCCACAGGTTTTTTGCAGACATTACTGGAAGTTGGCCGTGAAAATGAAAATCTACATTCTTTCAAAGAAAATGTAAGTTTAGCTCATTTCCACAAGGACAGAAGGTGAAAAAGCACCACAACATTTGTAAAGCAATTTCTCCCGAGTAAAACAATACCCAAAATGTGGTCATAAACGGCTGTTTGAACATACAGCAGGGCTTAGAAGGGAAAGAGCGCCATTTGGCATTTGGAGCTCAAATTTAGCAGGAATGGTTTGCGGAGGCCATGTTGCATTTGCAAAGCCACTGAGGGACCAAAACAGTGAAAACGCACAAAAAGTGACTCCATTTAGGAAACTACACCCCTTGAGGAATACGTAAGTATTCGACAATTTGCGGGAAGCACTGGCTTTCCATTGCGTATACTTACGACAAATGTCGGAAGGGGTTAAAGGAAAAATGGATCGCAGTACATACAGGAAAATTCTTTAGAAAAACCTGTTTCAGTCTTCCAGAGATTTGAGACTGGGACCAGCTGTAACTTCCAGCAGGAGAATGACCCTTAACCTCCTGCTAAATCTATACTGGATTGATTTAAGTTTTAGTTCTTTGTTTTTTGTGTTAATTATTGCTTGTGTCACAGTTAAAAGTAGTTTGCAACTTCAAAGGGGTAGGCATGTTGTGTAAATCAAATGGTACAAACCCCCAAATTTTTTTTCTTATTCAGGGTTGTAATGCAACAAAACAAGGAAAACCTCAATGGAGGGGGTGAATACTTTGGCAATGCGCTGTAGTTCTTCTGAAGGTCTGCTGAAAAGTCTGCGGAATTATGGAAGAAAATATTGCTGGTTTTGAAAGCCATTCGCAGAATAAAGTTGTGGTCATTACAATTTAGCAGTCTGGCTAGCAAAGGCCATGGAGGTGCCCCTGGTGGTGGAGGCCTTACTGGCACCTTATGGTCTCTTTCAACAGCAAAGGCGGGTAAAAGCTTACAACCGCTCTACAAATGGTTCAGGATTTTGGCCTTCAGCTTTCTTTTAAAAACTGACAACATGAACATTGTTTTGGCGAAGCCAATGTTTTTCAACTGTCAGATTTTTGTCTCCATAGTTCTGCCAAGCTAATTCTCCAGGCAGTGGTTCAATTGTGTCTTTCAATCTGGACACTTCAATTTCTGCTTGAGTACAATTCTCCCACATGACTGTATATCAAGCTATGTCTCTTTTTCTTCAGCCGGCCTCTCAATGAGGTTTGGCAAGGGGTGATAGCTGCTAATAGCTAAGCGGTTATCTATTTTATCAGCGCTACTTGCACAATGAGTAAGTGGTGAGGAGGCGCATTCTTGCAGCCATTTCACAGCTGTTAGAGACTTCTCTCGGCTCATTTTGCTCAGTGATCGCCTGCCGGTCTTTCTGGACCCGGAGGTTGGAATTTTGAGATCTGGGATGATCGTCAGGATCCTAAAATCACCGGGTTAGGCCTCATGCACATGACCGTATTTTTGCCCACCCGTAAATACTGGCGTAAATACGGGTCCTTGGTCACACGTATTCGACCCGTATTGCACCAGTATTTACAGGCACGTTTTTGGCTGCAAAATTGCACTGCAGTAATCGGCAGCCCTTCTCTCTATCAGTGCAGGATCGAGAGAAGGGACAGCCCTTTCCGTAATAAAAGTTAAAGAAATTAATCATCGTGGGGCATGGCTTCGCACGCAACGGGAGCAGTCGCATGACTTGAGAGCTCCGCTGTGGTCCCGTGCTATATTGATCCTGTGAATATCCTGATCGTTCCTTACCTTCATCATTACGTCCCGGAGATTCAGGCAGCAGTCGGGCGGTAAGAGTGGAGTTATGGGCCCCACGAGAGGTCAAACGGCCACGGAAAAGCTACAGAGCTATGCCCGGGAAGATGCCAAAGATGGCGGCCGTGCTTTTCTGCAGCAGCGCTCAAAGGGCAGTGAGACGCCTGGCGGGACGACATCTTCTTCAGTGGTGGTGGAGGAGACAGAGCCGGAACCATATCAGCATGCAAGACCTCGCTGACCGGTAAGATGGAGGAGGTGAAAATTGATATAGGCCTCATCAGGCAGGATATGCAGGCCTTGAGAGAACGAGTGACGCATGTGGAGGATAGAGTGTCGGGAGTGGAAGACAGGACGGCGGCCATGCCACGTGCGATTACGGATCTGGAATCCATGACGGAGTTATTAAAACAAAAAAATGATGATTTGGAAAATAGGCTGCGCCGGAATAATATCCGGATAATAGGAATGCCTGAGAAGTCGGAGGGCGAAGATCCGGGCGAATTCATATCTAAGTGGTTGAAAGAAATACTGCCAGATTCACCTTATTCGCAGGCCTTTGCAGTAGAAAGGGCGCACAGAGTGCCGGCAAGACCACCTCCACCGGGGGCCCCTCCGAGGCCGATGCTGGCTCGGTTGCTTAATTGTAACGACAGGGACATGATCCTACGCCAAGCCCGCCGACTGCAAGGAATTAAGTATAATGGCGTCGCTTTATCCATATTCCCGGATTTCTCGGCGGATCTACAAAAGCGCAGAGCTACGTTCATGGCGGTGAAAAGGCGGCTGAGGGATCTCAATATCCCATATTCTATGGCGTATCCTGCAAGGCTGCGGGTAGTGGATAACGACCGTTCTATCTTTTTTAACTCTCCGTTGGAGGCCGACGATTGAGTGAGAGGGAAGAGATCGCCCCGCCGTGTGTGATTCCTTTGGAGGGTGAGGATGGAAAGTGCTGGAATTTAAAGATGGTGCTGGAGTTCCTCATGCGCCTGATGCAGGCTAAAAGGTTTCTTTTTGCTGGTTGGTCTCCTGTGTTTAAGGAGGGATTCCAATGTTACGGTACACCCAGCTTGAAGATTTATCCGGCGGGCGGATAGATCCGGAGGCCCTGAAAAGGGTCATTCTTATCCTCCCCATTTCATTTGGATGGACTGCCGGGACTATCAATCCGTTACCATTCTGTTCACGGAGCTTGGCCTATACTGGGAAGGAGTGACCCGGCCGAAGTGAAGAAGGGGTTGAGAAATCGCAGGAAAGATCCTGGTATCTGCACAGGAAGCATATTGCGGTTAAATATTACTGATGTATTGTTTAAACTGATGATTGATTTATAGTTCTCCTGTACGAATTTATGGAAAGGGCTTAAGATGTAATGTGGTGTTTGAAGATGCAGATAGGGAAGGATATGTTAACACTGCCTAATAGCACGGGGCCTTCCCCGTTACTCTTTGGTGCCACGAGGAGGGCATGATTCGGCAATGGCCTATGTGTCATCTCGCATTGCCGATACAATTTACTGTTTATATGTTAGTTCTGTCGTTTATGTTTTCAACGCCGTATTTAGGCGAAATTATACTCATTTATGAATGCAAATGTCTAAAAAGTCATACAGTGCAAAGAAGGTGGGGAAAGGTCGCTAGGGAAAGTATATTGGTATTATGCAGGAGTCGGGAGCCATCTTCCCGCCGAGGCAGACATAGTTTCCGGGCCCACTAATGGCGTCTATACCGATCGTGTCTTGGAATGTTCGGGGGCTGGGTACCCCGAGGAAAAGGGCGGCCATTTTTGCATGTATCCGCAAATTTAATCCCTCTATAATATGTCTGCAATAGACGCATTTAATCCCAGAAAAAGCGAGATTATTGCGTAGACCTTGGATCTAATGGTCTTCACACTCTTTTCATACGTCCTACTCCCGGGGGGTATCTGTATTAATCCACAAATCTCTGAGGTGGGAAGCGGTCAAACTTAAAGTGGATAAGGAAGGTAGATATGTGTTTATACATGCTTACATCGACACTATACCATTTGTATTACTGGGCCTATATGTTCCTCCTCCGGCGAATATACAGATTTTACATGAGGCTGCCGCATTTGCTGCCGCTTATCCACAAGCTACGGTACTGGGCATGGGGGACCTTAACATGGTCATGGATCCCAAATGTGATAGATTTAGAGGGGAAGTGGATTTTGTGGCTGCACCGGTGGCTCCAACAGAGTTGAATTTGCTATTTCAAGAAATGGGTTGGATAGATATATTTAGGTGCAAACATCCGAATGTAAAGGTATACTCATGTCATTCTATCGGTAGGAATTCCCTGTCCCGTATAGATTATATCTTTGGGAACGCTCTAATGGTTCCGATGGTAACGGATATTTCTTATGAAGTAAGGGGAGTGTCAGACCACTCTCCGATGGTAGCGCGATTCAATCACCCAGGGCCTGTGAGGATTGGTAGCTGGAAAATTCATCCATTCTGGCTCACCCTGATAGGGCCACAAGATCGCATACCAGATCAATTGGAGGTTTTTCAAGATACCAATAACTCGTGTGATAATCGTAATATTTTATGGGATACCCTGAAGGCCTACTTGAGAGGCTGCTTGCGATCTACAATCTCCTACATAAAAAGGGAAGCGGCAAAGGAAGAGGGTCAGTTGGCACAGCAATGTGAAACATTGGAGGGCGAATATATAGAAAACCCATCGGAAGCAAATAAACATGCATGGCTGACGATGGGCCGTAAATACTTATTACTACAAGAAAAAGCTGATAGGAAACTGTTTTTTGCTCGGCAAACCTATTTTGAATTGGGAAACCAATCAAGTAAATTGCTGGCTCATTTAATTCACCACAGCTCTCAGAGCTCAGCAATACTAAAGATTAAGGACAGTCAGGGCCGTGAGTTGACTGATACCCCTAGTATAGCGGCCCGATTCACCCAATTCTATAGGGACTTATACTCCTCCCAGTCTACGTATGATTGGTCCGAGTGTGTATCATACTTGGAGGAATTGAAATTTCCACAGTTAGATGAGGCAGGCAGGGATATGTTAGAACTTGATATCACGGAAGACGAGGTTACACAGGCATTGAGGGATATGTCGAAGGGTAAGCGGGCCCGGACGGGGTACCATTGGAGGTATATCTTCGTTATTCTGACCAGCTCATTCCCCCATTATGCTCTATGTATTCGTATGCCCGGGGGGAGGGAAAACTTCCGGACAGTTTTTATGATGCCACAATTGTAGTGTTACTAAAACCTGACAAAGACCCTAGGGACTGTAGTTCTTACCGTCCTATTTCATTACTGAATCTAGACTACAAGATACTTGCAAAGGTACTGGCAAATAGACTGAATAAGGTGATATTACAACTCATCCACCCGGACCAGGCAGGCTTTATGCCTGGGAGGTCCACATCTGACAATATACGCAAGGTTCAAATTTTAGCTCAAATAGGAGAGGCACTGAAGGAGGACTGGGCAATGGCATCTCTTGATGCGGCCAAAGCCTTCGATTCCGTTGAGTGGGCATATTTGTTTGAAGCATTACAGAGGTTTGGTTTTGGCCCAATTTTCATTAAATGGATAAAAATCCTGTATAAGGATCCGAGGGCACAAATTTTGATTAATGGTATAATGTCCCCTTATTTTCAACTCTGTAGAGGCACTAGGCAGGGGTGCCCTCTTTCCCCGCTATTGTTTGCAATAGCTATTGAGCCTTTGGCGATACGTGTCAGAACGCACCCAGAATATCGGGGAATAGTGGTGGGAGGACGAGAGGAGAGGATTAGTTTGTACGCTGATGACGTGATATTGTATGTGTCATACCCGAAGGACAACTTGGGGCTAGCTATTGAAATCCTGAACCAATTCGGTAGATTTTCTGGCCTACATGTTAATTGGAACAAATCATTTTTCATGCCTTTGAAGGAAGTGGGGTGGGCGGATGCTGAGCACGGTTTGCAGGTGGTGTCGTCTTTTAAATATCTGGGTATTATCATAAACCGAGACCATAGGCAGGATCGAATTACCAATATATTGCCTCTGTTAGATTATATTAAGCTCAAATTCAAGGTGTGGGGGGCACTTCCACTGGCAGAGGACTTCCAAATCCCTAGAAAAAGCTTCTATAGATATCTGCAGCTGCGACATGCCAATACCCTAGGTCAGACCACGAATTCTCACTATTCCCTCTGATTGGTGTTTTTAGATCACAGGGCCCCCGGGGGCTGATCTCTGCTGTCTACACGGCACTTATACAAGCTAAACTGGCCAATGTCAAGTTACCGGTAAAAGATAAATGGGAGAGCCTGATACCAGATCTGACAGGGGAGGAATGGGAGGATGTACTTTCATCTCCTATGTCTGTATCGCCGGCGGCAAATAACAAAATGATTCAATTATCTATAGTTCATCAGAGTTACCTCACGCCGGTGAGATTGCATAGAATGGGCAGATATCCTAGCACTGAATGCCACAGGTGCCGTTTTCCCAGATCTGATTTCTGGCATATGATCTGGGATTGTCCAGTAGTGGCCTCCTTTTGGGGGGAGGTGTTGAGGAAGTGGTGAAGCAGCCGATCCCCTTTTCACCCAAGATCTGTCTATTTGGGGTACTGCCTGAAGATCAGTGGCCATTCCACATGCGTATTCTATTGCAAGAAGTATTGTTCATGGCAAGGAAAACCATCGCACTTCGGTGGATGGATCAGAGACCTCCGAGAGTGACGAAATGGAAATCGTTGATCAATTCCATTATTCCATATGAGCGAGTATTATATAAGAAAAGAGGGTGTATTGGTAAATTTTATAAAATATGGCAGATTTGGTGCGATTCATCGTGTACCCTGTATACTCCGCATAGATTCACAGACCTGAGGGACCAGTTGCTGCAACCTTGAGGAGGGTGGATGTTGCATGATTGGTTACTTATAGGATTTCTATATTTTGTCTGAAATAACTCAAATTGGCCTGGAAAAGTATTTTGCGCGCTGAGATGTTATTACTGAGGGTTAACTATGTGATCTATTAGGTTATGACATGTTAAATACCACCATAGCCACTATGCCTCTGTGTTCAAAATTTGTATGACTACATAAATGTGTTTATTTTCTGTTATGTACTATGGACATTTGTATTGTACAATTCTTTCAATAAAACGAGTTTAAAAAAAAAAAAAAAAGTTAAAGAAATTCATACTTACCCGGCCGTTGTCTTGGTGACACGTCTCTCTCTTCACATCCAGCCCGACCTCCCTGGATGACGCGGCAGTCCATGTGACCACTGCAGCCAGTGATTGGCCTGTGATTGGCTGCAGCGGTCACATGGGCTGTAACGTCACCCTAGGAGGCCGGACTGGAGGAAGAAGCAGGGAGTTCTGGGTAAGTATGAATTTTTTATTTTTTTTTTACAGCTTTATCTATATTGTGATCGGCAGCCATTGTCGTTTAACTCTTTCAGCACCCTGGATCGTGACTATTTACTGACGTCGCCTAGCAACCCTCCCGTAATTACGGGTGCACACACATAGTCACCCGTAATTACGGGAGCCCCATTGACTTCTATGGGCTGCCCGTGCCGTAATTACGGCCTGAAATAGGACATGTTCTATCTTTTTCAACGGCATGGGCACCTTCCCGTAAGCATACGGGGAGGTACCCGTGGCCAATAGAAGTCTATGGGCCCGTAATTACGGGAGTTTTTACGGTCGTGTGCATGGGGCCTAAAAGCAGAGCTACCATATCATGTGACTCAGACTTTGTGCTAAGCCACACCACTCTGTTCTCCGATTTAATCTAAACATTTTATACTTCATGTGTCCTTAATACAATTTATTTTCAGTCATTTTACTGTACAACGTTAAATATTTTATCCTTTTCTTTTTATTTACCAATTTGAAACCGGTAAGGTCCGTGTCCTGATGTCTTGATTCACTTTTTGCAGATGGTACTTGTATTTTGCATGTCCTCTGTAAGAAAGCTGCAACTCCGGACTTGTAAGGCGTCTATTACTGGAATTGTAGACTCTGATGTGCTATTCCTCTTGTGGAGTACGGCTTCTGAGCCTTCTGCTTCTTTTTCTATCACCAGTTTTTCCTCTTCTTTGCTCTTTTTTATGAGATGTTTCCCTTCTTTATTTTTACAAGCACGAAGATGCACTGCCATGTTTTATGCGAAACTTTTTTGTTTATGCCATTTTTAAACCTAGAATTGAACTTAAAAAGTGGTGATGCACTACATACCTGGAAAATGGAAAGTTTGTGTATGTGTGCATGTGTGTGTACTGTTTGCAACCATATGTATGAAATTGGTAATTATCAAACATTGCTACCTTTTAGGCTGGGTTCACACTAAGTTTTTTGCAGGCAGAAAATCTGCCTCAAAATTGCGTTTGGCATTTTGAGGCAGATTTTGCTCTGCCTGCACTCCGATTTTTTTGTGCGGCCATTGAGCACCGCAGGCAAAAAAGCCGCTAAATACGCTTTCTCTGCCTCCCATTGATGTCAATGGGAGGTCAGAGACGTAAACGCCCGAAGATAGGGCTTGTCACTTCTTTTTCTCGCGAACCGTTTTTTCCGCTCGCGGGAAAAAAATGCCTCCGCCTCCCATTGATATCAATGTAATGCATTTTCGGCCGTTTTTTGGCGCGTTTTCCGACGCGGTTTCCGCGTCAAAAAACGTGTCAAAAAACTCTGCGTGAACTGACCCTTAGGCTGTGTTCACACAGAGTTTTTTGCAGGAGGAAAATTCTGCCTCAAATTTCCATTTGGGATTTTGAGGCAGATTTTGACCATCCTGCACGGCGTTTGCTGCGATTTTCGCAGCGTTTTTCGCTCACATCCATGGAGTGCTATGGACAAAAAACTCCACGAAATACGCTTTCTCTGCCTCCCATTGATGTCTATGGGAGGTCAGAGGCGTAACCGTGCGAAGATGGAGCATGTCCCTTCTTTCTCCCGCGAGGCGGTTTTATCACTGGCGGGAGAAAACCGTCCCCGCCTCCTTTGAAATCAATGGGAGGCATTTTTGGCCGGTTTTTGCCGAGTTTTGCGGAGCGGTTTCCGTGCCCAAAAACTCGTCAAAACACTTTGTGTGAACAGGGCCTTATATTGTAAGATCAATTTATTGTTACCCTGAAATTATGTTAAACTTGGAGAAGCAAGGGAGCGTCAGCTGGCAGTTTCTTTTTCTGACTTCTCATGTCCTTTGCAGCCAGTTTCAACCGAGCTTAGAGGGACCCCAATTCACGCGATAATAGGTGAATGGTCTTTGCGCATTTCTTATATATCCTAGTGATATATTGTACATCCATATCTTTGGAATATCCCTTTAACTTGTTTTAACACACATGGGTGGCCAAGGTTAAGAAGTGTTAGAAATGTTTTGTTTGTCAGCTTGAAAAAAGATATTTCGTGGTTACTTTACAACGCCTGTTTCTGTTATGTTTAAAGGGTTGTCCCAGCTGGAACAGCTGAACGCCTGGCTGCTGTAACCCTGCAGAGATCAGTTTGGGAACCCTGAGTGTAGGCGCTTATTTCCCCGAAAATGCGCCATAGTGAGAGCTACTTTGTCCAGTCGCTCAGCTCTGTCTAATAGGGTACGCCCCCTATGAGATCCATATGTCAGATTTTGAGGGGTTTAAACTTGAATCCACATGTGTTGAGAAATTGTGCTATTTGCCTGGTTTAGTTATTTTTAATTTTCTTTATTTGTAGAGAGCCGTGAGATCAGCAAAACCAGTGGACGGCTGACGAATGGCATCCCTCAAGTCCCATTAAAGAGAGGGCTTTCGGACATTGACTCTTTCCGTCAGTCTTTACCAGTATTTCAGAAGGTGGAGGAAATTGTTCAGACTATTAAGGACAATAAAGTTGTGCTGTTCGTGGGAGAAACAGGTTCAGGAAAAACCACCCAGGTAAGTTCATTTAACGTAACTTTTTTATAATGTACGATGGTCTTGATGTACACGCACCAATAGACGCATCGCGGTTATGGGATCTTCTACTCCTGATCCTACTTCTGATTTTAACACGGCTTGGGTAGAATATGTGGGCAATTGCTTTTATATGTTTCTTTTTGCCTTTTACTGCATTTTGACCCTTTTGATTGGTCCATCTACTTTATTAACTGGTTCCCGACCGCTGGCTTTGTTTTTACGGCCAGCGGTCAGGGTCCTTCTAAACCGAGCCATAGACTTTTTACGCCTCGGGTTTTAACTTGCTGTCCGAGTGATCGGGCAGCTGAATGTCTGGTCTCCGGCTGTCAGTGACTGCCACGGACCCTGAGGAGAAGATAGAAGCAGCTTTCGCTGCTTCTGTCTTCTCTGATCACTTGTACACAGTGCTCAATGAACGCTGTGTATAGGAATAGAGGCAGCGCCGCTGTCTCTGTTGCGCCCGGTGATCATGTGACTGGTCACATGATCGCCGAGTGCCATTAGTGGCAGACTTCTGCTGGGTCTAACTAGACCCAGGACAGCCCTATTAGTGACAATCGTCACGATGAGAGGGCGGATTTCCCCTGTAACTGGGGCTGCTGTGCAGCTCCAGTTACAGTGGAAAAGCATGGTGTAAAAGAAAGAAAACAAATCTATAAAGTCCCCCAAAGGTCTTTTTTGACCTTTGAGGGACAGAACATAGTAATAAAAAAATAAAAGTAAAGTAAAGTGCAAAAACAATTAATAATAAATACACATAAAATACCCACCGCAAAAAAACGTTCCCCTCCCGCCAATCATTGTCGTAACGCAAGCCCGGACCCAATTACCCTAATATAGACATGTAATATATTAACATTTACGGTAAACAATGACTATCACAAATAAAAAGTCTATTTTGGGGTAAAACTATACCCAAAAAAAATAGCTGAAACTTAAAAACCTTATTTTTTTACTATTATTTTCAAACTTTAAGAATAAAAATCCTAAAATAGCAAAAAGGATGTGTATAAAAACGATAAAAACAGAAACCTGCATGGTCTACGAAAAAAAACATCGCAAAAATCACGTCGTGAGCGCAACAAATAAAAAAGTTATAGCCATTTAACTAACGCGTGCTAAAAATGGCTAAACGGTGTCTGGTCCTGAAGGCTCAAAATAGCCCGGTCCTGAACGGGTTAATATACTTCTATAATATGAATTAGGAACTTAATTAGTCAATATTCTTCTACCCGATACTCATTTCGCTTTGATGAAAATATAAACTATTTGCCAGACTTTATTATTATGCAATTGCAGTACGCAAATTTGTTTTAATGTTGATTTGTTTGAAAAATGTTCAATAATAACATATTAAGTAAAACTTAAAAGGGTATTTCCATCTGAGACATTTATCCAGTGGCTCTCAGATCTAGATATCAAATCTACCGTATATGCCAGAAATGTCTGATTGGTGGAGGTTCCACTTCTTCGTCTGACACCTATTGGGAGAATGGGGATCCCCTGCTCCCCTGTTTAGCACTCCAGAGAAGAGACAAGGTGGCCTTACATGGACGTAGCTATGTTCACACGTACAAAATGAAGTGGCTGAAAAGTACGAGGGAGTACAAGGGAAAACCGCCTGTGGTTTCAAAGCGTTTTTTAAACTGAAAATTTAGCTTTTTTTTTTTATTTTTAGACTTTTTAGCTGTTTTTGAGGTGTTTTTTTTGTAGTGTCAATGGAAAATCAGCTCCAATACGGTCTCAAGAAGTGAAATCGTACTACTTTTTATGGTGCTTTTTTTTTTTATGAGGCGTATTTTTAATTTAGCGTAAACTAAACATACGCCTTATGTGAACTTGTATTGAAATCAATGGGAAACTGATTGCAAGCGTATTTCAAGTTTTATTTTGGAGCGTAATATGAGGCTTTTACGCTCCAAAATAAACCTGAAAATAAGCCGTGTGAATATACCCTAGAGAAACAGGTGACTGTTTCACAACTCCTACTTCAATGAATTGAGCCACATTCTGTACCCGATTCTTCACTCTGGAGTTAGACATTTATGGTATATCCTGTGGATATACCATAATCGCTCAGATGGAAATACCCCTTTTAAAGGCAATCTGGGCACTGACTGAGGCACTGTGTTATGCCTAGTGCAGGGCCTGAGTGGGTGGTGTGTGATATACAGGGATTCAAAGAGCAGGAAAGCAAATACCAGTCGCATGCCTCCCAGCCTTCCTGGATCCAGACAGTCTTAAATTCCAGGCGATGTCTCGATGTTCCGAAAGGCCTGCAGCATGTCCCAGTTTCAACTGTATTTGCATCCTCAGACATTGTAGTGTGTGGTGGGGCACTATGGGTGCATGATACTGTGTCGGGGTACTATGGGGCATGATATTGTTTGGGGGACTACTATGAGGGCATCATTACTGTGAGGGGGCACTAAGGCGATAGCTTCTCCGTGTTCGGGACTCCGTTACCGTGTGCCATCCAAGGAGGGCACTGTGAAAGTTTGTGGAGCACAACGGAGCACAATTCATGCTTGTTACTCAAAAAAGGGCACTATTACTGTGTGGTGGCACAAAGGGAACTTGGTCTGTATAGACAGGGATTGGGCAGGGTTAGATGCTTCGCTTAAGGTAAGAAAAAAAAAAATGCTGCGCGTTCCGCATGAGTTGTCCCTCTTGACGATCCTTGAAAGTGGTGAGCTATGCAGTCGCGGTCTACACTATGACTGTTGCATGGTGACGGTTTTGCCTGGATTACTTCTTTAAATGACTTGGAACTCGTACAGCCCCACAATCTCCCTTATAACCGTGCTAGTCACAAAGTCCTGCCCCATAACAGAGCCAGCCACACAGTGCACCATTAGTACTTACCTGTTCCTGCTCCCACACGGCATGCCACCTTCTTTGCTCTCTGACAACTTCTCTCACCTCTTAATCAGTGTCACTATAGGGAGCTCACATGTATCTTCCAAGTCCTATACTGACACCCTATGATATGCAGGGAAGAGAAACCGATATAGCATCAGAAGGATGCGCTGTTTTTAACAGCTGTCTCTTTCTGAACCATGTTTGTCTATGTCCTGATGGTTGGGGGCTGGACGGAACAGCGTCCTAGATCGCAGGTTGTGCACCTCTAGTTTAGAGAAACAGTTATTATTTAGCCAACACTTAGAAACAAAACCTTATTAAAAATAAAGACAAAACATGCTAAACGAAGAGAAACAAAAAATATGAAATTGAATATTGTACCTTACACTGTGCTGACATTTCACTGCTAATCGTACATTTCAAGGTATATCCAACAACGTAACCACTTTTTTTTGTTTTATAAGATTCCCCAGTTCATTCTTGATGACTGTTACAGAAATGGAACTGCTTGTCGAATCTTCTGCACCCAACCAAGACGCTTGGCTGCAATTGCTGTTGCTGAAAGAGTTGCTGCTGAAAGGGGAGAGAAAATTGGCCAAACTATCGGTTACCAGATTCGTCTAGAGAGCGTGTATGTCATTTTGTTACAAATGTGTACTGATTTCTCAGCTGAATTGGAATTGGAATCTGGGGTAATCTAGATAATGGGCATTACTTTTGTATAAATGGGCCATTAGTTTGTAATTTACTTCATGTGAATATTTGGTTCCCAAGCTGAGATCATGAGGATGCTCCGTAGGATTATACCATGCAATGTCTACATAGAGAACCTCAAGTCTCACAGGGTTCCAGGAAGCTTGGATTTATGGTCCTATTTGACTACTCTCTAATGTGAGAACTCTCTTAAACAACATCATATCTCTGGTTCCTGGACTCCTGTGGGTTTCAATTGCGGGAGTGAGTTATTTTGCTTGTGTCAAACTTCAGACTGTTAAAATAATAAAACAAAGTCTTAAAATTGTTTTTATAGTGGGAGTTCTATTGTGTAGCCACTAAAAAAATTACAAAAAACCCCCCCAAAGAACTGGCGACTAAAGCTTTCTGTCATTTGTCCACCCCTATTTTAATATACTTTTTCATGTAGGAATAATACCTTAAATTAAAAGCAGCCACAAAATATACAACACATTAAAGGGTTATTGCCAGAATCCAGCGCTGTGACCCCACCGATCGTCAGAACAGGGGTTCCAAACTCACTGTTCCTCTTCACTGGTCAACCGCATTGAAGAGGATATTGAATGGAGCGGCGGTCGAGCACGTGCACTTCCGCTCCATTTAAGGTTTACGGGAATGACGGAAACAGCCAAGTACATCGCTCGACTGTTTCCGTCCGTCTCATAGACCATATGGGACAGAGTACAGCGGGACCGTGCCGGTCACAATCTCATAATCAGCGCGACGGAGGACCGGAATGTATATTAGCGAGTGTACAGCAGTGAGTACACTTCTAATAATTTTCGGTCCCCACATAACCCCTTTAAGTCACGTCTTGCATATCTCCCTTTTTATATATATATTGTATCTCTGTATCCTTCAGGATTTATATGTTCAAAAATGTGAAAGACAGAAAATATTTTTTGCGTTCCAAATTAAAAATGATGTGCCACGTTAGATGGAAAAAACAGAAAACTTTGTGATTGGGGTATTAGAAGGGACCAAATGATTGAATACTACAGCAGGGGTCAGAAACCTGCAGCACTACAGCTTTTGTGAAACTACAATTTCCAGCATGCCCTGACTGGAGTAAAAGTCACGGCATGCTGGGAGTTGTAGTTTCACAACAGCTGGATTGCTGCCGGTTGCTGATCCCTGTACTATAGTATATTACAATACATTTTGAAAGTCTCTTGTCTAATACATTTAAATGAAAAATATGTTGCATTGTGTTTTAATAGGGTTTCTCCAAAGACACTCCTCATCTTTTGCACTAATGGAGTCCTTTTGCGTACACTAATGACTGGAGACACTACACTTTCAACTGTAACTCATGTCATCGTGGTAAGACTGTATATCTCCAGTTGTACTTCTTTGTGAATAATGCTTACAAATTGGAAGCAGGTTAAGGATATGAGTTGTCTTTAAGTTGTACTTCCAGATATAAAAAATGTTGACATGGATCCACTGTGGTCCCCACAGCTAGAAAAAAGGGTAGGCCATTGTCTGCTGAGTGCCATGACCGTTTTGTCTTCTGCTCGTCTTCACCTTCTTCTTCATTCAGGACAGGTGAAGATGAACTATTATTCTACAGTAGGGTTGTTACGATAACAAGATTTGGACTTCGATACCGATACTTTTGTGTAATATTGCGATTCTTGATACCAAATCGATACTTTGCCAACAATATAAAACGCACAAAAATATAAAGGCCTTCCACTTTCTGATGTGAGGCACATGGAGGTGCAAAATTGATAACAATTAATCCCATCATGTACCTCATAGTTTAATGGGTAACATTGGGTTAATGTGTAAGGTACATGATGGAGTTAATTACTATTAATGTGAGGCACATGGAGGTGCTAAATTCATAACACCCTGTGCCTCACATGAACCCCTTCAGGACTGAGCCTGTTTTGGCCTTCAGGACGAAGCCGATTTTTCAAATCTGACGTGTCAGTTTATGTGGTAATAACTTTGGAATGCTGTTACATCAAAGTGATTCTGAGGTTGTTTTCTCGTGACATATTGTACTTTATGTTAGTGAAAAAATTTAGTAGATAAATTCAATATTTATTTGTAAAAAACACCAAGATTTGGAGAAAATGTGCAAAAATTTGCATTTTTCTAAATTTAAATGTATTTGCTTGTAAAACAGATAGTAATACCACACCAAATAGTTACTAGTTTACATTTCCCATATGTCTACTTTATGTTTGCATAGTTTTTTGAACGTTCTTTTATTTTTCTAGGACGTTACAAGGCTTAGAACTTTAGCAGCGATTTCTCATATGTTCAAGAAAATTTCAAAAGGCTATTTTTTCAGGGACCAGTTCAGTTCTGAAGTGGCTTTGAGGGCCTTATATATTATAAAGCCCCCATAAATCAACCCATTTTGAAAACTGAACCCCTCAAAGTATTCAAAACCGCATTCAGAAAGTAGAGGTCAAATTTACAAATGTCATTTTTTTTTGGACAAAATTCATGTGTAATAAATTTTTTCCTGTACCACAGAAGGTTTTACCCGAGAAATGCAACTCCATATTTATTGCCCAGATACTGCAGTTTTTAGAAATATCCCACATGTAGCCCTAGTGCGCTAATTTACTGAAAATGAGGCCTCAGAAGCAAAGGAGCATCTAGTGGATTTTGGGGCCTCCTTTTTTTAGAATATATTTTAGGCACCATGTCATGTTTGAAGAGGTCTTGTGGGGCCAAAACAGTAAAGGCCCCCAAAAGTGACCCCATTTTGGAAACTATACCCCCTCAAGGAATTTATTTAGGTGTATAATTAGCATTTTAAACCTACAGGTTTTTTTGCAAAATTTATTTGGATTAGTATGTGAAGATGAAAATTTACTTTTTTTCTGAAAAAACATAGAAATTTTTAATTTTTACAAGGAATAAAGGCGAAAAATACCCCACATATGTAAATAAATTTCTGCCGATTATAGCAAGACCCCATATGTTTTTAATAAACTGCTGTTTGGACCACAGCGGGGCTTAGAAGGGAAGGAGCGCTACTTGGCTTTTGGAGCTCAAATTTAGCTGAAATGGTTTTCGGGAGCCGTGTCGCATTTGCAAAGCGCCTGAGAGGCCAAAACAGTGGAAACCCCCCAAAAGTGACCCAATTTGGGAAACGACACCACTTAAAGGGAATGTGTCGCTAGAAATGTTTTATTTTATTTTTTTCAGTTAAACAATTAGTATTTAAGTGATTACACATTTGTTTTATTTTTTTTATTTTTTCACAAGTCAGGAAATATTATAAATTCGATTCTAATTTATAACATTTCCATGTGCTGGCCACTAGAGGGAGCAGTTCCCAAAATTGCAGTATGATCACTGTGGTAAAGCAACCTCATTCATTTATGCTGCAAATTTGGGGTGGACACACTCTCTAGTGTCCTCACACAATCCCCCCTCCCTTCTTCTGGCTAGTGCCAGGAGAAGGAGGGGTTTGAATGTCTTAAAACCTCCTACACTGTGTGCCGCCATTTTCTGAGCGACTGCACAGTGCTAGGAGGATTAGATACAGGGCTCAGCAGACCGTATTACACGAACATAATACACACATCATACACGAACATAAATTACCTGCTCCTGCCGCCGCCTCCGCTGGTCTACGCTCCTCTTCCTTGCGCCTTCGCTTCTTTGAACATATGGCTGGAAGCTGCAGACGGAAGTCATCATCTTACTGTCCAGCAGCGGCTTCCGGTCCACATGAAAATGGCGCCGCATTTCGCTCTACGAACGAGCTTCGTTATGATCTGTGTGGGAGCGGCGCATTCGCTGTTCCCACACAGACGGCGCATGCTTCTGAGAATGGAACGGCTCCCGCTCGCATTCTCTATGGGGTTGTATGTGCCGTATAGCATCTCTGTATGTGTCATTAATCGACACATACAGAGATGAAAAAAAAAATGGCAGCCCCCATAGAGAAGTAAAAGTAAGAACACAGTAAAAAGTAGAACATGAGAACACAAATAAATAAAATGTATGTTAATATCATATTAAAAGCAATATAATAATAAAAAAAAATCATGACACCTTTCCTTTAAGGAATCTATCTAGTAAGCATTTAGACCCCACAGGTCTTTTGCAAAATTTATTAGAATTAGACCGTGAAAATGAATATCAACATTATTTCCACTAAAATGTTGAATTTTTTCTATTTCACAAAGGATAAAAGAGGAAAAAGCCGCCCAACATTTGTAAAGCAATTTCTCCTGAGTACGGGAATACCCCACATGTGATCATAAATGTTTTTTCATTAGAAAGTAATTAACCCTTTCCGGACTGAACCATCTTTTGCTTTTTTCTTTTTCGTTTTTCCCTCCCCGCTTTCCAAGAGCCATAACTTTTTTATTTTTCCGTCAATAGAGTTGTGTGTCGGCTTAATTTTGCGGGACGAGCTGTAATTTTTATTGGTACCATTTCTTGGTACATACAACTTTTTGAGCACTTTATATAACATTTTTTGGTAGAGCCAAGGTGACCAAAAAAATAGCGATTTTGCCGTTTTTCATTTTTTTTTTCCACAGCGTTCACAGAGTTAAATAATGGTATATTGTAATAGTTCTGACTTTTACGGATGCAGCGATACCAATTTTGTGTATTTTTGTAATTTTTTTTACATTACTTTAGAGAAAAAAATTTGAAAAGGTTTTTTTTGCGACTTTAAATATTTATAAAAATTTTTTCACTAATAACTATTTACTTTTGCTTTTACACATTTTGAACCAACAATCAGTAGATTGCTGGTACAATACACTGCAATACTAATGTAGTATATTGTCATTTTTACAGGCTCCTGTAAAAGCTCGACCACTGTTCCTGTCTGTTAGTCCTGGGTGTCAGCTCTAATACACAGCTGACACCCGCAGCGTATGGCGCGGGCTCAGTGCGAGAGCCCGCTCCATACATCACCCCCCACACCACGACATGCCTTGTCATGGTGCGCGAAGAGTTTAATGCGCAGCGGATGGTGCGGAGTCAAAATTACAATTTTCCACTGATATGCCATTTTAGTGCACTGTATGTTATGCCCAGTTTGTGCCACTGAAGATAAATACCTCATAAAATATTAACCGGGTTCTCCCGGGTATGGCGATGCCAGATCTGTAGGCGTAAATTGCTGTTTGGGCACGCTGCAGGGCTCAGAAGGGAGGGAGCGGCATTTGGCTTTTGGAGCGCAGATTTTGCTTGGCAGTTGTTCTGTTTGGCGTTTTGCCGGTATTTCAGTTTATAATGTGGGGGAATATGTAATCTGTGCAGAGTACATCAGGGCATAATAAGAGGTTATAATAATGGGGTACATACATAATAATCCGCAGATATGTGGCCAGTGTCGCACTGATAAATGGTGCCCAATTTTATCTGCTTTTAGAATATGGCGATGCAAAATCTGTAGTGTTCCGAGAGCCAGAACTTCTTTATTTTTTCACCACCGGAGCTGTGTGAGGGCTTATTTGTTGTGGGACAATCTGTAGTTTTTATTGGTATCATTTTGTGGTACGTTCGTTTTTCTTTTTTGATCACTTTTTATTCCATATTTTGGCAAGCAAGGTGACCAGAAACCGTCAATTCTGACAATGTTTTTTATTCTTTTTTTTATGCCATTCACCCTGGGCTATAAATGACCATTTTACTTTATTCTGCGGGTCGATACGATTACGGCGATACCAGATGTATATAGGTTTTTTATATGTTTTACAGCGTTTGCGCAATAAAATCACTTATTTATAAAATAATTTTTTTTTGTGTCACCATATTCTGAGAGCCATAACTTTTTTATTTTTCAGTCAAAAAAGCAGTGAAAGGGCTTGTTGTTTGCGGGACGGGTTGTAGTTTTTATTGGTACCATTTTGGGGTACATGCGAATTTTTGATCACTTTTTATTGTATATTTTGGGAGGAGTGGTGACCAAAAAATAGTGATTCTAGTGTTGTTTTTTTACTTTTTTTTTTGCGGCGTTCACAGTGCGGGAAAAATAATATGATAGTTTTATAGTATGGGTCGTTACGGACGCGGTGATACCAAATATGTGTACTTTTTTTAAAGTGTTCATTTTTTTCCTATAATAAAAGACTTATAGGAAAAAAAGCAGTGTTTGTTTATGTAACTTATAACTTTTATTTTGACAATTATTTTTTTTTTAAAACAGTTTTATTCTTTTTTTGACTTTTTTTTTACTTGTCCCACTAGGGGACATTTAGACTTGCAGCTCTGATCACTGCTAGAACACATTACACTACTTATGTAGTGTAATGCGTTCTAACTGTCATTGTGACTTGACGGTCACTCTGACAGGAAGCCTATGGCTCGTCCTCATAGGTTTCCGTACATGGCAGCCCGGAGGTCATAGTTTGGCCTCCAGTTGCCGTGACAAGGATCTGCTCTAAATCTCTTCAATGTGGCGATCGCAATCAACTGCCGCATCAAAGGGGTTAATTGCCGATTTCAGCGGGACAGGCCGCTGATCGGCAGCGGGGAGAGCAGGGCAGACATCCTGCACAGTTAACCACCGCTGCGGCGGTTAACTGTCAAAGCACAGACGTAACTGCACGTCAAGGTGCGCGAAGTTACTGCACACCTTGACGTGCATTAACGACAAGGTGCGGGAAGGGGTTAATACGTAACCCGATTATTTCCCTCACATAATGGCAACATTGGGGATAACCCCCTAAGGACACAGACAATTTTGGCCTTGAGGACAAAACTATTTTATTAAATTTTTTTTCCTCTTTGCATCCTCTCAACTTTTTTTTTTTTTCATTTTATGCTCAAAATAGCTGTATGAGACTTTGTGGGACGAGGTGCACTTTATGTAGGTACCATTTATTTGGGACATTTAGACTGTTGTTTAATTTATCATAAACCTATATCTCACAGTAAAATAGCGGCTAGGTGTTTCCAAACATAGTATTATACTTCCAGTAATATTACATATCATAAAAATAAACTACATTAAATACAAAGGAAATCCCAACAAAAGAAGCAACATCTGGACTACAGAAAACGGTCAACTATTAACCCTTTACCCCTGCATGCATTCAGGGCCTTATTGACCAAGCTATTTTTTTTGTTTTTTCCTCGACACAAAGTGCTATAACTTTCTACTTTCCCATCGACATGGATGTATGAGGACTTGTTTTTTGCGGGATGAGTTGTATTCTTGGGGTGTATGGAATTTAGGTTAATTTTTATTAACTTTTTTTTGGGGGGGATAAAAAAACATAAATGTAGCCATTGTTCTATGCATTTTAAATTTACGCTATTCACCATGCGGCATAAATATCATGCTACCTTTATTCTATGGGTTGATTACGACAATACCAAATATGTATAGTTTTTTAAGTTTGACTACTTTTGCAGAATAAAAAAACTTTTGAACTAAAATTATTTTATTTTGCATCGTTGCTTTTCAAGAGCCATAACTTTTTTTTTTTCCGTCGATGTCGCCATATGGGGGCTTGTTTTTTGTGGGACTTCATTGCTACGATTTTGGGGTACATGGGACTTATTGATTAACCATTATTATTATTTTTGGGGGGGAATGGAAAAAAAATTCAATTTTTCCATTGTTTTTGCGTTTTTGTTTTTTTTACGGCATTTCCCTTGCGGTTTAAATAATATGCTAACTTTATTTTTGGGGTCATTACAATTGCGGCAATATCATATTTGTAGTTTTTATTTCTTTTTTTTACACTTTTAATAAATAACATTTGTTTCTGTGTACCTTTTATTAATAATTTTTATTTTACATTAATTATTTTTCGGTCCCCCTAGGGACTTCACTGTGCGATCTTTTGATCGCTTATATAATGCTTTGGTATACTTCGTTAAAGGGTCGCAATCAAAGTAAACATCGATCGCTACCGTTGGAGCAGAAGCCTGACTGTCATCAGACAGCCGAGCACCCGCTCCAGCCTG
Source organism: Rhinoderma darwinii (assembly GCF_050947455.1). Lineage (NCBI taxonomy): Eukaryota > Metazoa > Chordata > Amphibia > Anura > Rhinodermatidae > Rhinoderma > Rhinoderma darwinii. The sequence continues at coordinate 517,598,539 of NC_134687.1, read as the reverse complement.
CATGGTACACCCGTGCAGGACTTTGATTAGGTCGCCGTGAAAAGGCGGCAGCCTAGAATAAGGCCAATTAATGACCGCCGTGAAAAGGCGTATTGATGGTTATTAAGGGGTTAAAATATCACAACAGTTCACATGTCAAATATACATCAGGGTGTAAAATACCCAATATAGGACAATGTTAAAGGGAATGTGTTGCTAGAAAAAAATATATATTTTTTTACTTAAACTGTTAGTATATAAATGATTACACATTGTTCTAATTTTTTAAATGTTTTCACAAGTCAGGAAATATTATAAATTTATAACATTTATAACATTTCCATGTGCTGGTCACTAGAGGGAGCAATTCCCAAAATTGCAGCATTGGCATGTGGTAAAGCAACCTCATTGCTTTATGCTGCAAAATTGTAGAAGACACACTCGCTCTAGCATCCTCAAACAATCCCCCCTCCTTTATCCGGGCTAGTGCTAGGAGAAAGGAGGGGGTTGAATGTTCAAACCTCCCACACTGTGTTCCGCCATTTTTTGAGCGAATGCACAGTGTAGGAGGCTAGATACAGTGTATGTTCATGTTATACTGTGTGATTACCAAACACAAACATAACTTACCTGCTCCTGCCGCCGCCGCTGCCCGCTGCCTCCGCTCCTAGTCCTTGCTTCTGAACATATGGACGGAAACCGCGACCGGAAGTAGTCATCTTACTGTCCGGCCGCGGCTTCCGGTCCACATGAAAATGGCGCCGGATGTCGCTCTGCCGAAGACCCTCCTTTCGGACTGTGTGGGAGCGGCACACAGACGGCGTACTCTATGTAGTGAATGGAACGGCTTCCGTTCGCATCCTCTATGGGGATTTATGTGCCGTATTCCATCTCTGTATGTGTCGTTAATCGACACATACAGAGATGAAAAAAAAAAAAATGGCAGCCCCCATAGAGAAGTAAAAGAAAGTAAAACATAAATAAAATTAATTTTAATAACATACTAAAAGCAATAACATATAAAAAAATTTTTTTTCGTGACACCTTCACTTAAAATCATCACAAAAACGAGTGCGTAACCCAGAAAAAAGTACTAATGACTACAAAAGGAGGGGCACAGAGCGTATGGCTATGAATAAAGCGTCTAGAAAATGACCGGCTCGCATGCATCAATCACCGCTGCTTCGCACACCATCTCGATCTTAAACAGTGAAGATCACACATAGGTGCATGTAGAAAAAATAGGTCCTAAATAGGTAAAAAACGCAGTCTACGTGAAACGCGCGTCGGGGCGCTACCTTGGACATACGGACCTAGTGTTATTAATGGGCATTACTTAAGATACCTATTTAGGACACACACCGCGTTCCACATTATTATGCAAATGTTATTTTTCGCTGATTTTCCTAAATAGTCGATGCAAATGACAGTCAGTATAATCTTCCAGCCATCAACCGTTGGAGTATAATGCGAATTTTATTGAAGAAACCTCCTAATGATAACAGATTTTTTTTTAGAAGTAAAAAAACCTCAAAATGCACTGTTTCAAATTATTATGCACAACAGAGATCAAAACATTTTAACCCCTTAATGACCGCCGATAAGCCTTTTCACGGCGGTCATTAGTGTGCTTTATTCTACAGCGCTGCCATTCCACGGCGCTGCATTAGAATAAAGTAAACAGAGCAGAGAGCTGTCAAATCTCCCTGCTCTCAGCTGCCAGATGTAGCTGAGGGCTGGGGGCGTCCCTGCTCGACCGGGTGAGATCGATATTAGTATCGATCTCACCCGTTTAACCCCTCAGATGCGGCGCTGAATAGCGTGCACCACATCTGAGTGGTTTTGGAGAGAGGGAGGGAGCTCCCAGCTCCCTCTCTCCCCCACCGACACCCGGCGATAAGATCGCCAAGTGTCTGTCTCCGATGGCAGCAGGGGGCCTAATAAAGGCCCCCAGGTCTGCCTGTAGTGAATGACTGCTAGGATATGCCAGAGGCATGTCCTAGCAGATGCCTGTCTGCTTTAAACGGGCAGTAATACACTGCAGTACAAAAGTATTGCAGTGTATTATAATAGCGATCGGATGATCGCATAGTGAAGTCCCCTAGTGGGACTAGTATAAAAGTAAAAAAAAGTTGAATAAAGTTAATAAAAAAAAAATAAGTGAAAATGCTTTACTATTAAAAAAAACACAATAAAGCAAAAAAGTTACACATATTTGGTATCGCCACATCCGTAACGACCCCGACTATAAAGCTGTTACATTATTTAACACGCACGGTGAACACCGTAAAAAATTAAAATAAAAAAACAATGGAAAAATTGCTGTTTTCTGTTAATCCTGACTTAAAAATAATGTGATAAAAAGTGATCAAAATGTCGAATCTACTCTCAAATGGTACCAATAAAAAGTATAAGTCGTCCCGCAAAAAAAAAGCCCTCATACAACTGCATCGGCGGAACAATAAAATAGTTATGACTCTTCAACTATAGAGACGCAAGAACAAATAATTTTGAAAAAAAAGTGTTTTTACTGTGTAAGTGCTAAAACATACAAAATCTATACAAATTTGGTATCGTTGCAATCGCTACAACCCGCTGAATAAAGTTACTCTCATTTTACCCTGTAAATCCATTTGGTGGTGATATCTTGGTTGTTTCTTAGGACCGCTGTATTATACGTAGGACTTTTGTCACATACTTCACAGTAAACACAGTCCATTACCTTCCAATACACAGGGCATGTTATAATATTCTATCGCTACAGCAACAGATACGTGATTTCTGCATATATCCAAATATTTTTTTTTTATTTTGAAACCATAATTGGTTAATGGAGCTGTAATCCTCTTTTGATGATACAGCAGTACGAAAATCTAGTGCTCTATGTTGACATAGCAGGTTATAATCTCATGAATAGTAGGGTACAGTTTAACAATGTACGGCAATTGTTAACATAATACAAATACGTTTTTTAATTGTCATAGCGTATATTAGAAGTTGACCATGTAAATATTTGGTGTGTCTTTATACTTTAAAAAGAGGTATTTTGTTCTCCACCTTGTAGAGAAATGTACTTTAACCCCTTCCGACATCCGCCGTATATATACGGCGCTGTCGGGAAGGTGTTCACGCGAACCGCAGTACACTTACGTCTCGGTGATGATGCGGGCTCAGAAACTGAGCCCGCACCATCACTGCGGGGTGACAGCTGTATTATATATACAGCTGGCACCCTCCTGTAACGCTCAGGAACAGAGCTATTCTCCGATCTGCCGATTAACCGCTCAGATGCTGCACTTAATAGAGCGCAACATCTGAGGGGTTTTAACCCAAATCGCAACCCAGCGATGCAATCACTGGGTCGCTATGGCAACCGAAGGCCAAATAATGGCCCTTGTGTCTGTCTTGTACGGAAGCCAATGAGGACCTGCGTCCGGCGGGTCCTCATAGGCTTGCTGTCAGTGAATAACTGACAGCACTAATACACTGCACTACATATGGGGTATCAGGCCCTCAAGTCCCCTAGTGGGACAAGTAAAAAAAAAGTTAATAAAAATGTCGTACAAATATAAAAACACACAAGTTTCAAGTTAAAAAAAAAAGTGGAACTGCCTTTTTTCCCAATAATAAGTCTTTTGTTATGGTAAAAAAAAGTAAAAAGAAATATACATAGTTGGCATCGCCGCGTCCGTAACTTCCCAAACTATAAAACTATTATGTAATTTATCCCGCACGGTGAACGGCGTAAAAAAAAATATAAGAAAAACAATGCCAGAATCTTTGTTTTTAGGTCACATCTCCTCCCAAAACATGCTATAAAAAGTGATCAAAAAGTCACATTTACTTCAAAATAGTACCAATAAAAACGACAACCCTTCCGGAAAAAAAAAATCCCTGACACAGCTTTATCCACACAAAAATAAATCAGTTATGGGTCTTAGAATATGTCGACACAGAAAATATGATTTTTTTTTTTTTTAAAAAGTGATTTTATTGTGCAAAAGCTGCAATACATAAAAAAAACGATACAAATTTTGTATCGCCGTAATCGTATCGACCCGCAGAATAATGTTAACATGTCATTTATGGCAAATGGTGAATGCCCAAAAAAAAAAACACATTACCAAAAACAAGCAATTCTGGAATAGTTTTTTAATTTCCTATACCAAAAAATTAAATAAAAAGCGATCAAAAAGTTGTATGTGTCCCAAAATGGTACCAATAAAATCCACAGCTTGTCTCGCAAAAAACGAGCCCACACACCGCTCAATCAACCGAAAAATAAAAGTTATGGCACTAGTAATGCAGAGATGAAAAAACATCCCGATGCGCAGGGCCGGAGGGGAACATTCCTTCAGTTTCAGGGCCCTGGTATTTAGGAACTGGGAAGGGAAGGGACATAGCACATCTGCTGGAAGCGAGGGCGCCCGTATTATACCTGCGCAACAATTTCCCAGCAAAATTTTCCCAAACTACAAAGGAGAAAAAGTCCCCAAAAGGTGCAGAATGTTACAAAAGGGGGATAAGAAAGAAAACCGTTTATCAGTGTGACACCGGCCTGCGCATAACGGATTTCTTCACAGCGTACCACACAACTATGGATAATTTTATTATTTACCACATTATTATGCCCTGATGTACTCCACACAGATTGCATATGCCCCCACATTATAAACTAAATTACCAGTAAAACTTCCAAACAAAACTACTACCAAGCAAAATCCATGCTCCAAATGGCCCTGCTTCCCTTCTTAGCCCTACAGTGTGCCCAAACCGGAATTTACATCCACTAGTATGACATTACCATACCCGGGAAAACCCGCTTAACAATTGATGGGGTAAGATTCTCCTGTGGCACAAGCTGGGCACAACATAGTGCAGTGTATAGGCACATCAGTAGAAAAATTGCAATTTTCACTTTGCATCATCCACTGCGTATTCATTTCTGAAAATCACCGGTAAAAATTCTCACTACACCCCTTGATAAATTCCTTTAGGGGTGTAGTTTCTAAAATGGGGTCACTTTTTTTTTTTAGGTACATCAGGTGTTTTGCGAATGCAACATGGCATCCGCAAACCATTCCAGCATAATCTACGTTCCAAAAGACAAATACCACTTCTTTTCTTATGAACCCTCCCATACATGTAAATTGCTTTACAAATGTTAGGGGGCTTTTCTTTTCTTTATTCCCTGTGAAAATGAACAATGTTGATCTAAAACGACATCTTATTGGGAAAAATATATATTTTTCATTTTCACTGCTTCATTTTAATTAATCAAAAAACCTTTGGGATCAAAATTATCACTATACCCCTTGTAGTTTCCCAAATGGAGTCACTTTTGGTTTTTTTCCACTGGTCTAGTACTACAGGGGCTCAGCAAATGCGACATGGTGTCCAGAAAGCATTCCACAATCCAAATGGTGCTCCTTCCCTTCTGAGCCCTACCGTGTGTCCAAACAGCAGTTTATGACCACATGTGGGGCCATGCCCTTCGTTAATTTCCTCAAGGGCTATAGTTTCCAAAATGGGGTCACTTGTGGGCGGTTTCCACTGTTTTGTTCCCTCAGGGGCTTTGCAAATTAGACATGGCCTGTGCAAACCAATCCTGCTAAATTTGAGCTCCAAAAGCCAAATGGCGTTCTTTCCCTTCTAAGCCCTGCCGTGTATTTGAACAGCCGTTTATGACCACATGTGGGGCACGGTTTTGCTTGGGAGAAATTGCTTTACAAATGTTGTGGTGCTTTCTCCTTTAGTCCTTGTGCAAATGAAAAAAAATTAGCTAAATCAACATTTTATTTGAAAAAATGTAGGTTTTCATTTTTATGGCCTACTTCCAATAATTTCTGCAAAAAAACTGGGGTCAAAATGCTTACTTTACTCCTAAATAAATTCCTCAAGGGGTGTAATTTTCCAAATTGGGTCACTTTTGTGGGATTCCCACTTTTTTGGCACCACAAGATCCTTTCAAACCTGACATGGTGCCTAAAATATATTCTAAAAGAAAGGAGGCCCCAAAATCCATTAGGTGCTCCTTCGCTTCTGAGGCCTGTGTTTCAGTCCATAAGCACACTAGGGCCACATGTTGGATATTTCCTAAAACTGCAGAATCTGGGCAATAAATATTGAGTTGCATTTCCCTGATAAGTAAAACATTCTGTGTTACAAAAAAATGGATTACATATGAATTTCTGCAAAAAAAAAAACAAAAACGAAAAATTTCACCTCTACATTGCTTTAATTCCTGTGAAATGTCCAAAGGGTTAAGAAACTTTCTAAATGCTGTTTTGAATACTTTGAGGGGTCCAGTTTTCAAAATGGGTTGACTTATTGGGGGTTTCTAATATATAAGGCTCTCAAAGCCACGTCACAACTGAAATCGCCCCTGAAAAAATAGCATTTTTAAATTTTTGTGAAAATGTGAGAAATTGCTGCTAAAGTTCTAAGCCTTGTAGCGTCCTAAAAAAAAAAGAAACGATGTTCAAAAAACGATGGCAATCTAAAGTAGACATATGGGGGATGTTAATTAGCGACTATTTTGTGTGGTATAACTGCCTGTCTTACAAGCAGATACAATTAAATTTTGAAAAATGCTAAATGTTTTTCACAATTAAATACTGAATGTATCAACCAAATTTTACTACTAACTTAAAGTCCAATGTGTCACGTGAAAACAATCTCAGAATCGCTTGGATAGATAAAAGCATTCCGAAGTTCTTACCACATAAAGTAAAACATGTCAGATTTGAAAAATGAGGCTCTGTCAGGAAGGTCAAGAGTGGCCAAAGCGGGAAGGGGTTAATGTTATTGTCTTTCTGACTTATACTTACCTTTCTTATTCAACACTGGTCTACCACCACAAATCCCTGGGGGCGGTCCCACCGCTACTTGTTTTGAAAGTAATATGTTGACCATCTGGAACCCCTTCTTATTTGCCGTACTAAGGTATATGGACCACAAAGAGAGGAGTCCACTATTTGGTACACCCTCGATTAGCCATAGTGGAGAGCTACTGCAAAAATGCAGCTCCCTACTCTAGCTGACCCGGTACAACCGTGTTTGGCCATTCATCTGTTTTGTGGCTGCCTGCAGCTTTCCCCTGCGATAAGAGCTGGTTGCTGCTGGACTTGCAGTGACCAGCAGATCACCAACGAATCCACATTTAGAAAAGGGGTTTGCTAATGGAATACCCCATTTTAAGTCATTCCAACTACTGTGTGGCTTTCAAGTAAAGTGTTTGACCATGGTTTATGGGAAATGGACTAACATTACACGTTCATTATTGATGAAAGCATAATGGAAAGTGTAACTAATGATAATGGATATCTCATTTTAATCCATCTCTTCTTTGGCTTTCAAGTGTCCCTCCATTTGTACTTTACCGCCCGAACTGACATCAAACATGGAGTGACGCTCCTGTACTCTGGGCGGTACAGTTTTAGTGGCGACTTTACGACGCCTGGAGAGTATCGTGCACGGATCCCATTAATTTGAATAGAACATCTTTACTTGATTTTACTTTGCTTTTCATTAATTGTGTTTCTGTTTTATTCAATTTCATTTCACATAATAGGATGAAGTTCATGAACGTGATCGGTTCAGTGACTTCCTGCTAACTAAACTCCGAGATTTGATACCGAAGCATCCAACTCTGAAACTGATTCTCTCCAGTGCCGCATTAGATGTGAACTTGTTTTTGAGATACTTTGAAGGGTGCCCTGTCTTGTACAGTAAGTATATCCCATCAAATCCCTTTTAATCCATTAATTTCTGATAATCTGGCATTTGTTTTTGCTATAGAAATACACTTCTGAGATATCTATGAACATATTTTTTATACTAAGTATGGGACGACTACATTTTTTGATTGCATTTTACTTTGAATTCTTGCCTGGCAGGTTCTCTACTCTTGGGTGGCTTTGCACACTTCAGTAATACGTAGGATTCGACACTTAAGGAGTGCTAAAAATTTTGATAGATGAGCAAATTGCGGTGCGTAAATGCAATCGCTTAATGGTCTTGCAATTAAATAGGGTGTAGCCATCCAAAACCGTCCAGTAGCATTCACCTTTATACTGTTCTTTACGCCTATTCACAATTTGACTATGATTTCAACTTCATCGCCATATTGAAAATTCGGCTCATGTAAAGACATATCCGTACACTTTCTGCATGATCAGAAGCTATAGTTGAACAAGTGGTAGGATTTCTAAATCCTACACATTATCAAAACGTATAAAGCCACCGTTCTATAGAAGTTTTTTTATTATTTGTAATGCACCAGCTGCCACAGACAATTTGCATTGTAGCATTTCTGAACTGTACCATATCATATCAAGACTCCGTGTTAGTAGTTTTAACAATCTATACAGTTACTTTTTAGACTACGTTCTTGGTGGATTTCCTGCAAATTTATGGGTGCGAAATCTGCAGCATATTACAGTAGCAGAAAGTGGATGAGATTTTAACTAATCTCATTCACACGCTTCTGTGCTGAAATTGACCTGCGCTGCAGTCTTTTTTTTGTTGATCCGCAGTATGTCAATTCAGGCTGCAGAATGATCGCGTATTTGTTGCAAATTTCCCCTGTCGAGTTCAATAGGGATGTAAAAATCTACTACAAATACCAACTGCTGCGATTTTTGCTGCGGAATAGTTGGGGAAAAAAAACGCAAGTAGGAAAATAAAATTGGCCCTATTTCCGGTTTAATAAATCAAAATATTACTTTCTGCCTCTGGTCTTTCATAGCGATTCCTTGCTGTTCCCCTGTCTGGTCTCTGTGCTGCTGGCCTTCTGGGATGACTTTTTGTCCCATGTGATCGCCGCAGCAAAAACAGACTGCAACGGTCACAGGGGAGAAATGTCATCCCAGGAGGCTGGCAGTACATAGACCAGCCAGGGGAGCAAAGACGTGTCGCGACGAGAGACCACGGGGAGGTGAGTGTGATATTTCTTTTTATCCCCTCTTCTTCAGTGGCAAATCCAGATGAAAATCTGCACCAATTGTCCGGAATTCCCTGCAAAATCCGGGTCGGATATCCTCCAGAATTACGCTGCATTTATGAACATAACGTAAAAAGTAACTGTACAGATTATTGAAGCTGACTCTTAAAGAGACTCTATCATCTCTGAAATCCCCGGTAATTAGAAATAGACCAATACACAATACTCTCCGGCCTCAGAAGCAAAAGAGCACCTAGTGGATTTTGGGGCCTCCTTTTTTTTAGGAATATATTTTAGGCACCATTTCAGGTTTGAAGAGGTCTTGTGGTACCTAAACAGTCGAAACCCCCCAAAAGTGACCCCAATTTGGAAACTACACCCCTCAAGGCATTTTTCTAGGGGTATAGTTAGCATTTTGACCCCACAGGTTTTTTGCAGAATTTAGTGGAATTAGTCTGTGAAGATGAAAACCACCTTTTTTTTCTGTGGAAACATAGAATTTTTTCATTTTTACAAGGAATAAAGGAGAAAAAGCACCCCAACATTTGTAAAGCAATTTCTCCTGATTACGGCAATACCCCATATGTGGTCATAAACTAATGTTTGGACCCACAGCAGGGCTCAGGAGGGAAGGAGCGCCTTTTGGATTTTGGAGCGCAGATTTTGCTGGATTGGTTTTCAGTGCCATGTCGGGTTTGCAACGCCCTGGAGGGACCAAAACAGTGGAAACCCCCACAGGATCTTTTTTAGAGCGAAGGTGACCAAAAAACAGAGATTTTGGCGCTTTAAATTCTTTATTTTTTTCAGCGTTCACCGTGCGCAATAAATTACGTTTTACTTTATTCTGCCGGTCGGTACGATTACGGTGATACCATATGTGTATAGTTTTTTTTACGTTTTGCAGCGTTTGCACAATAAAATTACGCTTCTATAAAATAATTTATTTTCTGAGACACCCTATTCTGAGCCGTAACTTTTTTTACTTTTTCATCAAAAAAGCTGTGGGAGGTCTTGTTTTTTGCGGGACAGGTTGCAGTTTTTATTGGTACTATTTTGGGGTAAATGCGAGTTTTTGATCACTATTTATTCTATATCTTGGGAGGGGTGGTGACCAAAAAATAGCGATGCTGACATAGTTTTCCGTTTATTTTGTTTGCGGCGTTCACCGTGCGGAAAAAATAACATCATAGTTTCATAGTTTGGGTCGTTACGAACACGGTGATACCAAATATGTGTACTTTTTTTTTAACGTTTTCATTTTTTCCCTATAATAAATGACTTATAGGAAAACAAAAACTTTTATTTTTACACTTTAACTTTTTTTTTACTTTTTACACTTTTTTTTTAACCTGCAGCTCTGACCGCAGTGCTTTTTATTTAGAAAAACAATCTATTTTTACCACGTTATTATCGATTTTAGCTTTATGCTAATTACTTTCTTAATGCCCAACTGGGCATGTTTTTAGTTTAGACCAAGTGGGCGTTGTACAGAGGAGTGTATGACGCTGACCAATCAGCGTCATACACTTCTCTCCATTCATTTACTCAGCGCATAGGGATCCTGCTAGATCAGTATGTGCTGTCTTATACTGACACATTAACGTTACTGAAGTGTTTAGACAGTGAATAGACATTCCTTCCAGCCAGGACGGGATGTCTATTCACAATCCCGACACTTCGGTAACGTTTCTGTGGTACTTACAGCGGAGCAAGCGTAATCTCGCGAGATCACGCTGTAAATCACAGGTTACAGCGAGATTACGCTTTCTCCGCTGTAAGTACCATAGAAACGTTACCGAAGTGTGGGGATTGTGAATAGATATCCCGTCCTGGCTGGAAGGAATGTCTATTCACTGTCTAAACACTTCAGTAACTTTAATGTGTCAGTATAAGACCGCACATACTGATCTAGCAGGATACCTATGCGCTGTGTAAATGAATAGAGAGAAGTGTATGACGCTGATTGGTCACTGATTGGTCAGCGTCATACACTCCTCTGTTCAACGCCCACTTGGTCTAAAGTAATCTTGGGTGTATGTATTCTCACGGCGGTTTATTTAACGACGCATGAATATTGGCCGTCAAAAAATAAGACCTGTCCTATTTTTGGCTGTGTTCATTGCCAGACGGCCCCCATAGAAGTCAATGGATCCATTTTTAACGGCCGCCAATACATGTGACAACCGTTAAAAACGGATCTGTGACCTGGGGATTCAAGAGGCAAGGGAACTATTGGTTCCCTTGCAGGCTATCGGCGGCGCGATGATGCTGGATGCCCTACACACTCTCCGACGCAGCGCCGTCTTCTTCAGGTGTGGTCTCTAGTTTTCACGGATTGACGTCATCGGGCCGCCTTCGCTAAACCCGTGAAGACTAGAGACCCCACCTGAAGAAGACAGCGCTGCATCGGTGAGTGTTTAGGGCATTCAGCCAGAAGTTTATTCATAAATGTCGGGTATTGTTGCGCTCACTACAAGCGGGACTGTCCAGAATTTACAGAGGCAGTCCAGGAAAATTACTGCAGGGAGGGGGTGGGGTGCATTCTCCAGAGTGTGTATGTGTGTGTGTCGCATCATATACTGGGTGGCTGTGTGGCATCATATACTGTGTGGCATCATCTACAGGGGGGATGTGTGGCATCATCTACAGGGGGGATGTGTGGCATCATCTACAGCGGGGATGTGTGGCATCATCTACAGGGGGGATGTGTGGCATCATCTACAGGGGGGATGTGTGGCATCATCTACAGGGGGGATGTGTGGCATCATCTACAGGGGGGATGTGTGGCATCATCTACAGGGGGGATGTGTGGCATCATCTACAGGGGGGATGTGTGGCATCATCTACAGGGGGGATGTGTGGCATCATCTACAGGGGGGATGTGTGGCATCATCTACAGGGGGGATGTGTGGCATCATCTACAGGGGGGATGTGTGGCATCATCTACAGGGGGGATGTGTGGCATCATCTACAGGGGGGATGTGTGGCATCATCTACAGGGGGGATGTGTGGCATCATCTACAGGGGGGATGTGTGGCATCATCTACAGGGGGGATGTGTGGCATCATCTACAGGGGGGATGTGTGGCATCATCTACAGGGGGGATGTGTGCCATCAGCTACAGGGAGGCTGTGTGCCATCATCTACAGGGAGGCTGTGTGCCATCATCTACAGGGAGGCTGTGTGCCATCATCTACAGGGAGGCTGTGTGCCATCATCTACAGGGAGGCTGTGTGCCATCATCTACAGGGAGGCTGTGTGCCATCATCTACAGGGAGGCTGTGTGCCATCATCTACAGGGAGGCTGTGTGCCGTCATCTACAGGGAGGCTGTGTGCCGTCATCTACAGGGAGGCTGTGTGCCGTCATCTACAGGGAGGCTGTGTGCCGTCATCTACAGGGAGGCTGTGTGCCGTCATCTACAGGGAGGCTGTGTGGCGTCCTCTACATAAGGGCTGTGTGGCGTCCTCTACATAAGGGCTGTGTGGCGTCCTCTACATCGGGGCTGTGTGGCGTCAAATACATGGAGGCTGTGTGGCGTCCTCTACATAAGGGCTGTGTGGCGTCCTCTACATCGGGGCTGTGTGGCGTCAAATACAGGGAGGCTGTGTGGCATCATCTAGAGGGGAGCTGTGAATAATGCCTAGGTGAACATGTGACATTCCTTTGGGTGTTTTCAGGGGGTTGGGACAAATAAAAGCCTGACAAATGAAATTCATCAGTTGTTTTTTTAACGGCCATGAAAAACAGATGCAAAAACGGACAGACGGCCTGGAAATGGATGAAAATTTAGAGACACACTGATGAAAAATGGACAGTTGATCAGTTTTTGATGGCCATTTTTTTTCCACTGTCGTGTGAATGTAGCCTTAGGGCATAAAACTCAGTACACGCTGTGGTACACGTTTTGACACAGTTTTTTCATGTCAAAATGTTCACGTCCGACGTACAGTATAAACGAGATATGAACTTAGCCTTAGGCCTGATGCACACGACCGTAAAAACACCCGTTATTACGGGTCGTAATTACGACCCGAAATAACGGGCCCATAGACTTCTGTTGGCCACGGGTACCTTCCTGTTTTCTTACGGGAAGGTGCTCGTGCCGTTAAAGAGATAGAACATGTTCTATTTTTTTATTTTACGGGCCGTGCTACTATACTTTATAATGGGAGCACGGCTCGGAAAAACGGCCGGCTGCCCGTGGCCGGCCGTGCTCGTAATTAAGAGTCGTAATTACGAGCACGGTCGTGTGCATGAGGCCTAAGTAAGATTAAAATTACAGATTTGGAATTCTAGTTAAGCTATTTACTAATTACTATAGTTTAAGGGGATTTTTGGAGGTGACAATCTCTTTGATAAGACTTCTATGATGTGTCAGCTTGTATACATATATCCTTGTTTCATAACTGGAAGTGTTGCTTATGGACAGACCTATTTTCACAAAAATACTGTAGTTTGCTTACAGGTTCTAAAGTCCTATTAAGCACAATAATCATGATTGCTGTACCCCAACTATTATGCTTTGCTGTAGTGATACCTACATCATCTAGAGAGAATTTTCTCCTAAAATAAAAAAATACATAACTAAATTAAAAGAATTAACAGTAAATTTCAACTGGCAAGTTGTTAAAATTGCTATTCCTGTACTTCGTTATATAGGATTCTGAGAAAGCTAAGTGACAACTTCCTATATTTTTTTTACACTATAGAACGCACATGATGGAAGAAAACCAGAAAATACTGTACAATGTATATATTGGTATTAGTGTATTGATTTCAATGTGAATTGCGAAATGCATCATTTCTTCAGTGGTGGTGCTGCAGGGAAAATACTTTCTGCTCGATTCCCCATCAGATTATAGCTGATTGCTGGGTTCCCAGAAATGGGTCACCATCTGATCAGCTTAGGGTTGGTGAACCCTTTGAGTAAAAAGGGATTGTGCAAAGTTGACAACCCCTTAAAAAATCTGGGAAAGCTGGATGATTACTTCTGTTAAAGCCATATTTGTGACCATATTAATTGTTACCCGTCTTTTACAGAAACAGGTATAACTAAGACACAGCTGTGTCAAAGTTTTAACAGAAAATATATTTGCCCCCTCCCATCAAATTAAGGGCTCGTGTTGACAGCCATATTATCCATGCACAAGTCATATATTTAGAACCAAGGATGGATCAGATTCGTTACTTAGGTCGAATCCTTTTTAAAATTGTATTTCTAAAAAGTTTATTTTTATTTTTAACATCATCACTATTATGTTTCTGTCATTTTAAGTACAAGGACGACCCTTTGAAGTGAAAGAAATGTTTTTAGAAGATATTTTAGGAACTACGTCCTACACAAATAAGGATATGCTTAAATATAAGACAGAAAAACAGTGTGGTAAGTACAATAAATTGAGCTTAGCTTTCTTACTGCGTGAAATACTCCCTTTTGTCTCATTGGGGAACACAGACCGTGGGTATATGCTGTTGCCACTAGGAGGCTTGACACGAAGAATTAAAAAGTATTGGCCCATCCCAGAGGATATACACCTCCTACAGACACTGAGCCACTTCAGTTTTAGCTTAGTGTCCTTAGGTGGCAGATGCTCCTGATAATACAGCTGGTTGTCTCTGCTCCCCACAAGTGTCCTACTTCGTCAGGGGTTGGCACACGGAGGAGGTGTCCTTTCTTGTCCCCTATATATAGGGAGTGAAAGTGTCCTTCCATTGGGTGTAAGTATGGTAAGCCCGGTCCTGGCGTATCTCCTAAAAAATTGCACAGACAGTACATGCATCCGTGAGCCGCTCTCAGCCCACAGCAGCCCCACTTTCTGGTCACCATCCTAGCCCCTCCCCTCCTGCGTTTCATGGCCAGCGATTGGTGCACAGTCACCACATGACTGTTGGCATCCAATTGCGGCACGTGGTGGGCGGGTCGGTCTTTTTCTCCCGCTCTACCACTGTTCAGTCACTCTGATGAGGCGGGGACACAGGACCTCCTGCTGCACACTGCTGCTGTTGGTACTAGGACAGTCGCTGGATTTGGGTAGGATCAGTCCTTGTTCAAATATTTTACACATGCCCCCTCCTCTGACTTGGAGACAGTTACTTTTCAGTTAGGGGTATTTTGCATAGCAGAACCTAGGTAACACTAGGCGTCCATTACCCCCTTTATTAGGGGAGTAACTGTCTTGCCTTTTGCAGTATCTTAATGGACTCCTTGTCACCACCATTTTTCCTTTTTTTTTCTTTTTTATAAAGTGAAACGTGGCGACCCTCTTCTGCCGTGTCAGACTACTCTCGGCAGACAACCTTTTTGTAACTCATTATGCTTGCTCCCAATGCAGCCTAAAATATGTGTTCTGTCTAGTCCTCTATATGATGCATCTGTGGCTCCACCACTCTCAGCGTTGCCTATGCTTAGTGCTGAGGTGACCGAAATGGGCTCATTCCCTTTCCCGGGCCATCAGTTACCTCACTAATGTCACTGAATCCATGATGAGCACCCTGGTTTGCCTTTCTGACTAGCCCTTACTGGACTCTCCATCCATGTCCTCCTCACTTGGCAATCCCCCAAAATGGGTTGGATTTTCTGGCTCTCCCCGGGGGAGCAGTCTGCCAGGGAGGTCTTGTCCGATGGAGAAATTTCTCATTATAACTTTGAGTTGGAAGAAATGTAGTCTTTCAAGCTGTCATCTACTGTAGACAGTCTCATTAATGTGGTCTGAGAGATCTTAAAGGTCACAGACGCAGTCTTCCCCCTCATCAGGGGAATTATTTTTTCACTGACCTAAACGGTCCCACAAGTTTTTTTTCTTCTCACTCAGAGTTGAAGGAGGTAGTTTCCGAAGAATGGAAACACGCTGACAAGAAATTCTCTCATAATTCTCGGTTGCATCCTTTGTATCCCTTTGCGTTAGTGATCTCCTTCAAATGGGCAAAGAGTCCTACTGTAGGTCCTCTTTTGAAACTAATGGCTAGGCCTTGCTTGGGTTAGCAGAGCCCCAACTGACTTTCCTTTGCAGGTTCACGGCTGTTTGGGACACGTCTGAATAAGATAATTTTGGAAACCACCGGTGAGAAGAGCTCTCATCTACCTCCGATCAAGATCAGTTGTTTCACAACCTCTTGGAAACTGGGATCTCGTTTTCAGCCTTCTCTTAAATTCCGCAGTCCTCAAGCAACTAGACAACCATCCCATCTGGACTCCACGCATTAGTCCTCTTTTAAGCCCCATTTGCAGGCCATGAAATTCAGAGCTGGTAAGACCAGCTTGGCATGAAGATTAAAGAGATTTGAGTGGGGGGGGGGGGGGCAGGCTTCAAGGATGTTTGGCTCTTTTACATATTGGTTGCCTAGATGTGGGAAGTCATATCCTCCAGGTGCAAAATAGAGTTTGTCCACCTGCTACCCGACCGATTCTCTCAGTCAATGCCTCCACCGTCGTCCTCCAGAGCAGCCACCTTTTTCAGGCAGTAGACCCTTGAGTCTAGGAGTAGTTATCCCTGCTCCTTCAGATCAGAGATATCAAGGCTTTTACACCAATATCTTTGTTGTTTCAATAAGGAATGGTTTAGTTCATCCCATCTTGGACCTCAAGCGTTCGAATTCCTACGTCAAGGTCTTGCATTTCCGAATTGAGTTACTCCGATTGGTGATCTCCTTTATGGACCAGGGGAAGTTTCTATCGTAATGGTCATAAAGGACGCGCACCTCCCACGTTTGCCTGTACCATCAACATTTCCTGCGCTTTGCAGTTATATGTGGCACTCCCGTTCGGCCGACAACTGCCCCACAGTTCTTCACCAGGTCTCCTCTTTGTGGTTATGGCGCTTCTTCGCTCCAAGGATGTTTCAGTCGTCCTCTACTTGGACGACATTCTGATATTTGAAATCTCCGTCCAGGGAGGACAACCTGACAAATCTCCAGATCACTGAATACCCTGACTCGATTCAACTGGATAATTAACCACTGTTGCCTGTCCACTTTTCAAAGGATTACCTTTCTAGGTGTGGCGTTTGACACCCTGTTAGCAAGGGTGTTACTTACTCAGAAGAAATTGTCAGTCCTGCAATAGGTGGTTTAGGCTCTGCTGAAGGAGGATCCCAACCTCTCTCCGCTTCTTTGTGAAAGTCCTCGGCACCATGGCATTCCAGTACTTCACTGCTCAGGGCTTGGAATTGAGGACAATCCTTCTTTGTCTCCAATATTGGGTGACCCTCCTGGCCAGTTGCCAAGCTGAATCGGACACACCATGTCACAGAAGTAGCCTATCTAAATCACCATTGACGAACAAGATTTCAGCAGCAGTGGTTCAAGTCACAAAAATCATGTAGTGGGCAGAGCTCCATGTTCCTTGCCTCTTCAGTGATTATCCCAGGGGCTAACAATTTGCTCGCGGATTTCCTCAGTTGTGATCGGGTGGAGACCCCGAAGCATGCGCATTCAACGCTGTAGTGGCTCCATTGGACCAATTCATCCTGATTTATCTCTACCCTGCTCTACCTCTTCTCAGGAGGATCAAGGCAGAGAGCGTTCCCACCATCCTCGTGGCCCTGCATTGGCTGCGTTCTTGATGGTACGCCAACGTGATGCCTCTGCTGGTCGACGTTAACCTGGCCATTGCTCCTCCAGCTCGATCTGCTCTCTGAGGGCACTTTCTTCCACCAGAGTTTATAGTTGCTGCTTTTAACGACGTGGCTGTTGAAGCCACAGTTTTGAGACCATGGGCTTCTCGGGACAGTGATCATACTTTCCACCGTATGTGGAAGACTTACCTACACTGGTGTAAGGATCGGAATCTTCCTCCATTAGTTTTTTCTCTGTCAACGATTCGATCATCTCTCTTGACCGCAGTCTTGCCCTGAGATACCTTAAAGGGCAGGTGTCTGCATTATCTATAATCTTCACCAGGTCACTGGTGTCTGTCTGATGTTAGAACTTTTCTTGCAATGGGTTTCTGATGCAGTTCCCCCCTATGGGACCCCACTTCTTTACGTCTCCTCATCAAGTAAGTGGTGTTCCTTGTGGCCGTGACCTTTAACCAGAGGGTTTCTGAACTGACAGTCCTGTCTTCTTATTCCCTGTTCCTAACTTTGCATCAGGATATTTCAATACTACGTATGGTACCTTCCTTTTTTTCCCCAAAGTGGTCTCCTACTCCCACCTTAACAACCTAGAGAATGCTGGGTACAATTAGCACAACACATATATGATAGAAAAATGCAAATTTTATTGGAAATAACGAAAATAATAAAAGATGAATCATGCAAAGCATGAATAAAAACGTCTGTCAATGCAGAGAACATATGCAAGCAATTAAGCAAGAAAGAGGGCATGAACAATGTAGAAATATGCATATAAAGTGTCAATCTATCTAAAGGACCATGTAAGACCACAGTGAGGTGTAGCACTGTAAAAAAAAAAAAAAAAAGTGTGATGCTCAAGTGACAAGGAAATATAATCATGAAAGGCCTAAACAGAGCTGCACACTGAGAATTAAAAGGAACATACCCATGTTAAACACTCTGCAGAGAGAGAACGTCAGACCTGACGCACGTTTCGGCGGAATGCCTTCGTCCGGATATACCTCTCCTACAGTGTCTGTAGGAGAGGTATATCCTGTCGGAGGTCCCAACATTTTTTAACTATTAGGCCTCATGCACACGAATGTGTTTTTGCATCCGCAATTCATCCAAAAAAATTAGGATGAATTGCAGACCCATTCTTTTCTATAGGCCCATGCACACGGCCATGGTTTCCCCGGACCGCAAAATAGGACAAGTCATTTTACGGGCCGCATTTTAAATCAATGTGTGCACGGCCCGTGAATTGCGGACGGCCCGCGGATGACACAATACGTAACCTTATGCTCCTAAGTACATAAACCGTTTTCCTTATTAATCCTGCAGCTGCATCCTCTCTTAGTGATAAGTGATTGAGAAAAACAACTCAGCAGCCGGGAGAAAGGGAGACCTTGAGGAGGCATTACAGCCTAGAATAGTGAGAGGGGTACGAAGAAGTGGTCTACCTCAGTGTAGGAGAGAACGATCTCACACAGTAGGAGGAGGTGGAGAGTGAGTTGAATGTGCCACAATGTATGAGACGAGGATCACTGCAGGAGGGAAAGGAAGGTTTGTTACATGTATCACATACATATACAACGTGGTTTGTTTCTAAAACAATGTGTATGCCATATTACCAGAGGAAAAGCAGAAGACAAGCCTGTCTGAATGGCATTCAGTAAAAGAGAACAGCATAATGAGCGACACCCAAAGGCAGAGAAGCATTACTAACATCACTGAGGATTATGATTTGCTGGATGATGAAGAGGACATTGTATTCAGTGAGCTGGTATGGTGTAACTATTTTCTTTCTTAGTCAGCCTAAATAAAACGAAATTGTTTTTATAAAGTTTTGTTTCTTGAAGTGTATGCTGGCTTCATGCAAAAATAATTTCTTCTGATTTCCATGTTTCTTCTAAGTTTAATCTCTTCCCAACATTTGTGGTACAGTTACGTCCTAGCCGGGAATGGTGAGTATGGAGCAGGCTCATGGACTGATCCTGCTCCATGATCAGCAGATGTCGGCTGTATGTTACAGCCGACATCTTACTGCAACGGCCGGGATTGGAGATAACTCCGATACAGGCTGTTTCACCACTTAGATGGCATAGTCAATAGCGACTGCAGCATCTAAGCCGTTAAAAAGGATGTGCGGTCCACTCTGTTGGCACATCGTCACCCCTTGATGCGATAGTGAGGTACTGATAGTTGTCATGGCAGCCTGGAGCCTACTGAATGCCCCCCAGGTCTGCCATTTTTGTGCTTCTACTAACCTCTGCTAGAGGCAGGGCTTAATAGCATCCAGTAAAAAACACAATGTACTTCAATACAAAAGTTTTGAAGTATATTGTTCAAGCAGTCCAACGATCCGTTGTTTAAGTCATCTTGGGTGTCTAATAACAGAAGTAAGAAAAAAATAAATAAAATAATTGGTATTGTCGAATCCGTAAAAGTCTGGACTATTACAATATAACATTATTTAACCCCGCATGTTGAACGGCGTAAAAAAACAAACAAATTTAAAACGACAGAATTAATATTTTTTTGGTGACCTTGCCTCCCACAAAAAATGGAATGGAAAGTGATCATAAAGTTGCATGTACCCCAAAATAGTACCAACAAAGAAATACAGCTCAAAATGAAGCCCTCGCACAACTCAATCGACTGAAAAATAAAAACATTATGGGTCTTAGAATATGGCAACACAAAACTATTTTTTCACCAATTCGTTTGTTATGTGCAATAGTAGAAAAGCATTAAAAAAAATATAACATTGGTATTACTGTAATCGTATTGACGCCTCAAAAATGAAACCCAAAAAACAATGGTTTTCCCAGTACATTATATTGTACAATTAATGGTGCCGTGAGAAACTGCACCCTGCAAAAAAACAGTCGGAAGAATAAAATTTTTATGGCTCTTGGAAAATGGGAAAGTATTAACGAAAATAAAAATGGCTGCAGTAGCAAGGGGTTAATGGGAACGTCCACCTTTTAACACCAAGGTCCAACATTCTGGATGGACGATGGCTGTAATAACCCGACAATTTAAGGGATTGCAATTTAAAGGGGTTTTCCGGGACTTTTACATTGATGGTCTATCCTTAAAATGGGCATCAATATCAAATCGTTGTTGGTCCAACTCTCGGCACCCCCACCGATCAGCTGACTAAGGGCGACGAGCGCCACGGCCACTTGAATAGTTTAAAGAGGATCTGTCACTAGTTCAGTAATACCCTATCTCCTAACTAATCTAATAGGCGCTGTCACACTGATAATTCCAGTGAAAATTGTATCCAAAAACATTTATTATTTTAAAAGTTGTGTTTATTTCTAAATATGCAAATGAGGCTTTACTAGCCAAACGGGCGGTAACACTGCTCTTTCTCTGTGGGTGGTATTTGTGTTTTCTGTATGACGCTGTCCAATCAGAGAGTCATACAGCTTCTCCCCTTCTCTGCATAGGGAACCTTACAAGTACTGTATTTTCATTAAAAGGCATACATACAGCCGCTTGCTTGCTTTGACTACTGCTTTTTTATAATTTTTATCTCTGTGCTTTAAGATTGAGAAGGACGTGAATTGTCTGGAGCCCTGGCTAATAAAGGAAATGGACTCTTGTCTCTCTGATATTTGGCTTCACAAAGACGTAGATGCGTTTGCTCAACTTTTCCAATTGATATTGACTGAAAATGTCAGTGGTAAGTTTCCATCTTGTTTATCGATATTTATATTGTTAAGTTAGTCTCATACATGGTAATTTTTTCTTACGGAGTCCTCCATTATGCAAATTTGTGATTTTTCTCATATGGGAATGGTGATTAAAATGCAGTCTATGCAAGGTCCACAAGACCATTACACGAAATAGAGTTTTTTAGAGGAAGCCATGTAATACAAATTTAGGGAATATAAGACTAGATTCACACTGTGTTTAGGGTTTACATTCAGTGGGACCATTTGAATAGGTCCATCTGACTGTATGGCCAGATTATGTAAAGGGGCATTATAGGACTGATTTAGTGCAATGCGAATGGAAAGGCATTCATATTGTGCCCTTCCCTGCTAGATGCCCTTTCTCGTGGTATCATAACCGAATCTTTAGTTTCTTACCTGCTGTATACTTTTAAGTATTTTTCTGTTTAACGGAGGATATATAGACATAACTCTGACCATTAAATCCTGGCCTAAAGTTGTTGGACCCAGCTCTCCAGAAACATGTATGTTTGACCCAAACTGGAAAGGGCTGTAAAGCTGTAGGGTACATATTATTATTGTATGCATTAGGCTTCGTTCACATCTGCGTTGTGGCATCCGTTCTAGTGGATCCGTTGAAATAAAATAAAAAACTGACAGACTGACTGATATCAGACCGAATGCAACGGAAGGTAAAACATGTTTGTTTTTGACGGATCAGTTTACCGCTTCCGTCAAAAAAACAGACTCTCTTTTTTCCGTTTTAGTCAGTTTGTCATCAGTTAAAGAGGCTCTGTCACCAGATTCTCAAATCCCTATCTCCTATTGCATGTGATCAGCACTGCAATATAGAGAACAATACCGTTTTTTTTTGTTTTTTTTGAAAATGTTCATTTTTGGCCAAGTTATGAGCTATTTTATTTATATATATATATATATATATATATTTCCAAATGAGCTTTGAAATGGACGTTTTTTTACATAAACTTTAACTTCAGTTCTTGTGGTCCTCTGACGGATACACTAGAACGGAAGCCACAATGCAGATCTTAAAGGGGACAACGCCTCATTCAGCCGCAACACACAGCGGCTGAACAGGGTTTAGGGGGCCCCGTTCTGGAGATAGGTGCGGGTCCCAGAGCTGGTACCCGCATCTATCTGACATTTATGACATATCCTGTGAAAGTATCATAAATGTCTCTCGTGGGAAAACCCCTTTAAATGTATTTACACACAAAATACCACATTGTTTTTACTTCTGTCCAATGTATTTTGCCTAGTCGACTACAAACACAGTGGAACAAGTGCATCTCCATTAATGGTGGCTGCTGGGCAAGGCTTTTTAAGTCAGTTGGAGCAGCTTATTGGCATGGGAGCCAATGTCCACAACAAAGCTTCAAATGGATGGTAATTACCTTTTCCTGTATTATTTTTATTCACATTACCAGATCCACAGATAGTGCCAATATTTAAAAATGTTTGCAGCAGTTGTCCTTCTGAGCAATGTTTATTGTGCTTATGAAATACATGGCATAAACTTTACATCCTCATCAATGCATTGTTTGCTCCTTTAACCCCTTCCCGCTTTGGCCATTTTTGACCTTCCTGACAGAGCCTCATTTTTAAACATGTTTCACTTTAGTGGTAATAACTTTGGAATACTACACAAAATAGTTACTATTTCACATTTCCCATATGTCTACTTTAGATTGGCATAGTTTTTTGAACATCCTTTTATTTTTCTAGGACGTTACAAGGCTTAGAACTTTAGCAGTAATTTCTCACATTTTCAAGAAAATTTCCAAAGACTATTTTTACAGGGGCCAGTTCAGTTGTGAAGTGGCTTTGAGGGCCTTATATGTTAAAAACCCCCAATAAGTCAACCCATTTTAAAAACTGCACCCCTCAAAGTATTCAAAACCGTTTACAAAATTTCTTAACCCATTAGACGTTTTATAGGAATTAAAGCGAAGTAATTTCGTTTTTTTTTGCTGTAATTAATTTTTAATCCACTTTTTTTTGTAACACAGGAAGTCTTACCAGAGAAACGCAACTCAATATTTATTGCCCAGGTCCTGCAGTTTTAGGAAATATCCCACATGTGGCACTAGTGTGGTAATAGACTGAAGCATCGGCTTCAGAACAAAGGAGCACCTAGAGGATTTTGGGTCTCCTTTTTATCAGAATATATTTTAGGCACCATGTCCGGCTTGAAGGGCTCTTGCGGTGCCAAAACAGTGGAAATCCCCCAAAAGTGACCCCATTTGGGAAACTACACACCTCAAGGAAATTATCTGGGGGTATAGTGAGCATTTTGACCCCACAGGTTTATTGCAGAAATTATAGTAAGTAGGCCGTGAAAAATTTAATTAAATTTTTTTCAAAGAAATTGTAGGTTTAGCTAATTTGTTTTCATTTGCACAAGGACTTAGGGAATGTTCACACGCAGTGTTTTCAGGCGTATTTTGGGGCGTTTACGCCTCAAAAAACGCCTCAAAAAACAAGCTGAACGCTTACAAACATCTGCCCATTGAAATCAATGGGAAAAAGAGCATTTAGTTCATACGGGGCGTCTTTTTACGCCTCGGTTTTAAAAGACACTCCGTAAAAAGAAGTAGTATGTCACTTCTTGAGGCGTTTTTTTGTATCTGATTTTCCATTGAACACTATGAAAAACGCCTCAAAAAACGCCTGAAAAGAAGCTACAAATTAAAAGAAGCTCCATTTTCAGCTTCAAAATGTCTGAAAATTACAGGCTGTTTTCTCTGAAAACAGCTCCGTATTTGCAGACGTTTTTTGTTAAGCGTGTGAACATACCCTAACAGAAAAAAAGCACTACAACATTTGTAAAACAATTTCTCCAGAGTAAAACAATACCCCACATTTTTTCATAAATGGCAGTTTGGACACACGGCAGGGCTTGGAAGGGAAAGAGTGCCATTTGGCTTTTGGAGCTCAAATTTAGCAGGAATGGTTTGCGGAGGCCATGTCTCATTTGCAAAGCCCCTGAGGGACCAAAACAGTGGAAACCCCTCACAAGTGAACCCATTTTGGAAACGACACCCCTTGAGGAATTAATCTAGGGGTGTAGTGAGATTTTATTAGGATTGGGCAGTGAAAATAAAAACAATCCTTTTTCTTCAATAAGACGTAGCTTTAGCTAAATTTTTCATATTCTTAACAAATAAAGGAAAAAAAGAAACCTCAACATTTCTAAAACAATTTCTCCCGAGTATGGCAATACCCCATTTGTGATCATAAACTGCTGTTTGGGCACAAAGTAGGGCTCCGAATGGAAGGAGAGCTATTTGGCTTTTGGAGTGCAGATTTTGCTGTATTGGTTTCTGGGCGCTATGTCGCATTTCCAAAGCCCCTGTGGGACCAAAACAGTGGAAACGCCCCAGAATTGACCCCATTTTGTAAACTACACCCCTCAACGTATTCACTTAGGGGTGTAGTGAGCAAGTTAACCCTGCATGTGTCTTACAGAAATTAGTGTACACTCGATGTTGCAGAGTGAAAATGGCAATTTTTCCATAGATATGCCAATATGTGGTGCCCAGCTTGTGCCACCATAACAAGACAGCTCTCTAATTATTATGCTGTGTTTCCCAGTTTTAGAATCACCCTCCATGTGGCCCTAATCTTTTGCCTGGACTATCGACCAGGCTCAAGAGTGAAAGAGTACAATTAGAAGTTGAGGCCTAAGTTGGAGATTTGCAAAGTTTCAGAAGCTCTGATGTGAAATAATAAAAGAAACCCCTGAGAAGTGACCCCATTTTGAAAACTGCACCCCTCAAGGCATTTATTAAGGGGTGTAGTGAGCATTTTCAACACACTGGTCTTTTCCATAAATGATTGTGCCACGGATCGTGCAAAGTAAAAATGTACATTCTTTTCTAGATATGCCATTTCAGTAACAAATATGTCGTTCCCAGCATGTGCCATTTGGAGACACCCCAAAATTTTTAAAAAGGGTTCTCCCGAGTATGGCAATGCCATATATGTGGAAGTAAACAGCTGTTTGGGCACACTGTAGGGCTCAGAAGGAAGGGAGTGCCATTTGGCATTTTGCTTGGTAAGTTTTGTTTGGAGTTTTAGTGGTATTTAAGTTTATAATGTGGGGTACATGTAAGCTGGGCAGAGTACATCAGGGGCATAGTCAGGTGGTATAATAATGGGGTAAAAAAAAAACAATAAAATGATCCATAGATGTGTGTTACGCTGTGAAGCAATCCTTTCTGCACAGGCCCGTGTCGCACTGCTATATGGCGTCCTTTCTTTTCCCCTTTTGGTCCACACTTCGCACCTTTGCAGTTTGGGGAATTTTGCTGGGAAAGTGTTGTCCTGGTATAATACGGGCACCGTCGCTTCTAGCAGATATGTTTGGGCCCTACCCTTCCTGGTTCCCTATTTTTAGGGCCTTGATAAATCGCCTCTTGAAACAGAACAAATGTTCGCCTCAGGCCTGGACAACTGCATTTTTTTTATTTTCTGACTTATTGGAGCCTTAACTAATTTTATTTTTTCATAGACGTAGTGGCATGAGGGCTGTTTTTTTTGCGGCACGTGCTGTATTTATTATTGGTACGATTTTGGAGTATATGTGACTTTTTGGTCACACTTTTTTGGGTGGCAAGGTGACCCAAAAACAGCAATTCTGGCATAGTTTATAGTTTTTGTTATACAAAGTTCACCATGCGTTATAAATGACATGTTAACTTTATTCTGCGGGTCAGTACGATTCCGGTGATACCTAATTTATAACACTTTTTTATGTTTTCCAACTTTTTGCACAATAAAATTACTTTTGTAAAAAGAATGCATTTTTTCTGTTGCCATGTTGTGAGATCCATAACTTTTACATTTTTTTTGCTGTATGAGGGCTTCTTTTTGTACGAGGAGAGCTATAGTTTCTATAGGTACCATTTTTGGATACATGCCACTTTTTGATCACTTTTTATTCCCATCTTTGTAGGGCAAAGTGACCAAAAAACGGCAATTCTGGCATTGTTTTTTACCGTTTTCTGTAAAAAACGCGTGGAATAAATAAGATAATATTTTTATAGTTCAGACCGTTACGGACGTGGCGATACCAAATATGTATGGTTTATTGTTTTTCTTGTTCAATAATAAAGGACTTGACAAGGGAAAAGGGGCGATTGTGTTTTATTTTATTACTTGAAATTTTTATTACATTTTCTACAACTTTTTTTTTTTTCAATTTTTTTTCACTTTTCTTTAGTCCCACTAGGGGACTTGAAGGTCCAACTGTCAGATTTTTTTTTTTTCTAATACATTGCACTACCTATGTAGTGCAATGTATTAGATCTGTCAGTCATTCATTGACAGCAAGCCAATCAGGCTTTGCCTCCGGACAGGGCCTAATCGGCTTCCGTAATGGCAGAGCAGGAGGCTATTGTTATGCCGTCTATTGCCATAGCAGCAGTGAGAAGCCCTGCAATTGCATGGCGGGGCTGACGATCTGCTGCCAACCTCTATGATGCAGCGATCACTTTCGATCACTGCATCTAAGGGGTTAATGGCAGGAATCGGAGCTAGCTCCGGTTCCTGCCGTTACAGGTGGATGTCAGCTGTAACATACAGCTGACATCCACCACTGATGACGCTGGCTCAGCTCCTGAGCTGGCGCCATCTTGCCGGCGGCTACGGAAGACTTTTAGGCCTGACCTCTGGGCGGGGCTTGAAAGGCCTCCGTAATAGGCATACCGGGAGGCTAGTGTTAGGCCTCCGGTTGCCTTTGCAGCCACGGGAATCCCGGCAATTTAATTTCTGGGGTGCCGATAAGCTGCAAACCCCATAAATGCAGCGATCGCTTTTGACCGCTGCATTTAAGGGGTTAATGGCAGTGATCGGAGCAAACTTCGGTCCCCGCCATTACCCCAGGGTTTCAGCTGTAACATACATTCGACACCCGGGGATTTTGGCACCGACTTCTGAACCGGTGTCCACCATTTCTCATATGGATACGGCCAAATGCAGGAAGCACTACCTTTCCATGTTGTATCCATACGTCAAATGTCGGGACGGGTTTAAAGGGTTTATCCCACCCAAACAACTTCTCACCTATCCACAGGATAGGTAATAATTGTTTGATCGCTTGAGACACCCACCGATCCAGCGAATCGGCTCCCAAGTCCCCTGTATGAACGGAGCGGCGGTCATGTATGCACGTTGTCGCATTATTACTTTTTGATGGTGCTTCCAGTGATAGCCAAGTACTGTGTTCTCTTTCTCTGGTAGTCCCATGGAGAATGATTGAAGTGGCACATAGTGGACTTGGGAGCCCTGTGCGTGTTTTTTTTATTTTTTTTATGCAGTGCAGTGTATTATGCCTGTCCGTGTTGTACTGCCAGACAGCCTATTAGGCCCTGACATAGACAACTAAATTGTGTGTTGTTTTTTTTTACCATGGTTGTCTATGGTTAATGGATGCAACTGTAAGTCATCTTTTATAAGTCATGAGCTTTTCAATAACTTTTCATGGCTTATCTGTTAGACGGATACCATAATAGTTTATTAGGCACCCATCACAGCCTCTGTTTAACGTTTCCGAAGGGAGCTTTTATTAGGTATATACGTCAAACATAGACCATAAATGCAGTGTGAAAAGTGCCTAAGAGATAAGGGTCACCTTCTGTCCCTATTCTGTTAAGCCCAAAGTTTTCAGCAAGGCATTTTATAGAACTGTCGTTCACAGCTTTAAATAACAGTTCTATAAAAGATTGCTGCCCCCATAAATATTCAAAAAAGTAAGTGAAAAAAAATATATATAAGAAGTTACTGGAAGTAAAAATATATCATTTTAAATAGTAAACAAAACCAAGAAAGATTAATTGACCAAAATCCTGGATAATTTACAATCCAAGGCCAAATGTAAATTGTAATTTTTTTTTTTTTACCAGTTCTTTAGAAAACCGCATCCGTAGCATTTACCAAGGCCGGATTCACACGAGCGTGTGCGTTTTGCGCACGCAAAAGGTTCCGTAAAAAGTCTGTGTGTCATCAGCATATGATGCGCGGCTGCGTGATTTTCGCGGAGCCGGCATCATGATGACACTCTGTTTTTATGTTTGTAAACAGAAAAGCACCTGGTGCTTTTCTGTTTTCATTCATTCATTTTACTACTGTTGCGCGAATCACGCGCGGCACCCGGAAATGCTTCCGTGTGCCGAGCGCGATTTGCACGCACCCATTGACTTCAATGGGTGTGTGCTGCGCGAAGCACGGCCAAATATAGGACATGTCGTGCGTTTCACGCAGCGGACATACGCTGCGTGAAATTCACTGACAGTCTGAACGGCCCTATTTATTAACATAGGTCCGTGCGACGCACGTGAAAATCACCTGCGTAGCACGGACGTATTATACGTTTGTCTGAATAAGCCCTAACTCTGATAACCTGCAACCGCTGTCGGTGTAAAAACTTGCTGGGAGAACCCAGTATCTAAATCCAGGCTGTTTAAAACTCAATAGAAATGTATTATTTGGCTCTCAAACCTAAAACAAGGAAAACAAAGTCAAGTAAGAGCAGGAGACATGCCATCTCTCCCCAAGGACATATTGAAATGGTTCCTCTTTAACCCTGAAACTTATCCCAGACTGCATTGACGCAAGTCCTGTGGGGGCCACCTTTATTCCCAAAATTTGTTAAATATCTGAACTTTTACATAAAAAAAGTAGAAAATGTAAGCACCTTCTACCATCAAGTGAAAAATGTTGTCAACTGGAAGATAGTCAAATAGGTTTCACATACCAGTATCGGCAGCAGCGCAATGAAAACTAATATTATAAAAGCTGCTCTATTTATCAGTGACCTCTGTCTTTTCACAGTACCTGCATTCTGTAAGTGTAGCAGTTGTTCTAGTTAATTGAGATTATATGTCTACGGAAGCAATGCAAGTTTATTTCCAAATTGATTTTTTAATGTTCTAGGACTGCTCTGGACTGGGCGAGACACTTTAAACAGTCTGAAGTTGTTGACCTCTTGGAATCATACAGGTAAATCAGATTCACCAGATCTAAGTTTTCTCTTATATCCTCCTCATATATATTTGTTGATGAGTTGTCCCTTTTTCTTGTGTAGTGCTTCCTTGGAACCTAGCACTCTAGATGAAAGTTCCCTGGTGCAGGCAGAAAGCAGCAGCTTGAGTGTGGAGGAACAAGAGCTTCTCAAAGCTTACCACTACAGTTTTGATGATGAAAAAGTGGATCTTGACCTAATAATGCATATTCTTCATTATATATGCCAAAATTCTGACTCCGGTACAG
Source organism: Rhinoderma darwinii (assembly GCF_050947455.1). Lineage (NCBI taxonomy): Eukaryota > Metazoa > Chordata > Amphibia > Anura > Rhinodermatidae > Rhinoderma > Rhinoderma darwinii. Next base: position 517,569,081 of record NC_134687.1, on the reverse strand, counting down.
CAATTTTATTTTATATGATTTAAAATAGAAATGTAAAATATATGTAGTAAATCTAGTAGAATTAAAAAAGCTGTCATGAATAGAGAACTATGTTGCACTTGTATATCCTTTTTGAAAGGATTAGTATTTTTTTCAATAATATTTTTTTTACGTTTAAAAAAAAAAAAAAAAAAAAAATGGTTGAGAAGCTGTACATAGCTATAAATATTGCTACAGATCGAACAGTTCGAAATTTACATTTTGGAGAACGTTATATTGGTTGATGTAACTGCATTGCAAATGTGAAAAAAAAACCGTTTCCTTTTCCTGCCGTTTTTCTTTAGATAAGTTCTACAAGCTTGTGGCTTCTGCCTGATACCATGAAAAGGGTCTTTTATTTGCTAAAAAGAAAAAAAGAATTCTATTTTGACACTGGTCATTCATTCCACAATAAAACTCCCTGGTAATGAAGTAGTTGAAAGGGTTATCCAGGTTTTTAAAATGAATGGCTTATCCTTAGAATAGGACAACAATATTAGATTGGCGAGGGGCCGCACGCTCGTATGAATTGAATGGGACTGTGCGGCGATACCTTGCACAGCCACTATGAATGTAATGGCATGTACAAGTATGAACGAAAATTAAATCCATGTAAACATTGAAGAGACTGCGGCACTCACCTGAGCACTTCAAAAAGCTGATCAGCGGGTTATAAGCCATCAATTTTAAATACCTAGAGAACCCTTTGAAAGAAGCACCACACCAATTTTTTTTCTGGACTAACCGTTGCAATCAAAATTATTCAACCCCCATTGCAAATTAGGTTTATTAGCAAAATTTACAAACGTTTAGCTGTTTGAGAAAAAACTATCAAACTAGACCAATTTAACCCCTTAATGACCGCCGATAAGCCTTTTCACGGCGGTCATTAGTGGGCTTTATTCTGATGCAATAGCCGTTTCACGGCGCTGCATCAGGGTAAAGTAAACAGAGCAGGGAGCTGTTAAATCTCCCTGCTCTCAGGTAGCTGAGGGCTGGGGGAATCCCTGCTCGAACGTGTGAGATCGATATTAGTATCGATCTCACCCGTTTAACCCCTCAGATGTGCTGCTCAATAGCGTGCGCCGCATCTGAGTGGTTTTGGAGAGAGGGAGGATGCTCCCTCTCATCCCACTGACACCCGGCGATAAGATCGCCGAGTGTCTGTGTCTCCGATGGCAGCCGGGGGCCTAATAAAGGCCAAGGTCTGCCCGTAGTAAATGCCTGCTAGGTCATGCCGGAGTCATGTCCTAGCAGATGCCTGTCCGTTTCAATACAAAAGTATTGCAGTGTATTATAAGGCTGGGTTCACACGACCACATTAACGTCCGTAATGGACGGACGTATTTCGGCCGGAAGTCCCGGACCGAACTCAGTGCAGGGAGCCGGGCTCCTAGCATCATAGTTATGTACGATGCTAGGAGTCCCCGCCTCTCCGTGGAACTACTGTCCCGTACTGAAAACATGATTACAGTACGGGACAGTTGTCCTGCAGCGAGGCAGGGACTCCTAGCATCGTACATAACTATGATGCTAGGAGCCCGGCTCCCTGCACGGAGTTCGGTCCGGGACTTCCGGCCGAAATACGTTCGTCCATTACGGACGTTAATGTGGTCGTGTGAACCCAGCCTCAATGCGATCGGATGAAGTCTCCTAGTGGGACTAGTAAAAAAGTAAAAAAAAGTTGAATAAAGTTAATAAAAAAAAATGCTTTACTATTAAAAAAAACCACAATAAAGCAAAAAAGTTACACATATTTGGTATCGCCGCGACCGTAACGACCCCGACTATAAAGCTGTTACATTATTTAACCCGCACGGTGAACGCCGTAAAAAATAAAATAAAAAAACAATGCAAAAATTGCTGTTTTCTGTTAATTCTTTAAAAAAATTTGATAAAAAGTGATCAGAAAGTGGCATCTACTCCAAAATGGTACCAATAAAAGCTACAAGTCGTCACGCAAAAAAAAAAGCCCTCATACAACTGCATCGGCGGAACAATAAAAAAAGCGATGGCTCTTCAAATATGGAGACACAAAAACAAATAATTTGTAAAAAAAAAGTGTTTTTACTGTGTAAGTAGTAAAACATACAAAATCTATACAAATTTGGTATTGTTGTAATCGTAACAACCCGTTGAATAAAGTTATTGTGTTATTTATACCACACGGTAAACGGCGTAGATTTAGGACACAAAAAAAGAGTGGCGAAATTTCAGGTTTTCTTCTATCCCCCCCCAAAAAAAGTTAATAAAAGTTAATGAATAAATTATATGTACCCCAAAATGGTGCTATTAAAAAGTACAACTTGTCCCGCAAAAAACAAGACCTTATACAGCTATGTCGACGCAAAAATAAAAAAGTTATAGATCTTGAAATGCGACGATGGAAAAACTTAAAAAATGGCATGGTCATTAGGGCCCAGAATGCAAGGAGGGTAAGGGGTTAAAAAGCTAAACACAACTAATATAACAACTAGTTTCTTCAACTTCAACACAAAATGTCACTTTTAATGACTACTTCAGTCTCAGAATTATTCAACCCCTGAATAGAATCCCTCATAAGAGCACACAACTGAATTCTCTGAGCAGCTTTTTGGGATATAAGTGCTATAGAACCTTTAAAGGGTAGCTAAACTGTTAAAAAACCTTTGACATGTCATAGTGATATGTCAGAAGTTTTGACTGGTGGGGATCTAAACACTGAGACCCCCACCGACCGCTGAAACCAAGCTGAAGAAGCCTTGTTTCTCATCGGCTTTCCAAGTCAGTGGTGTACGGGCTCATAGACGTTCTGTTGAGCCCGTACACCGCTCCGAAAAAAGCTGATCACAAACAAAGCGGCACAGCGCTCTCCAAATGCTTCTGCCGCTTAGTTTTAGCGTTTGGTGGGGGTCTCCGTGCTCAGACCACCACTGTTTAAAACTTCGGATATGTCACTATGCCATTTCAAAAGTCAACGATTTAACCAATGTGATATTCTCAATTATATCTAGGATCAGGATCTATTACATAATTTTTAATGGATTTCCCCTTATACACTGTGTCAGTTACTGTTATTGGGACAATGGCCAGGAGTTATGGATGTGTGGTCATATTATTATGTTATGTAAAAAAGCCAATTAATTAGGCTTCATGCACACTACCATGCATTTGCGTCCGTGTACTATCCGCAATTGCGGATAGTAGAGGGCACATCATATCCTATGGGCCAATCCACACGACTGTGGTTTCCATGGTTCGTGCATTGGCCGGAGTCCGGACTGCAAAAAAAAATAGGACATGTCATTTTACGGACTGCAATTGCGGTTACGGGCTCATTGCAGTGAATGCACATCTTGTGTATGCACGGTCCGTGATTGCGGCCGGCGGATGGCACTCTGCGGCCTGTCCGTGTCGTAATCCCGGACTGCGCCCATGGCTACAGTAATATGCATGGCCTTAGTCATTAAGTATCAATTAGTTTGTTGTTAAATATCCAAGAGCATAAGCTTTATTTGGATCATGTTGTTTTTTCCCTTGTCATAGGGGCCATACTAATATTTCTCCCAGGATATGATGAAATAGTAGGGTTAAGAGATCACATCTTGTATGATGACAAGAGGTTTACTGAAAATTCTCACAGGTAAATAAAATATTTGCATTCTTTATATTCTCAAGCAGTAGATACAATAATTAATAATACAAGGGACTTAATGTGTGAGAGATAACCATATCCCATTAAAATTAAAAAGATTGTCTGGGACTTTGAATTGATGGCCTATGATTTGCTTTTACAATTGATCGTTCCCATACATTTGCATCTTGAGCCGTAACAAGGAAACAACCCAAAATTGGAGGAATCAGTTTTTTTTCAGTTATCACCCCACAGCTAATTTCTTTTCAGTTTTCCAGTACATTACATAGTACTTTAAATGGTGCCTTTCAAAACTACAACTCGTCCCGTTTACTTCCAGTGGATCAAATTCTTTCCATGGTCATGTGATGGACACACAGGTGCTGGGATAGTTAGAAGACACAGCTCTGATACACATACTGTAATAGGGTTGTCACGATACCAGAATTGCAAATGATATACTGATGTGTAGTATTGCGATTCTCGATCCCAAATCGATACTTGAGGGCAGAATAATTTTTTTATTTTCCTTTTGCATCCTGGCATTCATAACTTTTTAGATTTTTTTTGCTCGACATAGCCGTATGAGACTTTTTGGGTGCCGTTATTTGGTACATTTAATTACTATACATTTTTATTTTGGCAAAAATTCAGAAAAAAAAGCATTTTTTTTTTCTTATTTTTTTTTTTATTTTTTTTTACAGCCAACGCCGATCATCGTAAATGACACTATACATTTGTTGTGTAGGTTAATACTGTCGCATCGACACCAAATATATGTATGTTATTTTATGTATTGGGACTTTTATTTTAATAATGTTTATTGTAAAAAAAAATGTGCATTTATCTATTTTTTTTTAACAGATTTTTTTTATTTAACATTACTTTTTTTTTTAATCCATTTAACTTTTTTATATTTTAACTTTAATGTACTGGCATTTATCTATATACCAGTACATTAGCCTGTGTACGGATAGTACACAGACAGTTGTTAGGACATACTTAATTATGCCCTTACAACAGGAAATATGGTAAGACAGCCCTGGGGTCTTTCAATGGACCCTGGCTATCTGTCCATATAAGTTATGTTCCTCAATCGGGTCACAGCGATCAAAGGGGGGTCCCCTACTCATTTTCCCTTTGAATGCACACTTACTGTACCCACGTGATCAGCATGATGTGATGCGGCCAGCGCTCCATTATTGAATGGCGGCGCTGGCACTGAAGACAGAAAACATAGGAGAGCTTTGTAGTGCACGCACCATGTTCTTTGTCTTCGGGACTAGCGAAGCCGCTCATTAGTGCAGTGCCTGCCGCATCACATCATACTAGTCACTAAATTCATGTATTACAATACTAAGCTGTGCACTATTGAATGGCGGTGCCGGCACTGAAGACTGAAAACATAGGGGTGCTTTGCAGTTCTCGCGCCATGTTCTATGTCTTCAGGACTGGCGCCGCCTCCCATTAGTGCAGCGACCTGCCGCATCACATCATGCTAGTCACGAAATCCATGTCGTACAATACTAAGCTGTGCGGCTGAAATCTAAATACATCAATTCACTGTATTGAACAGTTTGAGGGTTCACGGCATAGAAATATTATCAATGTTTTGATGCATCGTGCAACCCTATACTGTAACTGACTGACTATGCCAATGCGGTCGCCTTCTTAAACCATCAAGTTGACCTACGGCTCAGCAGCACTTCCAGAGTCAACCACGATCCTATTGGGGGTTGAGAGCCGGGTTTTAGGCTCTCTCTGTGGCCCCAATTTCAGTAGTGGTCTACTGGACAAGCAGAGTTCTTGAGCAGGCGAGTCATCTTTTTATCCTTTGGCTGGTGTAGTGGATGTGCACCTTCACTATCCTCTTCTCCCTAGGATTTTCAGGCAGATCGTGACATACATCATCCTGATGAGACAGGTCTTGCCTTGATGAATTCGGTCTCTCACTTCCTTTTCGACTGATCCTAGCGTCGTCTTCTAAGAGACGACCTCTCTCTTGGTTCAGTCTCCTCCTAGCCCTTCGAGTTACTACTTTTGGCACCTCACTGTCATACCATAGCCCTGAAATCTAATGGTTTCTCAGAACGAGTCAACGCAACCTTACTGAAGGCTAGATGACCTTCCACATATCATATTCTTCACAGGACTTGGAAGTCTTGTTTTCGCAAGTTTCAGGAATGTTTCCATCCTTCTTTCTATTTTTCATTGAGCAGGTTTTTCTTTTTTTGCTTTTTTTTTTTTGCTTTCCCCTTACATGGTTTGGATTAGGGGCTTGGCCTTAGTTTCCTCACTAACGTGCGGACTGCTCTCTCCAATGGGTCACCCATGGGCTCCTCTTATTTTCAGCTCACAACTCTTTGGCACCTCAACCTAGTCTTTTAGTGATGCAGTCACCTTCTTTTAGGCCTTTTTTTCTCATTCTGGGAAATGCTCTCTTCTCTCAACTCTCCTTGTCATCTTGCCGCACAGCATCCAAAGCTATTGCACTGAAGGCAGAGCTTTCGCTTTCCGGCTAACAGCTCATTCCTTTAGCCCTGTGAGCGCCCCTTTGCTGGCGTGCCATCGGGCCCCTGCTTCATGGGTGTGTACAGCTGTTGCCTGTATCTCGCCGCACATTATTCTGTTCTATGAGTTGCATACTTTTGCATATCAGATGTTTTTACTGGCCACTAGGTTCTGCAGGCTGCCCCGGAGTAGACAACCGGTTGTGCAATTTTCTTGTTACCTCCCCTGAGGACTTCTTTAGGACATCCCACATGCTATGTCCCCCCAATGACACAAACGATGACAAATTATTTTTTTGAGTACCTATCGTAAAATCTTTTTCTTGTAGAATTCATTGAGGTACAACGCTCCCACCCAGTTTAGTTTTTCAGTTTTTTTTTTTTTTTACTGGTACCCCTTGTTTGTTGTTCCGACCCATCAAGAGTTTTATTCTATGTTTATGGTTTACCTTTTGGTGGCTTCTCATCGTTGCTTCTACTGACTCTGTGAAAACTGATTAGCTCAGTGTCTGCAGGAGGGATATAGCCTGTGCAGGAGGAGCTAACACTTTTAATTCTTAGTCGCCTCCTAGAGGCAACAGCCGATATTCACGGTCTGTGTCCCTCAATAAACTCTATGAGAAAAGGATTTTACGATGAGTACTCAAGAAATCCTCTTTTAGTTACAAAGTTTCATCTTTCATTAAATTTTTGCTTATAATCACTGTTTGATGCAATGTTGCGTGAAGGTGGTTGTGTGTATAAATTATTAAGTTGTAATTGTATACATGGCATATGGTGCACTCTCCAAAAAGTTTTTTGGTAGCATAGTATCTGTTTTCCGTTCGCAGTGTATATTTTTAACACATTTGTGGATGACAGCCAAATATTGCATGGCCTGTCTTTCAGCGTATCTGCGTGCATAAGCTCTTGTTGATGTAGACGTTTGTGGTATATATGAATTTTCTATACCTTCGTATATTATTCTTACAATGTTTTTGGGTGTAAACCTGTATGTGAGTTTAAGGTGCAATTGAACATTTAAAATGCATTATTTTTAATTATTATTCCTGGTTGTCACAAAGTGAAGCTGGACATGGTTGGCAATAGCACATCAAGAAAATTGCAATAGTCAATAGTTTCTGCTTTCAGAAAATATATATCATTTGGGGGTGCACTAACCTTTTAAGGTGTGTAATCCTTGAATTTTATAGGTTGTTACTCTTTTAACATTTCTAGCTTAAAACCAGATTTTTTAGTCTTTTTAATTCTGGGAATATATATCTTTATTTTGTAATTTAGGTTTTATTTGTACATGTCAAATGTGAAAGTTGTCTTGGCTACCAGAGTTGCAAAATGTCCATAAACCCCTGGCAGCAAAAGTGTTAAGTCCAATAAATAAATTGTATGCTGTAAATGCCTAAGCTCCCCTTAGTCGTCGCTGCAGGTCTTTATAATTTAATCGTTTAACTAATTGAAAATTACATTAAGAAATTGGTCAGAGTAATGGACCTATTTAGATTTAAAAACTGAAATGGTGTTCAATGGTGGACATTCACTTTAGAAGATTAAAGCTGCAGTGGTGATACACCCTAATGAGCACAGACAGAGTAAAGCTTCGTAAGAATTTGTAGGCCTTGAGAGAGTATGTTGTAGTGTATAAAATACAGGACGTTATCAGTGATAACCTAGATAATATTAATAAAGAAAAGAGAACCTCCTTTCTTGGACTTTTAGGTTTTTGCCTGGTGTACACCACCAAAAATATATACTAAATATTGTGTTCGGAAACTGAAAGGGGGAAAGTGAGGGCAAAATAATGTTTCAGTATTTATTTTAGATAAAATACCAGCCGGAGCAGGCATGTAATGCCTAATGGGAATTTAAATTTATTGGATGGTGGATCCCTGTATTTTAGTCACCCAAAAAAAAAAAAAAGTGTCATTTTTATTTTTTTTAAAACAAAAATTGTGAAATAAATCTCAAGTTACTAGAGTAAGACCCGAGTCTTGGAAGAGAAAAGTAAATTAAACATGTAATGTATATTTTTCGCACCACTGTTATATTCTGCATAAAAACCCTCATCCACGAAAAATACAAATAAAAACCAAAAATAATAAATGAAAAAGAAAATAATAAAAATATAACTTTTTATAAATCAGAGTTATAGTATTAGGCCCAAGTAATTGGAGTAGACTTGCTGCCTTGACAAAAATAATGTATCAGTAATGGACGTATTTTCTGTCTCTGTTCTCTACATTCTGCCACATTTTGTACTTAGAATAATGTATCCACTGTGTTGTGGGCTAAGAAGGTACAATTTTAAAATATTTGAAACATTCAGGCTTCTGATTGGCTCTCAGAAGTGTCAATCATTCCTTTTCCTATAAGAAAATGTTCGTAATGGGGTTTGCAGATAATGGCACAACAATGAAATAGGCACTGTGGTTTGAACAAACGTTGCATAAATCAACAGTATAAGGCTATATTCACGCGACAGTAAGAAAAAAGTTTTTCATGGCTGTTTTGCATTAGTGTCTCCAAATTTTCATCCATTTCCAGTCCGTCTGTCCGTTTTTAATGGCGGTTTGACATCAGTTTTGCATCCATTTTTAATGGCCGTTAAAAAAACTGCTGAATTTCATTTGTGGCTTTTTTTTGTCCCAACCCCCTGAAAACACCCAAAGGAAGGTCATTGTCATGATTGTTTCACAGCCCCCCTGTAGGTGATAGCACACAGACCCCCTGTAGATGATGGCACACAGACCCCCTGTAGATGATGGCACACACCCCCTTCCGGAGAAAGCACCCCCTCCATCCCTGTAGTAATCTTCCGGGACTGTCTCTGTAAAGTCAGTTCAGCCCCGAAAAATTTGTTTCCGTTGACAACAATGCCCCCTGTACTAGCACCACACTACCCTTTTAGTGAGAGCAACAATACCCGACATTTAATTCCGCCTGAATGCCCTACCAATACAGCGCCGTCTACTTGACGTGTGGTCTGTAGTCTCACGGGTTCTGCGAAGGCGGCACGATGGCGTCATCTCGTCGCCTTCGCAGAACCCGTGAGACTAGAGACCACACCTGTAGAGGACGGCGGTGCATCGGTGAGTATGTGTCATTGCGCCTCCGATAGCCAGCAAGGGACCCAATAGCTCCCTTGCCTCTTGAATCCCCATGTCACAGATATGTTTTTAACGGTTGTTAAATGTATTGACAGCCCTTAAAAATGGATCCGTTGACTTCTATGGGGGCCGTCTGACCGTGAAAACAGCCAAACATAGGACGTCCTAATTTTTGACGGTCAATATTCACGGGCCGTTAAAAAAAACGGCAGTGTGAATACACCCATAGAACATCATTGTTCTGAAATCGGCCGTGTGATGGCCGTTCAAAAATCGTCCGTCACACGGGCATTTTTCACTGTCGTGTGAATGTAGCCTAACCGAATATAAAAAAAATTTGTAATATATCTTATTACAGCAAAATGCATCTTTCTCCACTTATCAGCCCCCCCCCTCACTCTGAAGGATCAGGTTACTTGCTGCCCATAGAAGTCTATAGGGAGGAGGGAGTGGGAGCAGAGTTAGAAATAGACACACACACAGAGGCTGCTGCAGCTCTTAGTGACTTTTATACGTCACCCCAGTGCTATATTCACAGCTACACTGCTCATTACTGCTGTACGATGTGCTCCATGCTGCTGCTGCTTCTTCTGAGAGTGAGCTATAAAGAGATGGGAAGCATGATGTTCTCTTCTTCATGTGTGCTGTGTATGGGATACATGATAGCAGTTAGTCTCCACCCACTAGCTCAGGGAAAATGAAGAAATAGAGGCTGCAAGAGGAAAACTGCTAGAAAAATGCAGGATACCAGTCATATAATGGCTAGAAATAGTGTTATTTCTCATATCATATCATATGATAGGTTATTCTGAAAAGTCATCTGAAAGGTTAGGTATACTTTAGGTTTAGTGGGGTCATGACTTGCTGGAGAAGGGAAATACCTACATAGTATGGAAGAATTAAATTTTTAAAAAAGTGTTTGACCAAAACATTAACGTATTTTTTTGCCACCCTAATACTATTTTTAGACTTGTTTTCCAGAAGAACACTCAGATCTATATTTAATTTTACGAGGTTGTGAAGGTGAAAAGTACATATAGCATTTCCTCAATTAACAGTTGCATTTTTGTTTTTTGCTACTGGTTAAAGGGGTTATGTAGGGACCGAAAAGTATTAGCAGTGTACTCACTGCAATATGTGAGTACACTTGCTAATATATATTCCGGTCCTCTGTCGCGCTGATTATGAGATTTTAATAGATTTTTCTAGCGCTGCCGGGGAACCGGAAACCTAATGGGAAAATCTTTCTTCATAACGACAAGACTCTTCGTCATGTGACCGGCCCTGCTGTACTCTATGTACAAGCAGTAGTACAGCGATGACATGGAGTATAGCGGGTTCGGTCACATGACGAAGAGTCATGTTGTCATGAAGAAAGACTGTGCCACTAGACTTCTCGTCCCCCGCCAGCGCTTTAAAAGTCTAATAAAATCTCATGATCAACATGACAGGGGACAGGAATGTATATTAGCGAGTGCACTCACATACTGCAGTGAGTACACTAATACTTTTCGGTTCCCCACATAACCCCTTTACTTTATGCATCTATCTCTAAAGGTGGATCAGATATAAGTCTCTGCTTTTATGCTTTCTACAGGTATCAAATATTCATGCTGCACTCAAACATGCAGACTTCTGACCAGAAAAATGTTTTGAAGACTCCTCCATCTGGTATTCGTAAAATTGTGCGTAAAAGATTTTATGAACAAAACATTCTATTTGATTTTAAGGAGTGAAAACCCAGTTGTGACAGTATTGTATGTTTTCTAGATACTATCAACAAATATCGCAGAGACCAGTATCACTGTGAACGATGTTGTGTTTGTGATAGACTCTGGCAAAGTTAAAGAGGTAAGCATTGCAGGGAGAAATATGTATTTGCATAGATTTAAAGAAGTACCTGATCATATATCAGGAAGAGGATTATAATAGAATTGTGTTTTTTTATTTTTATTTAAAGAGAACCTTTCACCTCCCCATACATGTGCAGCATGTAATGGGGAGGACTGCACAAAAATTTCTACCTCCCACCGTTATTTAGATATCGGTGCTGTTATATTTGGCGCCCGATATTTAAATAATCCCCTGAACAGTCAACGGGGCGTGTACTGTCAAGGCAGCGTGTTACTATGGCTGTGACACTGTCCAATCAGATATGGACAGTGCCACAGCATGAGAGAGTGTGCGATTGCAGTCTTTTCACCCGAACAGGCAAAGGGGCGTGTTAGTGCTACGGACAGAGCTGTGGAGAGGAGAGCGCGCATGCGCGCTCTCATCTCTTAAGCTCTTTCGAGAGATCAGACTTGTATTGTCTGCTGAACTGGCAAGGGGTCGTGTCTCTGCTACGGACAGTGTAAGCGCTCCGTAGCTCTTACACTGTCCAAAGCAGTGACACGCCCCCCTTGCCAGTTCATCAGACAAAGTACAAGACTGATCTCTCAAAAGCTGAAGAGATGAGAGCGCGCATGCTATACAGGGGGGCTGTGTGGCATATATAGGGAGGCTGTGTGGCATATATAGGGAAGCTGTGTGGCATCATATACAGGGAGGTGTGTGGCATCATATACAGGGAGGTGTGTGGCATCATATACAGGGAGTTGTGTGGCATCATATACAGGGAGTTGTGTGGCATCATATACAGGGAGGTGTGTGGCATCATACATAGGGAGGTGTGTGGCATCATATACAGGGAGGTGTGTGGCATCATATACAGGGAGGTGTGTGGCATCATATACAGGGAGGTGTGTGGCATCATATACAGGGAGGTGTGTGGCATCATCTACAGGGAGGTGTGTGGCATCATATACAGGGAGGTGTGTGGCATCATATACAGGGAGGTGTGTGGCATCATATACAAGGAGGTGTGTGGCATCATATACAGGGAGGTGTGTGGCATCATCTACAGGGAGGTGTGTGGCATCATCTACAGGGAGGTGTGTGGCATCATATACAGGGAGGTGTGTGGCATATACAAGGTGTGTGGCATCATATACAGGGAGGCTGTGTGGCATCATATACAAGGAGGTGTGTGGCATCATATACAGGGAGGTGTGTGGCATCATATACAGGGAGGCTGTGTGGCATCATATACAAGGAGGTGTGTGGCATCATATACAGGGAGGCTGTAAATAGTGTCTAAGTGAACATGTGACCTTCCTTTAGGTGTTTTCAGGGGGTTGGGACAAAAAAAGCCTGACCAATGAAATTCATCAGTTTTCTTTAACGGCCATGCAAAACGGATGTCAAACGGCCATTAAAAACGGACAGACGGACTGGAAATAGATGAAAATTTAGAGACGCACACAGTTGATTAGTTTTTAATGGACATTTTTTTTCACGGTCGTGTGAATATAGCCTTAAGCTCTATTCACACGACAGGGTCCGAGTGTCGGCCGATAAAAACGGCCGTTTGGGTCCGTTATTCTCAGCCAATTCGCATCTGTTTTGCATCCATTCCGTCTCCAATCCGTGCCGTGTTTCCGTTTTTTACGGCCGATTTTGACCCGTTTTACATCCGTTTTTTTCCCTGTCCGTTTTAAAGACGGATGAATTTAATTTGTAAATTTTTTGACACACACTTCCCTAGGTAGTTCTACAGACCCTTTTACATGGCACCCCCTCCTACCTTTTTGCAGATAGCGCCACCGTTCCAGGAGAAGTCCCTGACTTCAATGTCCGTATATGGACTGTGAAGTCAGGGACTTCTCCTGCAGCGGAATCCCCAATCCCCGGCCACAGCGTTGCCGAAGCTGTGGCCGGGGATTGGGGATTCCCCTCCTACAGGGAGCAAAAAAATACCCTCCTCCTCCTCCTCCTCACATGCACTTCGCACTGTGAGGAGGAGGAGAGAGCGAGCGACGGAAGACACAGCCATCACTCGGAAAAGTGATGGCCGTGTATTACCCGGCCCCATAGACCTCTATAGCAGCCAGGAGAACGGCCGAACATAGGGCATGTCCCATTTTTATGATGGCGTGGTTTCCCGGGCCGTCAAAACAATTGGTCGCGAGAATAGCCCCATTTGGGGTCTATTGTCCCTACTGCGGCCGTGTGACGGACGTTTTTTGAATGGCCGTCACATGGCCGGGAAACCCTGTCGTGTGAATAGGGCCTCTCAGCAAAATTCTCTTGTGTTTATTGATTTGGTGCTTGTTGACAACAGAGGTGATATGGCACAGTGATCAGAGGAGCTCTCTGCTGCTTTCTTAGCCCTTATTGACACGACATGGTTTCCTGGCCGGGTGACGGCTGTTCATAAATCGTCTGTCACACGTCTGCATTAGGAACAATAGACCCCTAATGGGGCTATTCACACAACCGATTTTTGGACGGCCCGGGAAACCTGGCCGTCAAAAAATGGGACATGCCCTATTTTCGGCCGTTTTACCTGGCCGCCCGGCTCCCATAGAAGTCTATGGGGCCGGGTAATACACGGCCATCACCGGAATGTGTCCCGAGTAATGGCCATGTATTCCGTCGCTCGCGCTCTCTCCTCTTTTTTTGCTCCCTGTAGGAGTCGGAATCCCCAATCCCCGGCCGGGAGTTGGGGATTCCGCTACAGGAGAAGTGAGTGACTACACTGTCCATATATGGACACAGCGACGTCACTCACTTCTGAAGCGGAATCACCGACCCTGTGGCCAGGGATTCCGCTACAGAAGAAGTGAGTGAGCAAACTGTCCATATATGGACACAGTGACGTCACTCACTTCTGAAGCGGAATCCCCGACCTGTGGCTGGGAATTCCTCTCCAGGAGAAGTCAGTGACTACACTGTCCATATATGGACATTGTAGTCAGTGACTTCTCCTGGAAGGGGGGGGGGGTGCAACCTACAGGGGACTTTGTGGCATTACATACAGGGAGCTGGGTGGCATTACATACAGGGGGCTGGGTGGCATTACATACAGGGAGCTGGGTGGCATTACATACAGGGGGCTGGGTGGCATTACATACATGGAGCTGGGTGGCATTACATACAGGGGGCTGGTTGGCATTACATACATGGAGCTGGGTGGCATTACATACAGGGGGCTGGGTGGCATTACATACATGGAGCTGGGTGGCATTACATACAAGGGGCTGGGTGGCATTACCTGCCGGGGGCTGGGTGGCATTACCTGCAGAGGGCTGGGTGGCATTACCTGCAGGGGGCTGGGTGGCATTACCTGCAGGGGGCTGGGTGGCATTACCCGCAGAGAGCTGGGTGGCATTCCATACAGGGGGCTGGGTGGCATTACCTGCTGAGGGCTGGGTGGCATTACCTGAAGAGGGCTGGGTGGCAGTACCTGCAGAGGGCTGGGTGGCATTACGTATAGGGGGCTGGGTGGCATTACCTGCTGGGGGCTGGGTGGCATTGCCTTCCGGGGGCTGGGTGGCATTACCTGCAGGGGGTTGGGTGGCATTACCTGCCGGGGGCTGGGTGGTATTACCTGCAGAGGGCTGGGTGGCATTACCAGCAGAGGGCTGGGTGGCATTACCAGCAGAGGGCTGGGTGGCATTACCAGCAGAGGGCTGGGTGGCATTACCAGCAGAGGGCTGGGTGGTATTACCAGCAGAGGGCTGGGTACCATTACATACAGGGGGCTGGGTGGCATTACCTGCCGGGGGCTGGGTGGCATTACCTGCAGAGCGCTGGGTGGTATTACATACACGGGGCTGGGTGGCATTACCTGCAGGGGGCTGGGTGGCATTACCTACAGGGGGCTGTGTGGCAACAAATTTAAATGAAATTCATCTGATTTTAAAATGGACAGGGAAAAAACGGATGCAAAACGGTTCAGAATCGGCCGTTAAAAATGGCAACACGGAACGGAATCGGAACGGATGCAAACCGGCCGTTTTTATCGGCCGACACTTGGACCCTGTCGTGTGAATGAGGCCTTAACTTCTAGTCAAATGACCGGGTCCGAGTGTCGGACGATAAAAACATCAGTTTTTCTCTGACATTTTGCATCCGTTCCGGGCCTGGTTTCCGTTTTTAATGGGCGATTTTGACCCGTTTTGCATCAGTTTTTTTCCCTGTCCGTTTTAAAAACGGATGAATTTGATTTGTACATTTTTTGCTACACACTTCCCTCTGTAGATAATGCCACACACTGCCCTCTGTAGATACTGCCACAGCCCCCCTGTAGGTAGTGCCACACAGCCCCCCTTGAGGTAGTGCCACACAGCCCCCCTTGTAGGTAGTGCCACACAGCCCCCCTTGTAGGTAGTGCCACACAGCCCCCCTTGTAGGTAGTGCCACACAGCCCCCTTTGTAGGTAGTGCCACACAGCCCCCCTTGTAGGTAGTGCCACACAGCCCTCCTTGTAGGTAGTGCCACACAGCCCCCCTGTAGGTAGTTCTACACAGCACCCCTTTACATAGCACCCCCCCCCCCATAGATGGCACACCCCCCCTACCTTTCTGTAGATAGCGCCACTGTAGGGTACTGTTCCAGGAGAAGTCCCTGAGTTCAATGTCCATATATGGAGAGTGAAGTCTGGGACTTCTCCTGGAGCGGAAACACCGGCCACAGCGCCGGGGGTTCCGTTTCAGGAGTAGGGGACTGTGCCAGGAGAGGTCCCTGATGTAACTCTCCATATATAGACTGTGAAGTTTGGGACTTCTCCTGGAGCGGAATCCCCGACCACAGCTTCAGCAACGCTGTGGCTGGGGATTCCGCTCCTACAGGAAGCAAAAAAATACCCTCCTCCTTCTCACATGCACTTCGCACTGTGAGGTGGAGAAGAGAGCGAACGAGCGACAGAAAGCTCGGCCGTCACTCGGATCACATCTGAGTCACAGCCGTGCTTTATACGGCCCCATAGACTTCTATGGGAGCCGTGCGGCCGAAAATAGGGAATACACCATTTTTTGATGGCCCGGTTTACCGGCCCGTCAAAAAAATTGGCCTTGTGATTAGCCCCATGTGGGGTCTATTGTTCCTACTGCAGCCGTTCAAAAAATGGACGTCACACGGCCGGGAATCCCTGTCGTGTGAATAGGGCCTTATTCAAGTGGAAAATAATATCATCGCTTGCTTTGATGTAGAAATGTAATGGAAGAACTACTGGATCATAATGTAACCTCTCAGATATCACTGCTGTAAATACAGAAATTTAAATAAGTCTACTGTAGATTAGTGAACACAATAAATAAATATCAGAATGTTCTAAGCTTAGGCCCCATGCACACGAACGTGCTTTTGCGGCCACAATTCCCCCTAAAATCCACGGGAGAATTGCGGCCCCATTCATTTATATAGAGCCATGCACACGACCGTAGTTTTTACGGTCCATGCATGGCCCGGGAGCCCGCACCGCAGAAAGAACGGGCATGCCTTATTACGGCCGTCTTCTGCGGTCTGGGCTCATTGAAAATAATGGCCGCGGCGATGTGCATGGCCCGCAATTTGCGGGTGGCTCGCGGCTGACAGTCCGCAGCTGGCCGACCCGAAAATCACGGTCGTGCACATGGCTACGGTCGTGTGCATGAGGCCTTAGACTGAGATTGGAATGGAGAAGTAATGACTAAATATGTAATACCATGTAGCTAGACTCTTTTCTTACTACTAGAAAATGCCACTGTTCCTGATTCTTTTTTTTATTTTACAGAAATCTTATGACGCTCTGAACCATGTGACAATGCTTAAAATGGTTTGGATTTCTAAAGCTAGTGCCATTCAAAGAAAAGGAAGGTATTTTTTTCATATTATTTTGTGTTTCTTATCTACAGTATTTATCCATTTAACCCCTTCCCCCTGCTTGCATTCTAATGACTAAGCCATTTTTTAAGTTTTTCCATCGTCACATTCGAAGAGCTATAACTTTCTTATTTTTGCGTCGACATAGCTGTATAAGGTCTTTTTTTTCGGGACAAGTTATACTTTTTAATAGCACCATTTTGGGGTACATATAATTTATTCATTAACTTTTATTAACTTTTTTTGGGGGGGATAGAAGAAAACCTTAAATTTCGCCAGTCTTTTTTTGCATCCTAAATCTACGCCGTTTACCGTATGGTATAAATAACACAATAACTTTATTCAACTGGTTGTTATGATTGCAAAGATACCAAATTTGTATAGATTTTGTATGTTTTACTACTTAAACAGTAAAAACACTTTTTTTTTCAAAATTATTTGTTTTTGTGTCTCCATATTTGAAGAGCCATCGCTTTTTTTTATTGTTCCGCCGATGCAGTTGTATGAGGGCTTTTTGTTTGCGGGACGACTTGTAGTTTTTATTGGTACCATTTTAACCCCTTAAGGACGCAGCCTAGTTTGGGCCTTAAGGCTCAGAGCCCATTTTTCAAATCTGACATATTTCACTTTATGTGGTAATAACGTCGGAATGCTTAAACCTATCCAAGCGATTCTGAGATTGTTTTCTCGTGACACTTTGGGCTTCATGTTCGTGGTAAAATTTGGTCGATATATTCAGTCTTTATTTGTGAAAAATTGCAAAATTTAGAGAAAATTTACAAAAAATAGCATTTTTCAGAATTTAAATGCATCTGCTTGAAAAACAGACGGTTATACCACCCAAAATAGTTACTAGTTCACATTTCCCATATGTCTACTTTAGATTGGCATCGTTTTTTGAACATTCTTTTATTTTTCTTGGACGTTACAAGGCTTAGAACATAAACAGCAATTTCTCATATTCTTAAGAAAATTTCAAAAGCCTTTTTTTGAAGGTGCCAGTTCAGTTCTGAAGTGGATTTGAGGGGCCTATGTATTAGAAACCCCCATAAAACACCCCATTTTAAAAACTAGACCCCTCAAAGTATTCAAAACAGCATATAGAAAGATTTTTAACCCTTCAGGCATTTCACAGGAATTAAAGCAAAGTGGAAATTAAATTTGCAAATTTCATTTTTTCTGCTGAATTTCAATTTTATTCAATTTTTTTTTAGTAACAGAGAAGGTTTTACCAGAGAAACACTACTAAATATGTATTGTCCAGATTCTGCAGTTTTTAGAAATGTCCCACATGTGGCCCTACTGCGCTCGTGGACTAAAACACAAGCCCTAGAAGCAAAGAAGCACCTAGTGCATTTTGAGGCCTCTTTTTTATTAGAATATATTTTAGGCAGCATGCCAGGTTTGAAGAGGCGTTGAGGTATCAAAACAATGGAAACCCACCAGAAGTGACCCCATTTTGGAAATTACACCCCTCAAGGAATTCATTTATGGTTTTTGTTATCATTTTGACCGCACAGTTTTTTCACAGCACCTATTTGAATTGGGCTGTGAAATGAAAAAAATGATATTTTTTCCAATAAAATGTCATTTTTGATCAAATTTTCTTATTTTCACAGGGAACAACATACCCCATTTTGTTGCCCAATTTGTCCTTAGTGCGGCAATACCCCATTTGTGGTGATAAACTGCCGTTTGGGCCCATGGGAGGGCTCAGAAGGAAAGGAGCGCTATGTGTTTGTTGGAGTCCAGATTTTGCTGGATTGGTTTTCGGGTGCCATGTTGCATTTGCAGAGCCCCAGAGGTATCAAAGCAATGGAAACCCACCAGAAGTGACCCCATTTTGGAAACTACACCCCTCAAGGAATTCATTTATGGTTTTTGTTATCATTTTGACCGCACAGTTTTTTCACAGCACCTATTTGAATTGGGCTGTGAAATGAAAAAAATGATATTTTTTCCAATAAGATGTCATTTTTGATCAAAATTTCTTATTTTCACAAGGAACAACATACCCCATTTTGTTGCCCAATTTGTCCTTAGTGCGGCAATACCCCATTTGTGGTGATAAACTGCCCTTTGGGCCCATGGGAGGGCTCAGAAGGAAAGGACCACCATTTGGCCTACTGGAGCTTTTCTGGTGCTAAGTCATGTGTGCAGAAGCCCCTGAGGTACCAGTACAGTTGAAACCCCCGAGAAGTGACCCCATTTTAAAAACTACACCCCTTAAGACATTCATCTAGAGGTGTAGTGAGCATTTTGACCCCACAGGTACTGTGTAAAAGATAATGCGCAGCAGATGGTGCAGTGTGAGATTTGCAATTTTATATATGTATATGCCATTTCAGTGTCCAATATAGTGTGCCCAGCATGCGCCACCGGAGATATACACCCCTTAAATTGTAATGTGGGTTCTCCTGGGTACGACAATACCCTACATGTGGCTGTTATCAGCTGCCTGGGCATACGGCAGGGCTCAGAAGGGAAAGATGAGGGGGGTAAGCTGTGCGGAGTGCATCAGGGTAAATTGAAAATCAAGGGATGTATGATACATTTTAAAACAATCTTTTATACAGAGCCCTGGTTTTTCGGGACACGTGTCACATTGGTATATTGTGTTCTTCCTTATCCCCCTCTTATAGCAGACTCTGCACCTCTTTTGACTCTTTCCCTTTCCACCGGTTTGGGGACCTTCTCCTGGAAAGTGTTGCCCTGGTACGATGCGCCCCCCCTTCCTGGTCCCTAAAGATTAGATCTTGAAATTCCAGGAAAGTTCCCCTCTGGCCTGCACATCGACGTAGCACATACGCATTGTACAAAGCCATCTGTATGATGTGCCCGGCCAGCTTCTTATACTACACCCCATGGCGCTGTAGGGCTTCAGGACTTGATTTGACAAGTCCATCCCTCCCATGTACCTATTGTAGTCCAGGATGCAGTCTGGTTTGGGGGTGGCCTTTCCTTCATATATCCTAAACCTGTAGGTATACCCTGATGCACTCTCGCACAGCTTATACATCTTCACGCCATACCTTGCCCTCTTACCTGGCAGGTACTGGTGGAATTGAACCCTCCCTTTAAAATGTACCAGGGACTCATCAATAGAAAAACACTTCTCGGGGGTGTATTCTTGGGAAAACCGGGCACTGGAACGGTCTAATAGGGGTCTCCGTTTATACAAACGGTCAAAACTGGGGTCATCTCGGAGTGGGCACGGCTCATTATCAGTATAATGTAAGAAGCGAAGTATTGCCTCATTTATTTATTTTTTTAGGTTCCAGTTCATTTCTGAAGTTGCTTTGAGGGGCCCATATATTAGAAACCCCTATCAAACACCCCATTTTAGAAACTAGACCCCTCAAAGTATTCACAACAGCATTTAGAAAGTTTATGAACCCTTTAGGTGTTTCACAGAAATTTAGAGCAAAGTAGAGGTGAAATTTACTCTTTTTATACCATTTTTTTTATAACACAAAAGGATTTATCAGAGAAACGCAACTCAATACTTATTGCCCAGATTCTGCAGTTTAGAGAAATATCCCACATGTGGCTCTCGGGCGGTAATGGACTGAAGCACCGGCCTCCGAAGCAAAGGAGCACCTAGCGGATTTTGAGCCCTCTTTTTTATTAGGCACCATGTCCGGTTTGAAGAGGTCTTGTGGTGCCAAAACATTGGAAACCCCCCAAAAGTGACCCCAATTTGGAAACTAGACCCCTTGAGGAATCCATTGTAGTTTTCATGGGGTGCATGCGGCTTTTTGATCAGTTTTTATTCCATTTTTAGGTGGCGTGGTGACTAATAAACAGCAATTCTACTATTGTTTTTGTATACTTTTTTTTTTACAGCGTTCACCGTGCGCTATAAATGATATATTAACTTTATTCTGCGGGGCGATACGATCACGGCGATACCAGATGTTTATAGTTTTTTTTTATGTCTTATGGCGTTTGCACAATAAAATACGTTTTGTAAACAATCATTCACTTTTTGTGTTACCTTATTCTAAGAGCCATAACGTTTTTATTTTTCAATCAATAAAGCCGTGCGAGGACTTATTTTTTGCGTAACGAACTGTATTTTCCATCAGTACCATTTTTAGGTACATGCGACTTTTTGATCTCTTTTTATTCCATTTTTTGGGAGGTGAAGTGACCAAACAATTGTGATTGTGGTACGGTTTATTAATATTTTTTTTTACGGCGTTCACCGTGCGGGATAAATAACAAAATAATTTTGTAGTTCAGGCCGTTACGGACGCGGCGATACCAATTATGTATAGTTTATTTGTTTGTTTATATATTTTTATTAATAATAAAGGCCTGATAAGGGAAAAAGTGGGACTTTTACTTTTATTACTTTTAAAACTTTTATTTTCTTATTTTTACACATCTTTTTTTAACTTTTTTTTAACTTTATTACTTTGTCCCACTAGGGGACATGAGGGCAGGAGGCCCTGATCGCTATTCTAATACACTGCACTACATGCGTAGTGCAGTGTATTAGAACTGTCAGCTACTCACTGACAGCAAGCATAGTGGGTCCTGACGTTGTCAGGACCCACTAGGCTTCCGTCTATGGCATAGCCGGACGCCATTGTTTGGTGTCCGGTTGCCATAGTCACCATCGCCGGCCGCTATCGCGTAGCAGGCCGGCGATGGCAGCTTAACCCCTAAAAAGCCGCGATCTCTATAGAACGCGGCTTTTAAGGGGTTAATCAGCGGGGACACAGCGATCGGTCCCCGCTGTAGGAGCTGTGACAGCTGCTGAACAAGACAGCAGCGTCACAGCTCCTGTATGTGTCGGGAGGACGGCCGAAACGGCCGTTACTCCCGAGACGTACTATTACGGCATGGAGCGCGAACGATACAGCTGCCATGACGTAATAGTACGTCAAGGAGCGGGAAGGGGTTAAAGTAGATGTGACTTTGTCAGGATTAACTGAAAATAGCAATTTTTCCATTTGTTTTTTACTTAATTGTTTACGGCGTTCACCGTGCGGGTTAAATAATGTAACCGCTTTATAGTCGGGGTCGTTGCGGACGTGGCGATACCAAATATGTGTAACTTTTTTGCTTTATTGTGTTTTTTTTTAATAGTAAAGCATTTTGTAAGGGGAAAAAGTGGGTTTTTCATTTTTTTTCTTTCACTTTTTTTTATTAACTTTATTCAACTTTTTTTTAACTTTTATACTAGTCCCACTAGGGGACTTTAATATGCGATCATCCGATCGCTTTTATAATACACTGCAATACTTTTGTATTGCAGTGTACTACTTCCTGTCCGTTTAAAACGGACAGGCATTTGCCTCCGGCATGACCTAGCAGGCATTCACTACAGACAGACCTGGGGTCTTTAGTAGGCCCCCGGCTGCCATCGGAGACACAGACACTCGGCGATCTTATCGACCGGGTGTCGGTGGGAGAGAGAGGGAGCTCCCTCCCTCTCTCCAAAAAAAACTCTGATGCGGAGCACGCTATTGAGCGCAGCATCTGAGGGGTTAAACGGGTGAGATCGATACTAATATCGATCCCACACATTCGAGCAGGGATGTCCCCAGCCCTCCGCTACCTCTGGTAGCTGAGAGCAGGGAGATTTAACGGCTCCCTGCTCTGTTTACTTTTTTCTGATGCAGCGCCGTGAAAAGGCTATTGCATCAGAATAGAGCCCACTAATGACCGCCGTGAAAAGGCTTATCGGCGGTCATTAAGGGGTTAACTACTAATGTCAGTGATTGTTTAGTTATAATGCAATACCTGCAGTTTTCATCTAGGTTCTTTTCTTTAGAAGTGCTATCCGGAATTGTAAAACGAATCGCCTTTCCTTAGTATAGGCCATCAATATTAGGTCAGTGGGGGTCCGACTCTCGGCACCGCTGCAGATCAGCTGTTTAACCCCTTCAGGACCCAGCCTGTTTTGGCCTTCAGCACACAGCCCATTTTTTTAAATCTGACGTGTTACTTTATGGGGTAATAACGTTGGAATGCTTTTACCTATCCAAGAGATTCTGAGCTTTTCTCATGACATGTTGTACTTTATGTTAGTGAAAAAATTTGGTCGATAATTTCGGTATTTATTTCTGCAAAAACAACAAAAATTTGCAAAAATTTGCATTTTTCTAAATTTAAACGTATCTGCTTGTAAAACAGATAGTAATACCACACAAAATAGTTACTAGTTAACATTTCCCATATGTCTACTTTATGTTTGCATAGTTTTTTGAACGTGCTTGTATTTTTCTAGGACGTTACAAAGCTTAGAACTTTAGCAGCAATTTCTCATATTTTAAAGAAAATTTAAAAAGGCAATTTTTTCAGGGACCAGTTCAGTTCTGAAGTGGCTTTGAGGGCCTTATATATTAGAAAATCCCCAGAAGTCACCCCATTTTGAAAACTGCACCCCTCAAGGTATTCGAATCAGCATTCAGTGTTTTAACCCTTTAGGCGTTTCACAGGAATTAAAGCAAAGTAGAGGCGAAATTTACACATTTTTTTTCCCTGAAATTCACTTCTAATACATTTTTTTTTGTAACACAGAAGGTTTTACCCGAGAAATGCAACTCAATATTTTATTGCCCAGATTCTGTAGTTTTTAGAAATATCCCACATGTGGCCCTAGTGTGCTAATGGACTGAAACACAGGCCTCAGAAGCAAAAGAGCACCCAGTGGATTTTTGGCCTCCTTTTTTTTTTTAGAATATATTTTAGGCACCATGTCAGGTTTGAAGAGGTCTTGTGGTGCCAAAACAGTGGAAACACCCCAAAAGTTACCCCATTTTGGAAACTACACCCCTCAAGGAATTTATCTAGGGGTATAGTTAGCATGACCACACAGGTTTTTCGCTAAATATATTGGAATTAGTCTGTAAAAATGAAATGATTTGTAATATTTACAAGGAATAATGAATAAAATGCACCCCAACATTTGTAAAGCAATGTCTCCCGATTACGGCAATACCCCATATGTGGTAATAAACTGCTGATTGGACCCACAGCGGCGCTCTGAAGGAAGGAGCCCAATTTTGATTTTGGAGCACAGATTTTGCTGGATTGGTTTTCGGTTCCATGTCGTGTTTGCAACACCCTAGGGGGACCAAAACAGTGGAAACCCCCCAAGTTACCCCATTTCTGAAACACCCCTCAAGGAATTTTTCATGGGGTATAGTGAGCATTTAGACCCCACGGGTCTTTTGCAGAATTTATTAGAATTAGACAGTGAAAATGAATATCACAATTTTTTTTCCACTAAAATGTTATATTTTCTAATTTTCACAAGGGATAAAGGAGAAAAAAAACACCAATTTTTGTAAAGGAATTTCTCCCGAGTACGGAAATACCCCACATGTGGGTCAAAAGTTTATTTAATTAGAAATGAATTAACCCTTTCAGGACTGATCAATTTTTTGCTTTCTTATTTTCGTTTTTCACTACCTGCCTTCCAAGAGCCATAACTTTTTTCTTTTTCCGTCAGTAGAGTGATGTGAGGGCTTATTTCTTGCGGGAGGAATTGTAGTTTCTATTGACACCATAGCACCATGTCCGGTTTGAAGAGGTCTTGTGGTGCGAAAACAGTGGAAACCCCCCCCCCCCCCCCCCAAAGTGAACCCATTTTGGAAACTAGACCCCTTGAGGAATTCATTGTAGTTTTCTTGGGGTGCATGCGGCTTTTTATCAGTTTTTATTCTATTTTTAAGTGGCGTGGTGACTAAAAAACAGCAATTCTACTATTGTTTTTTTATTCCATTTTTTTTTACAGTGTTCACCGTGCGCTATAAATGACATATTCACTTTATTCTGCGGGGCGATACAATTACGGCGATACCAGATGTTTATAGGTTTTTTTTTATGTCTTATGGCGTTTGCACAATAAAATAAGTTTTGTAAAAAATCATTTACTTTTTGTGTTGCCTTATTCTAAGAGCCATAACGTTTTTATTTTTCCATCAATAAAGCCGTGCGAGGACTTTTTTTTTTTTGCGTAACGAACTATAGTTTCGATCAGTACCATTTTTAGGTCCATTCGACTTTTTGATCTCTTTTTATTCCATGTTTTGGGAGGTGAAGTGACCAAACAATTGTGATTCTGGTATGGTTTATTATTATTCTCTTTTACGGCGTTCACCGTGCAGGATAAATAACTAAATAATTTTGTAGTTCAGGTCGTTACGGACGCGACGATACCAATTATGTATAGTTTATTTGTTTGTTTATATATTTTTATTAATAATAAAGGACTGATAAGGGAAAAGGGGGGATTTTTAATTTTATTTCTTTTAAAACTTTTATTTTCTTCGATTTACACATCTTCTTTTTTACTTTTTTTTTTACTTTATTACTTTGTCCCACTAGGGGACTTGAGGACAGGAGGCCCTGATCACTATTCTAATACACTGCACTACATTCGTAGTGCAGTGTATTAGAGCTGTCAGCTACTCACTGACAGCAAGCATAGTGGGCATAGCCGGACGCCATTGTTAGGTGTCCGGTTGCCATAGTCACCATCGCCGGCCGCTAACGTGTAGCAGGCCGGCGATGGTAGCTTAACCCCTAAAAAGCCGCAAACGCTACTGAACGCGGCTTTTAAGGGGTTAATCAGCGGGGGCACAGCGATCGGTCCCCACTGTAGGAACTGCGGCAACTGCTGTACGAGACAGCCGCTGTCACAGCTCCTGCATGTGTTGGGAAGACGGCCGAAATGGCCGTTACTCCCGTGACGTACTATTCCGTCATGGAGCGCGAATGGGATGGTTTCCATGGCGGAATAGTACGTCACTGAGCGTTAAGGGGTTAAGGACCATTGTGTATCGACTATGTGATAACGTGTCCCTTATTCTCTTCTGCTATACATGGAAGCTAATCTCTTCTCAATCATATCTTTGAGAATGCATAGAAATGAATAGACGCTTTTATACACAAGGGAGTTGTGAAGTGTTCTTTAATGTCAGGCAACCCTTCTGGAGTACAGATTTTTTTTTCAATATATAGCATTAGAATCTGTTGTACGCCGTCACTCTTAGTATTGATCACAGTTTGATCAGGCTGTTAATCATCAGTCACCTTTGAAAAATGAGATTGCTAGCACGTGCACTGATCAGTTTTGTGATTCAATGTGTTTCAGGGCTGGTCGCTGCCAACCTGGTGTCTGTTTCCGCCTCTTCAGCAGACTTCGTTTTCAGAATATGTTGGAGTTCCAGACCCCTGAACTACTACGAATGCCTCTTCATGTAAGGATTAACCTTTTCTACTCCTGGATAGATGTTTCATTAGATGTTTCATTAAAGTGTACTATACAGTTCGCTTACAGAATAAATCTACATAAAAAATTTAGTAACTTTGTATATGCAGTATATTATTGTTCTTAGTGACAGCCTGTATGACATTCCAGAGCTGCATTCTTAATACTCCAGGCTTTAATGATAAACGTTCCAACTTTTCCAGCTGACTCAATATCTGCACAAATCTTGCTCTAATGATTTTGCATTCTGGGAAGTATAGTTTTTATATTAGGCACTGTATATGATGTAGCAAAGGCTAACTTTCTAATTAATATCATTGAGGGGACACAGCACCACGGGTATAGGCCCTTGCCACTAGAAGGCTGACACTAGGTACAAAAAGTCTTGGCTCTGCCCGGGCAGGCCATATCCTTACCACTGACACTGGCTAAATCAGTTTTAGCCTATTGTTTCTGTTATGGGGCAGATATGAACTGATACTCTGGTCTGCTGCTATTTTATTTTAGTTTTATCTATTTTATTTCTCTCCTTCGCTGCAGGTGGGTTGTCAGCCTGGTCACCAGCCTAGTCAACCCCCTGCGGTTGCCGGGAAACCTTGACGTTTTCTGCACTAACTTTCCCTCGTACCCAGTAACCTAACTTGGTGTCTGTATCCGCAGGTGGAGTGCCAGTAACCCCTGGTAGGCCAGCCTCAGGGCTGAATTATCTGCCTTTTTTTTCAAGGGGTTATTTAATATTTTATTGGGTGCAGCTTTACCAGGGGTTTAATCTTCTCTCTGACATTACTTCCCTTCTGACATTTCTTCATCCCAGGAGGATCCCACAAGCCTACCCCATTCTTCCCACAGATGCAGTCTAGAACCCGCCAGGAAACTTCCCCACTCAAAGATATGGCATCTCCTGAATGGGCGAAGTGCTTTTCTCAGGGCTTAGGGGACATTTCCAGACCCACCAAAACCATGGTTGAGTCTTTGGAGCGCT
The DNA here is from genome assembly GCF_050947455.1 of Rhinoderma darwinii. Taxonomy (NCBI): domain Eukaryota; kingdom Metazoa; phylum Chordata; class Amphibia; order Anura; family Rhinodermatidae; genus Rhinoderma; species Rhinoderma darwinii. The sequence continues at coordinate 517,541,936 of NC_134687.1, read as the reverse complement.
TTCCTTCCCAGATAGCGGCCAAATTCAATGCCCCTCATTCCTCTCCCTTGGATAATTTACAGTCTTCCTCTCGTGAACCCACAAAAAGCTCCATCAAACTCCATATACTGTATATAAAGTGCTAAGTTCAGAAATAGAGGAGAAATCAGAAATGAATGGTGGACTACTGACCGATGTTGCTGTGTCTTAAGAATGGCGACCTGAAAGGCGTCGATAAATGCTATCCGGGACACCTTTCATGTAAAGGATCACCCCATCAACCTTTCTAAGGAAAAGGCACCCTTACGGGACCAAAGGCTATGCTTTCCAAACCATAGCGAGTTTGAGTGATGAATGATGATGCAATATAAAGTCCACCATCCAGACTTGTTTTGTATGATTCTCCGTAGTATATATAGCTAGAAAATGTAGATCCGGAGTTTTATATCTAAAATATAACTTTTACTGAATTTTCGTATAAAATTGCTTTAGAACAAAACGAACATGTACAGACAATGCATATGAATATAAAAGATAGTGATATACTGGATTTTGTATTTATTCATAGCCTTTATCCAGTATAATGAAAATAGTTAGATATTGACAGCAGTCCATGCGTATTTGTAATGAATGGAGAGTGTTCATCAAATTTTATAGAGATCCTTCCTTATAAGTAACCAACAGGTGTAAAAGAATGGGGCTCAACGCCCCCCTACCCATATAAATGTCATCTGTTTCTTGGAAACTTTTAGGCTTAATGTCTTGTGGGTCAGGAAGCCTCTCTTAGTATGGATAAAGGATCTCCTATGCAACCTCTCACAATGTGGAATAGTCCTCCCAACGCGCGTCCAAATTTTAGGAATGCTGGAACAAATTGACAGCCTGTATATCTGTAGAAGTACTTGCAGTGGCAAGGGATCACTCAGATGCTTCTGTACTTTCGAAGTTGGCGCCTGTTTCTGGCGACTGACGACAGCAACAGGGATTTCCCTGTCCTCTTTAAACCATGTTGGCTCCTCCCCCTCCCCTAACACTCCCCCGTGACATCAGTGGGCGTGTGTCAGTGGGGGAGCGATGAATCGTCCACCCATCGAGCGGCGCAGAGGGTATGCGCCGTCCGCCGGGAGATACCAGATATCGCTCTCTATGTCAGACAGGCAGTGAGTCCCCCACTCTCAAACAGAGAGAAGGGAAACAGATCTAAACATACACCGGCGCTTCAGCCTGTAGAGATACGCGTTTCCATGGAGACGGGACGCCAAAACAGTCTCGTCTAAGAGAGAAACTCAGTGGCAACTATAGTTGCAACGTGAGAATCTTCCACCTGCACTCCATCTGAACTCCCAGCACTAAACTGAAGGCTGCGAAGTAAGATAGATGCAGGGAATAGGCACGAGAAGAAGTCCTTTCACATGTCTAGAGGGAGAACTTGACTGCCCGTCTGGACACATGGTGGTGAGGTTGGGGTTTATTTACATGTGCAGGGTAATCGATAAATTTTCAACCGTCACAATTCTATCTATGTGACGAGATTCCTTGTTATGGAATCCACTCAAATAGATTAAAAATAGATCATGTGATCATTATTTAAAAAGGATATTTAGTGGCAAAGAGTAATGTCATTTATATGTTATTACAATTCATATCTCTAATTTTTTGGCAAAGATGAAGATATTTAGTAATAAAGATGTTTCTAAATAATTTTTATAATTATTTCTGAGATTACATTTGGTTTAGATAAAGTATGTATAGTCAAGCTGTTGATTTAATCCATTCGGCGCAACAGATCCTAATTTGAAAATCCATCTGGATTCTTTCTGTAGTAATATTTTATCAATATCACCCCCTCTAATGGATGGTTGTAGTACCTCCAAAACTGTAAATTCCAAACATTTTGTTTCCCCCTTATGCTCAAGATGAACATGGCGAGATGCAGGTTTATCTCTTTTATTTATAATATCCCCCCGATGTTCAAGGATTCTTTTCCTCCATTCTCTTGTGGTTTTATCCACATAGTCTAGTGGGCAGGAGCAAGTAATTTTATAGACTATATTCTTGAAGCTACAATTAGCAAAGTTTTTTTTATAGGATAACTGATACCCGTGAAGGCACTTGTAAAAGCTTTAGCTACCTCCACCAATGTGCATGCTTTGCAGTGTCCATACTTGTAGCATCCGTTGATCTTTCTATCTAGCCAGCATCCTGCCTTTTTTATATTGGCAAGGTGACTATGAATGACACCGTCTCCTATGCTTCTCCCCTTCCTATACGTAATTTGTGCTTGGGGGTTACGGCTTCCTTTATGTCACTATCCAGTTAAAGGATATTCCAGTGTATCATAAGGATTTCTCAAACCACTTGATCTGCCATGTCAAAGTTACCCACTAAACGTATAAGATTACTTGATTCTTCTAGTTCTTTTGGAATCAAAAGTTGTTCCCTTTTCTGGGTATATGCATTTTTATACGCTTCTTTCAGTATTTTAGACGGATAACCTCGTTCTAAGAATCTAGTTTCTGCATCCTTTGCTTTTATTTTAAATTCCTGTATGTTGGAACAGTTTCTTCTGAGGCGAAGATACTGTCCCTTTTGTGTGCCCTTCTTAAGAGGGCCTGGATGACCGCTCTCCCACCTCAGAAGACTGTTTGTAGCTGTTGGTTTTCTATAAATCGTTGTTTTTATTTTATTATCTCCATCTATAGCTATTAAGACGTCTAAAAAGTGTAAATTGTTTGGTTGCATATTTGTCTACAATAGAAAGATCATTGATTCTAGCAAGGAGATCCATCGCGTCCCTTGTATATGAGGGCAGGGTTTCTACAAAATTTCTAAGAATCTTATAAACGCCCACGTTTTTTGTCAATCCCGAAATACCCGATACAATGGGGCGCCCCTTTAGGGGGTTGGTCCCCTTGTGAATTTTAGGGAGAGCATAAAACATTGGGGTTCGGGGTTTATCTACTGCCATAAATTTGTATTCGTGCTCATTAATCAAATTTATTTCTTTTGCATCAGTAAGAATTTCCTTGTTGGATGATCTTGGAGAATTTCATATCCTGTGTTGTCATTTAGAATATTAAGACACATTTCGATGTATTTCTTCCTATCCATGACCACCACGTTTCCTCCTTTGTCTGATGACTTTATTATAATATTGCTATCTCCTTCAAGGGAAATCAATGCATTGTTTTCATCTCTTGTTAAATGGATTAGTTTGGGTGGCATGTAAATTTCCATCAAATCCGTGGTAACTAAATCCTGGAAAAAATCAATAACAGATGTTTCCCCAATGGTGGGCATCTTTTGACTTTTACGTTTGCATGTTGTGAAAGGACCCGTGCCTTGCTCATTCAGAGTCATGAGTTCCGCTAGGTTCCTTGCATGTGGTAATTCCGTCAAGGCAGGGGCGTAACTAGGAAAGACTGGGCCCCATAGCAAACTTTTGACTGGGGCCCCCCCTCCCCTGGGTGTCACACAACCCCCCCCCCTTGTAGATAGTGCCTTTTTTACAGCCCCCCCTGTAGATAACGCCATACAGTCCCCCCTGTAGATAACGCCATACAGCGCCCCCTCCTGTAGATAACGCCATACAGCCCCCCCTGTAGACTGTATGGCGTTATCTACAGGGGGGACTGTATGGCGTTATCTACAGAGAGGGACTGTATGGCGTTATCTACAGAGGGGGCTGTATGGCGTTATCTACAGAGGGGGACTGTATGGCGTTATCTACAGGGGGGACTGTATGCCGTTATCTACAGGGGGGACTGTGTAGCTTTATCTACAGGGGGGACTGTGTGGCGTTATCTACAGGGGGGACTGTGTGGCGTTATCTACAGGGGGGACTGTGTGGCGTTATCTACAGGGGGGACTGTGTGGCGTTATCTACAGGGGGGACTGTGTGGCGTTATCTACAGGGGGGACTGTGTGGCGTTATCTACAGGGGGGACTGTGTGGCGTTATCTACAGGGGGGACTGTGTGGCGTTATCTACAGGGGGGGGCTGTGTGGCGTTATCTACAGGGGGGACTGTATGGCGTTATCTACAGGGGGGACTGTATGGCGTTCTCTACAGAGGGGGCTGTATGGCGCTGACGCCATACAGCCCACCTGTAGAGAACGCCATACAGCCCCCCTGTAGAGAACGCCATACAGCAGCCCCCCCTTGTAGGGAACGCCATACAGCGCCCCCCTGTAGGGAACGCCATACAGCCCCCCCTGCAGGGAGCGCCATACAGCCCCCCCTTGTAGGGAACGCCATACAGCCCCTCCCCCCCCCCAAAAAAAATGCGACCTATAGTGTGTCCTACAAATAACATGCATCCCCTATCCACAGGATAGGGGATACATGTGTGATCGCTAGCAGCGATAGGGAGAACGGGGGACCGAAAGTCCCCCAAGTTCTCCATGACTAACCTCTGACTTCCGGCGTCTGCACAGCTCAATAAAAATGAAAGGAGCGCTGGTCACGCATGCGCACAAGCGCGACCGGCGCTCCATTCATTTCTACGGAGCTGCCGACACAGACCCCGGAAGTCCGAGGTTTGTGATGGAGAACTTCAGGGGACTTTCAGTCCCCCGTTCTCCCTATCGCTGCCAGCGATCACACATGTATCCCCTGTCCTGCGGTGAGATACCTCCCTGCTCTGCCGTAGTGTTCAGTGGTGTCCCGCTGTATCAGCCATAGCGGCTGCTAGCGGAGCCTTCGGCCATGGTGGGGGCCCGTGCCGGCGGGCGACACGGGCCCCCTCATGACGCGGGCCCCGTAGCAGTAGCTACGGCTGCTACGGCGGTAGTTACGCCACTGCGTCAAGGTTAGTCCCAATTCTTGACACATTTTTTTTTTTTTTTGTCCTTTAAGTTTATGCATCTTGTGCTATTTCAGTTTTCTTGTGAATAAATTAATATCTTTCACCCAGTTGAAGGCATCAAACCCGGCTGTGGGAACATAAGACAGTTCTCTATTCAATACCGATATTTCCAAGTCAGTTAATTTTCTTTCAGATAGATTAATTACTTTTAGTTCAGCCATCCTTATTTCTGGTTGCTGAATTTGTTTCGTAGTTGATACGGTGCCCTTGGGCCTTCCCTCTAAAAAAGGATTCATATCTATATCGGTCACAAAATTTTGATTAGCACAGCTGTTTGAGTTTTGTAATGTATCCCATCGTTTTTGGGGATATTTACCCCTTGAGAGGCCCCTTCCCCTGTTGGTTCTTGGAGTATATCTTCCTCACTCACATCGGGTCCGATTGTTCGATTCCTGATCGGTATAATCTGTATCAGACGAGGACTGATCTGTTTTAGGCTTTGATCTTCCTTTTGGGGTTTCAAACGAATAGACTTTGTTTTCCCTGAAATCTTGCAAATCTCGTACAAAATGGTTATGTTTTCTTTCAATTAGATTGTATTTAAACTTTTCTAAAGAACTTTGTAATGCCAACTCCTTTGTAGTGTATTTTGTGTCCATTTAATTTGTTCCTTTAGTCTCCTATTTGCTGTTTCCAGGACTTGCTTTTCCTTCTCCAATAATATCTTCATGAATCTTAGGGAGCTGTTAGTTGCCTCTGTTTCTGTTATGCAGCAATTCCGGGTTTTGCAATCTCGTTGCTGGTATCAATGTGATCCTGAGTCCTCTAGGGACTATATTATGCTTTAAATAGTTCTCAAAAGATTGCACCTCCCACCATGAGGTTGCCTGATCGTTATAATATTTTGTTAAATCGCCAAAAGCAGATTTTAAAGATGGAATGCACTTTTTCTGTGTAAACGCCTTATCAGAAAAAAACTTCTCTTGCCTGATGTAGCCATGCCTCAGTGTTTGAGGTATTGGTGATAAAATTTGCCATATCCTTCAATGATATATAAATGATGAATGATGATGCAATATAAAGTCCACCATCCAGACTTGTTTTGTATGATTCTCCGTAGTATATATAGCAAGAAAATGTAGATCCAGAGTTTTACATATAAAATATAACTTTTACTGAATATTCGTATAAAATTGCTTTAGAGCAAAACGAAATGTACAGACAATGCATATGAATATAAAAGATAGTGATACTGGATTTTATATTTATTCATGGCCTATATCCAGTATAATGAAAATAGTTAGATATTGACAGCAGTCCATGCGTATTTGTAATGAATGGAGAGTGTTCATCAAATTTTATAGAGATCTTTCCTTATAAGTAACAAACAGGTGTAAAAGAACGGGGCTCAACGCCCCCCTACCCGTATAGATGTCATCCGTTTCTTGGAAACTTTTAGGCTTAAGGAAGCCTCTCTTAATATGGATAAAGGATCTCCTATGCAACCTCTCACAATATAGAATAGGTCTCCCAACGCGTTTCCTCACGGCCACGTGATTCTTCAGGGGAGATGGGCCATAGCCAGCTAAGTCCAAATTTTATGAACGCTGGAACAAATTGACAGGCTGTATATCTGTAGAAGTACTTGCAGTGGCAAGGGATCACTCAGATGCTTCTGTACTTTCGAAGTTGGCGACTGTTTCTGGCGACTGACGAAAGCAACAGGGATTTCCCTGTCCTCTTTAAACCCTGTTGGCTCCTCCCCCTCCCCTAACACTCCCCTGTGACGTCAGTGGGGGAGCGATGAATCGTCCACCCGGCGAGCGGCGCAGAGAGTATGCGCCATCCGCCGGGAGATACCAGATATCGCTCCCTATGTCAGACAGGCAGTGAGTCTCCCACTCTCAAACAGAGAAGCGAGTTTGAGGAAATTTTATGCAAAGAATGGAAGCATCCTGACAGAGTATTCATTGCATTTTGAAACAGCCAAACACCTGTTTCCTTTTTGGGAGGACTATTCTTCCTTCTGTGTATCCACCTATCTAACGTCCGTCTAAGAGCACCACCATCCCACATTTAGATGCGGCATTGCTCATACCATCCTGACAAGAAGTTGGATTTTCAAACCCTATGCATATGTAGCCGCAGGTTCTGCTCTACACCTTGCTTTTGCATCCGCCTGGTTAAGTAAGGCTTACTCAGTTTGGCGTAAACAGCTGCACTGTGGTATTTTGGAAGGAGCGCCCCAGCAAGATATGGCTGATCTAGTTTCTCAGGTGATCCACGCTTCAAAGTTCTTATTTGAGGTTTTCCTTGAGTCAGCCTGCTTAAATGCCCATGCATCGGCTAATTCAATTGTCATTTGGTGGAAAACTTGGGCTGCCGACCAGGCTTCCATAAATGCCCTCGTTGGCCTACCTTTTGTTGGCTGCAGACTTTTGGCAAATATCTGGACAAAAATATTTCTGAGGCTACTGGTGGTAAGAGTTACTTTGCGCCTCAGAACCTCCCGCACCCTCTGCTGCCTTCTTTCCATTCTCAGAAGTTTCGGTCCTTTCCTAACTCTTACTCCCAGAGGCCGTTCTCTAAGCAGATACCAGACAAGAATTAGTCACCCTAGCGACCCTAAGCGTTCATCTTTCAAGCCCAGACCTTCTTAGCAACAGCGCCTCAGGGCCCAGAAGTACTCTTCTGCCAAGACATCTTCGGCCCGAAGGTGTATTCCCACTTGTAACGGCTGTCCGAGTGGGAGGATGACTTCTTTCCTTTCAGGAGACATGGCTCGCTCATGTTTACAACGCCCTGGTTCTGGAGATTGTGTTGACAGGTTACAAGATGGAGTTCTTGACCCTTCCCCCAGAAAGGATTTTTCTTTTTATTGTTGTCCTTGTACCTCAGTCAGAGCGTTCAGAGGTTTCGCTTGGAATCCCTAAGGTCGGTGGCCACCAGCGCTCCCTTCCTTTGGAAAAGTTCTCAACATTTCCATATTGTTGTCCTCCTCTTCGGGGGCTCCATGAGTCTTAACCAATGTCCTGGCAACTCTTATTGCGCTTATCAGCGCCAAGGGAGTTGCTGCCATCACTTTCCTGGATGACCTTTTGATTAAAGCCTGCTCCAGACAGGACAAATATTTACATTTCTCCACATCACACTGGACACGTTGCAGAGTTTCGTGTGGAACAACAACGTGGAGAAATCCTCCTTGGTCCAAACTCAGAGCATAGTGTTTTTGGGAATAAGCTTCAAGACCAGGTCAGCAGGGGTCCATCTCCCGGAGGACAAGATCAAGACGCTACTGGCCCAGGTTGTCCTTCTTTGCCGGAACACTCCTTCCATCTGCTTTTGCATGCTGGTGCTAGGCAAGATAATATCGACCTTCGAGACATTTCCATATGGACAATTTTACTCCAGGGGGTGATCCTCTCGCAATGGGAAAAGTCCCAGAACTCTGGACTGTGTCTCACAACTTAATTCTCCTGCTCTCTCCTGTTTGTCAGGTGGGAGACTTCGCCAACCAAAAGCTTGTCCGGGTGGAATTCAGTTTTTTGCCTCCACACGGTCCTGGACACTTGGTCCCAGGAGAAGACATACTTGCAGATTAACCCTCTGGAGTTGAGGGAAACCTTCCAGACGCTATCCCATTGGACTCTTCTTCTCCAGGGTCACCCAGTCAGAATCCAGACCGACAACTCAATGGTGGTTGCCTATCTGAACTACCAACGTGGCACCAGGAGTCGAGCGGCTCCTTGGGCACTGTAAGTGATCCACATACACAGAGTGGACAACTGGGTCACAGACTTCCTAAATCAGAAAAGACTGGATCCGGGAGAGTGGTCTCCTCACCCAAACTTATTCTATCCACTTTGCAAGAAGTGGGGCACTCCAGACGTGTATCTTTTCGCGTCTAAACCACAAGGTTCCAACCTACATGAACAGGGATCCCATTGCCATTGCGGTTGATGCACTGGTCACTCCCTTGGACAAGTATTTCTGATCTTTCCCTCCTCGTCTGCTCTTGTCCAGAGTGCTCAAGAGAGTTGAGGGGGAAGGCGTTCCCGCAATCTCGCTGGTGCAGGACTGCCGACCAAGTCAAACTACTTGTGGACTCACCTTGGCGTCTTCCAGCCGGACATGACCTCCTTTCCCAAGGTCCACTATTCCACTCCACTCCACTTTACCTCAGATGCGATTAACGGCATAGCTGTTGAAGGTACTGGTGGCTGGGGGTCTTTCTGAAACTGATGGTGTTTAAAGCCAGGATACCTCAACCGCCGTATGTGGACGGTTGTTTCTTCTGGAACGAACAGCATAGTTTTCATTTGATGGTATATTACATGCCTAGGATATTGTCCTTGCTGCAATCAGGCCTTGAACAAGTATTTAGATTGTCTTCCTTCAATTGTCAGGTCTCCCCTGTCCATCCTCTTTCAGCAAACTTTGACCTTTTTGTTCTCAGTTGAAGACTTTTTTGCAAGAGGCGGCTCAGGCATCCTACTGAGATTCGGGATCTTAATTTGGTCCTGGGGCTCTTCAGGTGGATTATTTTAAACCCTTGAGGGGCGTTTCGGTTTTGGGAACTGCCTTCCCTTTCTAGTTAGCCCCCTCTTTTTTTTTTTGGTCATCCATAGGGGCAACATGATATTTTCTCCTGAAGGTCGTCTCTACCTTCCACATCAGTGAAGAGACTGTCCTCCCTTCCTTCTGCACCAATCCATCTTATCCGAGGTAGTGTGCTTTGTACTTCCTTGACGTGGTAAGAGCTGCCCATGCCTCTCTGTCTGAGACTGAATCGTTTCGACTCTGCTTTTCTCTTTTTGTTGTTACTGAAGGGACACGCAAGGTATTTGCAGCATCCAAGGCCACCTTTACGTGTTGGATCCGGTCTCTGACTTCGGAAGCCTATCGGTCCAAGGGTTAATTTCCTCCCCTTCGGCTCACTGCCCATTCTACAAGGGCTTTTATGGCCCCCTGGGCGGTCAGACATCAACCTTCTATTGCTCAGGTTTGCAAGGCTGATTCCTGAACTTCGGTGGACACTTTAGTCTTATATTAACAGATTAATTCTATAGCCTCCTATAACGCCAATTTGGGTTGCATTCTACCAGTCTGTGCTTTAGGCGGGTTGCATGGCTGTACTTTTTCTTTAAAAAATGTTCCCACCCTCTGGGACTGCTTTAGTACGTTCCATAAAATAGGATATTTGTCTACACCATAAATTATTTTTTTCGTTGTATTCATAAGGGGACACAGCAGCGTGGGTATAAACCCTCACCATTAGAAGGCAGACATTAGGTAGGAGAAGTCTTGGCTTTGTACAGACAAGCCATACCCTTCCAACAGACACTATCTAAATCAATTTGTACAGAAGAAGTAGGAGAAAACAAATCACAAAACGGCCAGAACAACCGGTCCCGAACAGTGGCGTAGCACTAAGGGGTCGCAATTGTGACCGGGCCCCTAAATCTGGGGGGCCCGCAGGGACCCCGTAGTCTCACAGCCCTCACCTCGCTGGTCCCGCTTCCTGAATGCTGGAGCAAGGAGCTAACAGCTCCGTGCTCCAGCATTCACTCTGCCATGAGCGGCTCGGCGCAGGCAGGCGCAATGTAGTGAAGTCATCGCCTGTCTGTGCCGAGTCACTCACAGCAGAGACTAGAGGAGAAGGATCTTCCACCCGTCGTGGGAACGGGGATAGGCAAGTAATTATGTTATTATTTTTTTATTAGGCACTATGGTGCATTACACTGGGTAGGGAAGGCGGGCTGATATGGTGGCTGCTATAGGAGCATTTTACTATATGGAGCGGCATACTGTATGGGGGCAGCTATGGGGGCATTATACTGTGGGGACAGCTATGGGGTCATTATACTGTGGGGACAGCGACGGGGGCATTATACTGTGGGGACATCTATGGGGTCATCATACTATGGGTACAGCTACGGGGGGCATTATACTGTGGGGACAGCTATGGGGGGTATTATACTGTATGGGGGCATTATACTGTGGGGACAGCTATTGATGGCATTATACTGTGTGGGGACAGCTATGGGGGCATTATACTGTGGGGGCATTATACTGTATGGGGGCATTATACTGTGGTGGAAGCTATGGGGGGCAGCTATGGAGAGCATTATACTGTTTGGGGGCAGTATGGGGGGCATTATACTCTGGGGGCAGCTATGAGGGGTATTATACTTTGGGGGCAGCTATGGGGGTATTATGCTGCATGGGGGCAGCTATGGGGCTGTATTTTGCTGTATGGGGGAATTTGTTTGGCCATTTTACTGCATGGGGGCATCTGTGTGGGCATTATACTGTATGGGGCATCTGTGTGGGCATTATACTGGATGGGGCATCTGTGTAGGCATTATACTGTATGGGTCATCTGTGTGGGCATTATACAATATAGGCCATCTGTGTTGGCATTTTACTGTATGGTGGCAGCTATGGGGGCATTATACTGTGTGGGCTGAACCGGATGTGTATGAGCGGTGATTGGGTGGGATTTGAGGCGTGGCTTAAAAGAAAAATAATTGACGCTGCGCACCACATCGATTGTCCCTCTGTGATACTTGAAAGTATATCACAGTAGACAGGGAGGGCTGTATAGCAATGTCTACAGGGGGGCTATATAGCACTGTATGGGGAGGCTGTATTTTACTGTCTACAGGGGGAGGCTGTATAGCACTGTCTACAGGGGGGGCTGTATAGCACTGGTTAAAGGACGGGGCTGTATGGCACTATTTACAGGGGGGCACTATCTACAAGGCCAGGCTGTGTGTGGCACCCAGGGGAGGGGGGCCCAGTCAAATGTTTTCTATGGGGCCCAGTGTTCCCTAGTTACGCCCCTGGTCCCGAACCTATAATAAACCAAAAAAAGAGGGCGGGATCTGTGTCCCCCAATGAATACATCAAGAAAAGAACATTACAGTGAGTCCATAAATCTTACCTTCCTACTACATTATAGACTCTCAGCTAGACTGTTAGAGTTGTCTGTATCCACAAACTTGTTGAATATTTTCAATAATGAACATCAGAAGATTTGTGATTGCAGCTTTGGACAATAACACAAACTGTAACTCGGATCAGTGCATGGTAATACAATGTATATACAAAGCTACTCAAGTTTTTACATAAAACATTTATATTCATCTGTAAAATGGTGTTTGTAATATAGCAAACTAATTTAATGTATTCAAAGTCAGTCATACATTGTATATTTTTGTTTTAATTCAAAGGAGCTTTGCTTGCATGCAAAATTGCTGGCACCAATAAACTGTCCGATTGCTGATTTCTTAATGAAAGCTCCAGAGCCACCACCAGCTCTAATTGTTCGAAATGCGGTACAGATGCTGAAGGTGAGTGAAATGTTAAGTAGGTATCCGGGATTTAAATTGGTTTCATTTCTGCAATAAACATTTTGTGGTTGTCATTATCACAACATGTAATAAGATGTAGTGGGTTCAGGTGACTTTTCAGAATAAGCTGTCGTGTATGTACAGAAGTAATACTAATAATATTCATTATATGACTTGTAGATGTCATTTTTCATTGATTTTACCTTCTGTATGTTCTATCTCTAATTGTCAATTTTCCCTGAAATCCGCTCCAGGGCAGGCGGAGACTAGCTGCTATGAAGGTCTCCACACACAGTACACAGACAGAAAAGGAGATCCTGCTCTCCTATCTCTACTTAGCACACACACACACAGAAGCAGAAGCATGGAGGGCGTTATTTAGCAGTACTGAGCAGTGTAGCTGTGACTCTAGAACTGGGGTCAGGTATCTCTCTGCCTGTGTCTTCCACCAGCAGCTCCCTCCCGCTCCCCTCTCCCAAGACTTCTGTGGGGTGCATGAAACCTGTTCCCTCAGTAAGCTGATAATCTGTCTATTCACTTAAAGGCTAGGTAAACCTTTGATGGGCATTTTTTTTTCTTTTGATAAAGAGGTCAGTCAGTGTCGGTGTGTTTGGTGTAACTTTTGAATTAACTGGTTGCCGACACAGGACGAGTATGCTCGTCCTGAGCGGCGAGCACTTCGCGCATTAGGACGAGCATACTCGTCCTGTGTGACAGCAGTCTCTGCCGTCTCTGTGTGTGCGATCGAGAGCGGGGCAACGGCTGTAATACACAGCTACGGCCCCGCTCTGACAGCGGAGAGGAGAGAAACATCTTCTCTCCGCTGTTAACCCTTTGAACGCCGCGATGACAGCTGATCGCGGCGTTCAAAGAGAGGGGACTGCACATTGATCGCGTCACAGAATATAACTGTGACGCGATCAAAGCCCACAACTCGTATGGCCAGACAGCCCAGGGTCCAGTGAAGGACCCCAGGGCTGTCTGAACATATTTCCTGTTGTTAGGGCATACTGAGGTATGTCCTAACAACTGCCTGTGTACGATCAGTACACAGGCTAATGTACTGGCATATAGATCTATGCCAGTACATTGCAGTTACAAAATAAAAATCAAAATGATAAATCCCTTTATGGGATTAACAAAAAAAGTTAAATGAATGTAAAAAAAAAATAATGGTAAATAAATAAATAAAAAGTCAAAAAAATACACAGAAACACACATTTTTTATAATAAATAAACTTTTTAAAATATAAGTCCAAAAA